>NC_051074.1:17547557-18747557 GCF_004664715.2 Peromyscus leucopus | reverse complement strand
TGCTAGGTTATAGTGAAGCTATAAGAGATCTCAGAGGGTTAACTGGAATTGTTGTCCTAGACTAGGGAGAACAATGGGGTTCCAAACAAGTTCTGTGAAACTAGGTTGGGGGGCAGGAGGAGGGCAAAAGGAATCACTAAGCAGTGCTTCAGAGGTACATGCCCCAACCATACTCCTCAGGCATGGTGCTGGCTGGTAGAGAGAGAAGGGCAGATGTCATGAGCTCCTGGAGGAAAGCTCCCCATACAGCCTCTGGGCCCCTGAATGCTGAAAAGCTTTTCTTATCTTTTGAAATATGAATGCTAACTTGAGGACATGGAAGAGTGTAACATGGAATCAGGATTATATCGATTATATCCAACCTCAGCCACCAAAGCTTGTGTTAAAGGAAGGAACTGAAGCACCCCAGGGCAACATCCCAAACCAAATGTGGAAGACTGTGCCAGAACTTCACCTAAAGTGTCTATAAAATCCATGCTCATAGCCCAGTCTGCGAAACATTGGCTACTGCCATTCTACCAAGGGCTGGAATACCTTTCAGCCATTATTAATTCAACTAATATGCTGTGCAGCTGTCCTGGGCAAATTTTAGCCAAGACTTTATGGGATAAGGTAAAGCTGCTCTGATTTTTACCTCTCATACCTAACATGCACTAGTGGATGTTTGTGGTGCTTCAGGAAGAAGAAAACCTCTTGGAGACAGTGATGGGTTTCCCTACCATGTTAAATGCCACAGGGTTTTCACATTGTTTTACCTTCTGATTCTGTAACAACCCCCAGCATTCCTTCACAGTCTAGCCAGAAAGCCTTTAACCTTTGACATACAGTCAAAAGCAAAATGTGGTTGTTATTATAGTTTTAATTCATTCAGCACTAGGAGTTTTTGTTTGTTGATTCATTTTGGTTTGTTTTAATTGGTTTATACAAAGCTGAGAATCATATTTTAGGTAGAATCTGATTTGCAATTTGGATGACATGTTTAATAGTTTTATTCTTTCATGAAACAGGTACCAGAAGCCATGGTGTTCGGCCTAGATTGCTTGTTTGAATCACCCAGGGAACTTGTAAATGGAGTGATGCCCAAGTCCTCCCTTAGACTAACAGAATTAGATTCTTTAGGGATGGGGTCAAGTTCTCCATATAGCTGCAAAAGCTCTCCAGGTGATTCTAATGTGCAACCAGGTTTGAAAACCCCTGCCTCTTAAAATGCAGCTCTGGCTGTGTGTGTCTCCACTTAGAACCCTTCATCCACAGAAAACAGACCAGCTCACTGGCAGAGTATTTAAAGTCCCTCCCAGAAAGGGACTTGCACTTTTTCTTAAAGTTTATGATACTTTCTTGTATCCAGTCACCTTCTAAAGACATGCCCTAAAACAGGCATGTGACTGTGTGTGTGTTGGTGTGTGTGTGGGGGGGTGATTATTTGCTCGTAAATAGAGGTACACTTGAGTTAGAGATGTTGCAGCTACCCAAAGCTGGGGTGAGCTGATTGTGAGCTGCCTGGTGTTAGTTCTGGGGACCAAATGGGTCCTCTGGAAGAACAGCAGACCATTTCTCTGTCCTCTGCTCCCATTGCTCCTGTTACCTCTTTGTTATTAACTTCTACCCAGATGGAACTATAGGTCCTTTCTCTGACATAGATAGAGTGTGATACAGGTCAAAATCAGTCAACAAAATGTGTACAAGTTTGATCTGGATCAGTTGATCTCCCTATTCTCCTGTTCCACGGTCTTACTGGCAAGCCTTGAACATGTTCACACTCAAATCAATAGACTGAAAGACAGTATTCTGCTTTTGAAAGGAGACTGTCTCAAGAGAGTGAAAAAAATGTGTATTTTTTTTGTGAATGGCATCATTCTATATAATTTTACTAATTTAGACATAGAAAATACAAGAATTGGCAATCTCCCAAGTATGACAAGAAATTATGAGAATCTACAAAGGGTAGAGAGAAACTTTAAAAGTCCTGATGTATAGCAGCCTGATGATAAAAGGGGATATATACTAGCATTTAAGGGCTAGATTCACCCATCAAAAGACAGGTGTTAATGGAAACCTGGCTACATGGTTCTCGGTCCTGCTCTGAGTCAGCTGACATTGTGCTAGTTAAAAGGGAGAGAAACAGTAACCATGAGGATGGAAACTAAGCACAGGACCCCTGTCCCTTACTTTCTCACTCTCTATACCCTGAGAGCGCTAGATTGTCAGTTCCCAGTGTGCAAAAACCACTGTTAGAAATGAGAGCATGATCGCAAATTCAAGCTGGAAACATGTGACCACAAGCATTATTACATTTGTTTAGACCTCTCATTTGTGGGAAAAATAAAACCTGACGGACTGGGAGTAGACTCAGTGGCAGAGTGCATGCCTGCTAGCCTAGCACATCAGAAGCCTAGGTTTGTGCCCTCACACTGCAAAAAGAAAGAAAAAAAGCGTGGGGGTGGAGGGGAGATAGGTTGTGTCCTCCAGCATAGTGTTCTCAGTAGCAACAAACCACAAAATGTTTATATCATAGATGATAGTGATTACTGATGAGGATTGTTCATGACTCATTCACCAATTGGGGAGCATTTTACTTCTAGAGCATATTTATGAACCTAAGTTTGCATGATGAACTAAAGTTCATGTTAAATTCTCTTTGATCAAAATGTGTATGTCAATATATCTTGACTTTGGGGCTTGACAATTTTAATACCTAAAATAAGTTCCTTGTTCCAAGAAAGAAAACATTGCATATAACTGGGCTTATATGCATATGATCTGAAAAATAATTATTTCCATAAATATTTACACATCACAGCAAAGAGAGCGAACAAAGACTCAGGGAAGGCTGCCATTCTTTAGGTATGAAAGAGATGCATATGGCCGTTTTCAAGAAGAAATGTTTGGATAATATAACATATGCGTAGCATATGGAGGAAGTCGGGTTGGACGCCCTCTGGAGATCTGACTAATACATCAGTGCTAAGCAGCTGTAAATTGCAACGCCTTAGTCACCTACCGACTGTCTCTCTTAGCAATTAACAGAGCTTTTACAGTGCCTGAAAGTGAGTAGGCATGTATTTACAGAGTGTATTCATTTTTATCCTTATTATTTCAAAGTAATATTCTGACTCTCGCAACCATTTGTGACAACTGATGTGACTAAAAGGCAGAAAAGTGACAAATGACCCTTCCACCCTGGGGTCACAGAAACCAGAGTCTTTGGTCCCTAGAATCATGTTCCCCACGTAGGTTTTCTCAGCATGAGCTGCCCAGGCTCTTGATTACTGATAAGCAGGCTGATGTCAGCTTCTCTGTTTTGCAAGACTTTTTTTTCCTTTAAAGCAGCTTGGCTGTATCATTTTTGAATGGCCCTTCACCGGGTTCTTTACAGCATTTCTAACACTCATCCGGCTTATGTTAATCCCATTTCAGGTCACCATAAAGCAGTTGTTTTCATGTCTAATCGACAGGCTTGCATAATCCACAAGAAGCCTGTTGTCAAGTGCGTTTCTCCAGCCTGGGAAATCTGCCTCATTCTAGGGTTTGCGCCTCTCTTTGTTTGCCAGGATCCGAGGTCTGACTCACCTGTGATGCTGATGAAATCCTGCAGATAATCAGAAGTGGTCAGTTCAGGTCTCTAGCCATGTCCTAGAGGGTTGGACATTCGTCACTTTGATCTTGACCTTGTTGCTACAGTGAGTGCACACCCTGCCCACCAACTCAAAGGTCATGCTGCCCTTCTTGATTTGATTTTCTACTCTGTCAGTCAGCACACCATTAGGCAGAGTGCTGCTGGTGACCCCTGCAATCTCAGTATTGCTGGTAAGAGGTGGGTAGGGTCCTGTTGATGGGGGCAAGTACGTGATCTCCTGCTGTAAATCAGCTCAGCTCCTGTTGTACACCTGCCATGTGCCAAGAAATACACAACATGCCACAAGATAGAGAGAAAGCATACTTCGTGCCTTCCAGAAGCTTCCAGTGTTACCATGGAATGATGAAAGCCCATCTCATGATTAGATGGGACACACAGCAAGTACCATTGGAGGTGGGGATACCAGCGTTCGGCCACTGGTCGTATTCAGCAAAGAGTCTGTAATCATGGTCTGTCTTTCTCTGTGTGTGCATTTTAAAAGCTCCCCGGGCTGCCTACAGCAGCAGCCCTTCAATGAGAGTCTCACAGGCTTTTAATGATATTCAGAGCTGTTAAGTGGAGTTTCCCAGAGGACAAAAATCACAGTCTAACACTGGCTTCAGAGTCCTTTATTCCACCCTCAGAGAATTGCTGCACATAATAGATTGAATAAGACTGGCTCGATTTGCATCCCTTATCCTCCAATTGGTGACTGAGCTTCTTAGCTTAGTTATGCTTAGATGACTATTGGGTGTTTCTCATATATTGTAGAATCTTTTTGTCTCTAAAATAATTCATACCCTATTCTGTTTCTATGCGAGGTTATAGAACTTTTTCTTAATACTAGGACTTGTCACCCTGGCTTTTTATTAATTTAAGGCACAGTTTTCCATGCTAACATTGAACACTTTTTTCTCCTCTTTTGCTTATCCATAGTTACTTTCAGTGATGAACTGATTCATTTTTGTTTTCTTTTGATTTCCTTTACATAAAGAAACTTCTGCTGACCAGTTAGGACAGTGCAGAAAGCATGCTTGTGGTGTGGAAAGTTGTTGACCTTATTTCTGTTTTAAGTTATAACCTGAAGAGGTTACCACTGTAAATATTTAGTACACTAGCCCTGCTCCCCAGCCTCATGTTTACGCGTGGGATTTGCTAGTGCAGTGCTGTGTCCAAAGGCAGTGGGAAACAGGAATAGAGGCTCTAATGCCCTGCTCCTTGAAAGTGTTTTCAGGAAATGTCATAGCAGATCTGTAAGAACGAGGGGCTGCTTAGCACATCCCTTGTCCACCTGCACAGGAGTCACTGCTAACACATCCAACAGTCTAAGGTAGCACCACTGATGCCTCTAATTTAAGAGAAGCAAGACAAAGACATGTGCCGGGGGAGGGGGTTACCCAGAAGCCAGAGACAAGCAACACGCTTCTGAGAGTCTCAGCCCTGGGAAGAATTTTAGAAAAAAGCAAATAGTATATTAAATGATTCACAAGCTTCTTTGACCTCCCTCCACAACAACTCAGATAATCGCTTCTCATGAAATAAGTATCTAGAGAGAGAGTTGATGGTTCGAAGTTTTGAACTGTTAAGATATAACAGGCTGTAAGATGTAAGCTATAACAGGCTCAACCAGACTTTTCAATAATTTTATTTAGGTGCAATATTTTAAGAGTATAGGCAGACATATCAATATCGAAGTTAAATGATGTCCTTGGGAGAGATTATAAAATACTACATTTGAAAGTTCACTTCCAAACTTTCCCAGACTTGCAATTGAACACACATGAAAAGAAGAAACCTACTATTGCAACTTTAATAAATGGCTATCACAGTAATAACAGAAAAAAAGACTTCTTATAAGAAATAGAGCAAAGTGGCCAATATAAACTATAGTAATACTACTATGTAGATGTTGACAACGTGAATGCTTTAAGTTGAAAAGAGATTCCAATTAAGGTTTTCTGTTTCTGACCCTAGAGCTGTCCTTAGATCCTCCAGGAATTTCTTTAGCTTACAAATAGCTCTCCTAATTGATTAGCAGGTGGCATGCAGCGCCTGCTTCCCCCCTCGGGTTGCTATGGAGATACAGTCTCCCTTTCCTTCCACCACTTCCCTGTTGTGTCTGTTCTGTAGAATGAGGTCTTGTGAACCTATTGGACAGGCGGCCGCTGGCATTTCTATTCATGTACGTCAGTCCCACCCACCTGTTTGGCTTATTAAGTGAAAGATGTCCCTTTACACTCACTCACACACTTACATCTCACAACACTATCAGTTTTTTAATGAGATCATTCTTTTTGCTCTACTGCCTCACACTGCTACTTCTAAAGTACCAGTGTGTTAATGCTCTTAAGGAAAACCTTGAAAGCATGCCTATTTTCCTAAAGATGCTAGGTGCCACTGCAAATGTATATAAGTATTCTGTTACCACGGACACCACTTACCTTTTTAAATATTAAGTACAGTATTTTGAGATAAGTACAGACACACACACACACCTACCTCTTTTTATTTTCCCAGAAAAGCTGAAATAAATCAATCATTTTTTGGACCTTTGTTATAGTTCTCTACCAGTGTAAAAAGCACAGCAGTGACTTTCAGATCAGTTTCTATGGGTCATTTCCAAAGACTTCAGTTCACACTTAACAACCAGTGGGGCTAACCTATGCAAATTTTGTGCCTTCAGTAAAGAATAGACACTTAATGCATAAAACATACCAGTTTTTATTTTTAGCCTATTTATTTATTTATTTATTTATTTATTTATTTATTTATGTGGGTGTCTTTTCTGGATGTATTTCTGTGCACCACCTATGTGCCTAGTGTCATGGAGGTCAGACAGGCATGTCAGATCCCCTCGGACTAGTGTTACAAAGGGGTGTGAGCTAGGAATCGAACATAGATCCTCTGAAAGAGCAGCTAGTCCCCTTTCACTACTAAGCCATCTCTCCGGCCCTCCAGGTTATATTTAAATAGCAGCTTTTGTATATAAAGGAATCCAAACATCATCATGTCCATCACCTCCAGCTACAGACAAAGGGCCGTGCTGACCATAAACAGCTCCTTTGCACACATTTGCCTGCTTTGATCATGAGGAGATGGTTTGAGGACAGGATTTGGAATCTGTTTATAACATGACCTTATGCTTTACAAAATACCTTAGTCCGTGTGATAAAGTTCCTGTAACTAGGGAAGCAATTTAAAATGTGTTACCATACTTTTACAGGAAATACAACACATGGTCAGGAATTGCACCTCTGAGAACTCGTGGTGCCCGGGCTTCTGTAAAATGCTTTCGGAGCAATTGATGAGTCCTCCTCTCTACTTTCCCCAAGAGCCACACAGGCGACCTTTCAAATCTTATAACCAGAGTGAGTCTGAAAAGTAGAGTGCTTAGTGAAAGAATTCGGGAAATGAGGAAAGCAAAACACAGAAGCTTGAACCAACCTTGGACATTGCTCATGTGCTACCTACCAGCTTTGGAAAGAAGGAAAAAAGCACCTTTGATGAAGTCACACTGCTTTAGACAAACAACAGGTTCAACCTAACTTTTCAATAATTTTATCCAGGTGCAATAATTTTAAGGTATTATTTACTATCAAAATATCATGTATGCTTATTCTGTTATTGACTATTCTGAAAACAAAATGAATCACCTAATTTATATGAAGTGCTCGCATAATATATTGAATGAGCAAAAAGATGATTTTAAATAAAGTTGTTCTCTTTGAAATCTGAAATGCGTTATATAGTTAAATAACATTGTTGAGGTAACAATTTGGCTCACACTTCTTTATTAGATTAATATAATTCCCCAGTGGAAACAATTCTTCCCGATCCAAGAGTTCGTCATAGGAAGTAAAAGAGGTAGAGTACTTATGAGTGGATTGTAAATCCTCAGAGAAGCACAGACTTTTCGGTCTCCTGGTGTAAAACCTTTGAGAATATTAAAAGATAGCCAGTGCTTAGTCTCCTGAGTCCACATGCTGACATCCAAGAGGCGCCACAGGCCTTCCTCAGCTTTAAGAATTAGAATTGATCTTTTCAGAATGAATTCACATCCTCTCTAAAACTCAGTCTCCATTTTGTTCTTTTGGAATTGTCTAATGAAAGCGTAATGTGATGTTGAAAGCAAACAGGAAAAGGCATTTCCTATAATAAACAGATTTTTTAACCTTTGACACTACATCACACTCTGCAAGAGTTGAGTCGAGGTAAAAATGCACAAGCAAAATCCAAAGTCACTGGTGAAAGGACACGGGACGGGCTGCATGCCAGGGACTAGCTTTGGCGTGTTCATGGGGTAGTTACTGTTTCAAGGGTCTACACTCCTGTAAGTTCCTTCCGTATTTGAAATAGTCAGAAAACAGACATTTAGATTCCATTCCTCTTCCTTCCAATTCGTTCATGAGTCTTACAATAAAATGATCCTCTAGAACCAAGGGAAGGTGGTACCGGTTGCCATGCTGGACAGCCCCTGAGAGTACATTGGAAAGACTGTGAAGGAGGCGAATTTCAACACAAAAATGAAATTGACGAACATCAGCATCTCCCCAGTGTGATCTCTCCCTTTGCCTATTGATCCCATGCCGGTGCTTCATTACTAGCATTTGCACAGTTGGCCATTTCCAAGGCCCTTCACACAGATCTGGCATGCCCTTAGAGTAAGCCAGAGATAAATCCCTCAGATAACTGCCCCTTTCCCTCTCTTCACTATAAAAAGGGTGAGATTGGAACTGTGGTTTGGTGAAGGTCACATTGCTGGCCCTCAACCTTGTATCTTTTTGTCCTAAATCATGCTTTGTTTACCGTTGTCCCCCCCTCCTCGGATAGCATTTGTTTCTTTCTGAAACCACTCTGCCTCTCCTAGCAGTGTCATCTTGTATCCAGTTCCTACACTCTCTAAATTTGTGTCCACCAGCCACAGACTGGACATCTTGCCCATCCCGCAGCTGGCCTGTTGCTTTCTGGAAGGGATAGATTTTACAGGCTTTGAGTAATTTGGATATTAAACACTATTTTAGAGGAAGCCCATGGGTCCTTTCTCTCTCTCTCTCTCTCTCTCTCTGTCTCTCTCTCTCTCTCTCTCTCTCCCCTAATCTTTCCAGTTTCTTTTTTTAAACAGGTCATTTTATTTTGATAACTAATATGTTCAAATCTACCTTTTTAAGATTATCTTTGATTCTTTAACATACACACAATTACCGTATACTAAAGGAGGAAAAAAATTCTAGCTCTGTAATCTCAGATACTATTATGCTTTTAAAACAGATTAAATTTGTCTTATTAGGTCTATTTTTATTCCGAGTCCAGAAGACAGTGATCTTCACCTAATAGAATTAATAGGATAAAGCAGATGGTAAAGAGGCCGTTCTTCACAGTAATTCCTGCTGCCAAAAAAGCAGTGGCTACTAAAACATCGAGCTTCATTTCATTCATAGAAAGTTTTAAACATAAACATTCCTTAAATGTGTTCCCTTTAAACTTCGGTAGTAGTAAATGATAGCACTATTCAGAAGATAAACCAATGAGAATATACTACCAGTTCATAAAATTACAAGTAAAGACAAATTTTCTGTACATATGACCAGTCCATTTAGAGAAAAAGTGTTGTGTCAGTAATTTCCAAAGTGCTGAAGTGGACACTGAAAGAGCCAGATAAAATCCTTCTGGAAGAAGGTAGAGTCAGCCAGTGTCTTCCCGAGTATATGCCTTTTCCACTGGTGTGGGCATGATCTGCTGAACTTGTTAATAGTGGAGACTCTTGGACCTCAGCCAAGACATGCTGAGTGAATCGTAATCCAGAGGAGGGACCCGGGCATCCTGACTGACGTCATCCAGACTCTGAGGCTTACTGATTGTAGAGATGTTTGTGTATCGTTGAGACCGACACAAAACAAAAGAACAACACTGAGCTATCATTGTTCTGATAAAATCAAGGTAGACAAATAATGTAAATTCATACATTTCCAATGAATGTAAAATGTGAACATATGGCTATAACTAGAGGCCAGAGTGAGTTCATGGATAAATGCCGTTGAATTTTAACAGACATTAAATATGTTTTTCTAGAAATTACTTTTTGAACGAGGAATGTCAAAGTCAAGTCATGTTTGTAGAGAGTTGCAGTAGATTACCCTGCAGTGAAGTAGAAAGATGCTTATAAACTCCTCAATTAAAAAAGGTGCTCACATGAACAGCAACAGAAATACTAAAGACATATTGGCTTCTTCCAGTGTCAGGTTGCTCCTGGGGAGACCATCAAGGGGCCAGTTGTTCAGTGGACAGTCTCCGAAACATCAGTGGCTTGGATTTCATTGTTCTGCCCACTTAGGGCAGTTTGGTTCTCTCAGACAGAAGTGGCAGTTGACGTCACCTAGGGCACAGTGCCTAAGCCAGGAAACAGTGCCTGTGTTTGCTTTTGTTGTACCACACCACAAATGGTAAATGGAGCGAACTTTCAGAAGATGCTCAGACAATAGAAAATATTGGTATGCTGTTGTGTGTGTGGTGGCGGGGAGAGGGGAAGGAACAAAACAGCTTGACCACACAGCTGCCATGACAGGCTTAGAAGCCCAGACATAGCTTCTGGCAGGCAACACCTGGACCCGGGAAAAGCCATAAGCTGACCCCACCCAATTAGGGCCTGCATTTAAGGGGAAGTACCTGACATTCCAACATTTCCTATACTCCTAGACAAATGTCAGCCAATCAGGGTCCTGAACCCCAGAAATCACCTCACCCCAACCCCTGCTATGATAGATTAAAAAAAAAACAACCCACCCTGCCTGGGCTCCAGGCTCTCTGCTCTCACTGATGCATAGTCCAAGCTCCGAGCTTGAAAATAAAGGCTCTTTGCTTTTACATACGGGATTCGTTCTCTATGGTGATCTTTTGGGGGTCCCTGAAATATGGACATAACACTGTAAGTATAAACAAAACTTTTTCTAAAATTGAGTGTCGTTTTACAGTATTTATTAAGAAAGTGGTAATCCTAGTAACTCTTTCAACTTCATCAGTAACATTTGCAGTCTGTAAATAAACAGCAAAGCAAAGTGAATCATTAAAAAATCCTCTGTGCCCCCCATTTCTTTCCTGTGTGCCTTTTAGTTAATTATGCTCATTATGTACAAGGGCTGATGTCTAGAGTAAGCATGCTCATTCCCTAAAAGTAAACAAACCAAATAATGACATGATGGCTGAGGGAATTGACAAGAATTTATGGCAGAGAACAACAGAATACAATTTGAATTGCATACAGTATTATTAGAGAAAGTTTCACTTAATAAGAGATCTCTGTGCCTGGCCCTAAAGATGAGGAGCTGGCACGGTGACTACAAGGATCTGGCAGAGGAAAGAATTTGGTGACTTGAAGGAACTGATAGGACAGTGTAAACCGAGTGACAGGGATTAGATACTCAGATTGGGGCATGACTCAGACTGTGGAGGTGTTAACCACTTTTTATTCTGAATTCAGTGGGAAGCCATTGAAATGACCAGCGTTACTGTTTAGAATCTTTTGTTGGGTTGCCAGGTGTGGAAAGAATGGCTGTTGGCGGTGGGAGATGGGACTCACTGTTTTTAGACCCTTTGCTCTGGTACATGGAGATATAGCCCTGGAAGTGGACAAAAGCAAATTTTGAAAGCTCCTCTGGGTTGTAGAATGAACGGACTATGGTGGTTTGGTGGATTACATTTCCTTCTGGGATGTACGTGGAGTTGTTAAGGGCATTTTTAAGATTATGTAAATCCAGAGGTTATAGCTGTAGGGAGTGTAGGAAGGTGTATAGTGCCTCCTCCCATCCCCCTCCATGTCCCGCTGCCCCCTCAGTCCCCGGATGAGACACTCCCCAACAAGCTTCTCCTTGTAATTCACATTACAGGCTCCCGCAGTGACAGCCGCAGCAGGATTTATTGTTTCCTTGGTATCTGATTCCAACCCTAATTTTTGTCTTTCATACCAGCTCATCTTTCCAATAAATAGAAATTTTTAAATTGGGAGTAAAACCCAAGGAAGCTTTTAGAAGCTCTAAATATTTTGTGTATCTCTAAAATGTTGTCATTTGTGTTATTTATTGCATGGTGCATATACCGTGTCGTATAAGTCAAGCATTGTCTTACAATAATTTAATATGTTTTCCGACTAAGCAACAGTAAAAGAAATTTTAGAGCATTAAGGTTAATTTATCAGACTTAATAATGCCAAACAAATGTGGCTCATTTCAAGTAGAAAGACTAGAATAGCAAAAGTAGCATCAGGAGAAATCAGAACCCACAGAATAATTAGATTAGGCTTTCAAAAGAACTAGGTCCACAGCTGCCACTCCACCCGCAAGGAAATGAAAGGAGAGGCCATTGAGAATGAATTCTTCAACGAAGACTTTGTCTGGTGTGTCTTTGTCGCTGTCACCATTTTCAGTATTAACAAGGAGTTTCTTCTCAGTCCTTTGAGGTAGAGAGAGATTTCACCTTTCATTGTCTCCTGTTATTTCCCACTACTGACCTGTGTAGGGAAAAGTAAATGGCAAAATGGCAACACACAGGACACACTGTTTACTCCTGCATAGGGAGATTGTTCTCTCCTGTCAGATTTTATGTGGGGGAAAATGTGCTCTTCTAACAAGCAATTCTTCTAGGGAGGCAATCAGGGTGTTTTAGGAACAGCTTTTCTACCAATGGGTGCATGCTCTTTCAGTGTTGACTATTATTGTGAACAGACCCACAGGCAAAGACCCTTCCCCTGCATGCCTTCTGCTGTTTACAGTAAATAATATGGCAGGTATCAATCATACTAAAATGTTTACGTCTTGATTTTCAAACTGTGCCTGCCCCGTAGAATAGCATGCTGAGGCTCTTCCTAAATAAAGGAAAACTACCTGCCTCTTCTCAAATCCGAGCATGAAACAATAGTGAGTTTCTGTAGGTAAATGTGATTGTAACATTATTCCAAATGCAGTATAGCTTGTATAAAACAAAGCTCTAGTGAGGGTAGGGGAATCGTCTTGGCTGACTTAAAAAGGATTCACAGTAGCTCTTTGTGTATTGTTTTGAATCCAATAGTCAAACTTTCTTAAGTAAATAAAGGTAGAAAAGAATGACTATTTCCCAGTCAATGGTGTGGTAAATTGCCACTGTGTATGTATTTCTTTGCAAACCTAGTCAGAAACCCTTTGCTTACTAGCTCTGTAACCTTAGTGCAAGAGCCCAGAGAAGGCCTGATTTCTCTTGTGTGGTTTCCATGCTGCTTCTGTTGAACAGGTTTTGAGATGTATTCACATTTCCCATACCTCTGTTCAAAGAACGACTATATTTTCCCATATCAATTGTTATTTAGACTTTCCTCTCTCATGGCTGAGATTATCCAAGAGCAACCTTTTCCAGGGCAGCCTTAAGATTTTTGCAAAGCTTTGTAGATGGCAAGAAAATTTAATCACTTTTTATATCATTTATTCCATGCCATCCTTAAAGTACTTGGGTATTTATTTATTCAAATGCCAAGTGAGGTCAGTTATATGAGCAGGTGAAATCAAAAGAATAATTGTTGACTTTTTTTTAAGTCACATGCAACCTCCTTCATTCTTAATTTCTTGGAACACATGAAGAATCCAGTATACTTTGGACAACAAAGAAGATGAGTTATATTGATATTTTTCTCTCTTTAAAGAATGCAGCTTTAAAATTAAAGAATCTTTTCTGAAGAAAATCAGTTAATGAAATATATAATCTTGTGAAAGATAATATTCCCTTTTACATCAGCTTTATTTATTAAAGAATCTCCATGTGTTTATAAAGACTTAAAAGAACTTACTAACTGTAAAAATTCTTTTCTAAGTTTTGTTTTTTGCGCTTGACTAAAAATCCTTTTTTAAAAGTAAGTGATTGTTGACAGTATTTGTTCCCAGGGCCCTCTCAAGAATTAAAGACTTTAAAGCCCTTTAAAGAGTCTTAAGTACTTACTTGCCCATCCACAAAATCTGCTTCATGGATCGAGTAACTGGAGAGTTGGGGTAACCATTGCACTTTCCGAACATAGTTAACTGCCTGAACCGTCATCACATCAGCATGACTCTGAGCCGTTATTTACATAATGTTGTTATGTAATGTAGTTACAGTTCTCATTATTGGAGGCCATTTATTATTTACAACATGTCACTTTGTCATAGCTAGTTCACCAAAATAGATTAACCTTTGGCATTTACAATATTTAGAAGAAATTGAATGTGTAGTTATTCTGTATTTAGCGTTTTTATTAAAAGTCATAGGGCTTTGGGGGTATCATTTTAATGCCCACTGAAACCTACTCTGTGGATGGTTTAGTATATGGCTTTTTAACTGCCCATTCACGTATGCAATTTACACAATGATTTTTAGATGCCACCCTTATTGCTTTTTTAAAAAATGTTTATCCAGCTATTTTATTGTGCCTTATTTTCAAATAAAATTCAAATCTACATACCAGTAAAAATAAATAAATTTTCAATGATGGCTTGGCCAAATCATTAATTTATAAGAAAAAATCAAGTGTAATCAATGCATATAGCTAACTGGAAAGTATTTTATTAAATACTATGTGCTCTTAATTTCTTTTGAAGCAGAAAATAAAATTGTTATTAATACCCCCTCTACCTTTCTTCACTTATATTAGTTTTTAATAGAGAAGGGGAGATGTTTGCTCCTTTACCTATCATGGAGAGAGTATGACACATGCCCATCACTAAATTAGAATCTTATCATATGCAAGGGCGAGCACACGAACTTACCTGTTCAGGAGATGTGTGGAAAAGCGAAGAAAGGATGAAGTCAGGCAAAAGGGGCATCTCGTGCAATCAGTGAGTGCAAATAGTGCACTGAGTATATGTGCATGCGTGCGTGCTTATATGTGTGCATGTGTGTGTGTGTAAGCCTGTCTGGGGGTGTGCAGGGGTTTGGGGGTGTGAAACATTAGGCACTCTGCATGTCATTTCTGTGCCTGTAAGCCACATTAGTACTAATCAAGGAGACTCCCTATTCCTTTGCTTTAACCACATTGTTCTCAGTCCAGTGTGAGGTTAAGATTGGAACTCTAAACGGGGCCCTTCCGTTTTTATATGTAGAAGCGCCAGCAAGTTCCTTACCTTCCTCAGCCGTTACTGCATCACTTACAACAGAGGCTCAGCCATTACACTTGCGAGTGTCTGATATGAGTAGGTACTTCTCTAGGAGCTGGAGTTCAGCAGTGAACTAATGTAACGTTAGTTGATGTCAACTGCTAATTAGTGCACTAAGGCGATGGAACAGGCAATCGACTCTTGAGGAGAGAACACAGTGCTTACTGAAACTTTACATTTACTTTAACCAGGATGTAGCTTTGGGGGAGGACAAGCAAAATATGTCTGCAGCCATTTCTACACCATAAGGCTGTTGGAGGAGTCAATAGAGGGTAAAATGTAGTGCCGTGGCCAGCACAGTGCTTGTGCTCAGAATGTCAGATACTTTCTTTATTACTCTCATGCCACATTTAATACAAACCATGCATATTTTACATTCCAACTTTCAGTAGCGTCTGAAGCAGGATTTAAAAAACCTGCGATACATCTGTGAACATGGGTAAGGAGTTGGGTATGGGCAGAGCCCAAGAAGAACCACTGTTAGGCGCACACGTGAACGTCGTCATGCTATTGCAGAAACCCATGGCCCCTCCCCCGCTGCAGGAGCCCTGGAGAGTCAGAAGCACTTGGCATACACTCTTCCTCCTGCAGAGCACATTTACCAGCCATCACCTTTCTTTCTTTGGCCAAAGGCTACACACACGTTGGAGCCTACTTCCATGGCATTCCTAGCTGTACTGTACGTAATCCAGATGAACTGTAGAGCCAGAGGACTCTCCACAAAGGAACAGGAGGCTCCAGCAGCAAACGCTCAACCCTTCTAGAGACACTTGTGACATATATCTGGGGGACCAACACCAGGCAGCGTACGGTAGATGAGAGCTGTGGAAATAGAGGAAGGAAGCAAACACTGGCTCACGATTCTTTTGAAACAAGTAGAGAAAAAGACTAATATGGAAGCTGTAGTATGGAAGTGGGCTTGGGAGTTTCTCTTTCTAGAAGCGTTGCATCTCAAGTCACCGACCCTGGGGAGTAGTTCAGGAAAATGACCGCTTCTTGTTTAGCACCTTTGTCAAATTAAACTTGGTCACTTAGTATTTATATGAAAACTTCCAATTTTTGTCGCAGTTATTCTAACCATCGATTCTCCAAAGAACATTGAATCTTTTCATCAATTTTAGGAAAAGAAGCCTGTGAAGTCTTTGTCCTTGAGGGTCAACTGTTCAGGGTCAAAGCAGTTCTTCCCTTGTATGTCGCCATCCCAGCCATGAGAAAACAGATTTCAGGGGAGCTCGGCTCCCCACATTCTCTTCTTCTCTTGACTCTACAGCCAGCCGAGCACGGGTATTATTAGGCATAGGAAATTTTGTTGAATTTTTAAATTGATCTCAAGAATTTGGTGATGGATGGTTTGCTCAATTTAAAACAGTTCATCTGGTGAAATTGCTTTTCAGTTAAAAGAGAGATTCTTCAGAATCCTTTAGGGCGGATCTTTTCAATGACCTGGTTAAGTCCAGAATGGCTGACCTGTAGGGTAGGAAGACAAGGGTACATTGTAATACATAGGAGAAAAAGAGAATCGAGCAGTCTCTATGCTAAACCTTGTTAGGTTGACATTTTTCCAGGGGATTTGCACTCACCTGACCACTTTATCTTTTTCAACGCAGCATATTTTGAATAATCTGAACCTCAATTAATGATTATTAATTTGATACAAAGCTCTCTGCAGATGCCCAAATACCATCTGGAGAATGCTAGCAAATTACACAGAATAAATGTTTCTCTAGTATGACTCTTTGTACCCAATTAGAACTGCATGTGGCTTTCTGCCATGCAGCAAGTTTTTAGGGAACTGAAACTGCACAAACGCAGACAGATCGGATCTACCACACATTCCCTTCCCAGCCCCATGAAGGCAGCAAACCCGGCTCAGGAATGCTCCCAAAGGGTCGTTTCTCACGGAGCTCAGAGCCACCTAGAACTTTACAACACCGCCCACCAAATCTAAGGCTGCCGACCCCCACCCTCCTCCTGCATCTGGCTCCTGATCCAGGTCTGTTTTCTTCAGCACTCAGCACTCTCCAATTCTGCTCCTTTATCTGTTCTCAGTCTGGCTCCTCCCACCAGGGAGTCACAGCCTTCCAGAAAGAACCTCTACCCCTCAGTCCTCTGTTGAGAGCGGTGCTTCTTTCCATAGCTAGTACCCAATAAATCTCTGTTGAACAGATGCTAAGAACCCTATGTCCTTGAGAATAAATGTAGCATGTCAAGCACCATGGTATTTTAGGGAAGAACCTTAACTCTTCGTGGTTAAAAAGAATGCACTTTGATTTTGTCTCACTGCAGTAGGATATACAAGTTCAAAAAGGAGTCAGTTTTCCAGGTATAGAAAGGTAGATTGGGGGACCAGGGAGCAGAGGCTGAGGGACTAGCCAGGATGAGAAGATGTTGTCTAGCATGGAGGCATCTGTACAGCTGTGTTCTGGAAGAATCCAGGAATTCAAACTCTGTTCATTGGTACAGAAACAGTAGTTATCAAAGGTTCCGTAAATTACAGCTTTCTTATAACTAAAACACACCGTCAATTTCAAGGTTACAGACTCCACTTACCTAGACCAGGAATACAAGCAGAGTGGATTTGAAACAAGCCCTGTGGGACTCCAGAACAATTTGTCCTGGAACAAGAGTCCACTTGTTCTAACAGACTCTCACTGAGCGCCATATGTGAGCCAGCACTGTTTAGACCTTGGCCTCACCCGTTCCTTCTCTTCCTACCCACAAGTCACTGGCAATGCCGAGTGCTGGAGTCACTCTGCCTTTGATCTCATTATTGGTCTCTCTGGAAACCTTCGTTTGGAAGCATTCTGCCGCTAGGACAAGCTGGACAAGCCTCCGCTGCGCACCTCATTAAACACCGGTAGGAAGTGCTCTGAGCTATTGGCAGACACACCTGCTTCAGGAACACTGCAGGAAAGAAAACATGGCCATGCTGTATGTCCGTCTGCAGCTCTTCCTTGTGCCTGCCCTGGAGTTAGGAGTCTTGGACCTCGCTCTTTCCAGCATACCACTTCTGTGGATTCCTGCTTCTTCAAAAGTGGCAGGTGACCCTATGCCTTTTGGGTAATTGAGATAGAAAGTGGGGCTATGACTGCTAGGGTCAACTGAACCTCGTTTCTTCTTTGATTCAACATGAAAAGGCTGGGCTTTTAGGACTCCTTCTGTTATATTTCCCAAGATGAACGTGTGACAGGAAATCCTATTTTAAAACAAACTGTGATCCATGTACTAACTGACAGAAGATATTGGCTTTAAAAAAAAAAAAAAAAAAGACTATGTCGGTCTTAAAGAAATTGGGCATGACTGTCCTGTTAATCAGACTGGCCAGTTGCTGAACATGCCCGCATTCCTGGCTCTCAGGGACCCTGCTGCACTTTCAAAGTCTATACTGTCTTTTGCCCACTGGGCCATTACCCTGTGGGATGAGGCTAGTCAAGACCTTTGAAAACAACTCATATTGCCTTTTGAATCTGTTTGAAAGGGAAAGTATTTTTAGAAAGAAGAAAAGAGATAATTGAAAAGCTCTGTATTCATCTTTCTCTGCCCTAGGACATTGATTTTTCAGATGTTGTAATGTATTGCATGGAGAAATGGTCCCCTGGACTTTCATACATATTAGTGACTCTAGCGCCCACAGCACTCTTTGCAAGCCATTCACATTCCAAGATTCAGTGTGCCTTCTGGTATTTCTGTCTGACCTCAATCTATTTCAGAATTATGTTTCATGTGCTAAAGGGGAAGAAAGCAGGACTTACTGGTCTCTCACTGGCTCCCCCAGCATCCCTTGGTACCCATGGAGAGGAGGCAGCCGTAAGCATCATTG
Source organism: Peromyscus leucopus (assembly GCF_004664715.2). NCBI lineage: Eukaryota > Metazoa > Chordata > Mammalia > Rodentia > Cricetidae > Peromyscus > Peromyscus leucopus. The sequence goes on along the minus strand of NC_051074.1, from coordinate 18,728,977 downwards.
TTCTCAGTGTGTTTGGTAATACCCTGGCCTCTGTTCCTAGCTTTAGGGTCCATGTTTCAATCTGCTGGCTCCAGCAATACTACCTCACCTGGTGCATGGAGGAAATGTAAGCTTCATATTCAGAAAATGCTCCACAGACATCAAAAATTAATTAAATCAGTGTTCAGTAAAGCTGGGCCAAACCACTTTCGAAGTATATGATTGGGCCTTCCCTAGCTGCCTTGGTGGAGGAAGGAGCACCTAGCAAGCAGTCTTGGAAGAGGAGCAGTTCAGGGTAAGGCGCAGATGTTGGACTGTTCAAACTGGGCGCCTATCCGTGCTCCTTCCCAGCATCTAGCAAGCAGAGTAATAGCTGGCGTAGGTTCATTTCCTTACCTGGCATGTGGAGTAGTGTTCTGTTTGATGTTGCCACATATTTCCTGGTAGGTACATTCTTCTGTGTGAGCAGCCCCCTCCCTGAGCCACGCTTCCTGCCCTTGGCTGTATTACTTCCTGCATCTCCATCCCTTTGCCTTCAGCTGCGACAGATCTATTAGAAGAGCTATCAAACCGTAGTGGATCTTATGCCTCTGATGCCTTAATACTGTGTTGAGTGAAAATTTGTAGAATATGTGGAAATGCATCATCCTGTGATTACCCTCCATATCTTTTTGGTACACAAAATAGAGGTGGGTGTTTAATTTAAAAGAATTTCTGAACAAGTTTCATGGGCTATAATATAGTCAGTGTGTTCCTAATATGCAAATAAATTAACCTTTCAACTGGATTGGAGATAAACAGTCGGCTCCCTTGCACACAGGAAACCTTCTGTTCCATAGGTTAAATGGTGTTGTGGCATTTTGCTCCAGTTGCTGTAGCCAAGCTGTGTTAGTTTTTAAATAGTTTTCCCTTTGAAGTTTCTTACAACTGTATCTTGTGGCCTTGTCATATATATGTGATATCACAATTTTCCAATAAGCTATAAACAAGGAAGTTCAATAAAAATTAAAAACCTTTTTAAACCATGATTTTGACAAGAGCAGTGTAGTTCCTGTGGGTAGCTTTTATAGCTTTCAGGCAAGGTGGTGACAGATTATACCATAGAGACCTCTGACACACTTAACCTTGGTGCACATTAAGCCTGTCTCTTCAACAGGTTTATTGCAGAATAAGGTACGTCTTGCAGAAGAACCGCTCTGTCTTTGGCATTGGTATAAATTTGGCTTCTGCTAGATTTATATAAGGTGTTATGCAGAAGTCATTCAATTTTCTCAAAAGTTCAGTTCAGAATTTGGTGTGTGAATCTGTTTGTATGACAGATGTCATCACTCCATTGTCCCGTCAGTTTGGCCAGTGATGAAACCTCAGGTTTGTGTTGAGTTTAAGTGCCTCCTCACCTTGTGACTAATGGTCACTGAGAAATCGCGTTAACTCTTCCAGCTCGGAGTTTCAATGATTAGGTGACAAATCCACTATCAGGAAGACTTACAGGTCGTGTGTTAATATTCACACCTGCAATTTAAACAAGAACCTGACAGCTCTGGCCCCTTCTGTTCTCAATTTGTAAATTTTTCTATATAAGGAACAATTTGTTATTTTAAACGTTTAATTGCTAAATACATTAAATAACTTTACCATAAATGCCCAAGTTCGAGTGTGCATCTTGCAGCTGTGGCAGAAAGGTAGATCTCAGGTGACTGCAGGGTCGTGCTCATCAGCCCTGCTCTCTTATCCCGGATTTCGTGACTGTCACACCCCAAGCATTGTCCTGCTTGCTGCAGTGAAGAATGCACTTTAAAGTTCTTTTCCACGGATCACTTCTGTCCTAGTAAATGAGGAACATCGACTGGTGCGTGAGGTGGAGAAAGGCAAAGCGGTGCACCATGTGGGAGAGTGGAGGTGAGGATCATTTATCACAAGCATATAGTCAGGGAGGGTTTACATGAGAGGAAGCGTCTAAAAGGAAGATCCCCTCCCACGGAAAAAAGCGACACTGGAGGCCTTAAAAGCTCAGTGAGAAGAAGCACAGAGCAATCTGGGTGAAGTCACTTGTGGAACATGTGATGTTAGTGGAGGTTGAGGAGACCCAAAGGTATTGCGTCTTTATGGCGTGACTCTGAAGGAAGAACTCATAAGCTGTTTGTGACTAGAAGGACTGTGGAAGGATCCCTCGAGCTTTCCATGATTGTAGATTCCATGAATACAAATGACCAGGAAGAGGCTGCTGCAGTCATCAGTGATCAAGGCTTGGGCCCTAGTGAGAGCAGGACAGTAGAGAGAAGCCATTTGATCGGATGGAGAGTGAGGCCAACAGACCTGCTAAAGGACCAGAGACTGCTGAGAGGAAAGGCGTGCAGAGGATGCCAGTGGTGTTGCCTCAGTTCTCTTGTTAGATGTGCAGAACAAGGATCCAGTCTCCATTTACCTGGCGCCCTACATACTTGTTTCCTTTCCAATGCAGTGAGAATATTTGTCTATACAATGAGCCTGGCTGAGTAGAGTCATATTTACAGATGTCAACAAAGCTTACAACCGTCTAACATAAATAGGGGCACTATTTCAATAATATTAATGAATATTACTGAAATTAAGCTACCAAGTGGGCAGGTTCTGTAGCATGATGCCTTCCCTAAAGTGTGGTTCACATGTAATGTAAACAGGGAGGATCGAGGGATGGAATAAACAGAACAAAACAAGAGCTTGTCCATGACTTCACTGGACTACAAAACAAAATCTAGAGAGAGGCACAATCAGCAAGACAGCCACTAGGAATCCAAAGAAAGATGATGAATAGCACCCTCTTTTTTTTTTTTTTTTTTTTTTTTTTTTAAGACATTAAAGTTTCATGAAAGCACTTTGCCTAACATACCTCAAAGGGCTACTAGGAATTTACTTCTGCCCTTTACTGAGCTTTTCCAGTATTGCTACTAGTTCAAATACAGATGTAGACGTCCATATATCAAATGCAGGAATATAAAGATGGCTATCTCTGTGTGTTTTTATGTGGACATAGACAAACAGCACATATGTGAAGATAAACACCCATACCCTCATGTCAATCTTAAATATTTGGCTACTGTAATTAATAAGAGCGATGACTAGCTGAGAGCTCATAGAAGCTACTTAAGTTCTTTGTCCATATGAATTTGAAATTCAATTTGCAGGGTTTTGTCCAAATTAATGATAAGATATTAACCAAGATTTCATGAAAAGGTTTTACATTGAGTTACGGAATAGGTACAAGTCCTAAGTCTACCAGAACTCTCCAGTGGCCCTGGCTGGGACAACAGCTATCCTGGGAAGCTTGGGAATAACTGTGTAGATCTTGAATCACTTCTGCCTCTGCCACCATCAGGCTCTTGCCTCACCCTCCCAGGGAGAGTAGCTCCCTGCCAGAGCAGGCCTGCCTTCTGTGTGTGGCAGTCCACATCTCCTGGGGCCTTTGCATCTGCCTGTACCCTACCAAACGAAAGGCATCCTCAGTGAGAAAAGAGGAGGCACATCACACCGGCACACGAAAGTGAGGAAGGCTGAAGATCCACCGGTGGCCATTGTTGATATTCCTGTGCCCCTCTGCTAAATAGAAACCCACAGTTAAGCCATTGGCATCCTGTCTGCCTGATGGAAAATAAATTCAATCATCAGCTCCTTTCTGAGACGATCGTAAGCAAGTGTTACTATTAACTCATAAAATTTCCTGAGGTGTCCTCCCCACCCCTATCCTAATTCTCAGCTTCCTTTAACTCATTTTGGAATAAGCCAAAAAAAAATCATAAATTCTAAATCAAGAACTAAAAATGGAGCTGAAGTTCATTGATTAAATATGAAAGTGAGCGTCTTGAGCAAAACGAAGGCCAAGCTTTTAAATCTTCACTGAACACTGGTTAATCTTAAACTGCCTTGGCACTAGTTTCTTCATACAGTTTTGCATATCAAGTGTTTACAGACTAAATAGTACATGAGCTTCAAGTACACTGTGTCATTTAATGTCAGCGAGCTAACCCTGTTTATTCGGCTGTGAGCTTAGCAATTGAAATCATTTGCATGAAAGTGCTCAGTATGCTACAATTAAGAAGCAGAAGTTCAGCTTTTAAAAAGACCATCTGTTTCTTGGTATGTTCCTTGCACAGGTTTTCCTTTCATCTCTCACCTTCTCTGAGAAGAAGATGCACAGCCTCATAAAGCTTTGATACTATTTCATTCTTGGGCTTTAGAGAATGCTCACTCTCTGGATTTTCAGCTCTGCTCTTAGCAGCCTCCTTGCAAGATCATTTTAAACCCTCAATAATCTTAAAAATTAGAGTAGAAAATGGGGAGCCTTCTCCCTCCCCATATTTGTTCTCTTCCAGGGAGCTGTCAATCACTGTTGGCAGCCAGTGGCAATATCCAATTTCCAGTTAGCAGGGCTACAGTCAAGGTTTAGAAAGTGACCATTTCCACGTTTCTGCAAGGTAGCCTTAGGAAAGCATAGAGATGCCATGCCAGGCTGTGAAATAGGATATCCTGCATAGGATTCTTGGCCTCAGAGTTGCTATGTGTATGTCTTAGTCAGCACACCTTTGGTTTTACTCAAAGACTAAATTTTTAGCATGTTAGTGGAAAAACGACTCCATATTAGGATTATTCTTAACTTAGAAAACAATTTTTTTCTTTCTTTCTCATTTTGTTTTTTTGTTTGTTTTTCAAGACATGGTTTCTCTGTATAACCCTGACTGTCCTGAAACTCTTTTTGTAGACCAAGAGGGACTTGAACTCACAGAGATCTACCAGCCTCTGTCTCTTGAGTGCTGAGATTAGAGGTGTGTGCCAACCACTGCCCAGCCAGAAAACAAACGTTTTAATCATGTGTGTTTGAGACACTTCCTCATTCAATCTGCTCAAAAGATAAACTTATTTGGTGAAAAATCACTAGGATAAAGGAAAGAGGCAAAGTGTTCCATAGCAAAACAGCATGTTTGATGCCTAGGAGCCACAAAAAAAGTGGAACAGCTTACTTAAGACATTTACTTTCTTACATAAAAAAGAAGAAAGATGATGTTTGTATATAGCATGAGCTCTGGAATAAAAATAGAAAGTTTTAGACTTGACTTCATTTGAAATGATTAAACAGAATACCTATTTATTGTTTGATGTCCTGGAGGAGAGAACAGCCTTTTTGGAAATTGCATATTCCCAGATCACTTTACTCAGTGTCATTTTTATCATGAAGCTACATTTGAAAGGTAGGCAGAAGATGATACAGTTTAGAGGAAATTACAGTAGAAAAGAGATTGGAGTGAGTGAAGCAACTTTACCACCCCCCTCCACACACACTGTGCTCACACACACACACACTGTGCTCACACATATACACTATACTCACATGAAGTGCAGATCCAGTTGGGTTCTTGCAGCGATTTTAGTTTTAACAAGGCACCTTCCCAACCTCTGTTGAAAATTTCATTTTATACTTTAAAATGCATGACATTAAAACATGTTTAGGTTTATCTATAGTTCATCAAGTCTTGGGAAAACAAAAGATTGGTTATTATAGTCCCAAATCATCTAGTCTTTATTAACTAAATATGGATGTGACACCTGGGACTAGACTTGGTGTTTCCTGCCCTGTCTACGCCCCAGCCATGGATTCAGTGAGGTCTGCACTGTTCTTCATCAGTTTCAATTCTTACCAGACTGCCCTTCGGACAAAGCAAAAGGCTCCAGAGTTATAACACTTAATGCTCTTGCAGAAGAGCAGCGTTTAGATCCCAGCACACACATGTGACTAACAGCCCTCAGCAACTCCTGTTCCAGGAGATCCAGCACCTCTTCTGGGTTCCCAGACATCAGTCATGCACACAGTGCATATACATATATGCAGTCAAAACACTCAGACACATAAAATAAAAATAAATATCCCCCAAAAGGAAACAAAATACCATATTGTCTAAAACAAGAAAGTATGAAGTTGGCCTTTACATAGTGAGATGCTGAAAGCTGAAGAGCTTAGAGATGGAGGTGATGAGGGTGGAGATGTGGTACCACATGTCCTTCCTTTGTCTCCTGTCAAATGTGTAGTTTTTTGAGCCAATATATGTCAGCCTGATTGAAAGCGGACTGGATGGAGACAGCAAGAAGTGGCAATGATGATGAAATGTTTGGGAAGTCAAGTTTCAGTTAAGCTCTTTGTAGCTGAACAAGTCAACAGATGAGGCCAATGAAACGTAGCCCTCTTGCTTATCTGCTGATGTACTGTAAGTACACAAATTACTTTTATTTCTCCATGCAAAACTACGTGCGTGTTCTAAAATCATGACCCAGGATTAGATTCCACAAGAACAGTATGGTTCACTGTAAATGTCCCAGAAGCTAAGAGGAAAATCTCATTACTTTCCTAAGTTCTTCCAGAAAATATTTTTCCATGGTACTTGTGGAAATTTTGCTTCACATACAAAGAATAAACCGTTTCTCCCCCCAGCTAATCAACTTGTTCTCATAAAGTGCCAGTCCTCCACAACCACCAAAGACATGGAAACTGGGGACTTCTCTCTCTCTCTCTCTCTCTCTCTCTCTCTCTCTCTCTCTCTCTCTCTCTCTCTCTCTCTCTCTCCTTCCTTCCTTCCTTCCTTCCTTTCTTTTTTTATTGTTGGCATTGAATACAAATCAACACTAAATCTGAGACCATTTTTAGTGTCAGATTCCTAGATCTAAAATGTATACAAATAAAAATTGGCAAAAATGGTTTTACTCATGTTTTATACTGCTTGTAATGATTGAGACTCTTCATTTAGAATTAAAACAACCCCCCTCCAGAATCCACATGGAATAATTTTTAGGGAATACCAAAAATAATGAAAAGATGCTTGGGTCTAAGCAAATAATATATTTAATTTGGCGGGGGTTTAAGACAGAGTTTCTCTATGTAGTTTTGGTGTAGGTCCTGGATCTCGCTCTGTAGACCAGGCTGGCCTTGAACTCACAGAGATCCTCCTGGCTCTGCCTCCAAAGTGCTGGGATTAAAGGTGTGTGCCACCACCACCTGGCCTAAAAATTTTTAATTATAGTAGAAACTAGTTTTTATCTACACAAAAGGTATCCTATTCTTCTTCTTCATTAAGTACTAAAATACAGTTCAGTGTGGTCATATTCATTTCTTAAATCATTAACCAAATAGAGTATTGTCAATTAGGAATCTTTTGTTCGCAATTAATATAACCTCATCTGATTAAAAAAAATTTAGGGGAGGGAAATTTTATTGACTCATGGACTGAGAGGTAGTTGTAGTTATACATGAAGGGTATGCATTCCTAGCCCATAGCACATGGGCTGCATGTGGCCGTGGGTAACACAAAATCATAGAGTCACTTAAACTTTACAAAAGTATTTTGCAATTTTAAAAGTAACTCAATTATGGGGTTCTGGAGCATGAAGTTTGCAAGGGATAATCTTGTTGCAATGTCAAATGGTTGGCTATGCCTGCCACTGAGGTCTCAGATGCCCTCTGTTTCTCTATAATTCTTTTGTCTTTTGCAGGTATATGTGGTGTTATCCTTAGGTGGGCTCTCTTTATAGTAGTGAGGTGGGCTATAGTAGCTCTAGATACAATAATGCATAAGCATCATCTCGGAGGGAGAAAGAATCCGTGTAGAGGCACCACCACCAAAAGTAATGGGGGAACTGGACCAAGTCCAATGCCTGCAAATCACTGGCCGTGTGGATGAGATACACAGGTGTGCTTGGGCCCATTAGGGCCTAACCTTAGTGCTGAATGTGGCTTCGATCCCACCTAAATGCAGGTAGAAAAACTGGCAGTGACTTGATTCTGGAAGGAAAATGTCACTGCTTTTAGGACAAGGGAAAACGAATAGTAGCTGAAAATTGGGAGAGCCAGCCAACTGTCACACTTGTGTGTCTCAAAGTCACAGGTCCCCAGCTGGAGTTGAGGGATGTCAATCTTGCTCATTATTTCCTTTCACTTTCAACAGTCCCCTCCTTTGGGTATCTCCAGGTAGAAGAAACGAAGTGAGTGTAGTCACCAGACATGAGGGATCTACTCCCAGACCTTGTGAACCCCATTTGAATCGACTATACTGTCCGCTGTAAAACATCATCCCAGTTTTAGAGAACTCTTTACAGGATACTACAGCTAGATACTACAGGAAACATTTTTATCACTTGCATTTGGAGTTCCTTTTGATGAATCTATAAGGCATGTCCCTGTAGAGTGCAGTTATCATGTGATATGCTGGTCGTTGTACTTTATACTTACATCGTTGTCGTGTGCCTCAGGACCAAAACAAGCAGGCTCAAAGATCACAAAAGAGGAGTTTGAATTCTTTCTCTTTTTTTCCCTGTCTCTACATGTGATTATCCAACTAAGCAATTTCAGTCCTGTCTAGCACGTGTCTGTGTGCTGTCTTCAACGGCGCTAAAATTGTCACATCTTGTCCATTACTTGGATTTGAACTTTCACCCACAACTGGCACTATTTACAGAATGAGCAGAGTCACTGTTAGGAAGTTGAACGTTGCCCATGGGCCTAAGGGTTAGAATGTGTCATCCCATGCCTTTGCCTTGTACCTGTAGCCTTTGGGGGCTGTGCATTCAGAAGTGCATGGCCTGCTTCACTCACGGTTTCAACATTCTCACAGAGGAACTCCAGATGCTCTGTGCCTAAATAGAGCTCTCTGCAGCCCAGGGGACTGAAAGGTGATGATGTGATAGGCATGAGCACATGACCATCCATCCCTCCAGGCTCCTCTCCTTCCCTCTAATGTTCCATATCAGAAGGAAGGTTGCTGCTTTAGCCCAACGGTTTCTCTGTCTCCATGTCTCAGCACACCCTTCTCTCCAGCTGACACAGCACAGAGAATCCAGCAGTAGTTCAACCCCAGGCTGTCAGTGCTGTCAATCACCACCTTCTCTTTGCTGTTCCCTACAGTTCTGCTGGCTGTAAGTGACATGGTCCGCTGCCTTCTTCTGTCCTCCTCACATGCATCTCCACCCTCCAGAAATCTCATAACAGTTTCCTGAGTATTTATGGAGTGTCTCTTGAGAAAGTTCATCACTGGAAAGATACAGTATAAATGAAATATGACCACTTTGTTTATGATAAATAAATAATTATTTATTTATCTGTTTTTTTCCCCCTAAGACATGGTCTCACTATGTAACTCTGGCTGTCCTGGAAATCACTCTGTAGACCAGACTGGCCTCCAACTCACAGAGATCCGCCTGCCTCTGCCTCCCGAGTGCTGGGATTAAAGGCGTGCACCACTGCACCCAGTGTGACCGCTTCTTTTCAAAGTCATGGAATCTTACGTTGCCTGCTTTTTTTTTTTTTTTTTTTTTTTTTTTTTTTGGTTTTTCGAGACAGGGTTTCTCTGTGTAGCTTTGCGCCTTTCCTGGAACTCTCTTTGGAGACCAGGCTGGCCTTGAACTCACAGAGATCCACCTGGCTCTGCCTCCCGAGTGCTGGGATTAAAGGCGTGCGCCACCACCGCCCAGCACCTGCTCTTAATCATAACCAAATCAAACCACTGGTGCCCATTTCGAAGGGTTCTCGATGTCTGCCTCTACTTCAGGCCTTTCTTAAGTCCTTCTGTAACCTTCTCGGAGGAGCCTGAGATTCCTTGGCCAAGAAACTAGTGGCAAGACTAGAACCAGAACCCACCCGTAGGGGGCGCCATACTGTGCACCGCCTTGAGCATTGCATTTCTGTTTTGTCGTGTGTGTGTGTGTGTGTGTGTGTGTGTGTGTGTGTGTGTGGTGGGTGTGCCTGTGCCTATATGTGTTCATAGGTGTGGGCACATGTGTGTGCATACAGAAGCCTAAGGTTTATAACCGATGTCATCCTAAATCCCTCTCCCCCCTAACTTACTTCAGTTAGTATGACTAGCTGGCTTGCTCGGGGAGTCCCCTTTCTCGGTGCACTGGGAGTTCAGTGGGTTGTTCCACCCACCGGGCTTTTCCAAGGATCAGGGGACTCTCAACTCTGGTCGTACATGATTGCTGTGTCCACTGAGCCTCTCCCTGGTCCCGCGCTCCCTTCTTTCCTAGCGGTCACTCTGTAGACTATTGTATGTATTCATGTGACTATGTCTATCAGAATATCTTATTTTGATTTCTTCTCTGTGAACGAAATCATAATGTATGTATGTTCCAACAGCATGCCTTCGTTCACTTAGCAATATTCCTTTGAGATTCATTTATATCGATTCCTATACATCTAGTTTGTTCTTTTAACCAAGTTATGGCTAAAACACATTTGTTCGTTGCCCATGAAATGAATATACCATATTTCATATATATAATATATAATATATATATAATGCATGTGTATATCAATATTTATCAGCATTACACTTTTTCATTTTTTTCTATATTACAAATTATTACTTCATTGAATTTCCCTGGGTACAGTGAAGCAATATATCTTGCTGGTTACTTTCCAGTTCTCAGCTCACGAGCTTACCTTAGGCCTTAGACAAGTTATGTAAATAATCTAAATTTCATTCTTCTTACTATATAGCCATGATGAGAATTAAGTGAATTAATATGTTGGGTGTTGAGGTTTGGCACATAGCGGGTGCTGCGCAGAAAGGGAGCTGTTGCTCTTGTAAATGTCTGCGTCCTGGCCTGTGCTGGTTTTCATTTTAATTGGTACTTCCAAATTGCCCTCTAGAATGGCCACATGGATTTATGCTTTTCTCAGCAGTGTGGGAGGGTGTCTGCCTTCCTAATTCTTGCCCACACCTTGTATTAGGAAACCTTTTCATTTGCTGCTCTGCTCAATGAGAAATGTCTTCTCGGCAACATTTTAATTTGCATCTCCCTGATTACTAGTGAAGGTGAATATTCTTTATATATTCATTGGCCAGTTTTATTTCTTCTCTAAATTATTATTCGAATTGCCAATTTTTCTATTTTTGTAGACTTTGGTCAAATATATATTCTTGACACTGATTTTTTTTTTGCTATGTGCTACAAATATTTTTTCACACCATGCCACTTATATTTACTGTGGCCTCAAATACCCTTATCTTTTTTGAATGAAACTTTGGAGACCACACTTACCAAGCTGTTTCTTAAGTGCCTTCAGACTGAAGGGTTGAAATTTGAATCCCATCTCTGCCAGTTCCTGATCTAAGACACTAGACAACTTAATGTGGCCTCTTGGTACCTTCATTTCCTTGGCTATAAAATGAGAGTAGGAGTGTCTGCTTCCTAGGTTTATGTAAGTGTAGGAATCAATGTGTCCAAAGCCCTGGGCACTAGGCAACACTGGAGGGGTGATTTCCCTTATTAAGCAACCCCTCTGCACCCTGGAGTAAAAAAGATCTTCTGTAGTGAGTGTCCCAATTATGCTATTTTACTTTTCTTTCGATGCTTGAGTCCTTAATAACCTGAAATTCATTTTTATATGTGAACTTTGGATCTGTGTATTTTAATATGGGACCATGATTATCTCTACATCTCTTCAAATCTAATTCTCCATCTGACTTGATGTAATACTTCTCTCATAGATAAAGTTTCATATATTTATAGGCACATGTCTAGGATTTCTTGTGTCTGCCTGTCTATTTTGGCACTGATCTGAGGATATTTAAATGACTGCTACTTTCTATCAGCTGGTTATCTTAGAGAGCCATCTCTGGCCCCACCTCCTTATTCCTTTTTTTTTTGGCATTAATGCACTTATTTTTGCATAATAAAAACAATAAATTTCTTAAACTTAATTTAAGAACTATTGGTCTCTTGAGGAGACTACAAGAATGTATAGATTTTGTTGAAGAGAAATGTCATATCACAATGGGTTTCCCATAAATTGGCTACTGTTCATTTTAGAGCTTCCTTTATGTCCTGTTAATAGATTTTTGTAATTTTCTCCACAAAGCTATCTCATATTCTGTTACGTCTGTTCCTACTTAACACTATATAATTTCACTGTTGCTGTCAGTGTGATTTATTTCCCTTATCTTTTTAATTCTGAGTGGCTCTTGCTCATATTTGAGACACAGTTGATTTTATGGCTCTTGATGTTGACTTGCCACGTTTTGCTAGCGTCTTGAGTAGCTTATTTCAGTGTCTGTTTATATATATATATTTTAAATATTTATTTATTATATATACAGTGTTTCTATCTGTCCATACCCCTGCAGGCCAGAAGAGGGCACCAGATCTCATTACAGATGGTTGTGAGCCACCATGTGGTTGCTGGGAATTGAACTCAGGACCCCTGGAACAGCAGCCAGTGCTCTTAACCTCTGAGCCACCTCTCCAGCCCTGTTTTTGTATTTTTTTTATTTTTGTTTTTGTTTTGTTTTTAGGAAAGCAAACATGTTCTTTGAAATGAGGATCACTTTGACTCCTTGTTTACTCTCTCTCTTGGTTACTGACATTATCTAGGGCCCTGAGTGAAGAGCATACTGGACGTTGAGGTGCTCTGGCCTGCCCTTGCTTGGCCTCCATGGACACTTACACTCTTGCATCATCGAATCCTACTCTTGCTATAGGATTCAGATGGTGTCTACCTCACCATGCCATTTCTATTTCGGGCTTCTTAAAATCAACCCAATTATCTGTAAAAGTCTATGTCAACCTTCTGTACTTATGAACCTCTTACTTTATATTTTTTTCACTGATTAAATTTGAAGTGTAGGCTTCGCAATTTACTTCATTTGCTTCTTTCTTAGTTTTAAAATGACTCAGGCCCAATTCTATTATTTCTTTTTTTCTTTTAACGGGTTCTTTTCTTGAATTCCTTGAATAGATTGCCCCTTAATCCCCCATGGCCAGCCCTTCACTTTCCTGTAACCTCCCTCCCCACAGCTACATCCCACACTGCAAGCAAATAACAGCGGAGATTCTGCGAAGCATTCATTTGAGCAGCTTATAGTGAGGTCACTGTAGTTCAGTGTGCTATGTAACTCTCCAGGAATGATTTAGTGACTTGACTTTTCTTAGACCAAAACCAATGTATATCCAATATGTTAAGCCATTTAAGCAGCACGATAAGGTGCAAATAGAAAAAGACCTGCTTGTCTTCCTCGGGTGTGACTTTTATCTCCGAAATGTTTGCCTTCCTTCGGACATGGACAATGGTTCTGGTTTGGTCGCTGGGCCTCCAGCCGGATGTTTGTGGAATTCTGAATGGGATTCCTTGGGGAAATTACCTTAGCCCCTGCAAACGTTCCAGCCTCCCCCATCACTGCACTGGGTCCTTCTGCTTACCTCTCTTGTCTCTGTATTTGAGCTTTATATTTTATTTAGAGCTTCAGAATTCTCTGGGTGAGGATGTAAAGAGATACTGCTATTTGTAATATGTGTTCTTGGAAAGTCCCTGAGGCAGGAAGTCCTTAATTAGTGAGGAAAGTAAGGCTATGCTACCTAAGCTTCCGATGCAAGGTGTGCTAGAGAGATGTTGGGGTTCGGGGGAAGCTGTTTCAAAGGCCCCTGGAACTAATAGCCAGCCCTTCCTTGTATTTCCATCATTCTTATTGTTACTTAAGGATTTCAGAACTATTCCATTCAACCACTTTCTGAAAGTTCCTTGAGCTCATTAGGCAAGGCAGCTAATTATGGCTGAAAGCTCTGTTAGTCTGAAGAATATGCGAGGTTTGTGTAACACTGAGTAATAAACATTGCCTGCATGTAGTAGGCATCATTATTTGAGGCTAATTTGACAGGCTTGAAACACTGTGCACAAATTGTGGTTCATTCCACAGAAACTTGGCTCAATTGTTCTTTGTGAAGGTCTCAGGATCCACTTAAAGGAGTTAATAATGAGTCTTCAGAATGCCCTGCCTGGGAGTGTCCATCCTCCGTACTTTTATTCAATCTGTATTGATCCACACTATAGAATTCTGTTGAACTTTGTCCATTTTTCCCTAGACCCTCAATATAGATTGCTTTAAATATCTATTTATGTTAATTTAAGTCCATAAGCAAAGCCATCACAGGTTCAGTTTATCATAGTTAAGATCAGAGCAGGATCCGTCCTGAGAGCCTCTTGGTGTGCCAGAGCCAGCCCAGCAGCCCTCGGCTGGGCAGAAAGGCCTGACTCACTTCAGATCTTGCTTTCGGGTCCCCAGGGTGAGGCTGTGGGGTTTGAAACGGACTTTTGCTTCCCAGACTGGTGTTTAAACGCTCTCCCCAGAAGACCCGGCTGCTGTTCCTCGCCACAGGGTTTGTGCTCCCTGACCTGCCTGTTGAACTCTTTTCCTGGACTTCTCCAAACTGTGTCTGGAATGCTCTCCTCCGCCTCTCAGCCCTTTTGTTCTTCACAGCTTAGCTCACAGCCACACCCGAAAGTCCTTTTTTGTCCCAGCAAGAGCAAGTTTTTCTGTGCTTTTGAATCCATAGCTCTTCAGAGAGAGTTATATGCAGATTTTAGTCACACATCTCAGTTTTGATACATGGATTCCTTTAAGTTTGAATAAGTGGACTTTTTTTTACTTGAAAACCTGGTATACTTTTTAATGTGTCCTACCCAACCCTTTCTTTTATATTCCAGCATTCAAGAATTGTGTCTGGGGCACAGTAGATATTTACAACCACTTGTGGAATGAGAAAATTAATTCTTCTACACGTGGGTTGCAGTATGTGAGTTTTTGTGAAATAGTAACTAATTTAACTATTACTAAGTAACCAACACATGTAATGAGTTCTTTGCATATTGCCCTGTGGTGTGGTGGTCCATGTTAGTTATTTGCCTGGTTTGTTTGCTTGGTCTGGCTTTGAAGAGTTGTGCTCTGCATCTGTCGCAGCCCAGGTACTGTGCTGACACTCTGCAGGGGTTGCCCGCGCTGAGCCAGGGTACACACATTGTGGAAACTACATGATTTCATTTGCAGTGTGCAAGGGACAGCTGCAAAGTGACGTGAGTGACGCTTAACCAGCACTCTAGTCCTCCTCTCTTCCAATCATGGCCACTGCTTTCAAACTAGTCATCTTTTGAAACTCTTCCTGTTCATTATGCTGTGGTCAGCCTTCAGAGCTCTTGCAACATAAGATGTGTGATGTGTGAATGGATGGCCTTGTGCCAGGAGAGGTAGAGGAGAGCAGGGTGCGGAGGTGCAGCTTGGCTGTTAATATTTTGGTCCATTCATCAAAGAATTATTGCATATGTCGTGAGGCTTTTATCTGTTTTGCTAAAATATTTCTATTCAAACGTTGGACCATATTTTTCAGTCTGACTGGGAAATGTCTGCTCTTGCATTTCAGTATTGCCTTGCTTACCATGGAGAATGAGAACTGCTGGCGATATGTACCTAAGTGCAAGATGATTCAGTTTAACATAACAGTGGGAAGAGAAACTGCCTCAGAGTTGCATAATGCTTATGGGGATATGCAGTAGTTCTTTGTCTTGTTCAGACTCTTCAAACGAAACACGAGTCTACACTTCAGGAGCTTTTGAATCTCTGCGGTCACTTTTGTTTATTTTAAGAGAAAACTCACATTTGCTAGCCACGTTCCTAGACAGCTTCCTTAGCCCTTTTTACTTTCTTGTCTCCGTGAGTTTTATTTTATTCTCTACTGATGTGAAGTGAAATGGTAGAGTCTAGAACAGTCAGACAGACTTGAACTTGGATCCTGCTCCCACCCCGCAGTTATTGACCTTGGTGCTTCAGGTTCTCAGCATCATCTCCTCATTGATATGGAACAGATAGCACTTGTGTCACCAGAGTGGGATCGGAGCTAGTTGTGTATGTGTATAGAAAGGCACTTAGCGGGGTCTGCTGCAGAGTGAGTGTCCACCACGGCCTGCCTTGGCTGCTGTCCTTGGCTCACAGCAGTAGGTGCTGTGTAACTTGGACCTGTATAAAATGGGTTTTGTCCCTTTTGTTTTGTATATGATGCTTATGATAGTAAATGCTGTATATAGATTAATTTACACTTAGCAAGCACTTGTAAATATAGTACATCTTGAATCCCTGTGATGTTTAGGTAGCATGCTTTCAAAAGTCATGTATTAGTGGAAATTATTCTGACTACTAGACTAGCCTGTCACCTAGTTTCCATGAAAAGGTCAAAATATACATTTGGATCCATGGAATTTAACCAGATTTGCTAAACTCCTTGAGAACAAAAAAAGAAAGAAAAAAAAAAAGGTTTGCTCTAGGCAAGCAGTCTGCCTCTCTTCCTTTCGGTTCCTTTGGGCATAATGTGAGATTGCTTCCCAGCGCGGCCATGCCCTTATCCTCCTGCCGAGTTTGACTGTGGTCCCCTGCTTCATTCGCAAGCAGTGTTGCCCAGAGGCACATATGCACAAAGGCAGACACACAAATTACCACAGGAGGCTGCAGCTGCTTGAGGCAGGTGAGGCCCAGAGAAAATACGAAACATACAGAATTTATTAAAAGGCCAGTCTCCACCCCCAAAATATGATAGGAAATTCTATTACAAAAATAATTCCAGATGCATGATTGCTTGAAAATGATCTTTTAATGTGGGTGAGTTGTAGCCTTATCTATCTATCTATCTATCTATCTATCTATCTATCTATCTCTCTATCTCTCTCTATATATATATCTAAAAAGATCAGATGCATAAACACATATGAATATATGCTAAGGGTATTTTCATATGTACAATTATCTGTACCTGGTGCATTTTAAAGTGTCATTTTCAAGGAGCACACTAAACATATATTTTTCCAGAAACAGTGGACAAATAGTAGCATATTATCATGGAAATCTGATGGGATATTCTACTGTTTTAAAGCTACTATGCTTAGGAAACAGAAATAGATTATTCAAGAAATCAAGAAATCAAATAAAAAATACTACTGAATGCTATTGAATAAAATACTGAGTTTGAGATAAATACTTTTAAAAATATGCAGCATATTTCATAAACAGATTTTTTTTTTTTAATTTCACTTTTGCTGTGTACCATAGGCAGGCCTTGAACTTGCCATCTTCTTGCTTCTCAGCCTCCGGTTGCTACAGTTACAGTTGCGAATCAACATGTCAGGCCTCAACAGCCCATCTCAGCCAGAATAGACTGTTCCGTATGTATGAAAGAATTCAGTTTGTGTTGATGATTATTTAGGTAAAATCTATTTTTACCATGCGCACTCAGTTAGGTGCTATGTACTGAACTGGGATCTTTTCACCCACTCTGAATATTCTGGACAATAAAGCTGTCATTTTTAAGCTGCTGTTTTAAGCATCATTTCCCTTTGGCAATTAACGTCACTAAAGGGCCATGATGTATATAGAAATATGTAGACTCGAGCTGCCCTGAGTGGGAAGCAGGAACTAGGAATCCTGTTTACTTCGGATTTGGGCTAGCCCCCATCCTCTCTCAGCTTTCCCTCTTCACCCTCCTTCTCACACTCCATAACTGGTAGACCAAGATGTAGTTCAGAAAATCGTGATCTTAATCATTGTGCTAGAGTGTCCCTCCTACAGTGAAAGCCAAGTACAGAATCAGCACAGATATATTTGTCCAAAGTAACAGCATATAAGCAATTAGATTGTTTTTAACTAGACATTTGAGCCTTTGTATATGGGAAAATGTACTTTTGGGTTTAGTTAGTATACACGATTATTACATGGAGACTATTTGTACTAAGGGCCCAAGTGTTCAGGTTGAATCTGTTTGTCGGTAGATGTTACCAACCAAAAACTAAATTGTGTTTTTGATGTTTGAGTTTAAGCCCAAAACTAAGGAAAGAAGGGCATTTTCATCTTTGACATGTGCTTGTTATGGCTAAAAACTAGAAAAGAAACTTCCTAGGAAGGCTAAATTAGAGCAGGCCCAGAATAGAAGCTGAAAACCAATTAGACTGGATCATTGATCAGCAGAAAAGGATGAGGATTCAAATTGGAGCCGAGGCCTTGGGAATGGAGGGCCTGGGGGTGACTGAAGAGCTGTTTAGAGGAAAATCAATGATAAGGTACTAATTGGACGAGGAACTTCATCTTGATATTCTTGGGGACAAGTAGCATGAAGGGCGACTTTGCTAACGCTGGCCAACTCAGTAGTACCATCATGACCTGATGAAAAATGGGAAGGAGGAGTCAACAGGGTGGTTCCTGGGTAAAGGTGCTTGCTGCCTAGCCCGAACTCTGAGTTCAGTGTCCAGAACCTACAAGGTAGATGGAGAGAACAAACGGATTTCTGTAAATTGTCCTCTGACTTTTACACACACACACACACACACACACACACACACACACACACTTTTTTTAAAATGAAGGACAGAGGTGTAATAGACTTTAGGGTTTAATGCCAAGTTTATCTGTGGACATTTGTATCTGAGTATTTGTATTTGCCTCTTCACTCAGGTAAAGCCTGGGGTGGGTGAGGAATGTTGTGTGGACTGTAAAAACAGAGTATAAACTTGGAATCTTTTAAAAAAAAAAAAGAAAGTTTTGCTTTGTACTGAGTTTAATGATGTTGCAGTCAAAATGTTATTCCTTTAACTAGATGACTATACATATTACAGAAACATGCCCCGTCATGTTTGTGTCATGTGACCAAGGCTTCTTTCTCTCCTGCCAATATATGCATGGTACTCAGAGGGCACAAAAAGAGCCAGAAGGAATAATAATAATCTCAAATCCTGGTGTGAAGACAGATATATTTATATTATGCTAGTGTCTGCGTTTGATGGTTACTTTTTCTGTTGTTATTATTTCCACAAGTGAATTACAAACCTCTTGTGATTAGGGACTCTCACTTTTACCTTTTGCTCTGCTTTGCTCGCCCCGCCACGTTCATGCTGGAGAAGTCTAGCTTGGAAGAGGAGGGTCTGGAACCCTTACTGCTGCAATGCGTACAGCATCCTTAGTCTGAGCTTCCGTTTAGTAAAAGCAATGATTGTGTTACCTACTAAGTTAAATGATAAAGCTGATGAAATTCAGGCTAAGAAAAAAAACCACAACATCATTAAGTATAGCCTAGTATTTTACACTGTCATAGCAAGGATGAGATTATTTGTTTCAAGTGCCTTGAAAATGCTCAATAAATACATGTTTCAGTAGCCATTATATTCCTGACTACTGTTACTACCGTATGCATCAATTAACTCTTTGCAGTGATAATTTCTCTTAAAGAAATTACTGTCAAAGAATCTATTGATATCAAGAAAAGGTGTAAATATCAAGGAAAGTAAACATTTAATTTAAAAATGTAAAGCAAACAAGCATTATAAGATATAAAATAGTTTCCAGTAACATGTTGCTTTTTTCTGGTTTAAGATTACATTACAAAGATTATAATCTTAAAGACAAAATTAACATGATTTAGTAGTTTTCATTTTTATCATGTAGATGCAATAAAGTATCCAAGGAAAATCCTTCAGTCTGATAAGTTACTACCTGAGACAGAACATAAAATTTCTCCTTATATTCAGACTATGTGATGAATGACTTTTTATTAAACAAATATAGTACAATTTCAATTGTCTGGAGATCAATTATCAACCAACTTCAACTAGAACACAAACCAAAAGCCTTAAAGTTATTAAAATACTTTGTGCAATTAAAATAGATACCACAAAGTTCATGCATAAATCTCTCTTTTGTTCTTAAATTTACATTATAAGAACTTGAAAAAAAACTAACAATGTCGAATTGGAAGAACAGACTAAGGAATATTGTTGGTGTTCTCCAAAAGTATGCCATCTTCATATCACTGCTTACACCTCTGAGGTACCATGCTCTGCTGAGACTCCAAGGCAGCTGCTAACAGGTGGTACTTGGAATAAGAACTGTCTCCTTAGGCTCGGGTGTTTGAATATTTGAATTTCTGCTCTACTGTTATAAGGTGTGGTCCTGAGGTGGGGTACATTCCTGGAGACAGGCCTTGAGAGTTCATAGCCTTGCCTGCTTACAGTCAAAGATGCGGTCTGGTCTCTCATCTTCCTGCTCTGGCCAGCAGGCAAGCTTGCTGCCACACCTCCCCACCATGATGAGTTGCTAACTCCTGAACCATAATCCAAAACAAACCCTTCCTTAAATTGTGTTTGGCTGTGGTATTTTATCACAGCAACAGAAAACTAACTAATACATTTAGCTTCTTGAAATCTTACAGTATTGGCAGTTTTGACCACAACTCCTACCCTAGGAAAGATGCTGTGGTAGGATGACCATGCATTGTAGCCACGCCTCCTGTCCCCTAGCAGCCCTGCTGGTTACATCAGTAACATGCCAAGGATGTCAGCAGTAACCGCATTCTTAAAAACCTGCTCCTTGACTTGTACTGGACTCCACAATTTAAAATATTTTAAAGAAGTCTGTTGTTCTTTATGCCTACAGAGTATATTCATGCCTCTGCCTCCTGGGCGATGGGATTATAGGCCTGTGCCACCCTGCAAGGCTCAAGACATTTGTTTTGGAAACTTGTGTTCCTGCAGTATGTCCATTACCAAGTTCACAGCATGACCCCAGCCTTCTCCATTATCTCCCCAACACTGAGGCTCCGTATTGGTTGTCATTTATCATTGTTTATTTAAAACATTTATTTGTTTGTTTGTCTATTATGTATACTGTATTCTGCCTTCGTGCCAGGAGAGGGCACCAGATCTCATTATAGATGGTTGTGAGCCACCATGTGGTTGCTAGGAATTCAACTCAGGACCTCTGGAAGAGCAGCTAGTGCTCTTAACCTCTAATCCCTCTCTCTAGCCCGTCATTGTTTATTTTTAAGACCAATCTGGCTACAAAGAAATTGGAAAAAATATTGTTACACCTGAGTTTCTATTAAACAAACAAACAAAAAAAAAAGTAATAGGAAACTGGGCCTAAAAAAGCTGAATCATGTAGAAAAGGAGAATGTGTTTTTGTTTTATGGAGGGAAATATTCCTGTGGATAGCATGCAAACCAGGCGTGTCTGTGTAAGTAATGCAATAAAGCAGCTTCCCCGATTTCCTTTACACACATGGGCCTGTCAGGCATTTGTCTTTCCTAGGAACCCTTCTGGAGTGGTTAGTCAACCTAATACAGCAGATTAAACTGTGGCCAAGGGAAATTTAACTGGATCTAGTCAATGCTGCTTCAAAGGCATAAAAGAATATGTAAGTTCTGAGAAATATTTCTCCCCTAAATAGTTAAAATAAGAAACTTTGACAATTCCTGAATAATTTTTAACTGGTAAAATTATTTACATTGTATAATAGTGCACACCTTCAGTCACAGCATCTGGGATGTGGAGGCGGGTAGGTCTCTGTGAGTTTAAAGCCAGCCTGGTCTACAGAACAAGTTCCAGACCTACGCTGTGGACAGTAAGGCCATGCTTTGGGGGGGAGGGGTGGTGGGGGGGAGAGAAGAGAGGCGTGAAAGAGTGGAAAGCACTGATTTATTGTTTATTTTTTATTAAACACTGCATTGCAGCCAGTGTCTTCTGTGTATCCTCCTCTGTGGAGTCCCATCTTCACCTCACCACCAAATGAGTGAGAAAGCTTCATCCCACTTAATACAATTTCCATATGCAGAAAATAGCTGTAAATATTATGTAAATCTCATAAAAGCAATTAAAGCACACAATGCCATGCTTCATTACATCCAAAATATAGCTTATGTTCATGCATGTGATAATATATTCTTGGTGAAATAATTGAAAATATTGTGGGGTTGATAAGCCCTTCATTATGAGCAGATAGCAGCTATATAAACTCTCTAATCTCCTGAGATGCTGTGCCGTCTCCAGAGAGACTTGCTTTAGTTGACATGTAAGAAAATATGTTCTTAAAATTAACTACATTGCACTGTGTTAGTTCTCTGGGTGTACACCCTGCGGCTATTAAAGGGTTCTCTTTGAAAAGAGAGTGTCTGGGCGGTGGTGAAGCCATCACTTGGTATGATAACTTAAATAATTAATTTTTGAAAAGAAATCCTGGGCAGACTATTTGTTAAATGAAAAGGTAACTTTTTTTTTTTTTCCAAGGTGGGGTTTCTCTGTGTAGCTTGGAGTCTTTCCTGGAACTCGCTCTGTAGACTAGGCTGGCCTCAAACTCTCAGAGATCTGCCTATCTCTGCCTCCCAAGTGCTGGGATTAAAGGCGTGCACCACCACCTGGCCTAAAGGTAACTTTTAAACATCATGTTTATTGACATTTATTGAACATCTACTATAAGCTAAGTTGTTTCTAAGTGAGCAGCTTGTGTCGTTATATCACTTACTGTTTGGAGCAGAGAGCTGCAAGTCAGTGTGAGCTAACCTAGGGTTAGGACAAGAATGGTCACACACACACACACACACACACACACACACCATTTATATCTGATCCCCCTACCTTCGCCCCCTGACTGCTGGGATTACAGGTGTGGGGGTCTCTGTGCCGAGCGTGTGTAGTGCTAAGAATGAAACCCCGCCCACTGAGCATGCTAGACAAGCAGTCTGCCACTTGAGTGGCAACAGCAGCTCCCCGGGTGTATTTTTTAGTGGCATTTGAAGTTTTCCACCTGGGAAAGCATTTGACCATGCAGTACACTTACTGTCCGGTACAGTAGGCGCGGACAGCCATGGCCACACGGGCACTGAGCACTGTAATGTAGCTGATCCCAGTTTCGAAGGGCAGCATGTGTAAGGCATGTACTAGATTTATTTTTCACCCAAAATCTACAGAAAGGATGTAAAAGATCATGTGTAACTTACGTTGCTTACATATTGAAATAATGCTTTGATTTACTGAGCTAGATGCATTATTACAGTTTTTAAGCTTCAGTGAATTCATAGTTCTTATACAGTCACTTTGGGGAGCAGGAGTTTCGCTTAGGACCTTTAGTTTCTTACTGTCTGAACAGTTCTTCCACATAACGTGTGTAATGCAGATAACTTCCCGGCGTGTGTGGCTGCTCTGTGTTGTGTGTGTGTGCTGGAACAGTGAGGGAAAAGAAAATCACCCGATGCCCTCAGCTGGAGAGTTTGGTTTTTCTGCAACCATAGCATTTCAGAGAACTAAAACGTTTACAGCCTGCTTTTTTTTTTTTTTTTTTAACTTTCAAAGCTATTATCACCAAGGATAAATTGTATTTCTCATACTAATAATGGTGTGTTTATAACTGTATATATAAATATTTATGATATTACTGATTTGAGGACACTGTCAATCACAGTCACTTCTCTTGAAGGAGTCTCTCCCTGGACCTGAGAAGTCGTTGGCTGAATTAATGCCCGTTACATATATTGTGAGTAGATGACGGGCAAGCAAGTGGAAGCAGAAGACTTTCATAAAAGTTTATTACATTTAAACCAAACTAAACTCACCCAGTAAAATGCGAAGAAAGTAAGTCCTGGTAAAACATTTGGTTTTTACAAAAATAGTCTCTTTACCAAAAATTCCCTCCTTCATATAATACCAGGTGTTTTCTTGTTTGTTTCCAAATATCTTAAATAAAGGTATTTAGCATATTAAGGTGTTAGTTAAACAATACGTACTTCAAATATGTTACGAAGGAACAATTTAAATTACAGAAACTATTGAAGATGATTGAGGATGTGTGGGGACTTTTCTAACAAATCGATTTCAATTCCAGTATTTTTTATTCACTAACAAAAGCATTGCACTAGTTGACAAAATAGTAAAATACACCCAGTTGCATAAAATGTACAAAATTTAAAAATTGTGCATTCTTCCAAGCACTGTCGTAAATATTGGAGCCAAGAACAGCAGACTAACTGGGAAGATGTGGTTAGGTACTAGTTCTCCTTGCGTCTGTTTCCCAGAGTGCAACACTGCTCAGCCTCATGCCGGGCCATTCTCCCGTTTCATTTCTTTTGCTTTTGACGAACAGTACATACCACATGTTCCATTCAAACTTAACAGAAAGCAAATCCTAACTCCTAAAACTGGGGACAAATTGGGAAAGGCCATATATTTCGTGAACTCTTCTTTCTTACCTATTAAAAATGGTTGTGGACACGTGGATTTATATAAGATAATATTTAACATTTTTTAAAATTTAATTAATTTATTTTACATCCTGATCACAGTTTTCCCTCCTTCCTCTCCTCTCAGTCCCTCCTCCCTCCACCCTGCCCCTCTTCTCTCCTCCCCCTTCATCTACTCCTCCTCTGTTTCTGTCCAGAAAGGGGCAGGCCTCCTATGGGTATCAACAAAGCGTGGTATATCAAGTTGCAGAAAGACCAAGCTGGACAGGGCAACCCAGTGTGAGGAATGGGTTCCCAAGAGCCAGCCAGAACATAAGAACAGCCCCTGCTAGGAGTCCCACATTGTTAGGAGTCCCATAAGAAGACCAAGCTGTACAACTGTCACGTATATGTAGAAGACTAGGTCAGTCCTAACCAGGCTCCCTGGTTGTTAGTTCAGACCCTATAAGTTCCTATGAGTCAGGCTAATTGTTTCTGTGGGTTTTCTTGTAATGTCCTTGATCCCTCTGGCTCCTCTTCCTCCCCTCTTCAGCAGGATTCCTCAAGCTAGGCCTAATGTTTGGCTGTGGATCTCTGCATCTGTTCCATCAGTTACTGGATGAAGACCTTCTGACGACAGATGGGGTAATCACCAATCTGATCACAGGAGAGGGTCAGTTCAGGCTATGTATCTACTATTGCTAGGAGTCTTAGCTATGGTTGTAGATTCGTGAGACTTTCCCTTGTATCAGGTTTCTACCTGACCTGGAAAAGCACTCCTCATTTCCATTCATCTTCTTCATTATTCTCCCCCTCCATTAAGGTTTATTTTTAATTATTTTTTTTTTGTGTGTGTGTGTGTAAACTTATGAGTACAGGTCCCTCCTTAGCCCAGAGGGTTTGGACTTCCTGCAGCTGTAGTTACAGGTGGCTGTGAGCCACTCTGTGTGTGTGTGTTAGGAATTGAACTCAGGTCTTTTGCAGGAGCAGTACATGTACTTAACAAGTGAGCCATCTCTGCAAACCATGTAAGAGAATTTCTTAAAGGCAAAATGATAGGGAAAGGGATAGAGAGATTATAGGATGGTAGCACATTTGTAGAGGACACCTGGAGACATGGTAACTGTTGGAGCAGAATGGGATTTGCTATCAAAGCTATCATGGAAGGCTTTGGATCCACTCGGAACCCTGGGTGGTAAGGGAAAAATATCTTTAGGTAACTGGTCATTTAACAAAAAAAAAAAAAAAAAAAAAAATACGTCCATAAAAGTGATATGAAAACAAACAGATAAAAAAAAATGAGGCCAAGAGGAAACAGTGACAGAGTTGATGGCAGTCAATAAATAAATCATCATTAATGTTATTTACACAGATAAAAAGCAATTGCATCCTTGAAGAAGAAGAAAAAAAGAAAGAAAACCACTTTCAGGTTGAATGGGCCCCAAAATGCCCAGCTCCATGTATGATATAAATCTGTGTGGACGTGCCTCATTGTGACATTTCAGATCAAGAATGAAATGCAGATTCTTAAGCTGCCTACGGAAGAATCCTAATTCTCGTGCAGATCTGAGATGAGAGGGGCCCAGGCTCTGAAACCATCAGCGAGGGAAACTGGGGGACTGGGAAACAGCACCTTCCACACTCTGAAGAAATGGTTTCACCCGGAAATTCTGTTCATTCCTCAGCTGTTCACTGTGCAAATGAAGCAGATTTGCTTTGAGATCTTTGGGAACTCAGATTTGATTACCCCCTAACACTTTAGAAGATGTTTATCATGAGGCGAGATAAGCCTCAGTGGGGTAAGACAAGGTATGTGTAAAAGCTAGGAGGCAAAACGTAAGGGACTATCTGGGGGAATGTTTACCAACGTAAATACAAGAGGAGTCAAAACCACCTAAAATTGAGAAATGGGGGTTCCTTATGGCAAGCCAAGTAGTGAGGAGTATTTACATAGTCATTATTTTTTTCTCTTACTGAAAGTGAGGGCAAAAACTATTTTACTCATCTTTTTTACCCCCTTGTTATGTTATATGCAGTACTCATGCAATAAATATTATTAAGTTTAACACAAAGATCAATAATTTTTCAATAATTTCAATTTTATTTAACTTTGTGAGCAGAAATACCTTGGGAAATATTTGTAGTTAACATAAAAAAAATGGGTATCCCCACGGAGAAATTCTTTGATTAGAGTCTTGAATCTGAAGAGATAGGAATGCCCATTTGGGTCCCAGTTTCACAACCCATAAATATTATAGAAAAGATCTCCTGCCGAAGGCAGACTATGCTGAGAGGCCATATATATCATCTGCTACCTTCAGTTGGGGAAGATGTAAGAAATGATGTGGATAAAAGAGAGAAGACAAGAAAGTTCCAGAATTCCACTCAGAATAACCGCAATAGTTCAGATGTTCAGTGTCACATAACTTCTTGAACAGAGAAACCTGAGAGGATGTGCCAGGAAAAATAAAATGATAGATCTCTGCCAAAGACACCAGACAGAGGACTTTCCTAGCAGCCGCTGTGGTCAGTTCCGGCTCACTGGTCTCCTCATCCCATGATTACCACAGACAACCATTTCCAGTCAGTCAAAGGAGAAGCACGTTGAACAGAACTATCACAGGATCCTTTACGGTGTCTGTGACCCAGCATTCATGAGAAAGCATCTTTACTGGGGGTGTGAGGAGGAGGAGGAGGAGGAGGAGGAGGGGCCTGAGAGCAACAGAGCGAGAGGGAAACCCGGAGATCCTGTAGCTCAAGAGTTCTGAATACATTTTTAAAAAAAATTAAACCCTGCAAAGTTCCAGGAAAATAAATCACTACAGAATTATGAAGACATATTTTGATAAAGATATTGATCCTGAGAGACAAAGGAAAAGCCATATGGCTTCCAGACATTAAAAGCAAGACACATATGGAGGGGAAGAAATCAGGTCAGACATATGCTTCTGCACAGTAACACAGGGTACCTGTTTATAAAGCTCCGAAGATAAAAATAGGCGTGACTCCCAAATGCAATATTTAGCCATGTTATTGCTTAAGCATAAGGGTAACAGTCTTTCTCACACATGCAGGAACTTAGGGAGTAGATGTGGAGCCTTGCTTTAGAACAAATCTTTAAATGATATCATCTAGCCACCCAAGGGATTAATCAAAATAAAGATCCGGGGACTAAAGTTGTGGGCAAACTTCTGGTAAGTATTTAGTATTTAGTCCACTCAAATGTGGAACCAGAGAAAAATAGCCATAAGAATTGTGATTGCAAAAGCAGGCAGGAACATCAGAACCCAACAATTTACAACTAATCATTATAGCTGACAGATACTGGGAAGGGGGAAAGGTGGTCGGCTTCCCCGCCCTTCCTGAAGAGGCATCATGAAGTCTGTCTGAAGTTCGCGTGAAGGATGCTTCCAAGTGCTTGATATTTTCCCTAGCCTTTTCATTTAGGTGGGCTTCTTTCTTTCTTTCTTTCTTTCTTTCTTTCTTTCTTTCTTTCTTTCTTTCTTTCTTTCTTTCTCTCTCTCTCTCTCTCTCTCTCTCTCTCTCTCTCTCTCTCTCTCTCTCTCTCTCTTTCTTTGTCAGATTATTATGTAGCCTAGGCTAAGGAGCCTCTTGCCTCTGCCTACCAAGTGATGGGATTTATAGGAATGCACCACTAGGCCAGAACTAAGTCTGTAGGTTTTTAAAAAGAATTATCTCTCGTTGTAAATTCTAGAATTCTTTCTGGTGTGGTTCAATTTCATTGTTTGGGTTAAATACAAAGCAAAAATTGGTCATGTACTTTCTTAAAGGCTCATATAATCATACTGAGTGAGGTTGTGTTTGTTGTTTGATTTGTGTGTGTGGATAAGGTGCTGAGAATGTGCTGGGAGGGGATTCTGCTTTTCTAAACAATGACTGAGGTGCCTGAAGCCATTGAACTATGAACACACTTGATCTACTCTGACTTCAGAAGCTAAGCAGGGGCAATATCAAGTGTTTCATAATTTCCTACAAATGGTACCGTTCTTTGGGAGTGAACAACACCTACTTAAGAAATACAATATAGAACCAGAACAAAGAAATATATTGACAAAAATGAGGTAACTCCCTGTATCAGTCACTGTTGTATCACTGTGAAGAGACACCATGAAGGAAGAATGCTTCTTATGAAAGAAAGCATTTAACTGTGGGCCTGCTTCCAGTTTCAGAGGTTTAGTCCGTTATCGTGATGGTGGAGAGCATGGAGGCAGGCATGGCAGGGGCCAGAGAATTAGCTAAGAGCTCTATACCATGATCTGTAAGGAGAGAGGAGGAGAGAGCGAGAGCGAGAGCGAGAGCGAGAGAGAGAGAGAGAGAGAGAGAGAGAGAGAGAGAGAGAGAGAGAGACTGGGGCCTGACATGGGCTCTCCAGTGACACACTTCCTCTAACAAGGCCACACCTCCTAATCCTTCTAATCCTCTCACACAGTGCCACTCCCTGGTGACTAAACATTCAAGTATATGAGCCTGTAGGGGGCCATTCTTATTCAAACCACCACACCCCCAGAATAAACATTTTAAACTAACATGGTAAGCTTTGAAAAGGACAAAAACATAGCCTCTCCAGGTTGCTATGACAGTCTCTTTAGGGAACTCCCTCCAGAACAGGTGGACTCCGATTTTATTAAGCCACCCCTTCAAAGGAGACTTAGATGTCTGTGCCTGAGCCTGGAAACTCAGGTTTGGGCCACATGCAGGGGACCTGATGGCAGCCCTCACACTGCACCCAAGCACGGGAAACTGAGGTTTGGGTTTTTTGTTCGTTTATTGTTGTTGTTGTTGTTGTTTTTAACCATTAGGTAGCAGTGGATCCCAGGCAGGTACAAACTGCCAGTGTCCATCGCCTTCCCCTTCTTTAAACTCCTGACCAGATCAGCCCCTCTCCTGCTCAGTGTGCCACAGGAGGAATTAGCTGATGTAGTCTCTTTATCAGATCTGTTCCTTCCTTCCTTCCAGAATAATTACAGCCTGCTTCTTTACTGTCTCATGATACTGATTATTAGCTAAAGCTAATTCATCAGCTGGATATAGGTGAGACACCTTTCTCTATCTTCCAGGAAAAGCTTAGTAAATTATTTGTCATTCTCCAACCCGAGAAATGTTCTCCCTGTAAGTAAGAGTTTATTAGATACCGTGAGAGGTCTTCGGGTGCAGCCATTTCCTGTCCCAGCTATAATTAGAAAGCTAGACAAATTATATCAACTCTGTGGGTAAAAATCCACACAGATACTCTTCTTAATAAATCCAATTTACTCTATTTGCTTGGTATTAGCAACTGTTAATGTTCTGTCCAAATTCCTTTCCTTCCTTGTTGAAGAGAACTCTATTGGTACAGCCAGTCCATACAAATGGATAGTTAATTACCCAGCACAGAGGGCTATGTGATTCATCACTGCAGTGTGGAAGTAAATGTTGCCAATTGTCAGCTTTTTCCAAACTACATAGCTTTATATAGTTTATGTCCCAATCAATGGTGGCAAAATAGCAAAAAGGAAATACTACCTAGATGTCAGGGACTCATTAAACAGATCAGTCTGGACTCTTTTTCTCAGTGATTTCTAAAGCTGGCTGTATACCACAATCATTTGATGAAACAGAAAAACATTGAAAAGACACAGCACCAGTTCACTAACCACAGAATCCGAATATTATGGGCCAGGGAATGAGGAAGATTTTGCAGACCCCAGAGTTTATTGGATTTTGGAGTGTCCCCCACAAGAGTAATCCTAGAGTGTCTTATTCTTCCACATTTAGGAAAATATATTACTGTGTAGGTACACCTCTGGGACCCAGGCCCTGGTAGTGCAAAATGTAATTCCAAAGGTCAGTCCATGACTTGGTACTCAAGGATAAGCATGTGTTTATGTATTTTTCCTGTGATCCTCACACGTGAACACACTGTCTTGAGCAGATCCAGGACTGGGATCCTGTCATATGATCCCTGCACTGATATTCTCTGCGGTTGGTCTTTCTTTCCTTTCTGTATCATTTGGACTTCCATGACCATGACAAAGAACCTGCCATTAGTGACCAAACAGGAGGAAAAGTGGTGCGGGATCACGGCTTCGGGTGTTTCGGCCATGGACATTCGGCTTGCCTCGTTTCTGGGCCTGTGAGGAAGGAGAGCATTTAGGCAGAAGGAGCTGCTCACCTCAGGGTGGCTGGGAACCAGGGAGACACTGAGTGGGTCCAGGAAAAGGCAGCCTCCAGCGAGGCACCGCATTGGTCTATTTCCTCCAAGTAGGCCCCGCCTCCTGATGTTTGCTGAACCGTCCAAACCAGTGCCACCAGCTGGGGGCGAAGCCTTCCATGAAGGAGACATGAAGGGACCCCTCATTTCCTAACCACAGTGCACGCTACTCTTTGGTGCTTACTCTGTTTATTCTTTTCCAACCTCTTATTCCTTTTATGTTTCCTCTTGTTTTTTAAACTTACAGTCTGGTTCCGAATAATGGTATGCATAGGCTTCACTTGTGGACTTGAGGGTTACTGATAGACAAACAGACATATTAGAATGTAAACTGGCGGTGAATGGGAATATTCCCAAGAAAGTAAGAGGAAATCAGAAACAAAGCTAATACAGAAAATGTAATGCTCTCTGTTTTCTTGGGTTCTCCACCAGACCACAAAATCTCAAGTTGAAATGCTTTGAATTTCTTTTTTCTTTTTTTAATTTTCTAATGGCAGAGACATACCCATAAGGAAAAATTCCCGAGAAAATTCACACTCCAGGGGAGCCCATCACAGACGCTGTGGCTGCAGTGAGCCACACTTCCATGCTCGGTTTTCATTGATAATCAACCGTGCTTTTACCGCGTGATTCCCAGTGGTGGGAGGGGTTGAGTATTGACACTAGTGAGTAAGTGTGTTTCTCTGGGGCACTCTACACTCCACAGAGCTCTTCGTTCGGTGTTCTGGTAAAAACTCAGTGAGCCGCTTAGCTGCAACCCTTTAAGCTCTGCCTTTTTCTTTGTTTTTGTTTTTCAGAGAAGCCTAGTTCAGTTGAGTGTTCCGTGTATTACCCTGTCATCTCCCCAAAGGCATCTCCAGTCACCATACTGGCGGGCGTACTAAAGCTGCCCAGTCAGGATTTTAAAAATGGAAGGGTGGATACAGACTCTGCAGGACGACAAAACCCCTCCTGGGTGCATGTAATTGCGATGTACATTTGTAAATAAACAGGTTCTAGAATGCTAACCAACAAAGTCTTTATGTGGCTCAGTGAGGGACTGATGTCACTGAGCCTGTTCTCACTCGGTTGTTCATATACAGTAGAAGAAACCAGTGTCTTCTCAGCAACACAAAGACACTTAGACACACACGGACACAAAGAACAGCTTGGTAAAAATCCATGTAAGAATTTTTTTGTCTAAGTGCTATTTTTTTGGCCATTTTTTTAAAATGTATTTAGCAGTACTGTAGATTAATACAGGCCTTGCACCTGCTAAGCAAACACTACACAGCACTGGCCTTCTCCAGTGCTTTTATTTTGAGACAGGGTCTCACTAGGTTGACCAAACTGGCTTCAAACTCACTGTGTAGCCCAGGCTGCCTCAAACTCCTGATTCTCCTGACTGTACTTCCAGAAGAGTTAAGATTAGAAGTATATGCCATCATACCCAGCTCTTTGGCCATTCTTAAAAACTCCTTTTCTCCTCCCGTCCAACCCCCGCATCCAGTCTACCAGCACATGCCCCTGTTCTTACCCTTGAAGTCTGTTCAGAAGTCAGCCCTTCCCGTCCCTTCATCTCTGCCATGCAGCCCACCCATTCTCAGTTCCTGCTTGGAGAATGGCAGTGGCCTCCTCCTCAGTACTCTGCTTCTCTTCTTCTCTTCTTACCCCAGCCCAGAATCCAGAGCAGCCTTTGATAATTTGGGTTAATTATATCCGTCCTCTGCCACATGTATTCCAATGGATTTCTATTTCCTTTAGAGCCAAAGTCAATACTGTTAAGTGACCTGAAAGATGATTTTCCCGCTCTCTTGTCTTTTCGTTAACTTGGTGATCTCATCACAACTATTCTCCATCTCTCTAGAACAGACCAGCCTTCCTCTCATCCCATGAGCTTACTTTGAGGTCTGACCTGCATGGATGCCTTTCTCTTAAATATCTGGAAGGCTCCTCTTTCATGCTTTGCTCATATATCAATTTCTTTGTGAGGCACTGGAACACTCCCACCCTTGGTTTCTTTTTAATTTCCCCCAGACAGAATCACCACATGACAAATGATATATTCTACTTAATTTAATGGAAGCTTTAGTAAAGCAGGAAATTGACCCCTTATTCTTAGCCCCTAAAACAATATCTGGCACATAGTAGGCCCTCAGAATCTGTTGAAAGAAACAAGAGAGTGTGTCCCCTCTGCTTTTCCTTTGCCTCTACTTCAGGAGACCCCTAGTGTGTGCTGGCTTGTCATATGTGTGTCTCGACCAGCCTCTGTGCCTCCTCATCCTACTCTGCTCACATGGGGTCACACAGATGTTTGTAGCTCACGCCCCCTGTCTTTAGGGTCAGTGTGGAAAATTCAGTTCAGAAAGGTAAGCAGACATTAATGTTCTTCTCCACATTAGTGAATTAACATGCCCTAAGCCTGAATTCACTTCTCATAAAGTGAAGAAATCTCATATAATGTCAAGATTTTGAAAAGAATATGTAATTCTTTGATATATGTATTTATGCAGAATCATTGAACCAAGGATTTTATAGTCTCTGCTAGTGTTAGAGTGGTAACGCTTTTTTTTTTCTTTCTTCATTTTGAATTCTAAAATGTAATAAGAGGATTGTCAGGGGAGCTGAGAGATCCTCTCAAAGGTTGATTGTACAAGACATGCCACCACTGGAACTCAGAGCAGGGTATGAGGTTGACTCTAAATACACCCCTCTCTTAGTCCATTCTGGGAGTCAGGCATATAGGAATAGTTTCTACATGTGCAGCCACATTTGTGTGTTTCTGCCTGGAAACAATGTGTGTACGTGAGTTAAAATACAGCACTAATCCTTGCTCTCATGCATTCAACATCTTCCTTTTCTAAAGAAAACTCTTCACTTGAACTTATTCTTTTTACCAACTTGTTTACCTGAAAGGAAAGAAAGTAGATGCAACCTATCAATAATGCTTGCATCTCCGTCTCAGGATGTGAAGGGCAGGAGAATGCCTTGCCAGGGAGGTCAGAGGTCACAGCAGTCTTGCCCCGTGTGATCCAGGCTTGCTTGCTGCTGCTCTGAGCTCTGTACAGAACCATGTAAAATTGATGGCCCGAGGTACAACATCATTAAAATAGGAGACAATTCTGTTTTCAGATTCTAGTGTTAGCCACAATTATTGGGCAGCTTGTCTTATTATATGGATTTTGTACTTGATTTGCAAAGATCTCAGGTCCCTAACTAAAGCATATTCCACAGCTTTGGAGTGTTCTCTACATCCTCTACCACCCTCCTCTTTAACTTGCCTGTTTTAAGATTCCTATTTTGGAAAGCAGAAAAAGTCTATTTACCACCAACTTCATTACATTGGAAATTATTTCTTCCTTAGAAGATTATTCTTTTATGTGGCCTAATAATTTAAAAGTTACCATCTACCTTCCCTCCTTTTTATTTAACCTAATTGATACCTATGTGTATTTATTACAGGATTTAAAAACAAAAATGTACGTTATCATGAAAAGATGCACAGAGTTGTTCCTCCCTGGGAAATGACAGTTAAAACCCACCCCCACCGCATGCCCACTGGAATGCTATAGTCAGGCACATTTAGCAAGTAGTGTCAACAGTGTGAACAAACGAGAACCGTTACACACACTGGCGGGAATGTAAAGTGGTGTGGCAACACTGGAAGCCTCTTAGCTAGGGATTCCATTCCTGTGTGTGCATTTCCCAAGAGAAGTGGAAATGTATGTCCGCAGAAAAACGTAAATGCTGATGTTCACAGCTGCACTGCCCATGATAGCCCCAACACCGTGTAAATCACCTGAATGGAGTACCATACAGCACTGAGAATGAACATTTCATCCTACCAGCATGCACAACTATGTGACTGTACCTCACGAACATCATGAACAGCTGAAAAGCCAGAATGCGCTCTGTTGTCTAGTTCTGTTTATATAAATTCTTAAAGTGGCCGGTCCATGATTGGAAGTCAGGATGAACCTTCTCCCTGCTGGGGAAGGAAACTGGCAAGTCTGGGTTTGACGAGTAGGGTGCCATGCTGTTTCTCGTGTGCGGCTTTCTGCGTTTGCTTTATAGCTATGAACAAAATAATTGAAGTTTTCAAATTTTATTTTCAGAGATTCAGAGTTCCCAAGTAAGAGTAAAGTCCAAATTCAGTGCCCCAAAGTGTTCACAACCTACTTGAGGGGAGACAGGTGCATTGGTAAGCAATTGTAAGATGCAGAAAGCCCTGCTACATGCTGTGTTTGAAAGGGAAGTGAGAAATACATATATTTACAAAAACGGAATCAGAAAGCCTTGTCATAGCGTGCAGTCAGCGTCTGCTAAACTACATTATACTAAGACTATGGTGGTGCGTCAAACGGACAAGGCACAAGGATATTAGAAAGTGTTGTTCATAAACAAGTAGCTGCTGTGTGTGTGTGAGAGAGGACACATTGTCTTAATGTGTCAGAACATGGGTGCTATTTATAGCCGTCAAAGTGAGCGCTTTGTTTTTAGCTGACTGACTTTGCCAGAGTTGGAGGTCAATCCGTCCAGTGGCTCTCAGCCCTCAGCTGCATACCGGGATCCAAGGCGCTGTTACAGCTTCTAAACCGGACCCTCCAGGGGTGGTACTTGAGCATCTGTGCTCTGAGTAGGAGCCGGTGATTCTCCTGAGCAGAAGAGACCTGAGCAGAAGAGAGCAGCCAGGGTGAAGTGTAGTCCCTGTGGGTGGGGGAGTCTTCTCAGGGACCGTCAACACAACAACAAATGTCTCTGAAAGTGTCATTTCTTTGTTTTTGTAGCCTGTGTGGCTTCCACAGAGACGGGCACTTTCTCATATTTATCTCTTTGTAAGTGTGCCAAGAAATTTCTTTACAAATGGCTTTCATCCAAGTATTACATGAAAGACGTTAATCCTGCTGTTAAATTTTAACCCCTATCCTTTCAAGCATGAGGGCATTTCTGATTTTATTAGAAGCGCCCAGCTCTGTGGCGGGAGAGAGAGCTAAGAAGGATATGTAGCATCTGCAGGGTCCTCGTTAACGTGCTGGTATGACTCATCCCCCTCCCAGGAGGCAAGATGTATTTTTAGTCCTAACATTTATATATCAGATCGTTTCACTTAGAAAATTTTAGTTCTCAGCTTAGTTCATTCATTGATCATCCTTTGTGCATTTGTCCATACTTTAAGTTATTATTTTGAAACAAATGGTAATTTTGCAAAAACCTTAAAAACATTAGTAGAAATCACATGCTGTATTCACCCAGATATCCCTA
This sequence comes from Peromyscus leucopus, assembly GCF_004664715.2. Taxonomy (NCBI): domain Eukaryota; kingdom Metazoa; phylum Chordata; class Mammalia; order Rodentia; family Cricetidae; genus Peromyscus; species Peromyscus leucopus. Next base: position 18,693,744 of record NC_051074.1, on the reverse strand, counting down.
ATGTTGACAACAGATATAGCTGCGATAAAATTATCAAAACTGGAGACTTAATGTTGAAAAATAATATTAGCTAAACTTACCAAAATGCTACTGGTTGTTTTTTAAAATGACTTATTTATCTTTATTTTATGTGTATTGGTGTATTTCCTGCATGTATGTCTGCGTAAGGGTGTCAGGTACCTGGAGCTATAGTCACAGACAGTTATGAGCTGCCATGTGAGTGCTGGGAATCGAACCCCGGTCCTCAGGAAGAACAGCCAGCACTCTTAACTACTGAGCCATCTCTCTAGCCACAGTCTTGCTATTTTTAAAGCTAATCTCCATGTCTGGCCCAGGATCCAGTCTCCTACTCTGCATTATATTTAGTTGTCATATAATCTTGAGTCTCCCCTGGTTTGTGGCCAGGTGCTCATTTTTGTTGTTTCTTTGTTTGGAATTTTATTTCTGCCGCCCTGGCCCGTTAGATGAGTACTGGTGAGTTAATTTGTAAAACATTTCTCATGAGGGCTTCTCTGAATGGGGTGTTTCCTCTTGTTGTTGATTCCATTATTATTAATGTTAATTGTTACTGTGCGATGTGTGTGTAGATGTGCATACACAGCACATATGTGGATGGAGGAGGGCAGCCTTATGGGGTTGGTTCTTTGTTGTCACCTTTCCATGACTTCCAGGAATGAAATTCAGATCACCAGGATCACAAAGCAAGCCCCTTGACTTGCTGAGCAATCTCACCGGTCCACGGTGTGACGGTGTGATGTCTTCTTTTTTGTTTTGTTTTGTTTTTTTGGTTTTTCGAGACAGGGTTCTCTGTGTAGCTTTGCGCCTTTTCCTGGAACTCACTTGGTAGCCCAGGCTGGCCTCGAACTCACAGAGATCCGCCTGGCTCTGCCTCCCGAGTGCTGGGATTAAAGGCGTGCGCCACCACCGCCCGGCTTGTGATGTCTTCTTATGATGAGATGGAGATTGGTTAGGTTATCAGGAAGACTGCAGAAATGACCAGGAGATGTGTGTGTGTGTGTGTGTGTGTGTGTGTGTGTGTGTGTGTGTGTGTGTGTGAGTGTGTGTGTGTGTGATGTGTAGTTAACACTGATCAGGATACACAAGTGTGTGTGAATGTTATGTGTAGTTAACACTGACGGTTGTTTAAGGCTGTGTCTTCTGGCTCTGCCTACTGCAAAGTTAGTTTTTTTCCATTTATAAATGAGGACCCCCTGAGTCACTATTCCCGTATTTTTCCTTTTACACTGTAAATAACTGGTTTGTGCATCTATTGGTCTATCATGCCTATGATTATTGCCATAGTCTTTGCCTAATAATATTTCTTTATTTCTCTCATTGATTTACATTATTTAAATGCAGTTCTTCTGTATGGACAGCCTGTTCGTTCATGCCTATTTATTTATCTGTTTATTATCTGTATGGATTTATAGATATATTTTGTATGACTTGTTAGTCAACACCGTTGTATTTATTTTTGTGGTCAACTTGTTCCAGCTTTGACCATTGGCGTTCTCTCTAATTAAATGCTTTATCCTTTTGATGTAACTGCATTCCTTTTTAAATTCCACTTTTTTCTGACATCATAAGATGTTCCACACTTGGTTTTCTCTAGTTCTTTTTATAAGAAATCACTTCTCTAGGAAGCCGATTCCTTTTACTGATGGATGGTATTTAGACCACAGCAACTGCTCCTAATCCCTCTCAGCAAGAAGTGCCAAGGATGTGTGCGTGTTTGCTAAACCAGACAGACTCATCCACCATGTTTATTATCTGTTCTGAAAACTTCAGTTCATTCTAATAACTCAGACTACTCTCCACTACAAGGAGGTTCATTATAAACATCCTCCAGCTGTTCTTGTTTGTAACTCCTTTAACAGTGAAAAGACTGCCTGTCATAATCTACCGTCCTAGATCACACAAAAGGTAGTTACTGAATTGCTAGCTCATAGTCTTAATATCCAATCAAAATGTTGTTTCCAAAGCAAATTATTTCTTAACTCTCGTCCCATTTATTGTAGCTGTGTAATTCACCTGGGTTATGCTGTTCATTTTCAGAACAATTGGATTCATTTGTGATGGTATTCCTCTCTGAGTTCTCCACATTGATTTTTATTTTGGAAATGATGTAAAGCACTACGACAATTCAGAAAATCAAAGCTACAAAAAGAGGTAGTTGCTGGGCTGTGGTGGCTTATGCCCGTAGTCCCAGCACTTGGGAGGCAGAGGCAGGCAGATCTCTGAGTAGGAGGCCAGCCTGGTCTACAGTGCAAGTTCCAGAACAGCCAGGGCTACACAGAGAAACCCTATTTGGAAAAAACCAAAAGCAAAAAATAAAAAAAGGCTGTGGCCTTCCTGCCTCATCCCCTACCCTACATCTCAGATTCTTCTCACTTTCTACCATGACTTGTCACATGTGCACAAATAAACAGATTTCTGTGTTTTCTTTCCTTCCTAGTATATGAAAAATGGGAGCACACACAAATTATATATATATATTGTTTTATACTTTTCTTTTTTCCATTTAAATATCAAGAAACCAGTATGCATTAGCCCCCTGTTTATTCTTTTCTGTCGTTCAGTATTAATTACTGTGCGGAATCCCAGTTTCTTCCATCACTTTCTTATATGTAAGCACTTAGGTTGTTTCCTGTTTTTAAGTTCCAGTCAATGTACCAATAAATAAATTCATGTGTAGTTTGATATTATCAGAACTGTATTTTCAAGGTAAAACCCTCAAAGTGGAATTTCTTCATCAAAATAAGTGCATATGTCCTTCAGTCTTGCAGTCCTGTCTCTGTGCCTCTGGAAATGTCTACTAGTAGGTTCATGTTTACTCTTTGTCAACATAGAAATTACTGGACAATTCTCATTAATTTGTGTAAAGTTCTTTAGAATGTAACTTTCTTCATGAATTGCATTCAGCACATTAAGAAAGTCTATCGAATTTTCCTTAGAATTAGCAGTTAGTGTTGCATATTTTTTCAGTGTTCATAAATACCGTTATAGTATGTCACCAGCCGCGGTGTAAGTAGCAGTCACATATTTACAATTACAGGGCCTATGAACCCAGGTGCAATTTACACATCCGTGGTCACCAATGGTGAGTGTGCCATTCAAGGACTTGGCGATGATGAGAGGCCTGAACAGTCCCACAGTGCCCTCAGAGCTGCTCCTTTGGCTAGCCTCTTGAAGTAGTTTTATTTTGTGGTACAGGGAGCTAGAACCCAGAGCCTCATTCGCGCCAGGCAAGTGTGTTGTCACTGAGCTGTACCCCAACCTTTCCAGGTTTGAGATAGACCCTTCTGAAGTTGTCCAGGCTAGCCCTGGACCATGTAGCCAGGCCAGTTTAGCGTATGACCTTCCTGTCTAAGCCTCGCAGGTAGCTTGCCTTTCAGACCTGCACCAGCAGGCCCAGGTCAGACCTTTCTATTTTGTATCAACTGTTCCCTAGAATGGTTTGTGGAAACACCAAACAAACTATGACATTTATGTAGCAAAAAGTCCCTTACATGTGTTCTCTCATTTGAACCTGTGAAGTGGGTGAGACATACAGTCAATATCCCTCTTATCTGGATGAAGAAGCTGTGTCTCACAAAAGTTAACTATCACCCTGAGGTCAGGCATCTACTAAATAGAGTGGCTAGAGGTGAAGCCGACGTTATATTAGATTACATTTTCACAGCCAGCTCAGGAACACAGTGAAGAAGTTGCCAAAGGCGCCATAGATTTCAAGAGAGATAAATTATTTTATATATGTTTTGTAATCAAAATTTCCCATTAAGCCAGTGCCATCAACTCAGACTAAATACTTGGCCTAGGTCTTGAATAGTGTCGAAGGGAGCAGGCTCAGTCTCCATCCCATCCAGATGTAGCTGACCTCAGCCTGGGAAGCGGTTGTACCCCTTTGTTAGAGCTGGCCTTTGTGAACTTCTTAGCATGAGTTCTTTTCCTCTAAAATGCTCATTGTTCTGCAAGGCTGCAGGAGGGATTAAGGAGAATTCCATTAGGAACATCTTAGGTCCAGCTGGTACCCAACAACACATGCATCCTATCGTGATCAGTCCGCTCCCTGGAGAATACTTGTCACAGTTTAGAATTAGATTGACTTCCACATTTGTTTGCTTTAAGCTGTATCTTCTAGACTAGCTCCGTGCTGCTGAGGACTCTGCTCTGCATGCTTTGTGTCTTGCCCCAGCGTCCACCATTATTCATGGAATATTTCTTCAGTGACTCTTGCCACTTCTTTGAGTTTGTTTGCACGTCAGCCGCATAGTCCCTTTTCATCTCTCAACCTTTGAACAGGCTGTTTCTCCATCCAACAGACTTGCCCTTGCGCCCGCCTTTGCTTCTCCAGAGAATTCTGGGTAGTCCTTCAAGACCAGGCTTACCTCTTCTCTGAAGGCTTGTCATCTTCCCACAGCGAGGGCAGGGGTAGAGGTCACTTGCATATTTATAGCATGTTTAAGAACCCACTCTGTCTTAGGCATGTTCTGGGTACCAGACATACTGCCCTCATAGCAGCCGGTACTCTAACGTGAGAGATAGGCCATTAAAGAAGTAAATGCTGCCGGGTGGCAGCACTCTTGAGGCAGAGCCAAGCGGATCTCTGTGAATTTGAGGCCAGCCTGGTCTACAGAGAGAGATCCAGGACAGGCACAAAGCTACACAGAGAAACCCTGTCTCGAAAAAAAAAAAAAAAAGTAGTAAATGCTATTCCCAGGTGGAATAAAGAGCTGGGTGATGATTCTGATCACTTGGGATCTGGAAAACGAGAAGGAAGTGGGAATAGAAAGAGATGGAGAATTAGCAAGATCTTGTGACTGCTTACTTGGCTGTTCTTTTCTACCCAGCATCACCCTCGCGTCCACTCAAGCAGCCTTGAGCTCCGTGAACGTCTGTATCCCCAGCCCCTAGGCTCAGTAAGCCACACAGTAGTTCCTCCACCATTCTGACAGGATGTAGCCTGTTAGAATGATGCCATGCCCTGTGGCTCCAATGTGTAGATCTGATTAGTAGACAGGACTAGGTGCTGGCTCCCTTCTTAAAATCCTGTGCCCACCTTTACTGATTTTCAACGTTATGAAAGTTATTCAATTTCTATGTGACTTGATTTGCTGGTCTTTGAGGTGGTAATAAGAGACTCCACAGGCTTATTGTGAAGGTTAAATCAGATACTTAGCCAGAAATCCTTAGTCCAGAACCTGACTTATGGAAAGTAGCCTATATGTTGTTGGTAGAAATGCTTTAGCATTCATGAGTTTCGGGGAAGAAATGGGCTACTGTCGGGATAATAAAGTTGAAGCCTGCCTTCAGTAAACAGAGCAAGAGCAAGACCCAAACCCAAACTCAATGCCCCTGTTTACCTGAAGTTCCTGCCGTTATTACGTCATTTAATTTGGAGAAGGGAGATAAAGCAAAGGAAAACTCCAGACACAAGTGACTCTGGAACCAGGTCCACAGCTACTGTTGCCCCTTCATTTGCTTGTATGGCAGCCTGGGAAAGTGCCTCATGCCATTTGAGTTACCTTTTTCTGGACGGTTCGGGACTCTGGTGTTCTAGCCTTAAGTCTCCAGCTGCTCACAATCTGCTGACTTGGGCCTCCCTGCGACTTCTGTGTTTTCATTGTCTGAACGCCACAGTCGGAACACTTTATACTGGAAGGGATTTCATTCATGCATCTCCTACTTCTTTTAGCGAAGGAGATCTTCAGGATATTGTTAACCAGTGAGAGACAGGCCGATACCAGAGAAAAGAACAGTTTTCTTTCTTTTTTTTAAATTCTTTTAACTTTTATTGATTCTTTGTGGATTTCACATCATGCATTCCGATCCCATTTATCTCCCCATCCCGTCGCATCTGCCCTCTGCCCTTGCAACTTTCCCCCTCCCCCAAAAAAACAAAATTTAAAAGAAAAACCAAAGACCAAACATAACAAACAAAACAAAGAGAGAGAGAGACAGACAGACAGACAGAATCTCCACATGGAGGCTGTAGTGTTTGCCACTGAGTCGCACAGTTTACCCTTTAGTCCATTCATCTTTACTTTCAAGTGTTCATTGCCAGAAGTCATTGGAGTCATTGGTCTGGCTGGAGGCCTCTGGCTTCTGCTATACGACTCTCACGGGGCTCTCACTGGGGCTCCTCTTGGACCTCCAGTTGTTGTCCTGTGTCATGAAGATCCTGCTGTTTTGGATCTGTAGGTTCATCCCCTTCACATGCTCCCACAGTTCCTTGATGAGGTGGATGTTGGAATGTAACAACTCATAGCCCTGTGTCTAGACCTGGGTGCTAGCTGGGTTGGTCAGCCCTCCAGCTTTCCCTCATCCTCACTACCTAGGAGAGCTCCCAGCATAGCCTCAGCTAGCTCACCCAAAGCAGCCTGCAGCAAGGAGCAGGGGTGGGGGTCAGTTTTCCTGCTCTCAGATCCTCGGGTCCGGGTCACCCACACTCACATCACTAGGGCCAGTTCTGCTGTTTTGCCCAGGAGAGGTGCAGAGACCTCTCTCCGATTCCTGTAGGGGCATGCGAGGGTGGGGTCAGCTCTGTTGTTCTCATGCTCTCAGGGATGGCTCGCTGGGGCTCCCAACAACCAGGGTCAGCTCTAGTGCGCTGCCAATGTGGGGTGCAGGGCTCGCTCTCCTCTGTGCTGTAGCTGGTGTGGGGCAGGGTGAGTTCTCTCATTCTGATGACCCTGGGGCTAAATATCTCACCTGCCACAGATAGCAAGAGGCAGAGGGGGGAGGGCGGGGGGGGGGTCAACTCTCCTGCTGTCACACCCTCAGACCTGTGTCCCTAACCACAGGGTCAGTGGGCTCTAGTGTGCTGCCTGGGTGAGATAGACTACACGCCTGTGGTGAGTGGTGGGGCATCTTTCCCCTGAGGGGCACGGCCAGCTACCCCAGGGCCAATGAAAGGCGGGGTTGGCTCAGCAGAGCACGGTTCCAATGACCCCCTGTGGGACCGTGGCCCATGCTGGAACAGTTTTTCTTAAGTCGGAGACAGCAGTGGGAATAACTTGGGATATTGTTTCTACTGCTACTGTTACATGCATGCAAACAGTTTGAAAGTGTTAATGAATACTGGTGTTATGAGGAACTTAAGGAAAATCTCTATGGTATTTTTAATTGAAAACACTGGGATCATGATTGTTGTTCTATGAACATTGGCTTCCTCTAAGTACTTTATTGCAGGATCCCTTGGGTAGGAGTATAATAGTTTTTTTAAAAAAAACAATCACTGAGATGGTTTTCAGAGTTTTGCCAAGTGGTGTTTCCCGGGTTGTATTTATTTACATGAGAAATTTGTTCTGCCTTTCTAAATGTAGTCAGCACAGTTTGGAGAATACCTCCCACCTCTATGGTTCCAGAAATCAAACCATGTCATCAGAATAAGGAAATAACTGGCAAACAATTGCTCTTTCCCTTTTAATGTCTGCGGCACCGCCGTCGGGGTTTTCATTCACTGATAATGCATCCTCACATTACTCTGGCTGCAGGTCTTAAAATCTGTTTTTTATGCTTCATAAATGTTAGAGCCGTGCTCACCTATCCAGCCACACACCAGTCCCTGGAGAAGAGCCCCATTTGCTGATTGGCGGCTCCAGCAGGATGATGGGCTGGGGAGCTTTGCAGGGTCGACTGAAGTACATCTGAGACTCTAGCATGGGCATCAGCATTTAGTAGTGGTGTGGTGATAAAGAATCAAGAACGCCAGAGATAACGGCATGGTTTTCAGAGGGCAGGCTCTCTTTATATATTAATAGAAAGATTTCTGATATGGAAAGGAAATTTGCCATAACAAATACATTCCCATTACTGTACTCTAGCCTGGCACCAATTAAATTAAACTATATGTATAATGTACTCTTAATTCCCAACAGCCCCAAGAAGAACTAATGTGAAAAGTATTACATGCTCTTACATTTTACAGGTCATGAACAGATGGAAAAAATTATACTGATTCATAAAGAAATTTGCATGTAATATAACACACCTCAAAATGGTGTTTATGTGGTGTGTGTGTGTGTGTGTGTGTGTGTGTGTGTGTGTGTGTGTGTTTCTTTTAAAAAGGATTAGAGTTACCTTGAATGCAATTTCAATAGCACCTGGGCCCTTATAGTGCTCCATCTATAATTTACTGGTATTTATTTCTCCTGCAAATATGAATGCTTGAAGTATAGGTAACCTTGAAGTGAGTAAACTGATAAAAGATTGTGTTTCATGAAAGGGAAATTATGGATTGATTATTCACTGCACACAAGGGTTTGTCATAGGGCAAGCTTTCCTAACGCATTTCAAATTTAATTTTGTTTATAAAACATTCATTTGCACACAGCATTTCAGGAACAAGTTCAGTGAGGAGATGAGCTCAGCAGTCATCGTTGGCTGGGGGTGCGCCCCTTCCACTGCGCACATAACACTCTCTCTCTCTCTTCCTCCCGGCAGCCCTGATCGCCATTGGGCGGTACAGCGTGACCATAGAGACGGTGGATGTTGGATGGTGTAAAGAAATCACAGATCAAGGAGCCACCCTGATTGCACAGAGCAGCAAATCCCTGAGATACCTGGGGCTGATGAGATGTGATAAAGTAAGATGGACTTGTTTGCTTTCTGCATGTAGTTGCTATAGTAACTAGCTTAATGCCACATTCTCTTCCTCCATGCCCATGCACACCGCTAACCATGCATTTTTTTTGCCCTGGTTTGCTAAAGTAATCCGGAATTATTTTTGTATTTCTGATTAATAATGGATTTTTGTACTTAAAAAGGGGGAGAAGGCAATCACACAGTGTCATCATAGAATTTAGCTTTCTCTTCCTAAATCCATAGAACAGAATTTAAAAGGCTGTATGCGAACTGCTATTCGTACGGTTTAACAAATAAAATTCTAGATTTTAAATTCCCTGCAACAGTAAGTGTCAGATTGGCTTTTCATCTGTGTTCGTTCCTTCTGCACACATATGTGTTCTGGCCATTGGCGGCAAGAAGGAACCAATTTGTGTCTCCCTGCACATCAGATTGTCTCTCCTATCACATGCTGTGAAATAGCCCCGGAGGCCCAGCCAAAGTTCCTCGGAGCCGTCCATTGTCGGGGCTTGAGCATGAGTTTAAGAATGGTACTGCACTTAACATCTGAAGACTGAGAAGGAAATGGAGAACATCTGTACAGACACTGAGCCCTGAGTAGATGTTGTCTCCTTTGCAGCTCCCATGAATTCCCTCTAACAAATCAAAGAGTAAGTTCTGTATTTGCATTGCCAAAGTGAGAGGATGGAGGCTGAGAAATCTCAGACACCGCAGAAGGTACTCACCCAAAGTCTCTGAAGTCTGAGTCCGACATTTTGAACATGCCAGAGGCAGCCTTTGGCCAGGAGGCTGCTTGCTTTGAAAAGGTGTGCCTCGAGGTGTGCCTACCATGTGCTTACCATGTAAACCACAGTTTACATGTCTGTGCCACTTCTGCAGTGAGGATTAGGAACAAATCTATCACAAGAATTGATTCCACACAAATGTGTTGCTCAAAGGGCGTGTATGTGTCTACATTTTCTAAATGTAGACAGATCTGGGGCAAAAATAACAATGGCCCAAGTCCCTTGTGTGCTTTGTCATTTTTGACAATAGATCTAATGATGTTTCCAAGGTTGTAAAACCTCCACTGCTCTAGACCTTTGCCAGGTATGTTCGAGAGACTGGATGGTGTCTTAACCCAGCGCAGAAAACTACTTGCTTTGTATCTTAGCAACAGCACTGGGACCCACAGGAGCGAGTCTCCCTAACACTCATCGCCAGCTAAGAGAATGGCACTGCTAACCTTGTCACTTTACAGTTAAAGGGTCTGCAGTGGGCAGAGGATTCTGGGGACAAAAAGCAGGAACAGGCAAGCTCCTCAGCCTCCACCAGAAAGCCATGCTGTCTCAGCCAAGGACTCCAAAGTGAACGAATTCGAACCACTCCGTGTAGCCCGCCCTTTTTATACTTTTTACATTGAAGATCAACTTCCCCTTCAGATACAAATGATAACCATTTATGTCCTTGTTTCTTGGTGTGGAAGACTATTCCACACCTGAGCAGCATTCTACTGATTCTAAGTTAAAGAATTCTAGACTTTAAAAAAAAAAAAGCACAAATTAGTGCAAAATGAGACAGAGAGGTGGTTCCAATTTGCGGTGTCCCTAAGGGTTGCAGCCTATTCTGTGTTGAGAGGACTGCTCTGAGTGTGTTGCCTCTGACCCAGTGCCATCTGGCCGTAGCCTGCTGCAGTTCAGCCCAGCCCAAGGAGATCAGCCTTGCTGTCTGGCTTCCCGAGACTCAAGTCAGCTCAGAGCCAAACACAAGGGCTTCCATGAGAACAGAAGACATTTCCAAGCCACAGACAGAGTGCAAGCAAAGCCTTGAACAGAGACTTGGATGGAAAATGCTAACTAAAGTAGCTCTTCAGATTTCATAAAATTTTGTTTGCTGTCATCCATTTTAAATTCTCAAGACCCGAAGAAAGATTTGCATAGAGAAGAAAATAAACTCAAGGGGCATGCCCTCTCCTAGTACCCATCTTGTAGAATTGTGAGCATTTAAATAAATTAATGTATATAAAGTGCTTAGGATAATGTCAGTCATATATAAAATACCCTGAATTACTGTTCTTTTCAACTTGTACTATAGTGTGGTATGTGAATTTACACACACACACACACACACACACACACACACACACACACATACCACATTTTGGAAGCAGGTTTAAAGGGGAAATAAAATAGATTCAGACTGTAGAAGATACCTTGGTGATTTTTTTTCTCATTGAAAATTGAATGTTTTATGTTCTATAGAAATCAATAATCATACTTTCTGCACATTTCACTGATAAAAACAAATGTCTCCATGGAACACTGTACATTTGAATAAAGTTCCTAGCCCATCTGCTCAGGCACAAAGGTGAAGAAAGTATGAATATAAGACTTCTGACATGGGTAGAGAAAGTGGCAAGAAGAAAGAAAGCAGTCAGGAGTGGAAATAAGAAACAGGAAAAGCGGGGCCAGGGCGTGGAGATCTGCCGCGTGTCCCAAGCATTGGTCATCTTGCCGATGAAGCAACCCAAGTCTCGCTGTAGTTCAACCAGACCTGCTAACCGCTAACAAAGTTCATTAGTTAGAGATTTCCCGCCTCCTTAGGCACACCATCTGGAGCCAGCCAAGGGCCAAGAGACTTCATCATCTACACAATTAGCCACCTGGCCAGTAATGTGGGCAGCAGGATCCCTGAGCTAGGGAGAGACATGTCTGTGTGTTTGTATGTCTCTCCAGTCATGTTCTGAAGTTCTCTGGTCCTTAGAAACCATGAAGTCAGTTGGGTGTGGAGGTGAATTTCTTTAATCCCAGAACTGGGGGTTGGGAGGTAGCGGAAAGAAAGAGGCATAGACTGGTTCCAGGCAATCCAGGGCTACATAGTGAGACTGTCTCAAGAAAAGAAAGATGTGGTAGAGTCTAGTTGCATTTTCTTTCACATGTAAGTTTCTTTTGGGGCTACTTATATTTAATTTGGAGGCTGTATTTTACCAAACTGGTACTTTTCCCCACTTCGGCTTCAAAGAAGTTACAAGAATAATAACAAAATGCCTTTTATTTGTTGTAGGAAAAATCTCCATCTCTCTCTGTGTCTGTCTCCTCCCCGACCCCCAGATGCGAAACATTAAACATATTCTTTGCAGCTGAAAAAGCATGTACAAGGATTATCAATGTCTAAGTAAATCTGTAGTAAATTTGTTTGGCTGCAGCATTGCTGAGGCCTGGGGAGGAGCCCTGCAGCCCCCGACAACTGGAGCCTTCCCCACGCAGCTGTAAAGTTAGGAAGTGCATTAAGAAGTCTCTGAGTAGCTTTTCCGATGGCTGGCTGGATAAGCATGTTAAAAGGGTTTGAAGCTGACGCCACATAATCTCCTAAACTTTAATGCATTGTAAAAACCAAGAGAAGGAAATGCTGTGTGAGGCTGCTTTGATGAATTGGGGGGAGCTTATGGTCTTAGACACTGTTCAAAGGCTTACTTGACCTTGGGAATTAGAGTTGACCTGAAATCACCTATCGCTTTGACTCACGTTTATTTAGTGACTTAGTTAAAATACTTCGGTAGTCAATGGGACTGTAATAGAAAGCAATGTGTTTACTCTAGCTTCCAAGACTACAAACAGTCAGTGGTGACATTGTTCGAAGAACTTGTTTTCCCGACTTCAGGGAATTCTAGACTCTCTAGATCTGTTTCTTAGGATATTTTCCTCAATTCTTACAAGGCGATTTGGATAGAAAACAAGACTGAAAGAGAAAAATGCACGAGAAAGCTGTAGGGCAAATGGAAATGCAGTGTTCAAGGTTAATGAAAAAGGTTTGGGGTAACAAGGTTGTTGAGAAGAGAGGGGCACAATGGAATGGCATTGGCTGGAAAAGGAGACCTCGCCAGAGGCAACTTGGCTGGCTCGGGAAACCTCTGCAGTGTGTGTTAATACCAAAGTTTGGAGACACAGGCCTGAATTATGAGCAGTGAATAACATCATAAACGTAGCAATTCTCAAATGCCAAACCCTTGTGAAAAGCAGTTGGATGGAGAAATGCTGGAGCTTTTAAAAGCTCCCTTTCACTTTCTATTTTTTTTTTTAACTTCATGCAGAACTAATTTTACACACTGTTCATTTGATTTGAAAATGCCAGCGTCTGGGGTATCATTCAAGAGCGTTATTGAGGGAGCCAGTCTTGGCAAAGCCTTCACTTAAAATGCTTAGTTCTTATGTTCCTGCAGAGTTATGGACTAGGGAGAAAACGCACCCCAGTTTATACCTTAGGCCGCGCTGCCTTGCCCTCCACCCACCACCATTAAGCGGGAGCTGCCTTCTGCTATTGCCTTCCTGTTGGCCAGTGGAGGTGTGACTAGAAGGCTATGTGGGTCCTGCTCCTCAAGGACTAGACATAAATAGATTGTGAAAGGTCCACTCCAGTGTCCTGTGACCAAAGCCTCTTGGAATCTCTTTGATTTCTGCTTGACATAAATTAGAGTCACGCACGCGTGAAGAGTCCACCAAGAAAAGATCAGAGACTGCTGGGGGAGGAGAGCTGCCTTTGTGGGATCTATTGATTACCCAGCTGCCTTCAGGCCACGGGCCCAGTGGAGGCTGGCTGTTATTGGTCCACAGTGTGAAAATAGTCAAAGTAATTCATTTCTTATCAACATTCACTTCCCAAGACCGTCTTCCTCGTCCGCCACAATTCTTGAAATTAGAAGAGCAAAATGAGTGGTTTATTTCAATAAAGGTTGCTGGCTATAATATGTTCTCTAGGATGTAAGAAAGTCTGGTTCTCACATGGCATTCGTATTTAAATGGCAAAGAGATGGTTAATGTGGAAAACAAGTTATGGGAACCAGTCAGCCAGAACTCTGCTTTACAATCTTAAGATACCAAGGGCCCAGTTCTGTGTGCCCAATTTAATATAAAAATATTCAGGAAAATCTGACCACCGAACTGCTTTTCTCAGAAGGTAATTATGGGAAGAGAAGGCCTCAACAACCAAAATATTTCTGTGGGGGAAAAAAAAGTGGGGTTTTTAGTAGCTTGTTTAGGAATTGTGAGCAGGAAAGCCCTATGGGGAAAATAATAGACGGTTCTGTAACTAATACATAGAACTAACTGGAAAAATCAGTTTAAGGGAAAAATAATTTGTGAGGACTGTGTCCAGGACTGTTTTGGTAGCAATTCAGCCATGAAACAAAGTTGACTACCTGCAGGGCTCTCCTAATCCCCCCACGGATGCACAGCTGGTTTCGGATCGCCCTTAGCAAAAATTTAAAATTTAAAATTAATGCCCTGTTGAAAAAAAATACATTGAAAAACTTCACTTTCTGCTCTACGAAGGCAGGAGTGGCCTGACTGACCTCAGCTGTGTGACCTGGGTCTTGAGAGACCTGTTACTGCACAGCCAGCCTTGTATTCGGGAAGAAAGGGACGATGAGAGGTGGCGGGGGCGAGGCGACAGGGGCCCCACACTCTGAGCTGAGCCTTTCCCGGAAGCCTCGGCGTCTTTCTTCTGCTGATGAAACAGTTCTGCAGGTGATTTTCACATAGGAGCACTTTAGAACACGTTTTCACAGCCCTCTCCTCGTCAGCCCTGGTAATTGAACAGGGAGAAGCCATCCGCTGAAATTCAGAGGTTACCTCTCAGCCTCATTTCAGTCAAGTGTCCCCATCTCCATTTCTTCCCGTCCTATTTACCTCCACTGCCAAATGTAACTGATACGCCTGCCCAGAGTCCAGCTATTAAGTCAGGAAACACTGGTGTGGACCCCCATGGAACGGGCAGAATTGATCAGCACCATGCCATGCTGCTGGCTTTTTACCACCTCTAGGACCTTTCAGAACTTAATCTCAAACCTTGGACTCACCTGAGAGTGACCTGAAACAGGACAATAATAATAACTTGTGCCCCAGGGGGTCATCACAAGAGTAATTGAAATGAGCAAACCACTGAGCACAAAGTCAGGTTCACTATAAACACTCAATAAATGTTTGCTTTGGTTATCATTAGTTCATTATTGTTCTTATTTTTGTGTGCACACCTACTTTGGAATCTTTTATCTGACAAATTCATCACCGGCCCTAGCAGGGTCATAATTTTCTAGCTCTGAATATAAATTCACATGCTAAGATTTTTTGTTTGTTTGTTTGTTTATTTTTGAGACAGGGTTTCTCCATGTAGCCCAGGCTGTCCTGGAACTCATTCTGTAGACCAGGCTGGCCTTGAACTCTAGAACTCAGAGATCCTCTGCCTCTGCCTCCTGAGTGCTGGGACTAAAGGCGTGCATGGCTATATGCTAAGATCTGATGAAAGGAAAACCAGTCTCCCGAGATACATGCAGCACTATTTTTAACATAATAGAATTTGTTTGCAGTCGTCAGGATTCTGTTTCATTAAAAGGAAACAGGAAGGTTGAACCTCGAGGACCGCTTGGTTGTATATTTGCTTGGCTTTGTTTTGAGCAGGGTAAAGACCTGCCAATCAAAAGCCAGTCGGGATCCAGAATAAGACTAGGGTTTGCTTCTTGAGGAAGATGGGCTTCTGGCAGGAACATGTGAGATGTGCTGCAAGTAGCTGCTTGCTAGGGTTTGATACATCATGAAAATGTTAGCTTACTTTCTAGAAGCTGTGAAGGAGAGTCTGCAGCCCCCCACCCCACCGCCCAAATGCTGTATGGTCAGGAGACTCTGTGTTGTGTTTGCCTGTCAATATTGCAGTCAATATTCGCCTTGGAGCTTCGGTTTGGCTTCAGCAATAGTATGAAAGAATGAGTGAGGCTCTAGGATTTTTATATATATACATATATATATATATATGATTTATATATAAGATTTTTATATATAAGATATATATATTTATATATATAAGATTTATTTATTTATTATGTATACAGCATGTATGCCTGCAGGCCAAAAGAGGGTGCCAGATCTCATTACAGATGGTTGTGAGCCACCATGTGGTTGCTGGGAATTGAACTCAGGACCTCTAGGAAGAAGCAGTCAGTGCTCTTAACCTCTGAGCCATCTCTCCAGCCCCAGGACTGTGACTTTTATATTTAGTTGTAGAGAGGGTAATGGGAGTTGGCTAACACTTGACCAGGCACAAACAGAGCTGACTTCCCTGGCTTGTGAGACTGAGGGCTCCTGGCAGTTGGGAAGGAAATGGTCTAGCCTACCATGAGGTCCCAGCACCCAGCGGCAAGCTGTCTGCTCCTGCTCTCTGTAACCCCTGAGAATCTTGCTTCTTTTATTCATAAGGTTTTCAGAGAGCATAGCCTTTCTCCTTCTAATTCTATCATATATGTTCTTCATCTGTTCAATAAATATCTGTTGACATTGATATACTGTATACTATATGACTATATTCTACAGTCATTGTGGTAGGAAAAACCATGAAGGAATAGTTCCTAGGCCCCCAGAGCCTGCAGCTCCTGACAAAGACTGGCAACTTGAATGTTGTAAGCTTGAGTATTGTGCAGCTTCTTGTTCACTTGTGTTAAGAGGACATCCCGGGTGATTCTTCTGAATCAAAACCCTTACACTGGTCCAGTGTCCGCCCAGCTGCCTTCACCCTCTACCCCCTCCATCTCCTGTCCATCCCCACTCCATCCCCCCTCCTCTATCCTCCCTTTATCCCCCCTCTATCCTCCCTCCATTCCCTGCCATCCCCCACCATCCCCCGTCCATCCCCCCTCCATCCTCCATCCCCCCCTCTTCCATCTCTCCTCCATCCCCTCTCCATCCTCCCTCCTTCCCCCGCCATTCCCCCAATTCCCTTCCTTGTGTTCTGTCACTCCAGTGTTAAGCCTCCTGAAAGGGTTGTCTAGGATCAGTTCCCCTGGCTTTTTTTCCCCTCACCATGGCTCTGATGTGGTGCCTTCAAAGGCGTCCACCTCCCTTTCCAACTTTGTTGTCTCCTGCAGCTGCATTCAAATGATAGCCACTCCGCAGTCTGCTTTCCTGTCTCCCCCTTCTCCCCTTCCTGTCCCTCAGTGTCTCTATTCGCTGGATGACAGGAAGAGGACAGTTTGTATAATGCCCTCCTATGAAGTGAGCAGATCTTAGCTCTCACCTGTTGAGGTAGGGGAGCTGATTCTTCTCATCCTCATCACACAGAAAGTTCTCATTCTTTAAAACCAGGGCCTTCAACAGCATCAGGCACACGCTCCTTGCCACACAATTCTGTATTAGAAACTCAATGGATGGGTGGGTGTGCTGTGGATATCGTTCTATATAATAAAACACTGATGGCCAGTGACCAGACAGGAAGCATAGGCAGGACAAGGAGAGAGGAGAATTGGGGAAACAGGAAGAAGGAAGAAGGGACACTGCAGCCACGGCCAGGACAAGCAGCATGTAAAGACGCCAGTAAGCCACCAGCCATGTGGCAAGGTATAGATTTATAGAAATGGGTTAATTTAAGATATAAGAACAGTTAGCAAGAAGCCTGCCACGGCCATACAGTTTGTAAATAATATAAGTGTCTGAGTGATTATTTTATATGTGGATTGTGGGACTGCGGGGCTTGGTGGAACCTGGAGACAACCTCCAGCAACATGGGTGGATTACTTTGTGTTTATCATCTGTATTCTCTTCAGCCATAGCAGCTCTTCGTTGCTGTATATATTCAAAATTTCCCAAGATTTAGTTTACAAAAGTACTGTATAGCTAAAAACAAGTTTGGAAGCATTTAGAACCCAGTACCTCTTAACCATTTGATAGATTGGGCGGGGGAGTGTCTAGACTGAAGGAAATAACCAAATTAAAAAGGTGCTATCTTAGGTTTAACACCCATTTCTTGTAGCTGGGGGATTCTGGGAGTGGCTGGAAGGACAGCCAGTCAGAGCTCAGACACTGCTATGTTGTTGCACTTGAACTCTTTGGGAATCCAGCCCTGGAATGCTCTGACTTCTGTACAGTTCTGCTCCTGCAAGCTAAAACCAAAACCAAACTAAAAACACTTACTTAGCCGTGCCCTGTGTCCACCTATTTTCAGATGCCAGATTTTTAATATACAGACTTACTGATCATATTTATGCAGAATATGTTTTTGCTGATCATGAATTGGGGGAGCAGGTCAGATCCATAAATCCCACCTGGGAGAGACTACGGTTCCAGGAAGGTAGCATTTCCTCAGGCACTTGCTTTGTGATCACCACTACGTCCTGAGCCTTTGTACGTGAAAATAAAAACTGAAAACTGAAAAGCACAAGACATGAAAACCATTAGGCACAAACTTTTTTAGCGTAGAGAGTTTCCCCCCTCAATTATGTTTTCAACTTAACTTTAGTAGGAGTTTAATTTAGAAACACCCAGATGTGTTCCATAAATATATTGTGCTTGCCACTCTGACTATATTAATTATCTTATTAGGGCCCAGGTTCTTCAAATAGCTGTGCTGTTGCTGAAGCATTGGGAACAGCACAGATGACTCCTCCAGGCGACTCTAACTCTCCCCGTGCCCTGTGTCCATGCTTGGTTTCCATGTTTACCGCATGTGCAGATGCGTAGTTCGGGGCATCGATCAAGCCCACGATGGCACACACCTAAAAGCCTGGACTGGAAGCTTACCCTCAGCTTGAAACATCCTTCACGGTGGAAGATTGCTTGGTGATACCGGGAGTGAAAATGTCCCTAACTTGTTCTCTGACAGTCGGGTTATTGGACTTCCTGTCACACTAATCTCTAATTAGAGGCTTCAGGTTTGCGAGCCCCGATTCTCACTTAACACTGCGGGCGTTCCTGTGATTCCCGTCTCCCGGGTCCTTCACTGCTTTCTCACTGTGCTAATTCAAGTGAATAGAAGCAGTGCTGGTGTTAACAGGCAGCCTGCATTTCACAAGAAAGAGACAGCGTGAAGCCAGGCCTGTTGGGATATTGATGGAGCATAACACTTCCAATCATTGCCAATTCCGAAATGGAATGACTGCGTTTGACCAAGGTGACTGGATTTTCAAGGCTGCCCCTGTCAGGTTCACTGCGTTCTCCACGTCTGTTTCTTCCTATCCCATGCTTTGGGATTTTTAGATGAGGTTTTGGTTGGTTTGGATGTACTGAACAGTACACACCCTGAGTAGTTCCTTGAGGAAGCACAAAGTCCGTATGAGAACTGGATTTCCAGGCTCTCTGTTTGCTTCCCATTAGCTGCAGGGAAAGTCAGCGATGACCAGTTAGAGACCCGAGGCTAGGCACGGAAAGAGGACATACCCACGCATATTTAACACACTCAAAGAACGCACCTTCTGTGAGGTGCAGCAATGAATATTTGAAAAAGGTGACCGTAGCCCACAGGAAGAAGTTCCTTTCTCCAGCTCCTGTAGTCAGTGCAGTGAGGAGGGCATCACGGGAAGGGATGGGGACGTGTTTGTTGCTTTTATTTCTTGCTCTCAGGTGCCAGTGGCAGGGATCACCTGTTTCCCCCACCTGTGCCGCCTGCATCTCCCGAGAGCCTCCAAACACTGATCCCTCACAAAGACTGATGCAGTTGCCTTGGAGATGGCCTGGGCACCAGGACTTTAAAGAGCCCCCTGGTTGTTCTTTTAGTCATTGCGGAGGGCAACCACTATGTTCTTGTCTGTTCCCGATGGCAGACATAGTTTAATTCATCCCACACCGGGAAGCACGTATCATGTATTTGTTATGTATGCATCACTGTGGGGCTCAGGAGCCTTGGATAAAGTGAGAAAGGAGAAGCTACTTATACAACAGAGCCAGGGAACAGGGCTCTAAGACTCGCCTCGCTGTCGAACAAAAGAGATACAAGTGGTATTGAATTCCTCGTTTCCTGTTTTGCCCATAGGGAAACCACAGCAAAATGTGGCTTGTCACTAAACCAACAACAGGAAGAATCCTGCTGCACGGAGATGGAAACAGATTCATTAAGATCTGTGTAGTTCCTTAGAGAACGGATGCATGTTGTTAGCTATGGCAGGTCCTAGGGAAAATCAGTCCATCAGCTGGTGTTTCCCTCTCTGCTCAGGGCTGATGGTAAATCTCCATGGTGGATCCCTTGCCTAGCTGCCCAGTGTGTCCTGGTTCAACCACCAGCACCAAGGGGGAAAATAATATCTTCTTGTCCTGCATAAATCAGCTTAAACTGCACTTTGCTGGCCCATCACATCACAGGCAGATTTCGGGTGGCACTTAACTTCCCATAACTATTCACCATTTTCAGTATGTGTCCATCTTGGAGCCGCTGGGAACCAGCTGAAAGAGCACAAGAGTGAGTGTCTAGAGACTCTCGCTGGCACCCAGTGAATACCATGGATCTCCAGTCTCGTTTCCCAGAGATCCAGCAAACACAAGCAGACTCCAGGGTCTATTGCCCCAGAGACAACACTCTGCCTCTGGGCTGCCTGGAGTTAGCCCCAAGGGCTGTTAGCATTGAGTGACATTGCCCAGGGAGTCTGTGAACAGTGACATGCCAGCATCAGGACAGGAGTTCTGAATTGGGAGGCAGGCCCTGAGTGTGCTCTGTGCAGCACCGTCACAGATGCCCTGTGAGCATTTTCCTCCTGCGCAGAGGGACGTTTCCTTCACCTTTCACCTCCTCGGAGCACCGCGACCGGGAACAAGAGGCACACTGCAGTTTACAAAGTAGAAAACAGGCGGTTCTATTATAATACCTCTTAGGCTGGCTTCCCTCCTTATCTGCACAACATGTATACGTTTAATGCCCGGGACACACAGACTGACACCGTGTTTTTCAAAGTCCATGCAAACGTCCCGTCTTTGGGGAGGCATTTCCCAACACCACTGGCGTGCCTGCTGTGGACTTCCTTCTGTGACATCTTGCATGTCTCCTGAAAATTCCTCGCAGCTTTTGCTGCTGCTGCTGTAATTACCTGTCTCCCTGCTGTGTTATGAGCTCCAGGAGACCACAGCCCATATCTGTCTCGCTGGCCATTCTCTCTGTGGAACATGAGGAAACATTTCGAGCAAAGGTGGGAGAGAAGGCCGTGCCGGTTCTGGTGTGGCCCTAGTTGGCTTTGTCAGAAGGGCCCTTGCTTTAGGCCCGAGCTTCACCCCGTTTAACCACATTGGATTAGCTCTCGAAACCACAGACCCACAACAGTCTCTGCGGGCCAGTGGCATCCATTGTTCGTCAGAACAGCTCTGTGGAAGAGATTGTCAAGTCCTTGGAAGTGTGTTTATATCCCAACTGGGATCTTTGCTTTGAATGTTAGAAAGCCTTTTACAGGGCAGACGAGCAGTCAAGCCTCGCTGACAGTTCATGGGCAACACTGTTACCCAGGTGACAGGGGGCATTCAACCCAGAGAGCACTGTGTATTAAGATCCTGAGTTCAAATCCTAGCTACCATTTCTGGCTGGCTTACTCTGTGAACTACTGATTCCGACTGCACCACATGGCATGCATGGCATGTCGTGTTGGCATGCACACAACTGGAAAGTGGCTGATGTTCACTCTGTCACTCCCCTCCAGTCCTAGAGGTTGCTTTCTCTCCAACATCACTAGGTACCTCTGCAGAAACACCCTCCCAGTTTAGTGATTTCGCACCCCTAATGGTGGTAGAGAAACTGCTGCTGGGCACAAGGCTGACGAGAACAAGCCTGTACTTTTGTTTTATTATTCTCATTAGGGTGAAAAGATTGAGACAAACTTTTAAATATTTTGCCAAGTTGAACCCTAAAGAGCTTACTTCTGTCTTCTCCCACCACATGAAATCTGATCCACAGTGAGGATGTGGGGCAGTTAGGGTTCGTAATTTCTGTATGCCTCAGACTGCACTGTCTGCTGCATGTGTCCTGTTCTGCAAACACCATGGTGTCAACAGAACCAACGATAACAGCTAAA
Organism: Peromyscus leucopus; assembly: GCF_004664715.2. Classification (NCBI taxonomy): domain Eukaryota; kingdom Metazoa; phylum Chordata; class Mammalia; order Rodentia; family Cricetidae; genus Peromyscus; species Peromyscus leucopus. The sequence goes on along the minus strand of NC_051074.1, from coordinate 18,672,377 downwards.
GAAAGCTACTCTACTCCATTACACCGTGGAGAAGCAAAGCCATAGCAGTTTCTGAAGCATCCCCCTCCCCCAAAAGAAAAGGTACCAGCGGCATTGATTTATTCTCTCTGCCACCAAATAGCTATAGCATCAGAAGAGACCTTCAATGCCTTGAAATTTTCAGACTTTCCTTCAGGCCTTCTTGAGCTGACCACCTTAAGGAAGCGGCCAATGCTGCACGCTAAACCATCAAGTCTTCTGAGCTGTAGGGTTTGTGAAGTATTGGAAACCTGCTGATACCCAAGATTATTAACCTGTCTCCCTTTGTAGTGTGTGTAACTGATATTGAAGGAGGAATTGACTGTTGATGCCCTCAGCCAACCCAAAGTACAGTCCAGTCATTTCGTAGAGTTGCCCAACAGCCTTGTACCCAGCAACAGTTTCTCTACCACCATTGAGTGCAAGGTCACTCAACTCCTGGGGAGGTGTTTTTGAAAAGAGGTACCTAGTGGTGTTGGAGAGAAAACAATAAAACCCAAGGGTCGGGATGAGCAGGAGTGTTGTTAAAGGACTTGGACCGAGGTCAGGTCAAGACTTTAGGTATCCCCATCATAAATGACAGTCTGGTAACAGAGTTAACCTCTACTTGACACAGTACCCACATGTTCCCCTTTATTTACTCAGAACAAATTCTCCTAAACTCCTGGATTCACTGAGCCAGCAAACGTGCACTGAGTATGTACTGCCTAGTAGGCCTGTGCCACAGGCTGCAGAGCTGCCAGGGTCTGAAAACAAAACACGACGGCCTTGTAGAACCTGCACCTTAGGTGGATGAGAATAGCAGACGGTGTGTGTTGTCACGGACTCCTTGTTGTCAAGGAGCTTATAGTCGGGGTATAAAGTAATAAATGCTATTATCACTATCGCAGACTGGACCAGAACTTTCGCCACTAAAGAGAAAACTACTTTGGACTGAAGAGATAGATGGGTCAGTGAGTAAAAGAACTAGTTCTGCAAACCTGAAGACATGAGTTCAAGTCACCAGCATCGAAGGCTTCCCGTGTGTGTGTGTGTCTGTAACCCTAGTGTTGGGGGATGGAGATGAACGGATGCCAGAGGCTTATTGGCCAGCCCGCTAGCCAACATGGCAATTCCTGTTCAGTGAGAAACCCTGTGTCAAAGCAATCAGAGTGATGGAGGAAAGCACCCAGCATCCCTTCTGACCTCCACACGTGGCCACCCACGCACACATATTTGCATGTATCACATGTGACATATTTGTCACATGCATGCATCACACACAAAAAAAAGTTTTTCAAAAAAAAATTCGAAGAACCCAGTCACTTGGAGTAGTTTCTTCATGTTGACCGACTATGTTCCAATATCATGGTTCTTGCCTCCGACAAGCATTTCTTGTGGTGTGATGAGGAATGTTTGTGGTTTCTTCGGCATATTTTATCAGATCTTCTGTTTTTTGGAATAGTTGAATTCTAGCCTAGGTTTGTACTTACCAGGAACTTCCTGTTGATGGTGTTGATGAGGCCATGATAAGAAGGAAAGGCAGGGAGGGCTGTTGAAACTGGATCTCTGGAACTCTGAGGTTCTCTCCTCACCCCTCTGTAGCAGCAACAGTAGCAGCAATATACTGAAACTATGGTACGATTTACCTTAATTAGCATGGCGAATTGCCTCACATTTTCAAAAGGTGCTAATAGATGTTAACTCAAAATAGATTAAAATACCAGACAAATTGTACTACCTTAGAAAGAGTTATAATAATCTTGAAAATGTAGATCATGGTTATGCTGTCTTTGGAGCGAATGATAAAAATCTAATCTTTCTTGTATACTTTTTAAAAACCTGGGGCATATGCTTTTTTTCCTTTTAATCACAGTAATTTCTCCAAATAACATTTCTGAGTTTTTTTCTTTAGGAAGACACTTCATTTTCCAAATTTCATGTGAAGTAAATTAGTTACCATTGATAGTTTTCAAAAAAAGAAAAAGAAAGAAAGAAAGAAAAGGAAATTGAACTTTAAGGAAAGCTATTATGAGGGATTTTGTTTAAAAACCTTTACTTCCCCATTTATATTACATACTTTTTGTAAGTTAGATAACTTTCCTTCACCTTAGCAAGTGAAATGGCACATGGCAAATTTTCTGCAGACATGTGCATGTCAGCATAAGATCAAAGGTGATTTGGTTTCTCCTGGTACCTACACCAAGCTCAAGCTCTTCTACGACACCAGAGCACTTTTAGAGTCTCTACAAGAAGTAAAGCATCATATGTACTTCTGAGGAGCCAGTGAACATAAAGTCAACAAAATCCGCCATCGAACCGCCAGGAGACATTCTAAGTAAAAAATAGAACCTTCCCTGTTGTGAGCATACGCCGCAATCTCCCTGCGTAACATTTCCCCAGGAAAGGTCTAAAATGGGATGTTTTTGCATGTTCTTCTCTGCTTTGGCTTCCGGAATTTACAGGGCGCAGTTACCAAAAGGGTCGCTTAGAAGACACAAATTGTCTACTGAGGACCACCATTACCTTGTTGCTTGTTCTTCCCTATAACCTATGAAAGCCAGAAAATTCCCATGGCACCACTGTTCTAAAATACAGGTGTACCTTACTTCATGAAAAAGAAATAGATAAATTGAACTCTGTTAAATAAAAGAAAGTGTATTAGTGGAGCTGATGAAATAAATTAACCCTCCCATGAAAGGCTTTACTAATGTGAAAAATCATTACCTAATTTATATACTTCGTAAATCCATGTCTCTGTGCATCGGGTTTGCTTAAGGTAAATTATATCTCTCTTTCTGGAGAAGTTATGCACTGGTATTTTTTTTCTTTTTAAAAACTGGTTCTCCCAAAGAAATTGCCTGTCAGCCCTATGCACAAAACCGTCCTTGCCCGTGTGTGGATTAGAAAAGGAGCTATAAGTGCGCTCTGCCCCACCTTTCTTGGCTGGTTTTAGTTGGTTCCTTCCTGCTAAGTGCTGTGGACTGCGTGGACTTGCCTCTCTTTTCCCAGTGCTCTCTCTGACTCACATGGCTTCTGCACTCTCCTAGAGAAGCCTGCTTTCATCCAAGTGTGTGAGGAACACAGTCCCCTGATACAGAGGTCTTCAACCTGCCAGGCCTGTGGAACAGACCTTCACAAACCCTAGCGACTCACAGCTCTTTTCATCATATAGGATGTTACATTACCCCGAGCATATACATTAATAAAATAGGTCTATAACTCAAACAGTTACTGGTCAGAGATCACAGAAAAAATTCATTTAAAAATAATACTTTAGGTGCCAGGCGTGGTGGCACACGCCTTTAATCCCAGCACTTGGGAGGCAGAGGCAGGCGGATCTTTGTGAGCTCGAGGCCAGCCTGGGCTACCAAGTGAGCTCCAGGAAAGGCACAAAGCTACACAGAGAAACCATGTCTCGAAAAACAAAAAAAAAAAAAAAAAAAAAAAAAAAAAAAATTATACTTTGGCATACAAATAATTTTAATGCTTTTTAAAAGGTGAAAGCAAGTTTCCCCCTGATGAGGTGGGTGTGCTTGTTCTGAGAATGAAATCTTGGCTGAGTGTTTGCTACTGTGTGTCATAGAACATCTTCAGTATTTTTAAGATTGACTGAGACTTAGATTTTTATAATTGCCTATGATAGAGACATAAATACATATCTGTAGTTCACAACGGCTGAAATATGTCCAGAGCCATTTTAGAAATTATTGGAGGTTGGCCTAATCCCATACCAAAATTCATTTATGATTTTTTAAAAATGAAACTCAGACTTAACAGTTCTTAAAAATCAAACATTCTAACACAACACAATCCAAATATATACTAATTTGACACTTACATGCTAAGGGTTGGTGGTAGAAAAATAGAAAAAAGGTCTTTGTTTGCAGTAATTAAACCATTATGTAGCTGTAAGAGCAGAAAACCTTGAATGTGCAGTACCGATACTGCAGCTCATAGCAGAGTAGTCTCTGCTCTGAGACCGTGAGTTTCAGGCAGCCTTCCTCGCTGCCATACACAGTACAAAGTTGGACTGCTGTGGGTTCAGGACCCAGGGCCTCCGTGAACACACGCTACACAATACGGACAAGCGCTGCCAGAAACATCTCCAATCCAATTAGCATTTAATTTTAAATCAATATTCAGCCCTTGAACGCTCAGAAACCATCTGCTGCCAGACTTTAAAACTCTCACATTCAGCTATACAACTCTTTTGGGGGTCACAGTCCACAGTTCCGGAAGCTGGGCTGCTGGCTCTAGAGATCATCAAGTAGGACAGTCTTCTTGCCTGTGAAGTATGTCCTAAAGATTACTCTTGCAGTGGTTGTTATCTTGAAAGTATTGTGACCACCATTATGAAGATGGACTTTAGATACATCTAAAAATGGAATGATACCGATTAGCACTGCAAAAACAGGGTTATCCCATACATCCCTAGTTAACTCTTACATTCAGTAACTCTCCATTGAGTACCTGCTTCAATAACCAGGACTGCCATTTAGGGGGCTCTTATGTCAATCATGATGCTCGGCATAAGATTACATCTCAGCCTTACAACAGTCTATAGTGTAAGTCCCTTGATCTCATTTTCATAGCTGAGGAATCCAATAATAAATTAAAAAAAAAAAAGAAAGCAGGATTTGACCAAGCACATCATCACTAGAGAAATTTCCTGATAGCTGGGCATGGTGGTATATACCTATGATACCAGCTCTTGGAATATTTAGCATCTTGTGCTTGATGACAGCCTGTATCGCATGACCCTGTCTTAAACCCTGAAGAAGATTGTCACCAGCACAATGTGAAAATAGCAATTCTCAGTATTAAACAAGAATAACAGCCTACCTAACTTTCGAATCACCTATTTAGAAAAGTGCGGATAAGCAAACTCCATGTCATGATTCTTCTAAGCATACCTTCAAGACTAACAGCAAGGGCTTCTAGGATTGTTCAGGTTTGGGCGTTTTGTTTTGCTTTTCTTGTGGTGGTGATAATTTTCAATAATGAATATCAAGAGGGATGCTCAAAAATGTTTACCACAAATATCTTCAGACTTAACTCAGTATCGCTTACACAGTACAAATGAAATATTGATGCATTCGAAAATGCCCAAGTGTTCAATAAAGATTTTAAATAAAGCTACCTATAAGTTGTGGTTCTTAGGTTAATCATTTATTTATCTAAAGGATGAAGGAAGCTGTCTACTTCTGTGATATGAACTGCAATCAGCTTAAAAATAATTGACAAATTAATCCCTTCACAGCACAGCAATTGTAAAGGTGTTAGTTTTAATTAGGCCTGTCTGATTGCCTTGTCTAATCAAGAATCAAGGTGGATTCTTTGATGGCTAAGGTCTGCTGGGGCCATCCCTGACCTGCCAGCCATGTATGTTTTAATTATTGATTCCTCACATTTCAGCCCTTCTCACAGAGGGACTTGAGGTTTGCGATGTCTTAACATTTAAAGGGAAGAAAAATAAACATTTTCCCTTGCACTTCTATCTAGAATCCTGTGTATCTCCCCCTCATTGTAAAGTGTTCATCCTAAAAAGGCTCTCCTGTGGGTGAGGAAGTCAAAGGTACATGAAAATGCAGTCTTACTGTTTCCTTCCTCCCCGGGCTCTGTGTTTCTAATGGTCGTTGTTGAGGTCTTGGCAGGTCACGGTCATTTAGTCATTTATGTTTAGCGGGTACATTTGATTTCATGACATCATGTTTAATTACAGATCCACAGGAGCAGGTGCAGCGCTGAGAAATCAGAGATGTCAGACTAAAGGAAAACATATGTGTCCAGCAAACCCTTCCTCACGCTGCTGAGCGGAAAGGAAAGGGAGAGAGCGGGCTTCCTTGTTGCATTGTCCGTCACCACAGTACCCTCATGAGCCCGGCCGGCGGCATGGTGTTTGCTGGTGACCTCTGTGTCTGACGATGGTTCTTCTTTGCTCACAGGTCAATGAAGTGACCGTCGAGCAGCTGGTACAGCAGTACCCCCACATCACCTTCAGCACCGTTCTGCAGGATTGCAAGAGGACCTTGGAGAGAGCCTACCAGATGGGCTGGACCCCCAACATGTCTGCCGCCTCCTCCTAACGCTCTTGCCCATGCCTGGGCCTACTCAGGTTGTTGAGCCGGCCAGAGAAGCGGTGGGCAGGGCAGGGCTGGGATAGGGACTCTTTCGGGAAGGTTTTAACCACCACCTGTCCGTGTCTGAGCCTGTGTTATGTTTGTGTCTCGTTTGCACACCGCATAGTGTAAGTGCACTTGTTACGTCCCCCAGGTGAGCGGGCTCGCTTTCCTAAAAATGGAAGATTGCGGAAACCACCAAAAAGGAATTCAAAAGTTTATTTCTCTAAAAAAGACTTTGTGAAATCTCAAGTCAGAAAACTGGGTGTAGTATTTTGAGCTTGTAAGTTCTGCCGCGTCTTGGAGATGCTCGGCCAAAGGCTTTCTTTTGTGGTAAGGCCGAACAGAGGTGATGTTGCTCTAACTGGAAGCCTGGAGACTAGGACCCTTCAAAACCCCGGAACACACGTGCAGTCCCCCTCTCACGTGTCCGCATGCCTGTGCACACATGCTACGGGAATTTCTGAACAAGTTATTTCCTGGCAGAGGGACCTCCCTGGAGGGCGGCCATTGGCGGGAGCATGCCATTCCTCATGGTAATGCCTGAGTCACTGGGCCCACAGGTGGTCAACTTGCTGTCTTGTCGGTAACTTAGGAACTAGAGAGAATAAAGCCTTTTGTAAATTTGTATATGGAGGCAACAATCTGATGTCCCCTGGCCAGCTCACAAAAGTTAATTATTCATTATTCTGTAAATGCATTCTATTGAGTAATAAATATTTTAGTTGGTTTTACATTAACACTGTGTTAGCTTTTACTTGGTGAGTAGTTACTGGTCAGGGTATATTTTAGTGACATTTGGGGCTAATCTTAACATTATCCACATTGAAGCCACGAATGTAATTAATGGTGTGCAGTTATTTTAAAAATTTTACAGATCATTTCATTATTTTGGTAATTTTGGTAATTATGAAAATATATTCTAAGGTGGAGTAGTCACATTGGTAGAAGATTAATGAATGAGATGTAAGTAGAAATCTTCCTATTGAATATTTTCTTTTGCTTTGGGATTTAGAACAGGTTTTTTGGATATATGCATGTTATAATTTTGAATAGTTCTTACACTACTGCAAAGATCTACTGTTAGCTAATGTATGAGTTAAGGAGAGATTTAGAAAATCTGTTCATTAAGATTCTGTTTACACTTGCCAGAAATAAGTATTTTAGTTTAATTAAATATTATCAGCATTTAGTTATCTCAGTACCTATCAGAAAATGAGTATGTGTTTTGATTTCACACATCTTTACAGTTAATTCATTGTAGGGACTCGGGCTCCAGTAACCTCTCCTGTGTCTAGATCTGTAATCAGGCTGCAGGGAGCCTTTTTAAGCTAAAGAGTGATTATCTCTCATAGTAGGAGAAGCAAAACCTTGACTTTTGAACTTGCTATTTATTCTCCCCTTATGTGGTCTTTGGTCTTTTAACGATTATAATGAGGTTTGGCTTTATTTCCTATAAATTCCAATGCTGCTGAAGAGATCCGAGCCATAAGAAGCTGAAAGCAGCCTTACATTGGAATGCCATTCACATAGTGTATAATGAGTACTTTTCTGTAGAAACTGTTTGTTTCCTTCGAGTATGTCAACATGCTTCTGATGTTGCATTTTTTTTGTTTTAATTCCAATCAATTAAAAATAAATATACTGAGGAAGTACCAGGAATATTTTTTTCACAACCAAACAGATTGCTATTTTAATTTGAAGGGAATAAAATTTGTCTAAGAAAAAGCTGTTTACCATTAGAAAACTGCATTTCTTCTTATACATTGAACTATATCATTTTATACCCATTTCTCCACTACTAAAAAATGTTATTTCATAATATTTTAACTGGTTTTTAACCCAAAACTAATTTATAAGACTGTATGTATAGTAATAGTGGTTTGAGTGAATAAGCAAAAGTTTAATTTTTATATATGTCACACTATATTTTAAATAGTTACAGAAAGGCAGAAGAAGGGAAAGTCATCTTTGATATAGATGGTACAATTTCAGTCCAGAGTTGTAATCGTCTCCGGAGTCTGCAGTTACGTTGTCACTGGTTTCAGAGTGTATGATTAATTTTGTAAATGTTGCATTCTTTGAAACTGAAGTCCGGCACTATAACATGCTTTAGCTTGGGGGGTGGGGGGCTACATTTACTCTCTAAAATGCTGACTAATACAGAAAGCCTGATGCAGCAGAACTCAGAAAACTGCTTTGGTTCATTTATAGAAACCTAGAAATATCATATCCAGCCTCAAAGTATTAATCTCATAAAAAAGAAAAAACAGCCAAGAAAAGCGTCACCTCGAGTGATGCTGTGGAGGTTGTTGAATGTGCTCTCATTAGACGCTTTGAAATGAGGCCTAAAATACTTTGTCTGGGCAATACAGGTCCTTTTTTTGCTTAGACTGTCATAAATACATGTGAACACATTTAATGCAGGGCTTTTTATCCTCTCCAAATGTCAACAGTATTTTCAGAATAAAGCCTATGAAATATATTGCTGTAGTGGAAAGTCTGGTCCTTTGTATTTAATGTCCTTTTGAGTGGATAAAGAAAATTCACACAGTTTGTAGTTTCTATATTTCTGTGAATCTTTTGACCTTGCAATGGGTTGCAATAAAAGAGAAACAAAGCTCCGTGTCTTTTGTTTTTTATTTCAGACATAAATGAGCTCCCCGTGGTTGGGTGGGTGTGATGCACACAGTCATCTGTGTCCTTGTGTGTTTCACGACAGACTTGCATAGCTTCGACTAATCTGGAATGATAAACACAACTCAGAAACAAGACTAAAACCTCATAAATGTAAGCAAGTGAATTGTTTAAAATCCCATTTTATATGTGGTTACTCATTTGCTTAGTCATCTATTCATTTTCCCCCAAAGGCAAGTAAATAAATATAATACTTAGTGAATAGCAGCTGTGTGCAAGGTACAAGGGATTTAAAGATGAATGAAATTCATTCCCAGCTTCAAGTTGCTCATACTGAATAAGGCAGCAGCCTGAAAAACAAGCAGTGGAGTGGAGTATGGCATTGATAATAATGGGTAGAATTATGAGAGAGACGGTTGAAGTTCAGTCATAGACGAATTGGTGTTGAGATGTCCAAGTGACTATGTTAAGTATGTGCCTGGAAATAGAGAGAGAGGGAGATGTTCTAGGGATGGTCATCAGAACATGAGCCTAAAGTCACCGTTTATTATTGTGATAGAAAAAAGAAGGGGTATAAGTGAGTATTATGGATTTGAACACTCCAAAGATAGGAAGACTGAGAAAAGAAGGAGACCCAGCAAAGGAAACCAGAAAAACACCCATGTGAAAGGAGGAAGACAAGTCTGAAGTTCGTGCTGGAACCTCTCACAGTTATCAGGCCTCATGCTGCTATAGAGTAATATTAGTTTGATAGTTGACCATGGGGGCTGGCAAGATGCCTCAGTAGATAAAGACACTTGTCTCCAAGCCTGACCACCTGGGTTTAATCCCTAACACTCACATGGTAGAAAGAAAGAACTGACTTCTCTCTTGTTCTCTGGCCTCCATACATGCTTTGTGGCTCATGAACACAAACACACACACACACACACACACACACACACACACACACACACAAACACACACCAATTAAATAAGTAATATGAATTGACTGATAAAATATTGGAAGTTTTTTTTTTTTTTTTTTGGTTTTTTTTTTTTTTTTGGTTTTTCGAGACAGGGTTTCTCTGTGTAGCTTTGCGCCTTTCCTGGAGCTCACTTGGTAGCCCAGGCTGGCCTCGAACTCACAGAGATCCGCCTGCCTCTGCCTCCCGAGTGCTGGGATTAAAGGCGTGCGCCACCACCGCCCGGCGGAAGTTTTAATAAGTACAGTTTTAGTAGCTTGCTAAGGACAAAGCCTTACTGGAGTGAGTAATTTCTATGAGGCAAGTCTAACTTAAATATAAAAACCACACAATTATAGATAAAAATCTATAAGACAGTGAAGCCCTAAATACATTTTCGCAGTTAAACTGCCTTAATATTGCTTCTTCTAAAAAAAAAAAAGTACAAAAAAAAAACAGATTCACCAATTAAACAATAGAAGTTATTCTTTATAGTTCTGGAGGTTAGAATGCTGTACAACCAAATTTGGTGACTGTGGAAACTCAGTGTTTGCTTCCCAGAAGGCACCTCAACCACCATGACCTCAACTGACAGAAAGTGAGGGGGAAGAAAAAGGACTGTTCCGGTCCCACCTGAGAAGGCATTGGTGTTATTACCCCTGGGGGAAGATGCTGTCTGGCTGTCACATCCTAGTGGTCACTCAATATTCTTGCCTTTGGGGTCAACTTCCAACATTATCTCTGGGAGAGACACAGACATTCAAATTGCAGTGTGCATTAACACCAAATAAGACAATATATGAGTGGTTTTTTTAATTAGAGACAATGAAAATGTTCAAGAAAATTTGTTTGTATTTTCCATTACAAAATCTTAGGAAACTCATACAAATAGGGTGCATCCTTAACCAAAACCCCAGAAAAACCATCAGTCCATTTTCTCTGGACCCAAAAGGACTGTTTCCTGGTATTCCTACTTCCATTTAGCATCTAAAGTGATAAGCACTGACAGCATAAAATGATTCTTTTAGAATGGGAGAAACAACTTCTGAGTTAGGTGTGTCTAGTAAGAGTATCTGCCAAGACAATCAAAACGCTCAAAGGAGGCCGGGCGTTGGTGGCGCACGCCTTTAATCCCAGCACTCGGGAGGCAGAGCCAGGCGGATCTCTGTGAGTTCGAGGCCAGCCTGGGCTACCAGGTGAGCTCCAGGAAAGGTGCAAAACTACACAGAGAAACCCTGTCTCGAAAAACCAAAAAAAAAAAAAAAACGCTCAAAGGAATGCACACATTAAAATTAATAAAATAATCTGTTCGTTGGCTAACATGTTAAAATAGAGTGTTCACGCACATCTTTAGATCAGTGGTGAAGTAGAAAGATGGGACTTTTATTCTTTGTTTTTTGAGACAGGGTTTCTCTGTGTAGCTTTGGAGCCTGTCCTGGAACTCACTCGGTAGACCAGGCTGGCCTCGAACTCACAGAGATCCGCCTGGCTCTGCCTCCTGAGTGCTGGGATTAAAGGCCTGTGCCACCACCGCCCAATAGAAACAATCAATACTTAAGGAATAAGATGGTGGAATTTGCTTTACACATTTTAAGACATTATAACAACTCTACTAAGGAGAGATGTCTCAGTAGGTGAAGATGCTTGCTGCCGTGATAGACAAGTCATTTGATCTCTGAGGCACACTACATGGTCGGAGGAAAGAAAACTGAGTGTCAAAGTTGTCCTCTTGCCTCACACATGCACTGTCACTCTGGTGTACACACACACACACACACACACACACACACGTAATTTTTCTAAAGGAAAGTATTTTAAAGCTATTGTAATTAGTCATAGTAACTAAAACAGTGTAGTAAAGGCTTTAGGACTAATGGAACAAATTAGACACTCTTGAAAATGTCTAAATGATATTACAGAAGTAACAGTTTAAGTGAACGGGAAAAATTAAATACTCTTAAAAAATTAGGGCTAGCTATGGGCTGAAGGGATGGCTTAGAGGCTAAGAGCGCTTGCTGCTCTTACAGAGGACTTCGGTTCAGTTCTCAGCACCCACAAGACAGCTCACAACTGTCTATAACTCCATTCCTAGAGAAAAGGACACCTTCAGGCCCCTGCATGCACTGCATACACATGAGGCCAATACATACATGCAGGGGAAACACTCATATACATAAAATAAAAATAAATAAACGTATAAAATATCAGAGTAGTTAAACTGGTTATTTTACTGTAAAAAAAGAAAAAGGAGTTTATTATAGATGAAGTAAACATTATCAAAAGGCCAAAATCAAGATTCAAGGAATGTAGCATAAAATCTTCGTGATATTGTAGGCTTAATTTTAATGATCTCAGAAACAAAACTGAAAAGTCCTGCTTATAAAGGCAAGATTGAGCATCTTCTTTATATTAAAATGAGTCACTCCTCTTCAGAAGGCTAAGATCAAAAGCTAACATGAAATACCTATAACACAAAACTGCCAATGAATGAATAGTATCCAGAGTATACAAAGATCTTTGGTGTTTGGTTAAATGTGGACAAAAGATGTGAATAGACATTTAGCAAAAAGGAAATAAAGATGCCCAAATAATCATGTAAAACATACTCAAATTTATTTGTGTTCACATAAATGCAGAGCCCAAAATACAAAGTTTATGACCAATGGCAAGGCCTTGTGTGACTAAGTATGGAAATACTACTCATGCTTGGCCCTTATCTTACAAAGGGGACCACACGTGCAGCCATTCCCTCACAGGCGTACCCCAGAGAGAATGTACACATGAAACCTAAGCATGCAGCAGGAGATACCTAAGAATGACGCTCATAAGCAATAATAATAAGGGTTTTGTTTTGATTTGTCTTTGAGACAGACAGGGTCTCTACATAGCTCTGACTGTCTTGGAACTCACTATGTAGATCAGGTTGGCCTCGAACTCACAGAGCTACTCCTGCCTCTGCCTCCCAAGTGCTGGGATTAAAGGTGTGTACACCATGCCTGGCAACTGAAGTTTTTATTAAATGAAACAAACTAGTAAAAATGAATTCCAGCTCCATAAAATCTTTTTTTAGTAAAAATGAATTCCAGCTCCATAAAATCTTTTTTAAAGATGTACTTATTTATTATGTATACAGTGTTCTGCCTGCATGCATGACAGAAGAGGGCACCAGATCCCCTTATATATGGTTGTGAGCCACCATGTGGATGCTGGGAATTGAACTCATGACATCTGGAAGACCAGTCAATGCTCTTACCCTCTGAGCCATCTCTCCAGCCTTTGGATAAATCTTAGAGATGCTCGAATGGAGAAAGCAAGTCATAACAGAAATGTTTAAAGTTGTACACCACCTTTTAAAATTCAAAAACAATCAAAATTATATAATATGTCCTTTGATGCACACATGTATTTAGAGAAAAGGAAAAAAAAGGTGATGGCACATGTCCATGTATTTGGCCAAGAGCAGTCAAGTGAGAATATAGGACTGAACATAAGTTAAAGTAAGATTCTTTCCACACTATTTGCTTTTGTACCAGGAGACAGTGTTCTTATAACGTGTATGTCTAGCACTGCATGTCTCATACAGCACTGACTATGCATACAACAGAGATGTGTAACAGCTTCATTTTCTTCAAACACTAAGATTTTAAATGATGGAGAGGCTTGGGTCTGCTTTAAACTGATTAACTGGATGGCAAGAATTGCGAAACCTACTAGCAAGTTCCCCTCCACACCGGAGTAGACATTAGCTGTGTGACAAACAGGCCTTACATTGGTCGTCTCATGTCTAAGCAGGTGGCAAGATGGAATGGTCTTGTGGTCCTCCTGTGCCCTCAGCACTGCACTGGCTAACTTCTGTCTGTCCAGTCTCAAGTGGACTCCTGTCTATGAGGCACTGAGAAGAAGTCATGGGACATATGTATGACGTCATTAGCACAGGAACCAGAGTGTCACTACACTGATATTATTTTCTCTTCATTTTAATTGGGTGATAAACATGTATCAAAGCCAGCTGGCAATATGATAGTCGTTGAAATGGAAAGTCAGTTGGAGTCAGGCTACGCCTTTCATCTTATGAATAAACCACAATTTAGCCATGAGACCATCAGTGACTAGAAGGTTCTACCTAGTGAGCAGTCTACTAAGGAGATTAATCCTGCTTTCCTGAGATGTTTAGTAGACACATTGCATCCACCCAGGACTCTTCAGTCACCAAAATGCAACCATCTGCAGGAACGTTTCCCCAAACTAAAACCATATCTAAGAAGTAACCCTTCAGCATGCAGTCCTGTGAGCTTTCTTGGCTAATAGTTGTAAGGATGCCAGTGGCCAGTGAAGAGAGAGGAACTTCCAAAAGAGCTGGCATTGTTTGGGTCAGCTGTTTAGTCACAACAGGATGGAGAGACAGTCATGCATTTCTGAAGCATTTTCCACAGTTTGGCGTCACTTGAAAGATCTGGAGATGAGAGGCATTGATGGAAAGTGGCCTGGGGACACTCAAGCAGGCTTGTGGTGCTGGCTAACTTCTCTCTAGCTTGAGATCTTCCCATCTTGTGCCTTGCGGGGGAGGGGGAGAGTGTGCCCAACACATGCACGCTCACATGCCCAAATGCCCAAATGCACCATTCAGTCATAAAAGATGCCTACAGAATATCGTCTGTTCAACTTTCTGTGATTAACATAACAGAACATGAAAAATAAGTCACTAAATAGAGGCTTTTTCAACAGAACAGGCTCACAAATAGATGTTGCCCCCGATGAGTCTGAGTGGCTACAGACAATGGGAATTTAAAAAAAAAGAAAGAAAGAAATCATACCAAATGAATGGTATTTTTAAAAAAAAGAAAGCCCAGAAATCTTGATTTTGTTGATAGAAATGTCTTTGTTGTATTTTTAAGCAGCATCTTGCAACTGAGTCACTTACTAATGGGTAGGTATACAACATCTTGCTAATTATATTCAAATGAAGCTTTTATTAAACTGTTTCGTCAATTCTGAATCAAAGATTGGATTACAATACAGGGTTCGTGGATGCAGAGAGACAAATACTGAGAGGCACACTTGGAGATAACAAATAATTGAGCTTAATGTGAAAATTAAGCCACCAGCGCCTTCATTACTAGGTAATTCAGGTGACTGGGTGAATTCTAAAGCAAACTGTGAACAGGAAGAACGCTTGTCTTGGAATAAATCTATACTAATGAATATATAGTCCGCCTTCTATTCCCTTTCTTCATGGTTACTGTTGAATGCTACCTGCCCTGCCTCTCGGTCAACTTCACTTTTGAATCAGCCAGAGGCTAGAGTTAGGAACACATGTACAGATGCTCTCAGACACACTTTGACAGGTGAGAGGTACTGGTGTCAGGGAGCTATAAATGAATTGTGTGAAACAACAACGTTTTGAAACATTTGCCTTGAGAGATATCACAGAGAAAGGTGTAATTGTGTGTGTGTGTGTGTGTGTGTGTGTGTGTGTGTGTGTGTGTGTGTGTGTGTGGTGGGGCGAGGGCTGTACAGTTCTCTGACCAGTGGGAAGCAAACGGCCATGCAAAGCTCTGTGCAAGTCAACAGACAGGTATTGCCAGCACCCTAAAGTCCGTACCTCCCATAACAAGAGTCGGGTATCTCCCTCGCTCCAAATGGAGCCTCCCTCCTGGTTCCATGAAAATAGCTTCCTCCTTCATTCGCTAGCATGTCCTTAGCAAAGTAGTTCAGTTCTGCTGGTTCTGGAACGTTCCCTGAAAGGGTCCTACTACGTGTCTTAGTTTGTGGTTGTTTGACAATCTTTATAGGACCAGTCCACTTGGTTGTGTGTCCTGCTGTTAATTCAGTCTCACTGCTGTGTAATTGTCTCAATTCACTCAGGCTGCTGTAAACAAACAAACAAACAAACAATGCCTTATAAACAATGGAGAAACATTTCTAACAGCTCTGGAGGCTGGAAAGCACAAGATCCACACATCTGCTGAAGGCTTTCTGGACCACAGACAGTGTGCTCCTGCTGTGTCTTCATGTGATGGAGGAGCAGTCAAGCTCTCTGGTACCTCCCTGTAAGGACACTGGCTATAGCATCCTGATCCTGAGGTCCCTGCACACTTTCTAAAAAATTGCCTTGGTAGTAAGGATTTTGATACATTCAATACACATGCCAAGGGGGCTGACAAAAATCTCCATGTCACTACTTATCCACAGTACCACTGTAAAGCATCTTTGGGAATCTAATATGGGATAATTACAGACCCTACTGCAAAGAATACTCTTACTTATATGTCTTCATGTACCCAAGTGCATGTATCTCTAGGTCACATATATAAGAGAAGAACTGCTAATATTTGCACATCCTTAATTTTATTATGGGGTGTCACGGCATCTTCCAAGGGAGTTGAACCAATTCAATTTTCACCAAAAGGTTATGGAAGCTCCCAGTGGCCTCCTATGTCATTTTCTTTGCCCTATAGTGACATTTTATCATGGTTTGAGTCTGTGCTGTTCTTTAAAATATTTAAAAAGCTGGATACCATTCCATATTTTTATTTACCACGTAGGAAATAATGTTTGTAAAAGACACTTTTAAGTCAATGTTTCCCTTTACATTTCAGAGGAAGGAAAGGACACTCAGGGAAGGGTAAAAGCCACGGCTTCACAGAGGATTAAAGCTGTGAAGTGATAACTGTGTGGAGAGAATGAAGGAGGAGAGAGATCTTCAAGAGATTTACAGATCAAGAAGTCAATGCCTTCTCTCCTGTATCCTTCTTGTGGGTTCATCTGGCCTTGTGAGGAAGGCTGTCATTGTCCTGCACTCCAGTGAGAAGTTACAGGACCTGGGTAAAGCCTCGATCAAGCCAGTAAGCCTGTTGCAATGCCACAGTTTGACTAAACTGCACTCAACCCAGTTCAATAAGAATGGTAAAGAGAGCGCCGTCATTCTTCAGCTGTGGAAACAAAGATGAATTCTTTGGAAATGCAGATGAAAGGTGTGAGGAACCAAAAAGAATAATCTGTCAATTTAGTCATAGAGCACAGAGGATGTAAAATGTGGGAACACTAAAATAAAAATCCTAGAAGGATTTTTATATTTAGATTGCTTCAAAATGCATTTGGTTTCTAACTGTGTTTTAAGGAAATCAGGATTAGAGATCATAGATCATATATTGTGGGGATAGTATACAAGAATGGCAGTGTGTAATACAAATCAAAGAAAAATGCCTGGACCACACATCAAAAGAACAGTGGCATGTGTGTGCATGCACACACACAGTTTTATTGAAAAATAAAATATAAAAAGCATTTATTTGCATATATGTCCTTTCAATGTTTTAATCAACTTTTCCAATTAAATACCCAACTAGCTAATGTGGCCATGCTGAAGCGGTTTTCCCTGAACCCACTCAGACCAAAGCAGATACCCAGCTCACGGGAATGACTCTCTGGACATCTGTCCTCAAAATAACCCTCTTTTAAAATTGAGGTAGAATTTGCCTATAGTAAAATATACACCCAACTGTCTGGATTTTAAAGAATGTTTGCTTCAACACATGTCCTGCAAGAGCTATGTCATGTATAAAAGTTCATGGTGTGTGTGTGTGTGTGTGTGTGTGTGTGTGTGTGTGTGTGTGTGTGTGTGTACCACCCCAGAAAGACAAGGGCTGTTTTAAATGCTATTACATGTTTATCATACCTGTTACTTAACACTTCATGAATGAAATCAGATAATATGTATTATTGACGTAATTTTCCCCTAGATGACTTTTTGAGATTCACCTATGGTACTGGCTAGTTTTATGTCAGTTTGATGTAAGCTATAGTATTCTGAGAGGAGGGAGCCTCATAGGACTAGGCTGTAGGCAAGCCTATAAGGCATTCTCATAATGAGTGATTGTGGGTGGGGCCATCCCTGGGCTGATGGTCTTAGGTTCTATGAGAAAGCAGACTAAGCAAGCCATGGGGAGCAAGCAAGTAAGCAGCTCCCCTCCATGGTCTCTGCATCAGCTCCTGCCTCCAGGTTCCTGCCCTGTTTGAGTTCCTGTCCTGACTTCCTCCAGTGATGGACTACAATGTGCAAGTGTAAGCCAAAATACACCCTTTCCTCTTCAACTTGCTTTTGGTCGTGGTGTTTCCTGTCGGCAGTAGTAACCCTAAGACATCGGTGTTGTGTTATCAATTGTTGCTGAGCAGCTTGCCATTGTATAATTCTAGCACTACATATTCCTTCTATTAATGGACATCTGGGTTATTACCCAGTTTGACTCATAAATATGCTAATTTAAAAAGCAAGTGAACACACACATACACACACACACACACACACACAGAGAGAGAGAGAGAGAGAGAGAGCATTAAAGCTTAAAAAAAAACCAATTGCTTATTTGAAACCATTTTCTGTCTTCTTGAAAACATACATAAAGGTAGAACTCCAGAGTCAAGTGTCTGGTATATATGGATCTGGACGTTTCCAAACTCTCCTATTACCTCTCAAATTACCCCACCTTCTCACTGGTGTTTGATATCAGTCTTTAAACCTAGCTCTTTCCAAAGGTATGTGTGGTTGTACATTGTGCTTTTAATTGCTTTTTCTGATGACTAAAGATGTCAAGGATATTTTCATGTATGTATAGTCCTTGCCGGCTCTCCTTTTGTGAAGTTTGTCTTTGAGCTACACTAAAGTGCAGTTGGTCTTAATACATGTTTCCTCATTTAACTGTGTTAACATTTTGTAATCAATAATTGACAGTATATGTGTGACATTTTCTTTCATGTTATGCTCATTTATTCATCTGTCTCAGAGCAATAGTACAGTGCTATATGGCTTTGAATGCCATACTTTCCTAGTAAACCTTTACATCAGCAGCATGTTTTCCAATTGTATTCCCTTTTGATATTTGTTTTACAATCATATTGTCAACTTCTAAAACAAACTTACTAAAACCTTGCTGAGATCTGTCCCAGTGACTGGACTGCATTAATCTGTAGGTAACTGACACCTTGGTCTTACTGACTCTTCTGCTAGTGGCCTTGTCTGTTTATCCAAGTCTCCACGCTCTGCACTGTCCCACTGACATCAGAGCAGAGGTCACACACTGTTTCTGTTAGGTCATCCCTCTACGCTTTATGCTTTTGGTGCTACTATGAAAGGAATTGAAGACGTTTCTCTTTTGGGCGGATTGCTCTAGTACATGGAAGCGCAATTTGATTGTTTGCATTGTTATTTAATCCACTGACCTTGCTAAGGTCACTTCTTTTTCAGATTCCTGTGATTTTTTTTTAATCAAAGAAATCATGCCACATACAAATAAAAACAGTATTATTTCTTTCCAATATTTGTGTCTTGGGTTTCTTTTAAGTGGTGTACCGCACTAGCTATGATGTTGAATGCAGTAGTGGAGTCCTTGTGTCTGGCCTTACATAGGAATCTCTCAGCTTTTCATAAACTAGAACTATCTTGGAGGTAGCATTTGTACACGCCCTTCACAGAGTTGAAACATTTACATGCTGTCTACTTATTTTTTATTATTATAAGTCGGTGGTAAATTCAGTCAAATGTTTTGTTTCTTCTAATGTTTTTCTTTATCCTCAAAAACTTCTTGCTGGTAATTCTGAAAGATGGATTAGTATAATAGTAGAAATTCCATCATGTTTTTGTTATAGTTATAATATTATAGTTATTATATAAAGCTATACATACTTATTATTATAGCTATATTATAATACTATATAATAGTTACAATATTCTCCTATTTCTTAAAATAATTGATGTAAGATTAAAATAATTTTTTAAGCACTTGAAGGAATTCTGAAGTCACATGACCTAGACTTTCTGTACAGGGAAAAGTCCTGGGTTTTGTAGCTGGATCAGTGTTTCTTTGCTTTCGAGTTGTGGAAGTTGTTGACATGAACTTTATCACTATCCCTTGTTATCTTGTTAATGTTTGTAGGGTCTGGAACATTGCTCCTTTCCTGTCCTGGGGTTGGTCATTCATGGTTTATCTGTAACAAAGCAGAAAACCCAAGCTCCACAAACTAAAGGTTATCAGCCAACAACTTCCCGAGGTTAAAAAAAAATGTTACAGAAGAGAAATACAACAGAAATCTTAATCTCCAAAGTGCGTGGTGTCCGAAGCCCTCTGCACACCTTTGAACAGCGATGAGATGCTTGCAAGAGGAGGGACAGCTGACCCACATGCAGGAGACAAGTCAGCCAACTGAAGTAGATGCATGTGATTTAGATGTTGGTATTACAATGATAAATCTAAGTTCTGAGTGGGGGTGGGGAATGGTCATAATGAGTGAACAGATGGGGGATCTCAGCAGTGAAATGGAAACTAAGTAAAAAATAGAAACTCTAGAACTGAAAAGTACAATATCTGAAATAGAAAATTCATTGAATATGGGCTTAGGAGCAAATTCGAGTTGGCAGAAGAAAGTGACAAAGGATGTGAATATATATCGATAGCAACTATCCAATCCGAAGAACGGGGAGAGAAGGGGCTGAGGGAGGCGGCGAGCGCTTTCACTCGCTGCGGTACCACGGCAAGTCGTCCAACGCATGCGCAGTTAGAATCCAAAGATAAGAAAAGAACAGGAGAGAAAAACATGTGCGATATATAACAGTCGAGTCCCATAACTTGAAGGGATTTAAATTCCTAGCCCTTCCTTGCCAATGTCAGCTGCGCTGAAGAATTGTTTTAATCTCTTTAGTCCTCCAATTCTTGCTTCCACGGGGCTCTTTTTCTTTTTTTCCCACACATGGAAAGAATTTAGCAAAAGATATGCAGAATGTATGTGCAATTCTGAGGGGCCTCTTTACTTTCCAGGATTTTCCTCACTCCATTTCTAGTATCCTGAGCAGCCTTGAACGCCATTCTTTTGACCTTCAATTCTATAAGACAATAGCTTTCTGCTCTGTGTCAAGCTGCAGACTGGGGAGAGGCTCTCTCACAAGAAAGCCATACAGAGACAGAACCCCCACAGTGCTGCCGCCTCTCTGTCTCCTATCTCTGTCTCTTTCCTCTGTCTGTGTCTCTCTGTCTCTCTCTTTCCTCTGTCTCTGTCTGTCTCTGTGTCTCTCTCTTTCCTCTGTCTCTGTCTCTGTGCCTCTTTCTTTCCTCTGTCTCTATCTCTGTGTCTCTCTCTTTCCTCTGTCTGTGTCTGTGTCTCTCTCTTTTCTCTGTCTCTGTCTCTCTTTCCTCTGTCTCTGTTTCTCTTTGTCTCTGTCTCTGTGTGTCTCTATCTGTCTCTGTGTCTCTCTTTCCTCTCTCCTCGGATGCTGACACTCTATACACATTTACATACACGTATGGAGTCAAGAGATAAATATCAAATATCTTCCTCAATTGCTTCCCACCTTCTTGTTGTATATATGAGTGGATGCCAGCAAGTGTGCCCAGCAAGTATGTCCTGGAACTGGAATTACAGAGAGTGGAGAGCCACCACGTAGGTGCTAGGAACCAAAGCCAGGTTCTCTGCAAGGACAGCAAGTGCTCCTAACCACTGAGCCATCTCCAGCTCTTTTTCTGCCTTTTTTTTTTTTTTTTTTGA
The DNA here is from genome assembly GCF_004664715.2 of Peromyscus leucopus. Taxonomy (NCBI): domain Eukaryota; kingdom Metazoa; phylum Chordata; class Mammalia; order Rodentia; family Cricetidae; genus Peromyscus; species Peromyscus leucopus. Next base: position 18,651,142 of record NC_051074.1, on the reverse strand, counting down.
GACAGGGTCTCTCACTCAACTTGGCTATGTCTCTCTCTTTTCTCTGTCTCTGTCTCTCTTTCCTCTGTCTCTGTCTCTCTTTGTCTTTGTCTCTGTGTGTCTCTATCTGTCTCTGTGTCTCTCTTTCCTCTCTCCTCGGATGCTGACGCTCTATACACATTTACATACACGTATGGAGTCAAGAGATAAATATCAAATATCTTCCTCAATTGGAATTCAGCTCTGCTGGCTTGCTAGTGAGCTCCAGGGCTCTGCGTCTCTCCACTCCCACCAGCACTGGGGTTACAGACTGTTTATGTGGGTGCTGGAGAGCTGAACTCAGGCAGTACTTGCCGGGCAGGCACCATATTAATCAAGCCATTTCCTCAGCCCCATGGCTCCTTTCTTTAAATGGTTGAAGCCCCTGTAATAACTTCTTTCTTTTTATCTCAAGCACCTCTCATCATAAAAAAAAAAAGAAAAAATTGTTGGTTGTGTGTATTAGTCTGGTACAAGCTTGTCTGTCACTACCAAAACCATATTCCTGAGGTATCATTCCAAAGAGGCCAAATTTAGATAGCCCAGCATTTTCAGAATGATGTCTACTGTGTCCAGTACCTCCTAATACCCATACTCCCTTTCTTCCTAAGTGGCAGAAGCCCACTTTGATATGAAGCGACTTTGGAAACTACCCACTCTCCCTTATGGCAATGTAAGTAAGTTCTTGCTGGTGAGTAAAGAGTATATACCATTAGAAGCTTTGTTGGTCTCTTTTATCCTGCAGAAGGAAGACCTCTGCTGTCTTTCTCCCCATCTCCCATCACACAGTGTGGGCAACGTGATTAGAACTCCCCATCCATCTTTGGTCACCTGACACCATGTTTCTTTTTTAATGAATCAGATATTGTCTCCTCTCTGGTTGCGGATGCTAATTCTGATATAAACAAAAGGAGGCCTCACACAGATCAATAATGCACCAATAAAAACAAGTGTATCCCTCAAGTAGGACTCTTGCCAGAGGGGAAAGTAGGCGAGGCCGAAGAGTCCATTATCCTGCAGAGAGGGAGACTCAATTCCAGTTCTTTCTCTTCCAACCTATTTCTGGGGCTGCAGTCTTCTCTGCTGTGAAGATGTTGAGTAAAACAATCATAGTACCCTCTCTCTATTCCAATGGACCTCTCCATACTGTAGATAATAATTAGTTTTTGCTAATTCTAAAGATTTATGGAGACTTTATGTTTATATGAAATTTGTTTATGAAATCACAAGTTAAAAGCAAACCTCCCTTTTCCCTTAATTCCTAGGAACATTATAGAAAATCTTATTGCTCCCCCGCACCCATATCTCACAGATCTCAGTCTGTTCACAAAGAAGAATAGAAATACAAAGAATAAAATTTTAGGGTACCACCTTGCTCTCAAATGTTTCCCTGATTTTTAAGAAGCTAGAACCAGTCACGGATATGAGTAAAACACATTTTTTTTCCCCAATGCTGAGTCTGAGACTGTGAATTGAAACAGGGAAATGGTTTTCTTTTCTAGATGACTATTTTTCAAACTAGAAATATGTTTTGCATCAATGATGTGTTAAGGTCAAGTCAAGGAAAGAGACAATATGTCCCATGTCACGGAGACCAGGATAATGAGAGTGTTCTCTGGGAGCTGGCTCACAGGCTGTTCATTTCACCGGCAAAAGGTTAGAGCAGACAGATTGTTTCTCATTTGATGTCTTAAATTAAACCGCTGACATGGTCTGCCTCAAAGGAAGAAGCATGTGTTTTCGCCAAACAGACCCTAAAGAAAAATCCGTATTGGAGAGAGTTGGGCTCTCTAGCCGCTGCCTTTGAGGCTTTTCTGTTTTCAAGTCTCGCTTAGGAATTCAAACAGGTTTGCAGCTGCTGGGCAGCTCCTAATGTGGTCATGAGGGGGCCCTGGTGAATCTGAGGCTTGGTGGTTTGTTACCGTGCTGTGGGATAGAAGCAAGACAAATGTTTTCTGAGTAAGATTTAGAAACCTTCACATACAAGATGTACATGTGTTCCAACAGGAAATTGCTGCGGATAGAAGGAATCCACCTATTTGAGGTGTGTTTTAGTCATTCCCTCTGTTCTGGCCCTGCCTGGCCCTCCTCTATGACCATTTGGCCCACCTCCGACACTAAGAGAAGATCAATTGTTATGGTGAGTGCCGAGCAGACCTCTCCAGCATAGCAGGTGCCCGCCCAGACACCGGATCTGCATCTGAAACAGATCCCAGATGGTTGAGGAGTCCTGTCCCACAGATCGTAAAAAAACAGAGAGGTGACATGCTGGACACAAGTCTAGGTTTGGGGGACACAGCAGTAAACATCTCAGGCGAGGCCTGCTTACAGGGCACTTTTGTGGAGATGGGGAAGGGGGAACATATAATAAATAAGCAGACAGTTGGGAGCATTTCCGGTGGATTAGGGCAGGGAAACAGAGCATGATGGGTTTGGTGAAGGACACTGCTATAAATAGTGATCAAGGAAAACCAGCTAGAAAACTGGTTTTCTAGTGAAAACTTGACGGGTACAGAGGAAATAAGGCACAACTTAGTGGGCTATTGGTCAGAAAATGTAAATTCTCGCCCCAGGTCTCCCCTTCTCTGTCTATCACCTTATGCAAACTACTGGGTGTTGTGGGATGTTCTGTATGTCCTGTGGGAGCCCTTCTTGGGTTCTTTGTGGCATTACCCAGCAGGTCCGCATAGAGGATGATTAGGACCATGGGCCTGAGTGCAGGTGTCTGAGATGGTCTGCACTTGACTGTGCTGGGGGATGGTCTGTATGTCAAGTTGCTCTGATTGGTCAATAAATAAAACCTGATTGGTCGTGGCTAGGCAGGAAGTATAGGCGGGACTAACAGAGGAGAAATAAAAGAACAGGAAGGCAGAAGGAGACACTGCCAGCCACTGCCATGACCAGCAGCATGTGAAGACACCGGTAAGCCACCAGCCACGTGGCAAGGTATAGATTTATGGAAATGGACTAATTTAAGCTATAAGCACAGTTAGCAAGAAGCCTGCCATGGCCATACAGTTTGTAAGCAATATAAGTCTCTGTGTTTACTTGGTTGGGTCTGAGCGGCTGTGGGACTGGCAGGTGACAAAGATTTGTCCTGACTGTGGGCAAGGCGGAAAACTCTAGCAACAACTGGGACTTACCAATGCTCCATCTCCTCATCTGCCAAGCAGGAATTTAAAAACTCATGACTAATTCACGGGTGATGGGTGGGGATTCCGTTTGATATGTGTATGCATGTCGTGTGGGAAGCCCTAACCACCAGGCTCTGGGCTCCTTGACCTCTGCTTCTGACTCACAAGGGGTCAACAATGGTATGATTTAGATGCTCAAAGGGAAGTATAGAGAGCTGAGTTTTGCTTTCTTAATCTACAGCTTCCCTGAGCACCAGACACAAACCTGGCTTCAGTTCCCAGATCAGTCTCCCAACCCTACAGGGATCTTTCTCTGCTACTGACCAACCTAGACACACTTCCCCAGGACTGACCAACCCGGACACACTTCCCCAGGGCTGACCAACCTAGACACACTTCCCCAGGGCTGACCAACCCGGACACGCTTCCCCAGGACTGACCAACCCGGACACACTTCCCCAGGGCTGACCAACCCGGACACGCTTCCCCAGGGCTGGCCAACCTGGGCATGCTTCCCCAGGACCCTCTTGCACATTCTCTAGTTGACCTGGACCCCTACATCCACTGCTTCTAAAGTCTCTCCATCATCTTTTCCTTAGGCTATGGGTCTTCCCAAGGTTGACAACCACAGTCTCCTCAGCTTGACTCCCTCCCAACTTAGTAACTGTTTTCTACTTTGCACATGAGATTCATTTCCTCCTTGTGTCCATTCATTTTAGGCCATACAATGTACAGAATGTCACCTTTTGATATCTGAAGCTGCGATTTGAGACTTCTTTTACAACCTTTAGAGCGTCTGTGTCCTCTGTCCTGATTACTGGGTCAGCAGATAACAGTGTGCCACCCATGTGATATGTGCTGGAAGAGACACTAAGCAAGCCTATACTTCATTTCAGGTCATGCCCTTTATTCCTTATTCACAACAAATTCTTTCTGGTTAATTTGAGAATGTCTGTATTTGGTGTTTCTGTAATTTTATTTTGTGTTTCAGTTGAGTAAGTGTTGCTGAATATCTGTAGAATGTGTGATAATTTTTGTAAAAAAAAAACTCAATAAAAGAAACATTACCATAGAAAAATATTTTATGTTGTGTAAAACACTTGGCTGAGGAAATGTTTTAATGTATTATATCAAAATTCCACAGTCTTAGCAGTTAGAATACAGGAAAGCACTCCATTTGGCACCAAAGGGGACCCAACTAAGTATTGCCAGGCTTGGAGAAGGGCACTGGGGGAGCCTGGATCAGAAAAATAGGTTAACTTTCAGGAGCTTCTCTTCAATAAGACCCACACTGGTCCAGCAGTTTCTGCACTATGCATTCTTCTCGGTTCCTCGGGAGACACACATTGATGAGAGATACATCTAACCTGTCTTCCTTTGGCTCCTAGGCTAGTGAAGGACTGGGAATGAACATCAGTTTATTCGGACATCTAAATGAGGGTTGCCATGAGCAAGGCACTGTGCAGGATGGCAGGAATAAAGCAAAAACAGATGTGAACTCTGCCCTCAGTTCCGGTAGGGGTGAGAAGGCATGTTCACAAGTAGCCATGAAATAGCGTCAAATATGGTTGAGTGGTACCTTTTGACATTCACGATTTTATATCGTATTTCTAACCCAGCACCGCACAGCACTTCACAGCTCTGTTTGATGGACTTTCAAAGCTGGAATGCGAGGGTAGCAGAGGTCAGGCCTCTCCTCGGCTGCTCATGCTGCCAACTGGACTGCCATGGCCGTCTCAGCCCTAGCCACCTCCTCTTCAGCCGACCTCACGGGCATCTCCCGCAGTAAATGGTCAATAAACATTTGCACAGGGAATGAGCTGGACATGCTGTCTGCCGGATGCATTTTAGGCTGGGGTCCCTCTCCATTTAAGACTTGCTTTACCTCCTGACATTAATCACCACTTGGGCTGCCTCTAAACCCCGCTATGGAAAGAAGTTTAAATAGCATTCCCTCTACCTAGATGGGCAAATTTCTCTATATTCAACTACATCTCAAAGTCTCAAGCCTGCCTCTTGGGTGGTACAAACTGGCTGGATCCAGACCACAGACCAGACATCAGACATGTTCTGTGAAAACATTTGCTTATGAAAGGTGAAGACAGTTACTTGTAAATGTCTTATTCTTTCTTCTTTCTTTCTTTCTTTCTTTCTTTCTTTCTTTCTTTCTTTCTTTCTTTCTTTCTTCCTTTCTTTCCTTCCTTCCTTTCTTTCCCTTTCTTTCTTTCTTTCTTCCCTCCCTCCCTCCTTCTCTCTCTCTCTCTCTCTCTCTCTCTCTCTCTCTCTCTCTCTCTCTCTCTCTCTCCCTTTTATCTAGCCCTTACCCTTTTTTGCCTGACTGTGACCGGAGACTCTGAGACCTCCTCAGTCTCAGAGAGCCAATGATCCATGCTGAGACAGAGTCTGTGGCTTGTGGACCAAGACCTCTCTCAGTTCAGACCAGTCCTACAGCATGGAACTGAACGTCACAGCAAAGCCTGGGCTCAGATCACTGGGGGGAGAGGGGGAAGCAGACCAGGTTAGCCCTATTCTGAAAGGTTGACTGATGATCCCCTAACCTGCACAAATACAACATCCACCAAGGCAATGCTGGGAGAAATATCACAGGAGAGCCCTAGGATATTAGAGTCGTAATATGCTCCAACAGAGGCTTTAAGAAAAAAGTTCTAGGACTTAAAAGCAGTGGCTTTTGCTCATTTTTTTTTGGCATAAAAATAACCTAACAGTGGAGTAAAAGAAATAGGAAGTATATCAATTTTTAATAAATACAAGCCACAAAATAAATTTAATAAATTATAAATGATAAAATTATTGAAAAATTAAATATTAAACATTCCCACATAAAAATGTAGAACATTTATTAATTAGGGACTTTTTCAGAGTAATCCTTGCACTTTAAGTGCTCTTAGTTTTGGAAAACATGCAGTGTTGTAGACCTGGAGAGAAGGGTGCTGCTGGATTTCTGTGGTTAGTCACATAAGAGGGAGGATACTGTTGGTCATCTCCACAGAGTGGTTAGTATGGAGTGGGCCCAATGTGGCTAGGGGAGAGGGGAGATAATGGGACCAAAAGTGGGACTCTCTGGCTTTACTATACACAAAAAAAGATTAAAATTTCTACTTTTCCTATTTGGATTTCCAAATATAGGGAAGAGAAACCATGTCTTGACCCACAAGTTTGCAGAAACCTGGAAAATCCAAACTTTTGGAGAAACTGGAAGATCCAAACAGATATGGCTGGTTGTTTTCAAGGATGTGTTAGGTAAATTCTAAGGCCAAGTGTTCTTATTCTGGGACTTGATTTGAAAAACACGAGTGTAGCAAGCTATCTTTGGGGCCACCAACCAGCTCCCAAATCATGACACACGAGAGACTTGTTATTAATTATGGGTGCTCGGCAAAGCTTAGGCTCATTTCTTGCTAGCTCTTATAACTTAACCTGTTTCTCTTCCCCTACGCTTTGCCTCAGGGCTTTCTACCTTTCTTTCTGTCTGTATGTCCTACTCTGTCTAGCTGGCTGGCAGTTGCCTGGCTGGCCCAGGATGTCTCCGTCTCTCTCTGCCTAGTTCTCTTCTCCCCTCTCATGCGCTTCTCTCCTCTTTATCCTCTCTGCCCGCCTGCCCCACCCATCCCTCTACTGCCTAGCTATTGGCCGTTCAGCTTTTTATTAGACCAATCAGGTGCCTTAGGCAGGCAAAGCGAAACAGCAATATGTCTTTACATCATTAGACAAATGTAACACATCTTTACCTAGTTAAACAAATGCAGCATAAACAAATGCAACACATCTTTACACAGTTAAAGTAATATTCTGCACCATAAACAAATGTAACACATCTTTACACAAAGTAACACTTCATAGCATAAACAAATGTAACACACCTTTACACAGTTAAAGTAATATTCCACAACACATGAGTGTTGAGAAAAAGGAGGGAACCAAGGAAGAGGGGTTAAATATCCGTGCTGCCGCTCCTTAGATGGCCATGGTACCTCTGCTCTTTACTTCTAAACTTGCATGATTATTCTTTACCCTCTTACTGTCTTTCCATGGGAAAATATATGGCTTGATCTATGGTTTGGGTCCCCCTTCGGTCCTGCTTAATGCCACTGTGGCTTTTTGAGGTCCCTTACGTCACTGGATGAGGCTGGTGGTAGTTAATGTGTAATTCAGAAATCCCCTGCTGGGAGGAGCCTGTGGACCAGTTCTCAATCTGACTGCAGCTGGCAGAACCCCTGGCGGAGGCTTTCATGGTTTCAGCATTGGTCTCAGCTGTGGAAACCACGTCAACCACTACCACATTCCTTCAGGGAAGTCCAACAACATACTGATAGGCAATGCCCATTCTAGAGCACCCCACAAAGTGAGGCATAGCTTGGCTGAGCCTCTATCCTGTGATCCATGTTTTCTTGCTCCGCCCCCAGCCTTGCCTTTGTAAGGATGAATCGCTAAGAAATATCGGTTAGCGATTGCTTCTGGCTGCTGAAGAGGCAGCCTGGAGACAGTTGGTTCTGAGACGCCTGAGAAAGCAGGTGGTGAGAAGTCAGAGTGCTGAAGCTGAATCACTTGCTTTCTGGCTGGCAATTAGCACCTGTTTTCTGGTGACAGGTAGAGCACAAATAACCTCCACAGCGTGCGGCCCTATTGTTAAAACTTTCCATCAGCTGTGAATTGGAATGGTAGATGGGTACAAGGGAAGAAGCCAGTCAAATAAACTGTAGGGTACCTTAAACCCGTAAAGATGTAGCTGTGGGGACGCTGGAGCTAGAAGGTTTATTGCTAAGTGTCACAGTCTACAAAAAAGAACATAAATAGCTAATTGGAGTCATGGGCAACAGAAAGCCAGAGATGAAAATTTGTAGGCCCAAAATGATGTTCTCATTTGCAACTATAAAGCACAGAGAGCCAGATTCAACCTCAAGATTTTAAATCAGGATAGCTAGACTAGCAAAGACACGACTGCTAACCTGGAGTCAGGCCCCTAGGTAGGAAAACATGGGAACTGAATCCGCTGAATATGAACACCTGAGTGGATAACCCAAAGGCTTGTACAAACTCCTCACTAGAGAACGCCTTCACAAACTTTTGAAGTTTTGCAGCAAAGTCTGTTATCTTTGGAGCAGTGTGCCCCCTCCAAAATACAACTCTTGGCATGTCAACTAGGCCCCATTAGCGACAAACTATGTGAAATCTAGACGCAATGATGGAGAACAGTAGCTTGAGATCAGCTGTGGGCTCCCACATCGCCTCCTCTGATCAGGTACTCACAGGAGGGGATGTAATTAAGGCACAGCAATCCTGAAATTCCTGTTCTGTGGACACACGCACAAGGTAAGTCAAGCCACCCAAAGGGCAGGCCATGATCCACACTCAGTGGCCAAGCACGCAGGAGATACATCACTCCCTTGTCAGCTTTCTTACGAGCTACTCCAGCTCCAGAGGACTGCCTCGTGTGACATCACACTCTTTGCAGGGCACCTCTCACTTGGTGCCTGGGTTGGGTCACAGGGAGCATGTCAACACACCACAGAATACTCTGATGGCCAACATTCGCTTCATAGCACTCTCTGGGTTGGCTGAGGTTTAGCTGGGTCTACATCACAGCTCCACTCTGCCTAGTCCTGCTTTCTCTGCCTTACTTGGGGCAAAACATCCTCCTCATATTCTTCACGATTATTTTTAAATGTTTTTTTTTAATCTTTTCTTCTTTGTGTGTGTGTGTGTGTGTGTGTGTGTGTGCGCGCGCACGCGTGTGTGTGTGTGTGTGTGTGTGTGTGTGTGTGTGGTGCCTATACACATGCTTGTTTGTGGGTACAGGTGTGTGCAGGTAGATGTGTAAACATTCTAACACATGTGGAGACCCACCGTTGATGCCCCAAATCTTCCTTGGTTGTTTGTCTATCTTGTGCTTTTGAGGCAAGTTCTCTGGATCAAACCCAGAACGTGTTGATATGGTCAGTCTCAATGGCCAGCTTGTTCCAGGGATCCCCTGCCTCTGCTTCCGAGGCTGGGACTATGGATGGGCCACCATACCAGCCCAGCATTTACGTAGGTTCTGGAGAGCTGGACTCTGGTCCTCTTGTTAGCATAGCGCACATGACTGAGCCATCTCCCCAGCCTTTCTTCAAGGCAAATCTTACAGTCCAAGCTTCTGCTTCTAGACAACACACGCCATCTGAAGCTCGGGAAGACCTTTGACCCCAGAATGAGGTACCAAGGAAAGGTTACATGGGTCGTTTTCCAGCCCTTGTGATGAATACCTTGGAAGTCACCCCGCAGGGAAAGGACTCTTCTGTATCAGTCTTTGGTCGAGGTGGTCAGAGAAACACACCACCATGCGGCAGAGTGCAGGGTTTGGGAAAAGCTTCTAATCAATCTCGAAGCACCCTCAGAGGGTTAAGTCACTGCCAGGGTTGGTAGCTTGGTGGTAAATCATTGAGCACACAGGACAGGTGCAGCCTGCTAGCATGGACCACAGGCCGTGGCCGTGATGGGTAGAGGGTGCTCAGAAGACAATGTGGTAACCATTGGTGGGGTATCTGCAGGGCACAGGGGTAGATACAGGTAGGTGGCTGTTAATTTCTCTCTCTTGCTTCCCTGCCAAAGCATTCCGTCCCTTCTTTGACGACAATTATGTGATACTCTCCGTGGTTATCGCAATGTCTGGCATAGAATCCACGCACAGAAAACACATTTGTCAAGGGACTAAATTTGGAAAAAGTGAAAGGACTGAAGAAATGGAGGTTTACGTCTCAGAGAGTTGTTGAACTCCCGGTCGTAGTAAGAGTGGCACCAGCAAACACCACAGAGACCAAGTGGAACCGGAGTTCCAGGAAATGTGTGTGGTTTCATTAAAATTCTGAACTCCTCCCCGCTCCCACCTGGACCAGTGCAGGAAATGCTCGTGCACCTAAGGCTTGGTCCCCCACTGCCAGTGTGACTGGGTCATGAGATACTGACTTTATCAGTGTTTCATTGAAGTCAGAGGTAAATAGGCTCTTAGGAGGCAGAGCCTGCTTAGAGAATGTAGTTGCCTTTGAAGAGTCTGTCTTTGCATCCTCTCTGCCTCTTTGCATCCAAGTACCAGGACAGATCAGAGTCCTCTACCATCATCGTGCTCTGCCCAACCCAGGCCCGGGGGTGGGGGGTGGGGGTGGGGGGTGGAGCCAGCTGGCCTCGGTCCGAAAATGTGAGCCACAAAGACATTACCTTTTAGAAATTGTTTTTTTTAATATTTTGCCACCACAACAGAGAAACACAATGAGACTTTTTTTTATTACCTCACATATAAAAACTGGTGACAGACTCTCCCAGACTTGATCCAGTGGCCCTGCTATGAAGGGTTCTGTTTGGAGGTTTTGTATGGGTTGCTAGCCTCCTCTCACTTACAATATGCATCTTGGGTTATGTAGAATTCAGGGTCAGAAAGGTGGTCATTTATTTTGGTATCTTATACCTGTTTTGTGTGTTGTTTGCTTTGTTTTTCAAGACAGGGTTTCTCTGTGTAGCTTTGCGCCTTTCCTGGAACTCACTCTGGAGCCCAGGCTGGCCTTGAACTCACAGAGATCCGCCTGGCTCTGCCTCCTGAGTGCTGGAATTAAAGGCGTCTGCCACCAATGCCTGGCTGTTTGTTTGTTTGATTTTTTTTTAAAGGAAGCAATGTTGCATAGAATAGTTTATGTAGTAACAAATAGCCCCAAATCTTACTGACGTAAAACAATGTAAGTACATTGCTTGCTTGAGTTCCATCACACACAGATTCTCTGGCTCACAAATGGATCCAGACTAAGTGAAGCTCTCATCTTTAGAACTGCAAATTTCATTGTGGACAGAGAGGACTTTTAAGCTAACCCTGCCATTAAGTCTGCTGCCCTGAGGTGATACGAAGAACATCCTCTTTACCAGTTCTCTGCCTGAATTCAAAGGAGTGGGCAGTCACAGGATCACCATGTAGCTTCAAGTAGAGAGAACCGGACCTCGGGGGAACACTAGGGAAGCTTTCTAAAACAGCCCATGTAGATGTCCCAAACCACCGGTGTCCTCCTCTTAGCCAGAATCACAGGATCACAACTAAACGGAAGCCCTCTGCAGGTGGAATTGATCAATATCGACTCGGCCAAAGAAACACCTGTGTCTTCCAGTGAGGCGGTTTGGAGGATGTAGAGTAGGCAGCCGACACCGTCCGACATCTGCTCTGAAAGGGACGTGGTTAGCAATTCCTTTGTGTCTGTCAAACAGGTCCTTCACCGGAGGATTTCCTTCAAATATAGAAATAATGGCTTCTGGGGGTTAGCACCTCAGACGTTGGCAGTTCCTTAATCACGGTGAGAGGAGGAGGTCAAACCGATCCCGCAGGGGATGCTGGGAAGCGTTCTGCTTTCATCCTCAAAGGGTTTTGGAGGAAGAGATGAACGGTAGAGAAGTAAGGAAAGCTCCGGATTGCTAGTTGACCAAATAATAATCGAATGTGAAAGATGTCTATCCCTTCTTCCCGCAGAGCTGATCAGGGGCAGCTGAGGTTAGAAGAGCCCCGGAGTGTATTCCTTCCCGCCTCTCTCTCAACCCATCTCGTCTTCTCATAAAACAAAGCGATGTAACTAGCATGCCAGTGCCCTTTTTGCTGTGGTTTGGGATGTCAGATGTTTGTAATTTTGTGGCAGCGTCGGGGGCACTTTAGGTGAATGGTTGGGAGGGGAGAGGAGAATTGCAGCAGACGGTTGAAATTCCAGGAAACTGCCCAGGCTAAGTCAGCCTCAACATGAAAATTGCTCTATTTCTGGGTGGGTATAAACCTGTAAGCTTTTCACCTATGGTCCGCTTGAAAGAAAAAAAGCGAGGAATTGGAGGCGCCCAAAGTCTGATTACAGACTCCATCCCAACCATCAAACAGGAATGGTGTGTGTGTGTGTGTGTGTCACATATGGCAATTTGAAACAGTTAAACATATGAAGAATGTTTTTCCTTCACAGATGGCAAAAAAAGGCATTTTTTTTTTCATATAACACATTCCCAGCTTTGGGAGCCAACAGCCTCAAGGGAGGCTCACAAATCTACTCCGTGCCCTCGAAGACTTGAGTTTATGTTTGAAGGTTTGCTTCAGCTAAAGGATGAGTAAAAATGTGGCTATTTCAGACAGCTCCCTGTTGGCTACAGGGTTCTAGGGGCACTGGATATTTCAACAGGCTATATGAAAAAGTCCAATTTGTAACACTTGCTTCAGATGGGCCCACCTGTCTGAGACAGCCAAAAGAACGAAATTTATCCATTGGACTAAATACGTCCCTTGACACTTAGCTGGTGCCTGGTGCCACAGCTCTTCGATGAGGGCTTTGGGGGCCACCGAGTGAGAATGGAAACAGGTTTCTGGTGGAAAATATTATGTCCCTCTCTCCAGTGAATATAGCCTTGTCCATCAGTCTCCCTCTATTACATGAACACACTGGGACCGAGTGCCCAAGCAGAACATTACTGCTCAGCACGACTTGCAAAGACAATTATTTCATTGGGGGCTTCTGATAGCAGGAAGGGAGATTTAATTAAATCTCATTGTAAAATTAAGTAGCATAACTATACGTTTTGGGAACCAACGCAATTCTGCCTTATCCTGAAGCGTTGTAAATCTTTGCAACGGTGATGCATTATTATCAGAAATTTGCATAGATTTCCAGAACCAAAGGGGTGTGAGGGATCACATAGAGAAGCAACTTCATTCTGTGAAGACGAAAACAAATCCTGGAGATTATATGACAGACCGACTCCCACAATGAGCTCCCCTACTCAAAGTCTAGGACTCCTGACAATTCATGGATTTGTATTTTGAAGGAAACTGACGTCTACAACAGGTAAAAACAGGAAATGGTCAAAGAGCCCGGTACGTCACCCTGTTATATATAAGTACACATGTGCCAGTAGGTCACAGCCAGGTTTGCCTTGAGAGCCAAAGCCATGGGTAATTCTCAAGCTGTGTGCTAGAAAAGGTAGTGGTTGTGGTGTAGGGTGCTGTGGATATCACTCTATATAAATAAAACACTGATTGGCCAATAGCCAGACAGGAATTATAGGCGGGACTAACAGAAAGGAGAATGGAGGAAACAGGAAAGGAAGGAAGAGACTGCCTGGAGCCGCTGCCAGGACAAGGAAGTTGTAAGGTACCAATAAGCCACAAGCCACGTGGCAAAGTATAGATTAATAGAAATGGGCTAAATAGAAGAGTAAGAGCTAGACAATGATAGGCCTGAGCTAATGGCCAAGCAGTTTAAATAATGTAAGAGTCTGTGTGTTTATTTTATAAGTGGGCTCCGGGACTGGCGGGACTTGGCAGAAGCTGCAGAGAAATTCTCCAGCTACAGTAGGGGGCACCACCATGTGGAAGATGGTATCCAAAGTCAAGAATCAACATAGGTACCTCTAAAGAGGCTCCCAGAACTGACACCAACTTTTGGAGAGTTCTTAGATGAAGACTTGGGAGAACTCTGATCTCTGGGCTTTCATGTCACTGGTACTTTGCCCCGAGAATCCCACTCTCCCTTGCTTCTCTGAATTTTGAAGTTCTTTTATGCTTCTGTGCTGTTTGGAACCCCCTTCTTGGACTACAGCCTAGAAATTCTTTCTAGGCAGCAGGCTGGGGCGACCGTAGGCTCATCTCGTTCATTTGTCTGCTGTCACACTCACGGTTATATTAGGGAAGAACATGTCGAAAGGAATCAATAGGATAGATAACCATCAGAAAGAAGCTTAAGGAATCTGGCCACATAATTATGGAAGGCCTTGCATGTCTGCAGTGGGCAAGCTGGAGTCTTAGGAGCATTGAGTGATGTTCAGGTGAGCAGTCTCCACACTCAAGTAAAGTAGATTGCCGGTTACTGTCCAAAGGTAAGAAAAACCCACAGTGTCCAAGCTTGAAGACAGTATGCCCAAAGTCAGGTGGGGAGGGCAGAGAGGTTGAGAGAATGAGACTCAGTTTCTTACCTTTCTTATTTTATTCACATCTTCAAGTGATTGGATAAGGCCCACTCACTTTAAGGAAAGCAACCTGCTGTATTCAGCCCACCAGTTCAAATGTCGATCTCATTCAGAAACACTCTAACAGCACATGCTAATGCTCGCCCAGCTATCTCGATTGGTGGCCCAGTCAAGTCAACACATCTAATTAACAAGTTATCCCATGCTATGGGCTGTTCAATGACTCTAGATTTCCATCTCAAATATTTTGTGTTTCATCCTTCTAAAAATTGTCTCCATTATTTAGGGCAAGAGATCATCAGATTGTTTTTGTTTTGCTCCTTTGTGGCTGACGGTGGAAACATGGTGGATGCATTAATTTGAAGGTCCCTGTCAAGTTACCTCTTGCAGGGAGTTATTCTGACCAGCAGAGAATGAGAGACCTAATCTTCCAGCCTCACCATTGGAATTTGTTGTCCACCGTTTGGACTGAGTCTTTCAGGGAGAAGTCCTTTCCGTGTGGTTTTAATTGATTGAGGTCATCACGAGCAACAATGATAATCCTGACGAACAGTTAGTTTGCTTCATGTTTCTTTTTCTACGAAGCATTTGCTCCTATCATTTGTTCATTTTTTATATTTGGTTTGTTAGCCTTTTCTCTTTTCTAGAAGTTCTTTAAATAGAGAAATTAGCACTGTATGGGAGCTGCAATCCTCTCTCTTCTTGTGACTTTTTTTTTTCACTACATTTGCGTGGAGAGGGTGCACATTTTTTAATATAGTCAAATTTATCAATCTTTTCCTTATGGACTCTGAATTTTTGGCACAGATAGAAAGACCTTTCCTAAGCTAAGATCCAAGAGAATTGTCCGTGTGTTTTCTTTATGCTTATGACTGCATGTAAGACACTGATCGTATAGTACAGGGACAAGCACAGCTCCCATTTAATTCTTGGCCACATGATACTCAGTTGTTTCAACACCTGTCCACAAGGCCCAGTTTTGGGTCATGAACTACACACCATGTAAGTCAGATTCATTTCCTGTATTTCTGTGTTCTGCCAGTGGTTGGTTTGAATGGCAGCCCCACAAAGTTTGAATCTTGAGAGTTTTTATTATGTCTGAATATCTGCTAAAGAGCATCTCTAACACCCTCACCCTTTCCAATTGTCCTTCAGAAACGTCCAGGCTATTTTGCCTGTTTTTCTCTTTAAACTTTAAAATCGGTTTGTTTAGGTCCAGACTATGTTTGCTGGTACTTTCATGGGAATCATGTTGCATTCATAATGAGGAGAGACCTGCCCCATCTATTCTGATCTTGGCTAAGAACATGTTGGGACTTTCCAGTTGCCAAAGGTCCAGGCAGGGTGAGTCAAACAATTTCTGACCACAGTCCTGTAAAATCAGCCTTGAGTTCTCTTGGGCAGGTTTGGGTTATTTTCCTTGAATGCTGCATAACCCAGAAAGACAGCTGGGAACAGCTCAATGTTTTTAGGTGTTTTCTTTGGAGTTTTGTTAGTGGCATGGCTAATAATATGATATATATATATATATATATCAACTCAGTAGGTTATTATGAATGACACCTCCATTCAGCTCAGCAAAGCCATTTCATTATTTTAGATAAGATTGACCCTATGCAAAAAAAAATAAAATCTGAACTGACCAATTTTGGCAAATTCTTTCTTTCCATTTTCTGTCACCCCTCAACATGGCATCTCCTTCCTTTCTCTGAAGCCTACTTCAGCTACCAAGACTAACTTCATGACCTATTGCATGTTCCTTTAATCAAAACCTAGCTCTGGAAAGCAGCCTGCTGTATCAGTCATTGACACCTTAATACGAGAATCCTTTTGACCGGGAGGGGAAAGTGTGTTTATTTAAAGAGAGTTTTGAGCACCTGGGAGCAATTAGAACAGGCAGGGAGAGAAGCCAGCCAGGTGCCTGAAACATTACCAGGTAGAGCTGCAGATTCCAGGCCCCTAATTTCAGGTTTAAGAGGACCTTGCAGACCCCAGGCGATGCTTTTGTCTCTTTTTTTCCCCACACTCAGAGAAGAATCCCAAGACAAGACGAGTGATTTCATTGTGACCACAAATGAATGGGATGCTCTCCAGCATGCATCCATTTCCCTTATCTGCTGAGGCTTGGCCGTGAGCACTCGGGATCAGCGACCACGGCCCATGCCAGGCATGGTGTGATTAGAAGCCGAACTACGAAGTACATTGCACACAACTTCTCTCATACCACATGCAAAGCAATCAATCTTAACTTCTGGAGCCATACCAGGGCAGCTGCGTCTCCCTTTTTATTTGCTGATTTGCCCTTGGACAGCATTCAATGTATTTGTTTTTGTCATTATAAGGGTTTTGTTTATAATCCAGCCCGTTCGACCTCCTTCCTGGGATATAGATGGCTCATCTCTGCCTCTCTCAATATTGGTGGACAACTCCCACGCCATGTTGTACGCTATAAAGCTCACATTATTCTGATTTAGTGAGAGACTCTCTCTGGCTCTGCTTTTTCAACGTTTTAAAGAGCAGAGAGAACACCATTTAGAGCCGGGTTCTCTTTGGCTCCATTTGAAGAGTCTGAGTTCCCCAGCTCTTCAGAGGCCACCTTCTGGGAGGCCCCCCAACACTGCTCCAAACCTGCCAAGAAACCCTTGATGTGCCCCAGGCTCCATTCTCGCGGCTCCCACCTTGGAATGGAAACTTTGTACCTGTCTACAAACACTGCCTTGAACACTTGAAAAAGGCAGCGCTCCCCTCAGGTGTAACAGGAGTCTTTGGAAAGAACGTGAAAGGCATTTGTGACTGAAGTTCCTGAATGTGAGGCGGCCGGCCGCAGAGTCAAGTGCGGCACTTCATTACCGAACGCGGTTGCGGAGTGAGTGACTGCTGCAAGAATGCGGCAGTGCGTGCTGTGAAAGGCCCCCCCCCCCCCCGATTCCTCTGCCGCGGCTCCTTTGCCTCTCAGCTTCCAAACTTCAAGAGACCCGTCAATGAGGCTTGGGATGACCAAGGGAGGTTCTGACAGTGGGAGCTATTCTTGCTTGCCCAGTCTTACCTCTGTCTCAAGCAGCTAGCCAGATTCTGTATGTTTCGTTATGCCTGACTGTATGAGCACCACTAAATCAGGTATGAAATAATGCCGGGAGTTAATTCTTATTTGGCACTGGTGGATTTTATACTACACCCTGAGTCTGACCCTCACTTCTCTCTGGGGTGGCATTTGCAGTGCGGAGACTTAACAGGGACACAGATGGGTATTGTAGGAGGCGGCAGGATGGGTGGTTGACTGTAGTCAACTGTAGCCCTCTGCCTCTGCCTTGATCCGTTGTTCCTCTTCAATGGGTCTCCCAGAGTCAACGTCTCTCTCCACTTCCTGAAGTCACGCTCGATGACAAAGGTTCCTCCTTTTACACCATGTGCCACGCTAAAGCCTGACCGTCTCCATAAGCCGTCCAGGGTCCTTCCTGTCTGCCTAGGGTCGTTGGGGAGGCACTTCGTTCTGTGGGGAAAGAGTGCTCTGGGCTCAGACTTTGGAAATGATTTTCAGTTTGGCTGCTTCTTGCGGCCTCTGCTGGGAGTCGGAGCCACCCAAATATCTGCCTGACCTCCCGTACACTGTCGGTTCTTACAAACGCTTCTCCACTCTCTTCCATGTAGAGGAATTTCTAAATGGTCTTATTAAATAAAAGACACAGAGCCAAATATAGGGGTGAAAGCCTTAGACAGATGAGGGAAATAGGGAAAGCCACCAGCCAACCTTACCTCACCAACTCTGCAGCTTCCAAATGTGAGTTACTTCCTGTCTACACATGCCTATATGCCTTGCTATTCTGCCATCTGATTTGCTCTCTCTGTCCAGCTACATCACTTTCTCTTCCTACACAGCTCTGCCATTCTCTGTTTGTACAGACCTCCAGGTCTCTATGGTTGGTACTGGGATTAAAGGCGTGTGTCACCACGCTTGGCTCTGTTTCCAGTGTGTCCTTGAACACACAGAGATCCTGCCTGCTACCGCAGCCTGACTTGTTTGTTTACTTATAATGGCTGGCCTTTTCCCTCTGATCTCCAGGCAAGCTTTATTTATTAAAGCACAAATGAAATATCACCACACTTCCGAGTTCCCCAGCGCAGGAAGCATGCTTTAGTCGGAGGAGTTAAGGAGAGAGAAGAATATGTGTTTGACCTTCTCCGCTCAAATTTGTGATTCTTACACCTTCAAGAGACAAAGGGCCTAAGCTTTGGGGCTTTGCTGTTAATAATTTCAGGTGTACATGCTTAAGGGTTACAGTGTGCTAATTAGATATGTATATAAAAAGTTTATTGATGCAATTAGAGGGGTTAACACTTCAATCTGCTTGAATATTTAATTTGTTTTATAGATGTATAATAAGTGTATTGGCTCATAAGGCACACTGTATATTTCACAACATGTATATGATGCATAGTGATCAAATAAGAATGATCGGTACTTCTCTCTCCTTATCATTGTTCATTTGGACTCTCTAAGCTCCTCTCTTCTGGTTATTTATAGAATATAAGATATATAAATATGTAACTGGCTGTTTGAGCCATGAATCCCTACCCTGACTGCACTGTACAAAACTAGAATGTGTTCCTGCTATGGACTGTGTTTTGGGTACCCATTATCCAATCTCCCTCTAGTCATCCTTCCCCCCACTATGGTACATGCAGATCAGATTTTTACTCTTCCACAGATGAGAGAAAATATGCAGTATTTGCCTTTCTGTGTATGACCTAGTTCACTGTTGTGGAATATTATTTTAATTATGTAAAGATGTGTTACATTTGTTTATGCTGCGGAATATTACTTTAACTGTGTAAAGGTGTGTTACATTTGTTTCTGCTGCATTTGTTTAATGATGCAAGGATGTGTGTTTAATTGTGTAAAGATGTGTTGCATCTGTTTCACCGTGCCTGCCTAAGGCACCTGATTGGTCTAATAAAGAGCTGAACGGCCAATAGCTACGCAGGAGAAAGGATAGGTGGGGCAGGGAGGGAGAGAGAATAAATAGGAGGTGAAATCTAGGCTTGAGAAGAATGAGAGAAGAAGGAAGAGAGAATGAGGGACACTCCTAGGGCAAGAAGCCAGGCAGCCACCAGCCAGCAGACATGAGAAGCAGGGAAAGTAAGATGTAGAGAAGGAAAGAAAGTAAAAAGCCCCGAGGCAAAAGATAGATAGAGAGAAGCAGGTTAATTCAAGTTAAAAGAGCTAGCCAGAAATGAGCCTAAGCTAGGCCAACCATTCATAACTAATAAGTCTCTGTGTCATGATTTGGGAGCTGGTTGATGCCCCAAAAAAGCCTGGTAGAGTTCAGTTCCCATAACATCCTCTAATCCCACCCATTTTGTTGCAGATTACAGAATTTCAACCTTTTCATTCTTTTTATGTTGCAATAATACATGTACATACCTATATTGTCTTTGTCCCTTTCTCTATTGGTGTTAGTCCAGGCTTTGGGGAGACAAAAGCCAGGATCACAGCTTCCCTTTTCACCCCGCCTAAAGTGTTCTTTCGGTGAAATGTATCTTAAAGTAAGTAAATATAAAATGAATTGAGTAGTATTTTGAAAATAGGTATTGTCTTACCATAAAAAAAAAAAAATAGCTTACTAGCCCCTGCCTGCTTGCTAAAGGGGGAGACATAGCAGAAGTTAAGTGAGGAACCCGGGAAAACTGAATTTGGACACTAATTTCAGATAAGCCTGGTTGTAGACATATTTGTGTCTGTGCTTTCCGAATCACTGTGTTCTCATATCTCAGCTTAAGCAGAGGACTGTGGACATTCGCTAGGCCATGTCACCATGAGCAACCACAGGACTCTCATTACCAGGGTCTGTTCTCTGATGCTCTTGGTGGTCTTGGCATATTCAGAGAGCAAAATGTACATGTTAGCAAAACCATTTTTATAAAACTGTGTGGTCCTCAGTAAGATTTTCCTACCATTCTTTAACACATCTTTTGAAAATATCTTCTTTTTTAATTTTTACCATTTAGAATTCTATTATTTTGTTTGATATGAGAATGAATTTTAAATTACACATTTTTTATATTCTTTTTTCCAGGCATGTGGTTATTCATTTATATTTTCCCTTTTAATTACAAGTCTCTTTTATATATTTTTGGGTCAAAATTCTTGTTATAAAGAAAATATCATATTAATTGTACAAATTAGAAGTACAGTAGTTGTTCAAAATATTCAATATAAATAATGTAAAAATGTTATTTTGAAATTTGTAAAGGCAACTACCCCAAATATCAGTACTGGGCTGTAGTGTGAATTCTAATTGGTTTTAATAATAAAAACCCAGAGTCAGATATAGGGGTAAATGCTGAAAGATCAGGGAGACAAAGGAGCCAGCCACAGCTACTTCTTACCTCGCCAACTCCTCAGCCTGAAAGGAGGCTGAGCTCCTGTCTCCTCCTGCCTTATATTCCTCTCTGCACCCAGCCATATCACTTCCTGTCTCCACCTCCTTAGTGCTGGGAGTAAAGGCCTCTGCCTCCCAAGTACTGGGATCAAAGGCATGAGATCCCAAGTGCTGGGATTAAAGGTGTGTGCCTCCACCACCTGGCTCTATTTCTCTTTTAGACTGGATCAATCTCATGTAGCCCAGGGTAGCTTTGAACTCCTGATCTTCCTGCTTCCCCTTCCCAAATGCTGGGATTAAAGGTGTGTGCCACTACTGCCTGGCCTCTATGGTAAACTAGTGGCTTAGCTCTACACTCTGATCTTCAGGCAAGATTACTTGTTAGAGCACAAACAAATTATCACCACACTGGGCTGAACATTTAGTGGTCTAAAAGCCACATGTACATGCAAGTTTCTAGACATGTGCACACAGGCACCAATGATAGCTTAGCTTGCTTATGGAGCAGAAAAGAGAATGGTGACCAGAGAGAACAAAACAAAATTAACATATTTAGCTTTAACAGACATTACTGCTAAGTGCTTAGTACTTCTCAAGCCAGCCATGTAGACGTTACTAACTCCATCTGCACAGAGAAGAACAAAGGCCCAGAAGGACTAGGCAGCTTACCCAAAGGCTGCCTTTATATTTAGCAACACAGCTTGACCCAGAATCCAAATGAGAAGTTCTCTCCAGCCCCTTCTTTTCAGAGTAATTCTTAATGGTGGTCAGTTCCATGCCCACAGCATAGCAGTATCAGTATTTAGGCATACTTACCTTGCATTGTTTTCTTTTTATGTGCTTATAAAAATCCATGCCAAGGACTTATCTTGAAGGCATAAAATGGAAGAATATAGCCAACTACACACTCTGAAGCATATTATATCCATTTCACACATTGAAACCAGACCGGCTATAAGCGATCTTGTTGAAGAGATTCTGATTGGATCATGCAATCTTTCAAGATATGATCCAGGTCTTTAGCAAGAACTAAACTATTTTTTGCAATCCATTGAGTGGTGACAGAAGTTCATTTCACACTGCCACAAATTTCCCAAGAGAGCTAACAAAAGCTTGCAGCTTGGTAACATGTGGGAAAGTGCACTATTCTACCCACAAAGTTAAAGTAGTGGGCCACACTAATCAACCATGTGTGTTCGCAGGTGAGATGGAGGTAGGCAGAAAGGGCAAGGGTGAGTCTTCACACACAGGATATATGTATGAGCCTGGAAATAGCTAGAGATGCTGCGTTTAGGCAGCCAGTCACAATGGATTTACTTCTGACACTCAGATTAGCAGCTAGCAGTACAAACGTCTCTATCTGGAATCCAAGCATTTTAATTTTAAAATTTTTTTTTTTGTTGCAAATGCTGCCCATTTGTTAACACTTTTGGTTCCTAGAGCCTCATTTGGTCTCTCTTAGGAAAAAAAAAGAAACTCCTACTTCAGTCTAATTTTCTTCAGTATTTAAGCTTTTGCTTAAAATGCTTGGTGAAATATGGAAGGCTTGCATAACTAATGCCTTAATAAGTGGTCTGGAATGCTTGCTCCTTCATTTAAACCACAAGACAGACAGACAAAAAGCTCTCAGGTAACCCGGATACAAATGAAGCAGGATCAGTCTTTACAAACTTCTTCTTCCTTCTCCTCCTTCTCCTTCTCCTCCTCCTCCTCCTCCTCCTCCTCCTCCTCCTCCTCTTTCTCCTTCTTCTTCACAGTTTCTTAGCTTCTTTTTTTTTCTAATTAATCAGTATGTTGCGTTTCTAACCTGAAAATTGAAGAGAAATTCTTTTAAAGATGGTCATAGAAATAGAGTTAAGAACTAACCAGTCTGGTAATAATGCTTAACCAACAACTCATCGCTTGCCAAAGGAGCTACTGTGAAGTACAGCCTGTTCACGACACACTTAAAAGAAGAAAGCAGCTATTTTAAGAAAACTAGAAAGTTCTAGGTGAACATTTTATTTACAACTTTATATAGAATTCAGTGCCTTGCTGTGACTATCTCTGTTACCCCAGAGACATTTCTGGGACAGTCTTAGAATATCCCAGAAGGAAGAGCATGCACTCCCAGGCCAGGAGCCGAGGTTCCAGACCTGGACCTGCTCCTTCTTAACTAGTGTGTCCTACGGCAGTAGCTTCTTGCTTGATCTCTCCACACTTTACTTCTTAATTTATAAAAATTAAGACGAGCCTCATGTGGCCGAGCAAGGTAATGTTGGAAAGTATTCCCCATGCTCTGAAAGTTGGTACAGAGTAACTCATATCTGAAATGCTCCATATTTACGACAGCGTAGTTTCCATCCATCACACTTTTCTATGACACTGTAGAGGATTTCAACCACATTAGGCATTAAATAAGCTTTCATTTGATCAGCTCTGTAACCACTAGCACTGCTGTGAACATTTGCTTCCATAGGAAAAAAAATGAGTTGATTTGCCATTAAATCTTTAGCCCACCCCCAAAGTACAGCCCGCTTCCTAGAACGCAGGACGGTGCGTGAAAGGGGCCATTAATCCATGAACTTTTAAAAAGCAACGTCAGTCTTTGCATCTTTAGCACCACGAACAGTGAAAGTTTATGGGGACCCAGCTAGTGAACTGGATGGAATTGAATATATACCTTATGATAAAAGGGGTGAGGGGAGGAGCTGTCGGACATGATTTTAACCTCCGGGCCTGGAAAGAGCCTGCTCAGGGTTCTGTCACCCTCCGGAAAGAGGAAGCCAGTGCTTGGAGCGGATCTGTGCGCAGAGGCGAAGGGCAACTCCGCTTCTCCGTGAGGCTCGCTGTGCACTCCATTTGTGCAAGCGTGTAGCTCCGCGTCGTTGAGAGACAATATAGGTCAGATTTAGATGGAGGGCTGCTGCGCAACTCTATCTATGACATTTTAGTAAGATTCTCTAAAATTCCAAAAATTCTTTTTAAAATGAAACCAAGAACTTCTTTGATTTGTTGTTCCCAAACCAAAACTTTGTCTTATTTACTGTATCATCAAGCCGTAGCTCAAGTATATTTCAAAATGGAAGTAAGACAAGAAAAAAAAAATAGTGTGTTGTGAATACATTAGTGTGTTTCACTCAGGTGCCTCCTGACCAGAATTAGGCTCTAATGCATGCTGATTTCATGGGGGTCGGGGTGGGGGGGGGAGGCAAGATGTCAGTTTTAATCCTGTGTTGCCATATCCTTAAACAATGCATCAAGCATGGAAATGTTGAAAATATCTTTCCTTCTGTTGGATTTCACTTTAGTCAATCCAAATTTGGCATCACTGCTTTCTGAAATATTTTTAATTGTTGAGCAGTTGGTGATTTTAATAATTGAGTGTAGAGGAAAGAAGAGAAAGAAATCGGAATTTAAAACACAATGGCAAAAAAAAAGTTAAAAGTTGGTTTTTGACTTTTAAAAAAAATGCAGTGATGTCATGTAACTGAACAGGTTAGCGGAGATGACAGGACTTCTCCTGGTGTGTCGTGGAGGTCTCTGGGGTCAGCCTTTGGCTCTTACGCCCCCAGTTAAAGAAGCTTGTCAGTCTTCCACCAGATTGATTATGTCACTGGTCTGAAGGCCTTGTCTTGTTGCAACTTATCTCCACGAGGCACTTAGCATGGGAGACATCCACATGCTCCTTTCTGTCCCACATCGTGACGAGTGGATTTGGGCTCTAAAGGATAATCTAAGTCTGGTACCGGGGCCTTGCGTATGCAAACACTGTTTGTCTGTTTGCATTTGTTATTTTTCTGTATCCGAATGTGTACCTTTGAAGAGCGACCATGGTTACCTGTAGCAGTCTTCTATTTTTCATTTTTCCACACAGATACCTGCTTTGAACAAAGGCTTAAGCTCAGCTGGGCTGCCCCACAAGCTGTTAAACACAATTATGAGGAGGATGTAGCACTGGTCTTCAGGAGCCAATGTACCTGCCTCCTGGCATCTGCAAGGGTTCAAGCTCCGAGTGAAGAAGCCGCCTCCTGCCTTGCAGCCTAGTTCCCTCATGCTAAATACTAGATCCTTTTTTTTTTAAATGTTCTTTTAGCTCCAAAAATGAAAAATCTTTTCTACTCCAAAAAGAAAAAAAAAAGTTCCTTAAAATGACTTTTAGTCTTATGACTTCCTTTAGAATTTTTTGGAAAGCTTTTAAGAAAAACACCACATTTACATAAGCCGACTCAATTATAGCTCCCATTGCTGTCCTCACACGTGCTTGGCTACTTCTTATTTAAATAGGAAGCCGCAGAAATATACACAGCATGCACTTCTGTTTGCCTCAACTTTCAAATATTGTCTTCGCATGCATTATCTCTGTTGCTGCTTCATCCATGGCCATGAATCAGGGAGACTGGGC
The DNA here is from genome assembly GCF_004664715.2 of Peromyscus leucopus. Classification (NCBI taxonomy): domain Eukaryota; kingdom Metazoa; phylum Chordata; class Mammalia; order Rodentia; family Cricetidae; genus Peromyscus; species Peromyscus leucopus. The sequence goes on along the minus strand of NC_051074.1, from coordinate 18,626,264 downwards.
ATGTCCAGCCCACCCCCTCTGAACAGATGGCACCCATGTGTCCTGCCTGCCTAGGCTCACACAGCAGCCAGTAGAGAGGTGGATCCCCAGCCAGATCACTGAGTTGCTCAGCCTGTGTCCCTCCCTCCCACTGCATCCCACAGCTGGAAAGAGCCTGTCAAACAGTACAGACCTCACATGCATTTCCTGGCAAGTTTTTTTTTTTTTCCTTTCAGAAAAATGGAAATATTTTCTACACCCTTAAGACTACAATTACTCCATCACATTAATATTTATCTTTACTTTGGAGAAAACCTCCTCATTTTCAGACTCCTGACAAATAGTGCAGAGGACAAATGCACTCTACACTCCCCTACCTCCTAACTTATTAGTCATTTTAATATTAATAATACTAACCACTCAGAGTTAGTTTTTGGAGGAGGCAAAGCAGGTACTCGGGATGTCTGAAATTCTACTTTTACTTCTGTATGTCATTTCCCCCCAGTGAAAGTGCAAACAATCCTGATAGAATCGTGAGACACTAATTGAAATTTAATATGTGCTAGCCCTTGTAGTTTCAGATGCAATTAGTGATAAAAAAATAATGTATCGAACCTAGTGGGAGGAGGCCCTCCACTGAGCTCTTCTCCCATATTCCTCTTCACTAACCCTACTTACTGTCGTGTTTTTAGGAAACAGTTGTTGTTATTCTCATTTTACGGACTAGAAGTTTGAGATTTCAATGGATGGCTATGTGCAAGATTTCCAGCTGACTAAGGTGGGCTTAGGGTTTGGAGCCCAGTCAGGTCGGCCCCACTTGGCTCACACTCTGAGAAGCACTTTGCTCACCTACAGGAGACCGTAGCTGAGCCGGGGAGAGGATGGTAAAAAGAGAACTGAGAACTATTCAGTCCTGCTTTGCCTGTCACAGAGGGGGTGGCAGAGAGAAGATGCCCTGGCCCGAGTCTTGCTGGATGTTGGGAGAGTGAGCAGTGAGGCTGCTGAGCATTCTAGATAGAGGAGACTGCAGGGCACATCAAGGGGAGCATAAGAACATGTGAACATGTGGTGTGATTGGAAACTGCAGGCGGATGGTATAGTTGGGGGGGGGGAACTACATTGAAAAGATGTTGATAAAATGTCCGATTACCAAGAACCCAAGAGGGTCTGTGCTTGTTTTTTTTTTATTTTGTTTTGTTGTTGTTGTTTGTTTTAGAACACAAAAGGACCATACACCATTTTAAAATAAGGTGGGTGTGGTTGGATTTGGGTGAGCAGCAGTACGGTATAGCAGGAAGAACAGCTGTTACCAGACTTTATTATTATTATTATTATTATTATTATTATTATTATTGGTTTTTTGAGACAGGGCTTCTCTGAACAGACTGAAGAAAAAAAAAAAAAAAAAAACCAGAAGCAACGTTCTAGAACATACTGCCCCCGAAATTAGCTTGAAACTCAAGGCATTCATTGTCTTGCGGTTCTGTGGGTCAGGAAGCCAGGCACGGGTAGCTAAGTGTCTCCCTCAAAGGCTCCCGCGGGCTAACTCAAGGTGTCAGTCAGGGGTGCAGTCACCTCAAGGTTTGACTCTCTCGAGTTTCCCTCAGAAGCCAATAGCTGACATGGCTCAGACATGCGGCTCTTGTCAGGTCCCAGGCGCCTGCTGGCTGTTCGCTAAGACATTAACGTCTTGTCTCTTGGAACTCTTTCTGGCGTCACCCATATCGCGGCTGGTTTACCCCAGACACGAAACATGAGAGGAGGCTTGTGGGCCAAATAAACAAGGGAATTTAAAGGGGCTAAAAGGCAAAAGTCAACAGGCATGGCACTCCAGGGCCTCTGGGAATCTAAGCTCAGAATTATCCCCTGCCTTTTAGCATAAGCTGCCTTTTAGAGGCGAGTTCAGTGACTCACTCAGGTTTAGCCTACTCTAGAGGAAGGGGTGAGCACAGAGTACGAGTTCCAGAGGCAAAATTCTTGGCGGTCATTTTAGCACTTGCCTACCACACTGGCCCTTGTAGCTGCCAATAGAGCTCAAGGTACTGATGGCAACTGATAGTTTAAAGTATGAATTTGGAGCCGGGTGTCCCACACCTTTAGTCCCAGCACTCAGGAAGCAGAGGCAGGCAGATCTCTTTGAGTTCAAGGCAAGCCTGTCTACATAGTGAGTTCCAGGACAGCCAGGGCTATGTAGAGAGACCCTGTCTCAAAAAAGCAAACAAACAAAAACATGAATTTTGGGGGCTCTGTAGTTAAGAGTACTTTCTCTCCTCCTCCTCCTCCTCCTCCTTCCTCTTCTTCCTCTTCTTCCTCTTCTTCCTCTTCTTCCTCTTCTTCCTCTTCTTCCTCTTCTTCCTCTTCTTCCTCTTCTTCCTCTTCTTCTTCTTCTTCCTCTTCTTCTTCTTCTTCTCCTTCTTCTTCTTCTTCTTCTTCTTCTTCTTCTTCTTCTTCTTCTTCTTCTTCTTCTTCTTCTTCTTCTTCTTCTTCTTCTTCTTCTTCTTCTTTTTTGGTTTTTCGAGACAGGGTTTCCCTGTGTAGCTTTGCGCCTTTCCTGGAACTCGCTTTGGAGACCAGGCTGGCCTCAAACTCACAGAGATCTGCCTGCCTCTGCCTCCTGAGTGCTGGGATTAAAGGCGTGTGCTACCACCACCCAGCAAGAGCACTTTCTGTTCTTGTAGAAGACCTGGGTTCAATTCTTAGCACCCACATATAGGTTCATGTAACTAGAGTTTTCCTGCCTTGCCCACAGTCAGTACAAATCTCTGTCACCCACCAGTCCCACAGCCACTCAGACCCAACCAAGTAAACACAGAGACTTATATTGCTTACAAACTGTATGGCCGTGGCAGGCTTCTTGCTAACTGTTCTTATATCTTAAATTAATCCATTTCTATAAATCTATACCTTGCCACATGGCTCATGGCTTACCAGTATCTTCATATGCTGCTTGTCATGGTGGCAGCTGGCAATGACTCCTTCTGCCTTCCTGTTCTTTCTTTTCTACTCTCTGTTAGTTCCGCCTATACTTCCTGCCTAGTCACTGGCCAATCAGTGTTTTATTTATTGACCAATCAGAGTAATTTGACATGCAGACCATCCCACAGCAGGTTCACAACCATCAAAATACTTATACACATAAAAGTAAATATATATTTTAAAAATAAGATAAATATAAGTTTGAAATGAAAAAGGAAATTAGCAACAAACTATACTTTTGCAGGAAGCAATTGCTTTTAGAAAGCTCTACCAAGTTGTGTTTGAGAAAGGAGCATGCCTTAAGTGGCTTCCACTTTATGTAGTAAATATCTAGCACCCTGTAGGCATTAGACACCATGGTAGGCCCTTGAATAATATTTCTGTGTTTTAATTCTATTTTTAATGGTATTCAACATATCATGGCCTTGTGATATTAAAGCTTTTGTGAGAGTGTAAGAATGTAAGGCTGCAAACCTCCATGTCTTCCTGTAGTGCCTAGCATGGCCAGAGGAAGGGCCAGGGTTTGGGACAGAGCTGCCTATTATACACCACACAGGAAGTGCTAGGACAAGACAGGGCAACTCTCAGATGGAAATCTTACTTAAAGGCGTGAGTCACCGTACCTGGCTGTTTCCAATGTGGCCTTGAACTCACAGAGATCCCAGATGGATTTCTGCCTCTGGAATACTAGGATTAAAGGCACGTGCTATCACTGCCTAACTAGTGGCTTTTCTGTTCTCTGACCCCAGATAAGTTTATTAAAGTACACAATATTTTGGGGAACACAATACCACCACAACCATGCACAAGCTGATCCAAGCAAAGTACCAAGCAAAGTGATATAAAATGGACTAGGATAGGAATCCTAACACATTGCTGCTTTCATCCAAGGAAACTCAGAACCCATTGCTTTATAAGAACCATAGTTTGTTTTTGTTTTTGTTTTTTGTTTTTTTGAAGAAAACTCAAGTTTACTAAGAAATAGTCTAAGGTATGTTCGAACACTTAAGGGAGAAAGATGTTTAGGAAAAGTGTGGTGTCTACCCAAGGCAAGGATGCAAGTTTCTCAAGAGAGTTGTACACAACGAAATGTCTTAACAATGGCCATATATACAATTTTGATAGCATCTGAGTTAGATTGTTCAGAGTTTTTTCAGATAATATAACCTTGAATAAAATGCACAATTTGGCAGTGATAGGGTTCATGGTAAATATATTACCAGTATGGACATTTTTTACTTATCTTTATTCAAGATGGATTATTACTTTAAAAAATAAAATTTTCATTTGAAGTTTTTAAATGGCATTAGGTGACACATCGGTATAATGCTTCTCCTAGATGTCATAGAACTGTCAATTAGTAGTCACACATCAGGTATCAGTTACCTCTCTTGAAGTTGTTGGCCAGGGAAGAGAATGTCCTATAGATCACCACTCAACATACAGGCTATTACCATCACTGTTGTTTACCCATCAGAACTTAAAAGTAGGTCCTGTCACTGAAGATAATATCTACTTGAACTGTAGAAGAAGAAATAAAATTATTACCAACCTGGAAGCTTCTTCCCTACTAGTTAGCTTTTGTAGAATGATAAGGGGCATTCAGTTTGCTAAGGGAGAAAAGTCATCAACTGATAGCTACAGTAACAATCAGCCTAGCAAGATATGCCCACTGTTCTATAGTGGCATGAATATTATGAGAGTAACCAAGTACTTTACATTTGGATTTAAGGTCCACTCCACAAAACAGAACTCAGGTCTGCTTCTGTCTACTACCTCAAAAGTTCATGGAGGAATAGGTCCTAGGCCTTAGCAAAGGACCTACTTCTATTAGTTTGCTAAATAAACACAGTATTAAAACTGCCCTCTAAATATTTATCTTTAACTGGTAGGTTAGGGCAGCTCTCAACCATCACCAGAGAAGCGTCTTTCACAGTAATTGTGGTTAGCATAGATACTTAAAACTTGTCAGAATGTAGAGAATAAGAGAATGTGGGGTGTTCAGCTTCAAATGGGACACAGATATCATATTCACTTTTTCCAAAGCTCAGGGATTATCATAAGAGAAGGTACAGGAAGGTTGTCAGAGCCAGTGGATTTTCCAGACATGATTGGGCGGGGAATTAAGAACAACAGCGGTGGCCACATACACAAGATCAGTACAAGAGCAAGCCAGTAAAAATTACAGCATGAATGAAGTGGTTGAGGTGATACCGACAGCTGGTGGCTACTGGGGTGGGAGAGTCAGTTTTCTTTAAGGACGTGGTCCCTGGTAGGTTGGCTATACTCCTGTGGATGGGCCTACTCCCATGTACATACTGACAGCATTTAATGGACTTGGTGAGTTAAAAACAAGACCTGAAGTTAGGAGAAAGAGGTGCAGGATGGGACCAGTTGGAGGGGAGAGAGTGGGAGTAGATTTGATCAAAGCACATTGTACAGCTGTATGAGATTATCAAACAATAAATTTTAAAATCAAGTTTTCATTTAAAGCATTTTTTAGGTAATTTAAGGCCATTAAATCTGCTTATACTGTACATTGTTACAATGATAACAACTTACATATCAGAGGTCTATGCCCTAATGATGATTCACTTCTTTCAAACAGTACTCAAGACCCCAAATAATTAAATGGCAGCTCAAAGTTTGTGGAAATGAGATTTTACACAAATCCAGATAATTAAGATGACTCAGTAGTTTTCTTGAAATCTCCAGACAGTTGCTTCCTTTATCCTCTTGGGGTGTATGTGAATAACTGAATTCTCATGGGACCTATGGAAGAGTCCCCAGTGTCTCCAAGAAGCTGCGAGAACTTCATACTTTGGTATAGAATCAAGTTCATTACTTAAGAAACCTGAAAGTATAGCAGTCCTCAGATAATTAAATGCCCATCCTGTCAACACCCACAGTGATAAACGTTAACACACGAGAAGTTACAGTGCATTACAACTTTTGAGAGAGATGATGTCTAAATCTGAGCACAGTCAAGCTTTGCAGGGGAGGGGTGTTGGAATATTACCAGAGCTGGGGAAATAATATCACTCTTTGACCTAAATATGACTCAGATCCTTCCATGCTGCTAATTTATTTAGCATTCTGCCAAGTTGTTCTTTGTTTCCTACCCAAGACCATTGTGTTGTTTGGCATGAATGGGGTTACAACTTCCCTAATGAAGCCGAAGCCCTCTCAGTGCTCAGAACTCATACTCATTCCACAGCTCCAAAGAACCTTCTAGATGCCTGGCCTGGCTTCTTGATCTTGTTCCTGTCTGATCTTTCTTCATGTCCCCCCTCTTACAGCTTGACTTGCAACATGCTAATGGGTGATGATATCTTAGGATCAGTCTTCTGAGACACTGGGTCTCATAAAATGCCAGCAAGTGGTTGAAGCTGGTGCCCTCTAATCTCTGCAGATTTACACGACTGTGTTTGAAATCATGTCATAATCGTATCATAGACTCACAAAGCCCATTCTATTTTTCTAAATCTCTGACTGTTTATAAATTTTATTTCATTGACATGCAAGGCCAGTATTAGTGTACTGATATTTAAAACGAAGGAAGGAACTTTCATTTCTTGTCTAAGATACAAGCACATTTGGCAACAGGACAATAATATATTAGCTGTTCCAAGGAAGCTGGCGAAAATGAATTTCAGTTCCTCTCTCTGTCTTCATCAGTTAGTTCAGCAGCATAAGCCCACCTATTACATGTTTTCCAAAGAAACTCAGAACCTCACATCTTTCTTAACTGTTCCATGTCCCAGGGAGATTGTTTTTCCCTTGCTCCTGACCCATCTCCCTGATCTTCACTCAACTCCGTCCCATCAAAGCTTCCACCTTGCTGCCTAGAGGTGCCGTATATTCCAGTAAATCAGGGCTGTCACTTGTCCCCCAGAGTGCTCTCTTAGTTCTTCCCTTTAATTGACACCTGGGTCTTCCCCCAATGACTTTAAATCCCCTGCAGCCCTTTCAAGTCTGACTGTTTATTCTCTGTCATCCACTATGCCCTATGGCTGGCAGGAGGGGTCAGACTCCTCTTTGCTTCCTGCTGCTACTCCTTGATGGTAACAACCCCACTTTCCTTCTCTATGAGTCACCTCCATTGTGAAGTAAACCTTCCCCTGCACCTCCCTGCCCGTTCCCACTGCTCTCTCTCCTGACCTGTGGGATCCCGCATGTTACCTCTCTTCAATTGTTTTCTTATCCAGAGTAGACTCCTCGACTTGTCTTTTCAAAAGTGCATTCTTTTGAAGTGCCCTTGACTCTCTAACACCTGTGTGTTTTGCTTTATGAGCCATTCACAACCATCTGAGTCCATAGACACTGTTGGGCACGCCAACCATCATCAATGCTGTTAAGACCTCCACCAGTACCATGACTACTTGGACTAGGACCATTAAACTACTCCTACATGGATCATCATCATCATCTCCTGTAACACGAATATTAAAAAGGTCTTTCAGTAAAAAGCCCAGAGCCAGATATTGGGGTGAAAGCTGAAAGACCAGAGAAGCAGAGCAAGCCACAGTCATCACTTCTCATGTCACCAACTCCTCAGCTTGAAAAAGCTCAGCTGATAGGCCTCTAGCCGAATGAGCTTCCTCAGCCAGAAAGGCTTCTAGTTCCTGTCTCCTCATGCCTCATATCTTTCTCCACCCAGCCGTTGAAGGCCTGTGTGCTTCCTAGTACTGGGATTAACAATGTGTGCCGCCGGTGTCTGGCTCTGTTTATCCTAAACATAGATCCAAACCAATCTCTGTGTCCTGAGTGCTAGGATTAAAGGTGTGTGCCACCACTGCCTGGCATCTATGTTTAATCTAGTGGTTTGTTCTGCTCTCTGATCTTCAGCCAAATTTTATTAGGGTACACAATATATCACTACATTTCTCCTTTATGTCTAAAATAATAAAAGAAGGTTGTAACTAGTATAAGAGAAACAATATATTATAAGCTCAATAAGTATATACAATATATACAATCAAGAATTACATTAACAATGTCCAGTCCATAAACATTTGACAAATTCAGAGAAAACACTCCATTATCTATCCTATTTTGGTGAGTCCAAAATGTACCTAATTCACTTTCTATCTTAACTTGTGTTACCAACCTAAAACTATCTTTTGATGTCTTTCAAACTTACACACTTTTGGCTCAGATTAAAGTCCATGACAGTCTGTGTTAAGCATTTAATACATTGACTTTTCTAATCTTCACAACCCTGCAAAGTAGATCCCATTATTATCTCCATATTAAAAGTCACACCTGAGATTCAGAAAGACTTACTATTTGGAACTATTTGTATGTACCTATATGAGCTTTAGAAGTGTTCCCAACCAAAGGACAATTGCCTTATGGGAGCCTGTATCTTATCCATCTTTGCCCCTCCTGATCCTAGAACTTGGCTCACACACCATAGCTTGGTTAGTTGTTATTGATGAAGGTGACTTGTTATATTCAGTGTATTTCTTTGAAGGTCAATTATGTACCAGGATTGTACCCAGCACTGGAGATACAATGATAAACAAAACAAATAATTGACTTTCCAAAAATTTATGCTAACACAATGAAGAGAGATAATTACATATTCAGTTACAACCAGGCATGCTTATATTTTGGGGACCAGGACAAGAGTACAAATAGAGGCCCACATACCATATGCCTAAGTGCTTAAAGCTAATAAACTGTCAAACAAAATATGTTCTGTTTTCCTTCCTTGACAATCATATTTCATAGAGACAAAAATTGAAAAATGTGAGTAAAATTTTGGCCTTTCTATGACTTTAAGTTGGCAAAATGACAAAAATGACTGAATTAATTGTTATTGCATATGTCTGGGTATTCTGCTGAAAGAGCTGGAGATGAGTAATAAAGGCATGCATAATTCATAAACTATCATAGATTCCACAATTTTTTCACTCTAACAAAACCACCAGTTTAATATAACTAGATGTTCATATAATGGCTATTTTACTGAGCTTGGTATCTCAAGGGTTAAAATATTAAGATAAAGTTACATTTAAATGTTGGCAAGTTTTGAATTTATTTTCACAAGAATAGAAATTAAAGCTTAAAATTTAAAAAAAAAGATTAAATTGTCTAATATTATCAAAAACATTTGTTTTTTAGTAGAAAGTAAAATTGAAGGGATGGGGAAAGAGGACAAATTATTGTCAAAGGGTATAGTATTTCAGTTTTTCACGATGAAAAGTTTCTAGGGGCCTAGGGCACCACTAGGTACATTTAGCTAATGTTACTGTAGTGCACAGTTCTACACACGTGCAAATCTACAAGATGGTAGATTTTGTGGTTCTGTCATCACAATAACAATGCTTGAGCTGGGGGGATTGCTCAGTCAGTCGTGCTGCTGTGAACACCTGAGGACCTGAGTCTGTGTCCCTAGTTTCCACGCGAACGCCGGAGACAGCAAGATCACGTGAGCTCATTGTGCCGCTAACCTAATCAACTCAACTGATCCAAGGTTCACTGATAGAACCTGTCTCAAAAAATAAGGCAGAGAGTGACTGAGGGCAAAACTCATCATTAACCTCTGGCCTCTACATGCATGTGCAACTCGCATGTACATGCGCCCACATGCACACACCCACAAAAATACAACATGTATATCACACATGCACAAAAAGTTTTAAAAGTATATATTTACTTCAAAAATGTTCAAGATGATATTGTAAGATTAAAAGGTAAAATACAAGTTAAAAAATTTAAAGGTCGAAAATTTAAAGAAAAAAATATTGACATGAAGCCTAGATAGTTGGTTTTTTTTTTTTTGCAAAGCATTCATCAGATATTTTATCACATAAACTGTTTACCCTTCTAGTGCTGAATTTCTGTATAGCTGCCTATAAAGAATAGCACCAAGCATGGAGATAATATACTGACCCTTATGAACATGCACAGTTCAAGCAGTACCCATTAGCAACTGTGTGTCTTGTTCTGACTGCCATGTTAATGTGGGAGTGCCTTTAGAACCCCCACCTGGAGAAAGGAAAGCAACAATAAGTGGACACTTGGCACCACTGGGATATGGCATTTTGATATCCATGCATTCATGCTTTGTGAGAGGAAGAATTTGACAAGGTAATTAATTTGTCTTGCTCTGCCTAAGTGGTTCTGCTGATGAAATTCTCCCGATTCTGAGTGGAGTCTACCTCCCGTACCTTCCGTTATAGAGGACGACACTTCATAGCCCTTCAGGGCATTTGGATGTGCTCATCATTTTTAAATTTACTTTAGGAACTAAACCAAGAAGTGTAACAAGTGTTTAAACATATCTTTCAGGAGATGGGAGTTTAATCACATGCTAACATTGTAAGATACATGGGAAGGTAAGAAGAGAGGAGACATGGGAAGGGTTGGACAGAGGAATTGAGATAATTATATTTTAATTAAAAATAATTCAAGTAAATAAAAAAATTGCAAAAAGGGCCTACCTAAACTCTAGGTAAATGAGCATTAGCACTCCCTGTTCATGGAGCTCCTTCTTGGGGCCTCACTCACAAGTGTTTCAAAGCTTCTCAGTGACAACTTCCTGTGGCAGGCTCTCTTGCTCAGGTCATGTGCTCCTTTCTGTTTCTTTCTTTTCCCGTTGCTCTTTCTCTGCTGTGGAATTTCTGTTACTTCTGGTGCACAGTTTGTACTTCAACTGTGATCTGCTCTCTTGTGAGTAATGGAATAAATCCCCCTTCCCTGGGAGGAAACCTGTTACTTTAAGTTTCGTTGTCCTTTCTGGATCCAACATCTTTTTCTCCCAGAAGACCAATCCTAATCCAAGACTTAAAGCAGGGAAGATATTTGGGGACAAATATGGTGGATGTTAGCATCTCCAAAGCATTCATTATGAATATGTCACAGTTGTCAATTTGTTTAGTCCAATATGATAACTCCTTTCTTCAGTTAGCTAATTCCACTCTATCAACCAAATCCTCCATTACTTTCGGTCTTATTGTAGTCTAATTTTCTAGGGTGATAACATTTAGAAATAGTTAAACCAGAAATAACAGCACACATCAATAATCTTGCCACTCATCAAGTCTAGGCAGGAGGATCAGGAGTGAATTCAAGGCCAGTCACAGGTACTGTGAGTCCAAAGTCAGACTGGGAGTCATGAAACCCTATCTCACAAAACCAAGGGGCAGTAGAGGAGGTTAAATAGTTAGATCTTCATCTTTAATAAACCTTTGTGTCACATGTAACATGTTCTTTAAAGTCAGGTGTTCTATAAAGAGCCCCACTTTAGATGCTAGTAACTTTTCCTGAAAGCAATTAGGGACTGCTGGAAACACCTAAGGAAGGCAAGAAAACCAGAACCCTTACAAAAGATAAATGAAAGTTAATTTCCATAGGCACTTTTCAAAATTAAATAGTTGAGACACCTTACATTTTTCTCATAATTCTAAAAATAATTAGATCACAATGTGGATTAATTTCTTGTCACATTTAATTTTTAGACAAAAGCTGTTGTTCAGTTATAAGCACACACACACACACACACACACACACACACACACAGACACATACACAATACACACACCCACATACCCAGACCCACCCACACACAAACACACAGACATAGACACACACGCCCTAACTAAAACTCTTCAGTGTTATTTCCATTTTTTTTTCTGTGCATCATTTTTTAAAGAGGTAAAGATTAAGCCCTTCAGAATTAGGACTACAGAAAAACATGAGATTGTTATAGTTGTTTCCAATTTTTCTAATGAGACTAAGGCCATGATATAATTATGTGGTTAAGAGAGAAATCCTTACATTAACCTCTGAGGTAATGGGTCAGACTGTAAAAAAAAAAATCTCATTTCCAAATCCTACAGTGGAAAAAGTTCTACATGTTATATCCTCTGCAGTGGGCTACTGCTTCGGGATACTTTGCTTGCCAAGGTCTTTGACTCTATGGTCTGATTTCAGATCCTTGGTTCATTCACTCTCCAGGTGATGTCAAGTAAGTGCCTTCTGTCCTGTGACCCTGGTCTTCTCTGTCATTAGAGACGGTGAAGACAGAATAAGAGAGTGCAGGAGGAGCAATGGACACGGGTCCTTTGGTGCATTTTAGAAAACACACTGAAGACGCCATCTTGATTTTCAAAACATCATGATGTACTTTCCAGTTGGTATGGAGTGAAGACTTACAGACAATAATGTTGCTGTAAAGAGAAGCAACAACTCACAGGAAGTCATCTAAATCACGGTACATTTCCCATCTAACCAAGTAGGGACTAGTCTTGTCTTGTTCCAAGAACTAGGTGAGCTTTGAACTCTCACCCTTCTATTTTGCAACATCTTCCAAGATCAGAGGCTGGGGTCAGGTTGGCAGCAGGAAGCTGGAATGACCTGCTGCTGGGGATGGTAGAGGAGGAAAGAATTCCCAGTTTGAATTGATCAGGGAACAGCTGGAGAGGCCAGCCCCAAGCGGGTGGCTAGCATCTTCTCTGGGTAGCCAGCTTCATTCAAGTTCTAAAATACTCCCCAAACAGCTGAAGTGGAGGCGATCTTGTGGTGGATCCAGAAATCTATATCCCTTGAGCTTAAATAGGGAAAAGGATCTCCCCCAAACCCACATTCACCACTTTCTCTGCCTCCCTTGTTCTAATCCACTTTGCTTTCCCATTCTACCCCTTGGTCCCACCATGTGACATTGTCTGCCCAGGCAAGGTGGGGGAGCACAAGATCTTGCAAATCTTCCTGAGGGTCCTTCTGTCAACATCACCTCAAACGTCCTATGACCTCTCTCCATCCTTCCACAAGGCTCTTTCCCAAAAGCAAGCTGACCATTGCATCTTCTATGGCATTTGCTTATCTGGCTCACTCACCAGAACAGGGGCTGATTAAGTCCAGGAAAGATTTTTGTACACCTTATGTGCAGCACATAGTGAACACTCAATGAATTCTTGTAAAATTTGTTGATTCTCAATATCCCTGAAGCTCTGACACATGGGAGCAAGACCCTCTCCTTTTCATGGAAGTCAACACCGCTTCTATTTTGAGTGCTCCTTATTAAATATTGGCTTCCAAATCTTTAACTCTTTGTATATGCTATTCTTATCCAAGACCCTATCCTTCTTTTAGCTTTGAACATATACTTAGTACTTTGTAAAAGTTAATAATAATGCATTTCTTTCTCTTGGCAAATACATGTAATAGAGAGAGAGGGGGAGAGGGAGGGAGGGAAGAAGAGAGAGAGAGAGAGAGAGAGAGAGAGAGAGAGAGAGAGAGAGAGAGAGAGAGAGGCGCTCCATGGATATTTATAATATTTGACTCACTCCAGAATGATTCTGGGATTTTGTTGGGTCAGCCATCTGGCCCCTGTACTACAGGCTGTCTGGTGTCTGACTGCAATATCTCCCAACCTACTGTCCCCTTCTTTAATTGGGTGACAGCTTTGCTTTGGTGGTCAAATCCAGCCCCCAACCTGCTTGACCCTTTCTCTCATGGAAGCCAATCCTGAAATGGTTACATTGGACAGCGCCAAGGGAGTGGTTGCATGCCAGAGGTGGAGGATGGAGAGGGGAGACAGAGGAAGAGGGGGAGATCCCAGCTGCATGACTGTCAGGGGCTTCTGGGGGGAGAAGCTGACGGAGTCAGGAGGTGAGAGGAAGAGCAGCTGCTTAGCAGCTATTTATAAGACTGTCATATGGGAAAGTGTGTCTGGCCGGCAGAAGCAAAGGGGGGGTGGCGGACCGCACTGGCTCCTGATTTAGCTTGATGACACACATGCAGCCAAACTGCGAGAACCCACTCTGTGTAGAGACACCTGGTCAAGTCTGCCTCCGCCAGACGGCAAAGAACACTGACATTTCTCAATGGATTGAAAAATGGCACTGCAAATGGATTGGAGGCAAGAACAATCCACTTTTCCGATCTTCTTTCCCACCCCTGCTCAAACCCTTGAGTCTCCCACATCCAAGAGGCTGGCATCACCCCAGCCCCTGCACCCCGGCGGCCCAGTAGACTTGAGGAGGAGGGAAGAGGCATGGAGGTTGTCTTCTCCAACTGGGCAGGAGCAGTCAACAGCGGCAATTTTTTTCCGGAACCAGCTAAGCAGCAAGAAACAGTGTCTGATGGTCTCCTGCAGTAGAGAGAGGTTAATAGCATGGTGCATTTGGGGTCTGTTTGGGGACCAATAGTATTTAATGTGTTTATTATTGATTTGGAGAAACTGGTGGATACTCAGTTAGTGAAGGCTGTGGAGGGCACTAAGTTATTTCACTTAGTAAACACCACAGAGATTTGTGGAGAATTCAAGATGGATTTTCCATGGAGTTAAAGAAATTAGAAATGAAAATGTCTTGTAAGAAGATGTACTCTGTCCCAGCAGGCCATCACAGAATTGTTGCCGACAATAGGAAATATTTCCTAGAGTTTAATTCAACCTCAATTTTTAAATGCCTTAAATGTGTTCACCTTCCCCTGGGAATAGGGAAGGTCTGCCTCATCCCTAATACCTGTCTCAAGTTTTTCTCTTTAAATTCCTCCGATTACACCTCACAGTTATGCCATGGGGATAAGAGTGAATGAGTGTTTGTGTGTGTGTGTGTGTGTGTGTGTGTGTGTGTGTGTGTGTGCCACTTTCTGTACAACACAACAAAGTCTGACAATTAACATCCTCCCAGCCAGTCCTTCTCAGAAGCAACACTTTCGTCTTTTCTTATATGTCTTCGTCATTGCAGAGTCTTTCTAGTCCCCAGGTCCTAGTGGCTTTTAGGTTTCATCAGTCAGCTGATTCCCAGTCCTGACAGATTGTCCTTCAAAGGCTCATCTCCAATTCCAGAGGGAAGAGGGGGGAATAATGTGACCATGTTATGCAAATATATAGCCACACAAATAGTTCTTCGAATGTTTGGCCAGCCCAATGGCCCATGGTTAACAGTTGTTTTAACAGTCTTAACAGTTGTTTTCCTAGTGAGTGTATTGAAGATGCGTTTCTCCCTGGTTAAGCAAGCTCACAGCTGGCACCCAGCGGCCCTCCTGTACTTGTGCTCCGACTTACTGTCCTCCAGTAAACTCAGCTGCTCTTGCAGTTCCCAGAACAGAGTTCTAGGTTTTCTGGAATGTTTTGTGTTCCAATGTTCTTGAACACGCCTGAGGATGGAGTGGCTTCACCAGAGGCGGCTCCTTTTGAATAAACATAAAATGGAAACAGTAATTGAGATTTCTTACCCTAAGTTTTCGAGTGAAACAGAAACACGAAACAATATTTGGAGAATAAAATGTTCCGTATTTGTCTGGGATAATAGAGAAGGACCCCAAATGTGCTACTCAATCTGTAATCCTTCTTTCTACCTGTGGCTACTACCTTCTCATTTGTAGTCCTTCAGCCATTGTGTGGAAAGTTCTTATCAATGTGTGGAACCCTTTGACCTCCTTACAGAGTCTCCACAAGGACAGAAGGAGAAAACGGAGGAAGCAAATGTCTCCTTCCAACAGTCTAGTCCATTAGCAGAGCTACGTAACACAGCCGTTCTACCAGGCTAGCCTTTTATTTAGACATCTCCCTGCATTGCCTATTCTTAATTGCAAGGAAGTCTGGTTCTCTTCACTCAAAATAGCAGGCTTGAGGAATCATAGAACCATGGAGCCAGAGGAACCATGCAAGCTTTTTACGTTAACTCCTTCATTTCTGGATGCGGGACCAGAGATATACAGGGTTTAAGCTCTTTGTCTGAATGCATAAAACATCTCATCCTTGAGTGGGAAGATCAAGGAGAATATTTAGCAAATGCAAAACAAGAAACGGTCACTTTTTTCATTGTTGAGGTTGATAGGAAGTGGAACCTCTCAGTTTTATTGTTTTTTTTTTTTGTTTTGTTTTGTTTTTTAATCAAAAATAATGTCTCCTCTCCCTGGAACATGACACCTCATCCCACATGGAAGTTTAGGAGAGGACATACTGTTTAGGAGAGACTTGGGGGAAGAATGGAATTTTGGGTGTCCAATCAGCTCTGGAACTCACTGTGTGACCAACAATGAAAACCAGATGATTTTTATAACAAAAATGAATAATATTCAAAAGTTCTTATCAAGAACATACTTATTTATGGGTTAGGGCAAGAAAATGAATAGTTTCTTATCTTTTGGCGTATTTCCAACCTGCATTTAAAACTTATGTAGGACGCTGTGATGTGTAGTGTGGGATGTCACCGACATGGCCCTATTGGAGAGAGGCCTTGGCTCTCTAGCTTCTAGGAACTGGCGTGGAGGTGTTGAACAATAACTGTCATCCATCAACTCCCTACAAATAAGGCTAAGGCTGGACAGCATTCATTGCTTTCCTCCAGTCACACCCTCTCCTGGAAACAGGCATTGGCTGACTAGCATATCCCCAACTGGTTTTATCCTGAGATCATGCCTGGGTAAGCTTCCTAACCTTCCTTCTCAGGGACTACTTCCTGGGGACTCTGCCTGAAGACAGGAATACAGAGCAGCCATTTTCACGAGAGCAGAAGGAGGGAAGCTCAGAGAAAACCCCTTCCTTCCTACCTCTCGCCATATTTTATCCTTTAATTATGACTCACTTTCCCCCAGAGTCCACCTGAATCAGCCCAAACCCGTTCTCAAAATTGACATGCCTAGGTTACCCCCTGGAGATGCTACCCCAAATCATTAAGTCTCGGGTGGAGTCCAGGCAGGTGAGTTTTGAAACTTCTCTGGAGACCCCAAAGCGTGTCTGTCTAGAATCCTGTCGGGGCAGGGGGGGGGGGAGTCTAGTCTTTCTTGAGTCATTGTTTTACCTCTCCCACCTCAGATAATTCATGGAATATAGATGTAACATACCAAAAATGGTGACTGAAGGAATCAGTTTTCTATGGTCATAGGAACCGTTCACAAGAGAGCCCCAAAACTCTGGTTCCTTTGCTTTCGACACAGGCATTGCCAGAGGCGTCTTAAAGGCACACACCAGAAAACAAAAAAACAACTGTCTTAGCAATATCTTAATGATCACTCCTTTGGCAATTGTTTGTTTAACCTCTTAAAACTCCTCTCAGTGATGGCGATGAAAATAAAACCCCCCAAACCTGCACACGAATGGTCTCTCTTAGTAGTTTCCCCACCAGAGTCTAGCTCACACTCTCCCCTGCCATCCTGCACTTCAGCGTCCTCTGTGCGGGGGAAAGATGATGGATTCGCATATTAGTCTCTGGTTGTAATGAACACATCCATTATAAAAGCAATAGTAACTGCAAGGGGAATTATGTGCTTGGTGAAAACGTCCCCGGTGCCTTGTAAACACCTCAGCCTTCTGGCAGCCCCCCTGTGGACCTATTTACCGCTTCTACTCTGCAAGGTAGCTACTGTCTAATTATACACAACTGGCTTGGTTAATCCTGTACAATAATAATTAAAAACAATTCATATTTTTTCTTTTACTCTCTTTATTAACTTTAAACTTTTAAAGGCTCCAGCGGTCCCTATAGAATCAAAAGCTTATTAAAAATATCAAGACGTGTGAGCCTTTTTTTAAAGTGCTTATTATTACATTTGTTTTTGTTAACATGACAAGGCCCAGAAGAAACTCAGCAGAGCTGTGCGGATCAAAACAAAGGCGTTGTGAGAGAATCTGGATGGCCTGTGCAATGTCACCCACGGTTGTAAAGAAAACAGCGGGCCCCGAGGAGCCTCCCTCGGCAGCAGCCCAGATGGGAAGGGCAACGCCAGGGAGATGGAAGGCAGCCGGGGGATTCATTCAACCTTGACTGCTGGGAGCCTGTGGCCTTCCCGCTCTCCTCAGGGAGCTCCACCTGGGCTCTGGGGTTTGGGGTTTCCTTGGTTACGTGGCCTGTGGAGCCTGGTGCCAGCTGCAGCCTGTAAGACGCTGTGGGGAGAGCGGGGAGCAGGAAAGAGGAGGCGTCCGTCCTTCTAGGTCCTGGGCTTCTGGAAGACTCGGAGAAAAAAAACAAGTGAAGGAGAGATGCTTGGCTTGTAGGGAAATACGATTGTAAATCTCACTTCCATAAAGCCATGTGTCTATTCTGAGGACATGGATAGAAGGGACATTCGCATCCCTCCGAAGGCCACACGTGGCAGAGCAAACCCCGCGGGGCTGTGGGCCTCTGGCTGCCTCCTATGAGTTAAACTTCCCCATGCTTTTAGAATTTTTTTTTTTTTTCTTCATTGCACCTCTTTCTAAACTTGGGAGTTGGGACTGAGTTGTATACATGGTTTGTCTGGGCTGCTGACTTCCCTGAGGGGTCTTCATGTCCTCAAGGCCCTCGGGTCAGCCCAGGTACAATTTCTCACTAAATCCCGAAGTGGTCCTGTCTAGTTCCCTGATCAAGAAGGAAATCCACGTGTTCTATGGAGCACCATGGCAATAAACTCATGGTTGAAACTGGAGAAAGAGAAGATTCCCTTGCTTACCCATTCTGACTAATGAGCATTAAGTAATTTTAATTGGTCTCAAGAAGCCAAGGAGAGTGTAAATCCATGTAGGCCGCACAGAGGCAATTACTATGCTGAGCAAAAAAGTTACATATTGAGAGCTGCTGGGGTCAGGCGCTGGGCTAGGTGTTTTACAAATATGTAATCTCCTACTTGAGCTGGGGAACTATCTGTTACTCTAATTCAAGTCCCTGGCACAGAGACCACATTTAGTACATACTTATTAAACGGATTAACTCGTTTATAATCCCCATAGAAGCCTCCTGTGAACATTAATATTCCCGTTTAGCAGATATAGAAAGTGAAGAGTGGAAACCTGCCCAAGTTCTCTCTTCAAGCATCTTCCCCTTGGCTTGAGGGGACCACACTGTCCTGAGCTCCTCATGACTCGTCTCCCCCTTTCTTTGTTACTCCTTTTGGAGAGAGGGCCTAGCCCTCTAAATTTACTACCTTGCTGATTTCATTAAATCCCATGGCATTAAATATTGGCAATACTCGCATTTACATTCCAGTCATCTCTCACACACTCCAGATCTGTACATCCAACTGCTGTCCAGCGTCTCTCATCTCTTTGGGCTACTAGTGGAGATTTCAGTCTCAGTATGTTGAAAATTAAACTCTTGATAATTCTCTCTCTCTCTCTCTCTCTCTCTCTCTCTCTCTCTCTCTCTCTCTCTTTTTCCCCGAGACAGGGTTTCTCTGTGTAGCTTTGCGCCTTTCCTGGAACTCACTCTGTAGCCCAGGCTGTCCTTGAACTCACAGAGATCCGCCTGCCTCTGCCTCCCAAGTGCAGGGATTAAAGGCGTGTGCCACCACCACCTGGCCAAACTCTTGATGTTTCATAATCAAGGCTCCCTCACATGCTGTGTTCCCCAACTCAGCAACAGCAACCCCTGCTTCCTGTCACACTGGCTCAAAACCATGGCATCTGTCTGTCATCCTTGACCTTTCCCTTGAACACTGTCCACCTGCAGTATCAAAATGCATCTGACTGTGGGTCTCTAGGCAGCCTTGCAGTATTGGACGCTCTTGTCTGTTCCTCTGCAGTCTGCTTGCCTGGATAACTGCAGTAGTTAAACAGCCTCTCTGCCTCTATCCCAGGTCCCCCAAATATAGCTGGAATATAGCACTCCCCTCTCTATTGTCTCACAGGGAACCCCCTCCCATTTCATTCAAAAATAAAACCTTGAACATCCTAGAGACAGGACCCATCACCATCCCTCCCCGGAACCACCATGAACCCCACACCGACTATTTCCACCACATCTGAAACTTCTCCCTTCACAAGGTCACGAGGCTCACTTGGCATAGATCATAATTTCCCAATGAAGCCTCTAAGAGAGCTTTACTTAGCCATTGAGATAAAGACAGACATTGAAAGTGTGGGGGCTGAAGGGATGGCTAGTGTTTAAGAGCATTGGTTGCTCCTTGGTTTGGTTCCCAGGACTTATGTGGTGGCTCATAACTGCCTGTCACTCCAGTCTTAGGGGATCCAACACCCTCTCTGGCCTCTACGGTACCAGACATGCATGTGGCACATAAACATACACACAAGCACTAACACATAAACAAATAACTTATATACACATACATACATACATATACATATATACATATATATACATACATATATACATATACATACACACACACACACACACACACACACACACACACACACACACACACATATATATATAAACTTGAGTAGCCATTTGTTCCCAACATCGACGTGTGCTGTCTCTTGACCAGACATAGGACAGGCAGGCCAGAACTGTGTTCACTAGAACTGTGAACACGTAAACCACGGACTGGGACAATTGAAAAACTGACTCCTTAACCAAGGGAATCTGAGAACTAACCTGTAGAGAGCACGTAGGTGTTGGAGGGAACTGTTCAATTTACAGCCAGGACATGGGAATGAATGAATTCTCTCCCCCTGGTCTTCAGTAGGCCTGACACTTCCACACTCCTGTAAGCTCATTTTATTTTTTCCCCTCCTTCTGTCCCCAGGACCCTCACTCTTTCCCCTCTAGTTACTCGTGATCCACTTCGTTAGCTTGAAGAGGGTGAAGGGAGAGAGGTAGAGCTACAGAGGCGAAGAGCGCAGCTGCCGATCCTGACAGCTGCCGCCCCCGTTTCTGAAACTGGGAATTAACAGAATTGAAGAGATTGGATGGAATTAGCAAGCTGTTGGACAGACCCTCTGGGAACCGACTCCCGTGGCGCTCCTACAGATGGGGCTCTGGGGGAGGGGTGGGGAGGAGCCTCTTGAAGAGGTGGGTGAGTACTTGTCCTGGATCAGCAGGAGCCGCAATCAGCTGTCCTTGGAGCTCAGGGGGGCTTAGTTTTCCCGGCTTTGCTCGGTTGTAGAATCATTTCTGACCTCCTCCTACAGTAGACATGTTCCCTCTTTTCCATCTATCACCTGTGGGAGAGTAGTTATCTTGATCAGGGAAGCATGAAGGGCTCTGACATTTTAATTATCGTCTGTCTTCTTGAACAACAAGAATAAGAGGAAAAACAAACCCCTAAGAGCTACCTGCTGGAGGGTTTCGCCACGTCTCACTTTACCCCCACCTCTCACTGTGGAGTTAAGCAGGTCTGGGAGTTCCGGGGAGGAAAGGGGCTACAGAAATGTACAGCTGTGGGAGGGCAGAACAACAGCGAGAAGCCAGGATTAACCGCCGGGGCTGGGGAAGGCTGGGGAGGGCCGCACTACCTTGGTGGATCCCAGGCAAGCCGTACAACTTCTTTTCCTTGCCTTCATCCAATCTGAAAATGGGACTGATATAAACATTACCAGTTTGAGGACTTACTGTGTGCACAAAATGTATAAACGGCCCTCAGTTTAGACTCGGGTATCTAATAAGGGCTCAGACAATAGGCAGTGGTAGCAGGTGCCTTGTTATGTTTTTGGGCATTTTACCAATTTGCTATCCATTTTTCCTGCCCTTTCCTCTCTGCCTTGGTGTGTTAGTCAGGATAATGCCCTTCCAAAGATGCCCACAAACCGATCCCTGCAACCTGTGACTGTATCATGCAGCATGGCAAAGGGGATTCAGGTTAATCAGCTGGCTAATCAGCTGACTTCGTGTGGATTATTCAGGAAGGGCCAATCTAACTGCAAGATCATTCAAAACCTGAGCAGGGGAGCAGAAGGCAGGATGAGAGGTCCAAACAGTGGCTGGCTTTGAGGATGGAGAGAGAGGGCCACAAGGCACGGCACATGGGCAGCCTCCAGATAGGGGCAAAGGCGAGGAAATGCCTTACTTTCCAAGCCCAGAAAGGAAGAAGCCCTGCCAACACCTCCATGGTAGCTCTATGAAGCCTGTTTAGACCTTTGACCTCTAGAACAGTGAGAGAATAGACTTGTGCACTTTAAGCCACAGAGCTGGTTGCCGTCTGTTCCGGCTGCAACAGGAAAGGAAAACATTGTCACCCTGCCTGATGCTTATACTTCTGCGTGGATGCATGGTTCTTACTTGATCGTCACTGTATGCAGCACATACACATACTGGTGTTCTCAGGTCTCAGACTAGAAGGAATGTGAGACGCAACCAGGTCTTGCTACCCAACCCTAACTGGAGTGTATGGGTACACACGTGTGACATATATGACTCCAGTGGTCTGAAAGCTATGAAAGCCTGTCATGGTGGTGCAGGCCTAGAATCCATCACTCAGGGACAAGTAGAATTATGGTGAGTTAAAGGCCAGCCTGGGCTACACAGTGAAACTTTAACTCAAACAAATCTGTCTCCCCGCCACTGCCCCAAAAAAGGCTGTTGAAAAGAGGTTTGGCACTCATTGTGGGGGTGGATTTGAGGGTTTTGTTGAGACCTGGATGATTATAGCCTTGAAATTCATATGAAATAGTTATATGTGCTTTGTGATCTACATATAAAAAAATGCAGCCAGTGTGACTTTGTGTTTGTGTGATTGGTGGGCAGTAACAGAGTGACTGAGGACATGTCCTAACTCTATTGCTGCTCAGCTAATACCCCTCAGGGTGTATGACTCCACCCTCTTCACCTATGAAACACGAAAAGCACTGCGAGGAATTTTATAAGGATTTAATGAGACATGGCCAATGGATTCTGTATATAGGAACTTGGTAAGCTATCTAGGATTCAGAAAAGCAGTATTTTCCATCCGATCTCTTTTGCAAAAATTGGTATCCCATGCCCAACTGCTACCCTCGATAGCCTAAAAGTTAATGTAAGCACCCTCTGGCTTAGTCCAGAGACCACAAGGCAAAGCCCAGGATCATTTCAGGACTCTGTTACTCATAAACAAGTAGCTTTCCTTGTACAGCTGGACATTTCTGTAAAATCCAGAACAGGGCAGCTTCTAGAAAGACACTTCTAGGGCTAGAAGCCATTTGCTCAGGATCATGGGCTAAGCAACGTGCAGCAGTGGTGGGAAGAAGCAAGATCTGTGTGATTACAGCTAGAAGAAACTTTACAAATGCTGGGGGACTGGTGGTGTATTTAGTGTCCACAAAAGCTCAAAGGGTGTAAGTCTGCACCAGGGAATTAAGTCCTTAGCACTGGTCTTCACAAGCACAGATAAAAGCTCAGTCTGGACCCCAAGGCAGTGTCTAAGCACGATGCCATTTCTGTTTCTTAACTGGTCTAAGGAAGCTTCATGAAGTCCCATTGGCTAGTAGTCACTCTGGGACTACCCCAGTAGTCCAGCCTACTCTACAAGGCCATCAGACACAGCAAAGGGGTGGGGACCTGAGTCCGGCAGACTGCAGACCAGTGGTCTCAACCTCCTAATGCTGTGACCCTTTAATATGCTTCCTCATGTTGTGGTGACCCCCACAACCATGAGATGATTTCATTGTTACTTCATAACTGTAATTTTGCTACCGTGACCCTTTTGATTTGAGTTTTGTTTTTAATTTTTCATAGAGTTTCATGTATTTCAGGCCAGCCTCAAATTCACTATGTAGCTGAGGATGACCTTGAACTTCAGATCTTCCTGCCTCCTCAGTGCTGGGATTATGACTGTGCAGTCCCACTCCAAGTGGATACAGTGCCGGAAGTGAGCCCAGGGCTTTGTGCTTGCTGGAAAACACTGTACCAGCTGAGCTATTCCTCAGCCCCAATGTGTATCTTTTGTTCTTTTTTCCTCTAACCTCTTTCCATGTCTTTGGAAGACACGCCCATCACAGTATCTTTTCCGGCCCGGCGGAGGGCCATTGCCATCATATTAATGTATACAACCCTCTGTGTCTCAAGCACACTAAGAGAGGATTGTGTTGCAATGTGAGAGCACAATGATACAGAAGTGTGCAAGATCCCCCAGGAATAAGGGCCCCAGATGCATCTCAAAAGAAACAGGGAAAGTTTTGAGACCATAGAGACTCCAAAGACAGCTTTGCCAGCTGAAGGGCACCAAGACACTTCCTGCCATTGTGTATCTGCTTCAACTATTTCATCTGTTCTCGCCCAAGTTAGTGGTTGGAGCCATCTGAACCCTTACAGATGTCAAGAAGGAGAGTCAAGTGAGTAGACAGGCAAGATGGGAGACATGCTGGGGACTGAGAGGTCAGACCAGATCGTTACCTTTGTTCTCTCAAGAATTTGGGCTCCTCCCTTCCACCCCAGCGCTTCCAGGTGGGAACACATATGCTGTTATCAGGTGGTCTGGTTGCATAGGAAGATCAGAAGTTCTGGTTTTTTAAGGGAAAGCCTCCTGAGTTTTAAAAGCAAGTCCCTTATTCACCTTTTAAAATAATTGTTCAGGAGCTTAATTAACTCCTGGGCACCAGCTGGTGAACGCTCTCTCAACTTTCCTAAGGGTTTTTTTCAGACTAGTGCTCAATGATATCCAGCTGGGGTCCCTCGCACCTGGTCACTCTAAGCCACCTCACCCCCATTACTCCAGCAAGGCCTGTTGAGTGGAGTGATGGGCTTCATTACAGAGTCCTGGAGGACGGACTTTGACTACAAGAACTTGGGAAAGGAAATTGATTTCAAAGCCAACAGATCATGAGAAGTCCAATTCTCCTTACCACTCTATACTTACTTCTTGATTATGATAAATCATAAAGTTTTGTGATCTGATAGATGCATAAGTAATATGTACACTTAATTTTAATGCCATGAACTCTAAGAGCAAGGCTATATTACGAGAGTTCTTTAGCAAGCAACACTTGTGTACTAAAAGGTGGTATCATTGCCAAACTTAAAGCCAATGCTATCGATAAGGTAAAATAACTCAATTTAGCACCTTTTGTTAGGTTTGCTTTTAAATCAAATTTTAGGAGAAATAAAATTTGCTCTAAAATGTATCTTGCTTTCAGGAGATGTACATGTATACATTACACTCACACTTCACACACATATACACATACACTCACACACATTCACACTTCACACACATACACACACACACACTTCACACACATATACATACACATACTTACACTTCACACACATATAGCACACATATACACACACTCACACTTTACCCACATATACACATATACACACACATTCACACTTCATACACATATACATGCACACACACATACATATGCTCAAAAAGTTGTACTGGACATGAGCAGACAGATGAAGATGTTTGCATGAGAATTTTTCTTCTATTACTTTGACTTTCCTTGAGATTAAGAAAACAATGCTTTGTGCATCTTAACAAATCCCTAAAATGCTTCATAATAGAGTACATCCACATTGGTTGTGAATATGAATAAACTGTTTAGGAGTGTGAAAGCTTTTGCATAAAAAGGTTACATGAAGATGTCTATCCCTATGAACATGTGGAATTATGTTTATTGAGATATCAGTCAGGACACATTGAAGACATATAGAAATAAAAGTTGCTTTAAACTCAGGTCTATTTATTCTTCTTAGCTAAGTCGGTTTTCTGCAGAAAATGCTACTGAAATATAAGGTGAAATAGGCCACCTTGCTCTGTAAACATTAATAAGAACCCAGAATGCTCTGCTTCATGGATTGCATTCCTGTTTCAAGGATGTTCACTGGCGACCTCATCCACTGTTGCAATACACGCTCCTGTGTAGGGTTTAACTTCCTGAAGACTTCCCCTCAGCAGCTATGTTCTGTGTTGGTGAGAGTCTCTCCTTGTGTAATGGCTTTGAACTAGTTAAATCTTACCTGACAATGTGCAATTTCAATTGAAAAGGAAATTACACATGGAAGCCATGTTTATTTCTCTCTCATTCTGAAAGGCTTTTCAGCTTTGTGAGTAAAGAGAATTAGCAAAAACATATTTAAGGCTGAGGGAGACACTGCAGCCACCGCCAGGAGAAGCAGCATGTAAAGACTCTGAAAGCCAGAGGCTGTAGATTTGTTCCAGATTAAGATACATCAGGTTTCACCAGCCGAGACCCCCCTGAAAGGTCTCTGATGACACCATGGCACAGATGATCCAACATCCAGAGCGGTTTCAAGGCAACTGGTTCAAACAATACAGCCTCACGGACTACCCCATAGGCCTAAAATTTTCTTTGCTTCCCCATAAGATACAGCGCCCCCCTCCAGCAGGAAGTAGTAAGAGATGCTACACCCAAATTCGTAAATATACCAAGCTGGCTTTAGAGGTGGAATTGGCTCACTCCCCCTCTAAACCCAGACATATTGCTTTAAAAAAAAATATGGTTAAGAGATTCTTGTGTCCCAAATCAAAAGAGCCCTCTGGTGTGGGACAGAGAAAAAAACAGTATTTTTATTTAAAACAGGTTGATTATAAATGTGATCTCTTTCTAAAAAAGAAAAGGGGATATGATATAGATATATAGGAGGATATAGAGATGATAAGATAAAAGGGTAGATTAATGAACCTACTTTTAAAGAACAACTTGTTTAAAATGTTTTACATTGGTATAGATTTTAGTTTATGTTTAAAATGTTTTACATTGGTATAAATTTTAGTTTATTGATGCAAACTTGAAGTTAATTTTGTTATACTGTATATATATATATATATATTTCTATTCTTGTTTGAGGTATTATGTTTATGTAACTCATTTAAAATTGTAATGGATAATTAAAAAATAGATTAATAATTAGTCATCTACGATAATCATATCTGTAGCCATGTTAGTTAAGTCTTCTAGGTATACATAGATATATTTCAGATAGATAGACAATCTTCAAACACTTCATAGACCTAGAAAATATGACATTTAAATAACTTAAAATTCTGTTGACGTGAGACACAATTGCTCCTGGCTGCACCAATTGATCCTGAGAGAATGTTGGGCTTCTAAGACATTTCCATTTGGAAGTTTGTCTTTTTGGCACAAAATGGCCTACTGGGCAAAGAACTGCCCTTGCCTTGATGGCTGACTGTACAAATATAATGCTGTCCTTTCTGGACAAGCGGGACACAAGGAAAGCGACCACTGTACTCTGCCAAGACAGGGTAAGATGGTCTCTCAGAATTCCTGCTTCTAAAAATTGTCTGTCAGATACTCTAGGCCTATAGCCAATTTAAATGCACCAACAATGCTGAGAAACATTAGGTGACTGTCCAGGCTGCCAGCTGTCTTGGTCTACTTTTGCAAGATTCCCGAAAGTTGCTTACATCCATCTACCATTTCTCAGGTACCATTATGTTCCTTCTCAGGTCTTTGATGTGGTTAAAATCTAGATAGTTGTAATTTCCTCAGTTATGATAAAAGATAAGTTAGATATAAAACCTTAAACTCACAAATATAAGATAGATAGGACATCTTCTTTAATATTGTAACTATAATTCTTACTCGGTAATTGTTTTGTTATATGTAATTTTACCATGTTAAAGTTAAAACCTTCCTTTTAAAAAAAGAAAAAAAGGGGAAGTGCTGTGGATATTGCTCTATATAAATAAACCACTGATGGCCAGTGACCAGGCAGGAAGTAGGTTGCCAGGCAGGAAGTAGGTGGGACAAGGAGAGAGGAGAATTCTGGGAAGCGGAAGGCTGAGGAGGGAGACACTGCAGCCACTGCCAGGAGAAGCAGCATGTAAAGACTGGAAAGCCACCAGCCACGTGGCAAGGTATAGATTTATAAAAATAGGTTAATTTAAGATAAAAGAACAGTTAGCAAGAAGTCTGCCACGGCCATACAGTTTATAAGTAAAAAAAAAAACCAACATATTTAAGGCTGAAAATGGAAAATAATAACCCTTGCATTTGACTTTCTTCACAGATGAAAACTCTTCCACATGGTAGCTGTCTGAGTCCTTTTCTTCCCTACTCAAATCCTTTTCTGATTCCTAGAGAAATGGAACTTGTTTTCTTGTTGCTGGTTTTGAGATGACAAGGAATCATCCATCTCTGACAGAGGCAATGCATTCCTCAGATACCTCCTAGGCCAGGTCTCCTTCTGTCAACGAGGAGATCCAGGATCCGTTGCATGTACAGACTGCATCTTATCATTTGCATATTGAGGTCCAAAATTCTCCTCAGTTATTCTCCAAGGAGTTAGGGGGAAGAGTTCCATGGTTGTGGACAGCAACACATGTGTCTGTGTACAAATGAGACAAAGCCATCCTAGGACCACCCTGGGTCAGACTGACCACTGAATTATGCATCAGCTGCTGCTTCTTTGGGCTTAGAAAAATGGACATGCCATGTCGGAGTCCAGCTCTGACCTATCAAAGGGTTTCTTGCGGGGAGGAGAAAGGAATGAGGAAGTATTAGATAGAAATATAGACATAGATGACGAGAAAGGCAGAGAGACACAAGATAGCTTTGGGAGGGCCCTGGGTCAATGCCCAGTCGCCTTAAGATTTATTCTAATGTGCTTTTTATGCACTACCAAGGGGAGAGGCAAAAGACTTCCCTCTTTCAAGATCAAAGCACAAATGTACAGCCAAGCGTAGACCCTTCAAAACACCTGGTAACCACGCCCTTGGCCAAGTCATCCTATTATGCAGCCCTGCTGGGTAAAGCAAGCTCAGATTCTCTGACCTTGAGTAAGGTCTTACTATGGAGCCCATGTGGGCATCCATAATGCCACATGAGCCACAGCTCAGATGAACTTGGGGACATCGAATTTATCAAGGCTGGGTACCAGGCTCAGATTAAAACCTCCTAAGGGGCACCTGTGACCCATATAGAATACACTAGTCTAATATTGAGAATGTCAGGCAAGCTCCTTATTTAACACAATAAAGAATGCATAGACCAAAGCCTTGTAGCTCAATATTTAGGTCCTATCTAAGAGCAGATATCATCCCTGTTTCCTCAACTTACTCTAAACTCAGGGTCAGTCCCTGAATCCCAAAGCAAGCTACTTGAATGCCTTACTTTGCTGGTTTCTGTTCTTATTACCTACTAACTTTTCTGGATACTTGGTTGACTTCGACCCACAGTGTTTGCCAGTACTCTTAGATTTTTGTTCCCCCTTTAAGTATTGAAAGCCATTCTAGGGAACGAAATAGAGCTACTAGTCATTCCTACCTTAGCAAGAAGCAGAATGTGTATACTACTTCTTTCAAATGTATGTATGTATTTATTTATTTGTGGCATGAATTAAACACTCTAAGGAGAACATTAAAGATAGGAAGTTCACATAGGGCTTGAATAAACTTAGATGTATCAAGAACATTTTAGTCTTTTCCCTTATGCATCCTCAGTTGGAACCCTGACATCTTCCCTGGGTAGAACAGCCTTGAGTGGCTAGCCATTAGCATGATGTCTCTGATGCTCTATGGAACTAACCCTTTAGAAGCTCTCCGTAACTTCCCACATCTCTTCATAGGAATCCTTTGTGTATGCAGCACATGTGCTTCAAAAGTGCAGAACAGGACAATAGTAAAAGGCCTGAAGGTCGAGGAGCCACCATAGGATTCACACATTTTCGTTTCTCGCCTTTATAAGATGAGGGTTGCCATGGTGATGAGAGGAAAAGATGAGGCTATTTCATGAGACTTTTGTGAATGTTTCCCCTCTGACTCCAGCCTAGACTTCCCGGATGTTGTCTGATTCGCATCACGTGGTGAAGAATGATCAGTGAGGCATCTTGGTCTAGTCACCTCTGCTGCCACTGCTATCTCGAGACCTTAAATGAACAGTGCTTTCAGAGCCTTGGCCTCTTGTGGAGATCCACAGAGGTTTCCTAGTGAGAACTTACTCAGGGTCAGAGATTCTGGGCTTGCTTTACCCAGCAGGGCTGCATAATGGGATGATTTGGTCACAGGCATGTTTACCAGGTGTTTGGAAGGGTCTGCACTTGGCTGTACATTGTACTTTGATCTTGCAAGGGGGAGGTCTTTTGCCTCTCCCCTTGGCATATTATTTAAAAAAAGCCATTTTTTTTTTTTTTTTTTTTACAGAGGATGAGGCTGTTGATCCAGGCCCTCCTGATGGTATCCTGTCTTTCTGTCTG
Source organism: Peromyscus leucopus (assembly GCF_004664715.2). Taxonomy (NCBI): domain Eukaryota; kingdom Metazoa; phylum Chordata; class Mammalia; order Rodentia; family Cricetidae; genus Peromyscus; species Peromyscus leucopus. The sequence goes on along the minus strand of NC_051074.1, from coordinate 18,596,532 downwards.
TCTTCTCGTCCTCTAGATCTCTCTATCATTTCTTAATTCTTCTCTCCTCCACCGAAGAACCCTTCAAAAGGTGGGACCTGGACTCCCACAGCCTTTGTTTGCATTGTAAATCTTATTTCTAACTTTGGGAAGGAAGAGAGGTTAGAATCACAAGTGTGGAGGGTGGTTTTGGTAAAGGCCATAGCAGAAATGTTACTCTTGACATTGTACCCATAAGTCCCTAACATAGGCGCTGCAGATTCATTCCTCAGAATCTATAACAAGTGCAGAGGAGGCCAAGGGGGTGTCTTTCCTTGTCCTTTCCTAGTGAGTGAAGTAACTTTTGGGTTATCTCTAGTCACCAAGTACACTGAGTTGAGGACTAATAGTCCTTAAGAGATGGCTGTTTCCTTCATCACCAGTCACTTTGGCTATTTCTAGGCACTGGAAAGTCTAAGCAAATGTATTTTTTTACCTAGAGGAATTTGGTTCATGGAGCACCTGGCTCTGGAGTGCTCGGGTCAAAAGTGACTTTGGTTCCTCAGGCCCAAGGTTTATGGATTCAGTCTGATAGTTAGACCCTCATGCAAGTGTTGGCTATGTAGGTCCTGATAGTCAGAAGGCAGGCAATGGCTACTACACAGTAATCTTCTCCCCAAAGTCCTGAGAGCAGGGCTTCTTCCAGTCTTCATACACTCAAACTGTTTAATTCACTGTAGTAGCTGCATGGCTCAATGAAGTGAAACCAATGTGAAGGGGATAGAATGGGGAATGTGAGGACTTTGATGGCACAATGGAAGATTGTCAGGAGAAAATCTAGTACCATAGTCCAGTTCAGAGACTAGCTCATTGTAGGAAAAAGGGACCGGTTAGAGAAACTCACCCTGACCCTGGAGCCCAGAACCAGGGAAAGAAACACAGCCTGGGTCTGGGACCTGAGCCAGAAAGGAATCACTTTATCTCCAAATCCAGAACCAAGGAAACATGCCCCGACTCTGAAACTAGTACCAAAGAAACACTCTTGGTCCCTAGAATCAGAAGCAGTGAAAAAAAAAAAAAATGCCGTGACCTTAAAATTAGAATAAAAAAGCTAAGAGAGGTCAGGGGAAAAAAAAAAAAAAAAAAAACCAACACAGTTTGGCTCAGATCAGAGCCATCTCTGTCCCTGGCCAACTGACCTGTGAAACCAACCAATCACAGAGCAGGAAAGTAGCAGCCTGACCCTGGAGCCCAGAACCAGGGAAAGAAACACAGCCTGGGTCTGGGACCTAAGCCAGAGAAAGGAACCACTTTATTCCCAAACCCAGAACCAAGGAAACATGCCCTGCCTCTGAAGCCAGTACCAAAGAAACACTCTTGGTCCCTAAAATCAGAGGCAGTGAAAGAAATGCGCCCTGGCCTTAGAATTAGTGTCAAAAAGCCAAGAAAGGCCAATGAAAGAAATACAGTTTGGCTCTGAAATCAGGGCCATCTCTGCCGCCCCTAGCCCACAAAACTGACCAATCCCTGAATAGAAAAAAACTAACCAATCCCTGGTTGACTCTGCCCCCAAGACATCCTATATAAACCACCCTGCCTGGTCAGTTGCAGGCTGTTCTCTCCACCCTGGTAGAGGCAGCTACTCTCCTGGACTCCTCCTTCCCAAATAAATCTCTTCCTCAAAAGAGTTTTGGGTGTGAAGATCTTCATTCACTGGTGCAGAGAAGAACCTTGCTGAGACACCCATCGTGGACTGAGCAAGGGGGAGCTGAAAAAGTTATACTTTTCTCCGGAGCCAGAGGAGATTGCTACGTTTTTGCAAGGGTTTCCCCTTTTGCAGAGTGAAGCAAAAAGAAGCAACATCTTAGGCCAGAGAAGCAGCAGAGCTCTGCTAGGAAGCCCCTTTAAGTGGGGGCCGAGCAAAGCTCAGCTGTAGCAGCTCTCCAGGAGAGGAGCAGGATTGCTATATCCTATGGGGAGACCATCCCCCACCACACCAAGTATAGCCTGATTCCCGAACAGTCAGGATACCCTTCCCTGCTCCAGGCCTGACTCTCCCAAGCAGTGAGAATGCCTTCCCTTCCAGGGCCGAGCTGTCCTAGCAGCGAGGTTTGCAGGATACCAAACCCCGCCCTCCAGGGCCGAGCTGTCTCATTGCAGCTCCAGATGTCAGAGCTGTCCTAGCAGCTCAAGGTGTCACCTGACTCCCCAGAGTTGCAAAACTCACATTTTGGTGCCAAAAACTGGGACCAAACCCACAGAGTTGCAACACAGTTACTTACAGTCATTACACACACACACACACACACACACACACACAGAGAGAGAGAGAGAGAGAGAGAGAGACAGACAGACAGACAGACAGACATTGTGTCCAAGATACTGACTTTTAATGTCAAGTTATCAATTTTGCACTAAAGGCTTAGTGTAGTGGGTAGCCATTCCAGCTTTGATCTGGACGTTCCAACTCCCATTGAGGTTTTGGTAACTGTCACGCCTACGAGGCAGGGCCAAGAGAGGACCCATGAAGACCTAAGATCCAGATGTGCCAGCTGTCTTGGTTCCTGGACCCTGGACGCTGGAGGTAAACCGAGCAGAGTTCTCCAGAGAACACCGCTGGACTGTGCCACACCTTTCCCAGACCCTGTAGCCTATCCTTTCATTTGTGAGTTACCCCACAAAATAACCCCCCTTTTAACTACAAAAATAAATAAATAAAAATAAATTAATTAATTAATTTAAAAAACTCGAGCTACAGTTTAGACACCGAAACAGCATTTTTCAAGGATGCTCTGAATATGTAATGATCTGGAAGAGTCGGAACAAGTACTGAACATAGGGCAGGTGATGCTGAAACTCAGCTGCAGGAAGAGGTCAGTCTGAAGAACTCTATCTAAAATTCAACTGCTTCCTCCTACCTCAGCTAATGCCCCATCCCAGTTCCCGGGATCTCGTGTGGAGACCGTCTGTGGCCCTGTGTCGTCTCCTGTATTTGGGATTGCTGCACAGGTGGTTCTCTTGGCCCCGCAGCTGGAGTCAGTGTATCTACTCATGTCTCTTGACTCCTTCCTTCTCATCCAGCCATGGCTTCCGTTTTGCCTAGGGGCAAAGACAAGGTTAAGACCAAGGCCTTTTACATTCTCCGTGTCTATTCTTCCTTGACCTTGTTTCCTGTTCCTCCTTTACTCAGTCTGTGAATGAACTTTTCAACTCTCTCTTTGCACTGGCCATCCCCACCATCTTGAATATTCTTCCCCAAGGAATCCACATTCTCAACCTCCTTGAATGAGGAGGTCCACCCTCATCATTGCACATCCTCCTTCACTATACCATCTCCTTCACACCTTTGCAGTTTTTCTTGGAACCAGAATGCACATCCTTTCAGCAAAATATATAATTGGCATATCCATTGTTCATTGATTTCCAAATACACTGGAATACTGATTCTGATGGTGGAAATATTGCCCGATTTGCTTATTGATCAGACTTCAGTGCAGAGACTAGTGTGTGCACGAAATCCAGCGGGAAAACCCAATGATGAGGGGATGGATGTGTGGAATTCTGCAGGAAAGCCCCGTGCTCCAACAGATGATCACACTCTGAAGAGCAGTGCCATACCCAAGGCCTCGCTGCATATCTGAATTCACCCTGGAGATCCAGTATCTGTTTAGCAGCCTGCAGGATATCTTCGAGTTTTGCCTTTGTGACAGTTCCAAGGGCACGCAAACTGAACCTGGAAATGGCTGGTCTGAAAGAGGCGCAAAGCCATGCACTTCCGCTGCCTCCCTGAAATCTGGTCTAGAATGACATCTCCTTGGCAAAAGTTCAGTCTCCGCAGCCCTGACTAATGTTCCGTTAAGACCTTGAGGTAGCAAAACCATTTCTCCCAGGAGTTTGCATTGAGCCCTGGCAGAAAGACAGGCAATCCATCCCTGTGCTCTCTCTGGCAATCGCCTCAACATCTGTTCCTTCGTTTCTTCCTCTTACCACACACATGCCAATTAATTTTAACTCCATTAGAGCTCACGCTCTGCCACACCATCTACCTCCCTTGCTCCCTTGCTTCAGAGTGATCTTTCCTCATATCCACTCACATCAGTGGGAAGGTCCTCAAGGCATGATCCATGTGGACTTTGTGAGGAAGGAGAGGTGTCAGGGCAGCCTTATTTTAGCCCCAGCTTGCTACACAGTTTTTAAGTGAAAACTGCCTGCAATAAGACAGTTCATAGTTTATGGATGAACTTTTAGCTTAAAAACATGAGTTGCTTACCATATCGAAGAGTCTCCTCTACCATCATTTACTCAACATAGCTTGGCTCAGAGAATGCCTAGAATTTATGACTGTGGAGAGGAGGGCCTGAAAGCCAGCCAGAGGCCAAAAATCTAGTGAAAGTGGGTTTACACAGAGCTGTCATCTAAGAACTATGGAGTTTCATTTGTTGTCTCAACAGATGAAGCCTGAGAGGACAACACCCAGCTCTGGAGTCCCTGAGTTCGGATGGGAACCAGGCTAAATATCTTAGTGGCCTCTGGGAAATGAGGCCAAGAGCTTCTTGGCTGCCCTGGGTTGGGTCTTTCAGTTGAGTTGGCTTCATGCTCCCCATAATATTGGTCACATTTACTGCTCTTTTCCAGCCTTTGTTCCCTTTATACTTCTACCTCTTAACCCACTTATACCCATCTTAAAGGGAAACGCTAACCCTTCCTCTTTTATGGGCCCTCCTGTGTACCCGAATGCAGTAAATCCAACATCTTGATGGCCTTGAATCCTTGAAGACATAGCTTGACATGCATGGCTTTGAGTTATCTCATTCAGGCAGGCTCTTTTACCTATTGCCTTATTGAGTCATATTCTCTAAAGCACAATGCCGATACAGCAATGATATAATAGTGATGACCCAGGGGAAGCACAATGAATTCCAGGTTATTCAAAACAGGGTGCCAGTAAGGAATTAGGTGTGGTTACATGTGGAGAAAAATGATACTCACCCTTGGAGGTGCATTCCTTTGAGGAGTTTCACAGATGATCAGTATTAGACATTATGAAGAGAAGATATCATTAGAATTTCTATTTATGTTTATTTTTAATTTTCATCTTCAGGATTTACACTGAGAGCATACAATTTATTAGACACACATTATACAAGCATAGCAGTACGTGTGCACATATTTCATCAGTTAGCAATTGTGTGGAAAAGGCATAGTTTAGATAGGTGTGCAATTAAAAAGGCTTTATTGTTATGAGAATAGACTACATATTCTTGAATTATAAAAGTAGTAATTTGATTTTTAGAGGAAATGGTCCAATAGATGTATCATAGATTGTAAGCCTAACCATTATCATTTCTCATTATCAAAACCTTTCAAAGGGTTTTGGCACTGAGTTTCCAAAATATGGGTGAAGAGTTAGTTGATATTTATTGATGATGGGATAAGAGGTTGTGAGCATTGATCTCTGGACAGCTGTGCTGAGGCTGGTTGGGTCCTTCAAATGCTGAAATGCTAAGTGGACCTTCCTGACTGTGAGGATGGGGTGAAGGGGGCGGGGAACTGAGTTCCTCCCAAGAAACAGACCCAAGGAATAGGCACCAGCTTCATCTGATGGGACTGCACAATAAAGAGATAGCCTGCTGGTCTGAGCTACACAAACTCTCCAGATTCCAAGCAGAAGACTGACTAACCCTACTGGCTCTCAGAAGATGACTTCTAAGTCTTTGAAATATTCTGCCTATTGCAAGTGCTTTTGTCTACTGGGCTGGGTCAGGTTTTATCAGATGTTCTTAAGGGAGACTGGGTATTGCTGAGAAAAATAATCTACAGTTTCCACAGGGAGATGGCAAATTAAGACTCCCGGTCTCCCCTGGATTCTCCCTATAGCTTTTCCCACTATTGATTATAATATATATCTTATAATATATATCTTATCTTTATAATATAAGATAATTATAATTATCTTTTTTTTTTTTTTTTTTTTTTTTTTTTTTTTTGGTTTTTCGAGACAGGGTTTCTCTGTGTAGCTTTGCGCCTTTTCCTGGAACTCACTTGGTAGCCCAGGCTGGCCTCGAACTCACAGAGATCCGCCTGCCTCTGCCTCCCGAGTGCTGGGATTAAAGGCGTGCGCCACCACTGCCCGGCCAAAAAGTGACTGATTTTTTTCTTTTTAAGATTTATTTATTTATTATGTACACAGTCTTCTGTCTTGCACATATCCATGCAAGCCAGAAGAGGGCACCAGATCTCATTACAGATGGTTGTGAGCCACCATGTGGTTGCTGGGAATTGAACTCAGGACCTTTGGAAGAACAAGCAGTGCTCTTAACCTCTGAGCCATCTCTCCAGCCCTATAATTATCTTATAATAAACTATTGCCTTAGGTAAAACATATTTTTTTCTATTCTGTGAGTCCTCAGGAAATTCTGGAACCAGAAGATGGTCTTGGGGGTGACTCCACAGAACAGTGATGACTATGACGGGTGATGTCATGTGATCTTGTTGCATGGAATATGAAGCATAGAGATCTGCGAATTGCCTGACTGGACAGATGGGAACAACTGAGTCAAACACCCTTGCAGAGACGTCTGATACTAAAGACAAATATTGGCTTACACTTACTGGCTATGTGACTCTCTCCAAATTATTTCACACTTCTATGTCTTTAACTGCTTCCTCTATGAGTCAAAGATGATAAAATAGTTAACTCCTCTGTAAAACAGACCTGATAAAAATAGCTTCACAAGGCTGTTGCAGTTGTGAGGGTTTTAATGATGTAGTACATGGAAAGATGGTTAGAAGAGCACATGGCATACGGTAACACTCAGCAATTATTAGTTAACATAATTGTCTTACTGGAAGCAGTGCTTAAGACTTAAATTATTCCCGAACTTAAAGACACAGAGACTAGGTATATAACTAAGTGTGCACACATGTATGTGTACATATGAACACTTATCGGTCATTCCAAAACTTTATTCCTGCTGTTCCACTACATAGCCATCTATTTTACATATTGCTGATCCAGCATGACCCCATTAAACTCAAGGGAAAGGTCTGGACTCTGTATTCTGACTCTCTTCTGTTGGATACAGTTTCCATGGCAAAGGGGAGCCATCTTTGTCATAGACCAAAGCTGATGCTGCTGAAAGAATGGGAGAAGAAAAGAACCTCAGATTCATTATTATTATTGTTGTTGTTGTTGTGTGCCTGTGTGACATACGTGGCATAGGTGCCATAGTGCACATGTGAAGGTCAGGGGACGAAGTTGGAAGCTGGTCCTTTTCTTTCCCTTTTATGTGGGTTCTGGGGATCAAACTGAGACTATCGGGCTAGCGAGGCTGAGCATCTCTTTGTCTCAAACCTCTGTTCTTGATACTTGGGAGCCACTGAGGTCTTGGAGTCTTTCTTTCATGTTTTCAGGTATGAAATACAACGCATCTTGTTGTTTAAGTCACTTTGAGCAGAGTGCATTTTTGGGACTTGCAACCAAGTGAATCTCATTTAACACAACTGAACTCTCTCGGCTGACTTTCAATTTTGCTACACTATGTCATGGAAAGACTAAAGGCAGTGAGGTCTTTTTCTTCCTTTCATTCATGTAGCGTTCCTCACACTCAGGAAGGAGAAAACTAACTTGACCACAGAACTAAGACTCCCTGACCTTCATGTGCGGTTCAGGCATGGCATGACCAGCTCTAGTTCTGTCTCTCTGAGTACAGTGTCAGCGTCCTCCTCAGGCTGGCCTTGTAACACAGCTAATTAACAGGCACTTTCTGTTGCATTGCCAAACACTGGGTCTTCCTCGAGTGGCATGGCGCTACTTGCCATGTCACAACAAAATACCATGTACTGAGTAGCACCTATAAAACAGAAATTCAGACCAGGCATGGCGGTACACACCTTTAATCCAGCATCTTAGAGGCAGAGGTAGGTGGATCTCTTTGAGTTCAAGGCCAATTTGGTCTACAGAAAGAGTTCAGGGACAGCCAAAGGCAACACAGAAAAACTCTGTCTCAATCAATCATTAATCAATCAATCAATCAATCAATGAAAGAGAGAAAGAGAAAAAAAAAGAAAGAGAAAACTCAGGACCACCACACTTTTTTACTCCAGTACTTGAGAGGCAGGGCAGATGAATCTCTGAGTTCAAGTGCAGCCAGAGCTGCATAGTTAGACCCTGTCTCAAAAAAACCAAAAGCAGAAATTCATTTTTCACTTTTCTGGAGACTAGGAAGTTCCAGATCAATGTGTCAGTACTTTCGTTGTCTTGTAGTGATTTGAATGAGAATGCCCCACCCTCCCATGCCCTGCCAGGCTCATAATGTTTGAATATTTGTTTCCCCGGTTGGTAGAACTGTTTGGGAAGGATTAGGAGGTGTGGCTTTATTGGAGAAGGTATGTCATAGGGTGTGGGCTTTGACATTTCAAAAGAATTGTGTCATTCCTGGTTGTGATAATTCTCTGATAAGTATTAGAAAAATTTCTAGTAGTGGGTACCTCTGCCGATGCAGTACTGCTGTGGGATGGTCTGTATGTCAAATGTGTCTCTCTGATTGGTCAATAAATAAAACACTGATTGGCCAGTGGCCAGGAAGGAAGTATAGTCGGGACTAACAGAGAGGAGAATTGAGAGAACAGGAAGGCGGAGGGAGACACTGCCAGCCGCCACCATGACAAACAGCATGTGAAGATGCCGGTAAGCCACAAGCCATGTGGCAAGGTATAGATTTATAGAAATGGATTAATTTAAGATGTAAGAACTAGATAGCTAGAAGCCTGAGCCATTAGGCCAAACAGTTTAAATAATATAAACATCTGTATGTTTATTTTATAAGTGGGCTGTCGGACTGCCAGGGCTTGGTGGGACCCAGAGAGAAAACTCTCCAGCTACACAGTAAGCCAAATCAAACTGAATTAGAAGTCCAGATTTAATGAGCCAAGCATCCCTGGGTGATCTTAGGGGCACAGGAGAAACCATGAGGCTACTCTTGAGGGGCTCTGAGGGAGGAGTCCCTGCTTGGTGCCCTTTCTTTGGGCAGGGTCTGAAATGGGAGGAGTGGGGTCATCTGGGTGGGGTTTGGAATGGGGCCTAAGCTGAAGATTCCCAACATCTTCTGCCCCTCCTTCCAGCTCAGAATGCAGGCTTTTGCCTTTTCCTAATGCCATGTTTTCCCTCTACCATTGTGGACTGTAACCCTTTGAAGCCATAAGAAAAATTAAACACTTAAAAAGAAGGTGGCCCTTGGACATGCTGTTTTATCACAACAAGAGAAAAGTAAATACAGCGTTTAATGAAGTTCTACTTTCTGGTTTATGGATAACATCTTCTTGATGTCTTCTCATATGTGAAATGGACAAAGAGATCTCTAGAGTCTCATTATAAGGGTAGTGATCTCATACACCAGCATTCTGCCTTTGTATTCTAATCATCCTCCCAAAGCCTGGTCTCCTATGCCAACAATTTGGTTGCTAAGATTTTAATATTTGAATTAGAAAGGGAATATAGTTAGTCTGTAACATTTTATGCTTGCCTCCCAAACATACTTCTTAAAAGCAAACTTCCCCCAAATAGCCCCAAAGGTCTTACCACTGAAGTGTGGAATCAAAAGCCGAAAGTCTAAAGTCTCATAAAAATCTTATCTAAATCATATTTGGGTAAACCTCGAAGTATAATTCATTAAAAGGCAATTATTCTATAGCTGTGAACCTATGAAATAAACACATTGTTAGTTTCCAAAACACAACAATGAGAGGCACAGGATCAACACTTCATTCCAAAAGGGAGAAATGATAAAGAAGGAGGAATAGAATAATAAGAACCCAGTAGGCCTGAAAGTCAACAGGGAAATTCCTTTCAACCTTATGACTTAAGGATGACCATCTCTAGCTCAGGACTTCATCTTTTAGTCCCATTGTCCTGTCTTGTACTACCTTCAGAATCCACTACAGTAGTGGTCCTGCCCCTAAGTTTTGTTGAACAGAGGTTCAACTCCAGAGAGTCGAAACCCCACGCTGGTGCTGGGTACCAACCATGCTAGGCTGGCCTTTATTCCTGAACCCGAGACACCCAAGGAATGGGATGCTGATATGTGAAGTGTGAGCCTACCTTGTTGAGAGAACATGGACCACACTTGACCAAACATACTACGATCAAGTTCCACCCTCAGTAATTCCCTGTCCCCTACTCCTCATCTTTATTTCTTTGAAAAAAATTATTTTATGTGTGTGCAGTGTGCATGTATGTGTTTATGGGCGCACATGTGTGTGCATATAAGTAGAAGCCCAAGAGTCTTATTCCATCTCTCTCTCTCTCTAACTGAACTCAGTGTTTCTTAATTGAATTGAATTCAACAATATAGGCTAGTCTAGCTAGACAGCTTTTATTGAGAACTCTTGACTCATCTCTGAGTCCTGGAGTCCTAGGCAGGCTTTCCTGGCCACCTAGCACTGCTGGGGGGGGCTCAGGGTCTGAACTCTGGCCTCTGAACTCTTATTCCTTCAGTACTCTATTCACCGAACCCTATCCCCAGCACTCTCCTGTTCATTCTTCATAGATACGTCTTTTGATAAATCTCAAACACAGCTAATTCTTTTACTGAATCTGCTCCTCAGTGGCTTGGTCAACAGCATCTATGGCACAGCTCACCTTGGTAATGTCCTGAGCACTTCAATTCTGCAACCCGAGGAATCTCTCGCCTCTTTAATCTAGTGATGTAATATCCCCGTGACACAATATATTATCTTTTGTGGGCCATATGGTCTCTGCCACACTGAACTACTCAACTCCGTCATCGTTAAGTGAATGCAACGTAAACAATGCATGGCAAGTGTCTGTGTTCCTATAAAACTTTATTGAGACAGCCAGGTTGCATTCTAATACCACTTGCGGACCACGGTTCTCTGACTCCTAATAGAAATGACTGATTGTAGGCGAAGAGAAAGTTGACTCAAGTAAGCAGTTCCAAGGGGAAGTAATTGCAAGTTGATCACAGCAGATAAAATGAATGAAAATTTTAACTTTGGTCATACTATAAAATTAATACATATTAATTATTTTAAAAAGTGAAAATTATGGGAAAAGGTAAGAATGAAAGGAATAGCTATGGTGTCTAAACTAGCAGAAAGTCACTCCCCAATTCCTGTGAGTATTTCTTTCAGGAATTATCTATGTACAAACTGCCAAATTCCCCGTACTTACATTGTTCCTTCTCATGAGTAGCACATCTACCCATCTATCTCTTTAGTGGGCTGTGCTTGACAGCTGTGCCGTATCCACGTGGCTGCCATCTTGTCCAGTTGTTCCCTAATTGATATATTTAGGACTGCTCTGGTATTGAGTCAGAAGGGGAACTTGGAGATGAACCTGGCAAGACCTGTTTTCTTTCCTTCTTCCTTTCCTTCTTTCTTTTTCTTTTTGCTTTTTTTTTTTAAAAAAACAAACAAACAAACAAACAAACTGTATTTCTAAATGATTTCATGGCCTCCAGTGCTGGGGAGAAGTTGGAGTTCATGGCCTTTTCTGAAAGTCACAGTGCACATTAGTGCATTAAAAGCCCTAACAATCCCGTCAGAGAGAGATACCTTGCTTCTGCCTCCTTTCTTTGTTCTGGCTCTTCTGACCTCTTCTCCCCGGCAAGACTCTTACCCTCCGGGGGCCACTGCAGGAATGGCTGTGGCAGCCTTTTACCGTTAGGAAAGGGAGCCTAGAAGTGGCGCCAGCAGAAAATAATAGTTCAGCAGAACTCTAAGGGTCGTGGTGGCTTCAGCAAGAAATGCGTGGCACTTGTTTGTTTTCATTTTGATGACAGGACCTTTTATAGAAATTAGGGAGGAAACCAAAGGTAAACCAATAAATATTGTAGATGGTCATTGAGATAAGGCGGGAGTAACAATACCAATTGTGCTACAACTGTATTCTGAAAGAATGTCAGGCTTAGATCTCACCTGGCTAAGAATTATAGATTTCTGTAGTAAGAAAGGAATAATAAATGGTGAGGAAAGGTAAGATAACCTCAGATTTGAAGATAAAGCTGAATATTATTTATATTTTATGACAGAGCAAGGGTTGATTACAGTGTTAAAATTTCATCTCAAAATATAAATCTAGAGACATATTCCGGGTTGGGGATTTATCTCAGTGGTAGAGTGCTTGCCTAGCAAGCACAAGGCCCTGGGTTCGATCCTCAGCTTTGGAAAAAAAAATAAGAAGAGACATATTCATCTGTATCTGCATTTCTGAAACTGAGACAGGTACTTTACACGTTTGTCAGCTCACTGATGCTCACATTTTCTTTTATTGATACTCTTACTACCTTGTAGAAAAACAAAAGCAAATAAATGTTTTCTGTTTTCCAAGGAGTTCTGTTCTTTCTTTCTTTTTTTCCTAATGAACTCACATTAGCATGAATCAATTGAATAGTTTTTTTTGTCAGATGCAGTGATCTCAGCAGGTATCCAAAGGGAAATAGTTGTTTTTCTATCCTATGGCAAAAATGAGATTTCTAGGTACAAGGAAACCATATAAAATACCTCAGTGCCAATAGGAGGAGCAAACTGTAGGCTTTATCATATTTAATCAACTTTCAAAGACTGTCATGTTAGGAAGTTGAAGAAAATTTTTACAAAAAGTCTAAATTAAATGTCATCTGCCTTGCAAATGGGACCAAATAGATCATAGAACATCTTTATTTTTAAAATTAATCTCTTTTTATCATAAAAAGATCAAATGGAGAAAATAAATCAATACAATTGGAGGATTACTTGGTTTTGCCTTAGACATCGCACTTGCCTTGACTGGTGGGCAGGAAATGATGAGCATGGAAATCATGTGTTTTACAAATAACAAACATTCATGAATATATATATGTATGCATATATGTACCAGTTTGGTTGATACTTGAATAAAAATGTCTATGCAAAACATTTTTCCTGGCACCTCCTAAGTCCCAGCCGTAAACTCTGTCATGATCTCAGCTCAGTCTGGAATAGTCGGCAACAGTTAAATCCACTGAAATATTCATTCCTTCTGCCGCCCTTCCTAACTGTGGACCTCTCTTCTTTTAAGACTGACATTCAGGTCCATCCACATTCTTATTAGGGATGAGTTGGGGTCAACCATTCGACACTTTGCATTTACAACTTCAATTTACTGATTTTTTTTTCTGGGTCATATTTACCAAATATATCCTTTCTATGCAAACCACATTCAGCTCTCCTTCCTCCAACTGGATCAGACTAGCATGTAGAAAAGTCTCCAAGTTCACGAAAGGAAGTTTTACATTTGTGATAGAAATAGGAACTATAGATTTTCTATTTTTTCTGAAGGAAAAAAAAAATTCTCATGCCAAAAGCCATATCCTGGTTCCCTTTTGTCCTTGTTTCTTCCAATACTTGTGCTTGACCTGGATGCCATGCCACATAGGCCCTTGTGTTTTGACCCTTGGTCCTTGGCTGCTGGCCCTGTTTTAGAAGCTAGAGCCTTATTGGAGGAATGGGTCACAGTGATCCTTGAGGATGACTTCCTGTCCACTCTCTGCTTCCTGCCTGCAGTGCAGTGTGACCGCCCAGCCTTCTGCTCCTGCCTCTTTGCCTTCTGAGCCACGGTGGACTGTTGAAGCTGTGAGCCAAATAAACTCTTGTGCCTCCGAGTGGCTTTTCACAGGGTGTTTGGCCACACCAATGAGATGAGTAACTAATTCACCATCTACCAATGGGTGTAGAATGTCCGGTCCTAACCCTTCCCTTTGAGAAAAGCACATAGTCTCTAGATGAGAAGTGAAGAGCCTTTTCAACATCCTACGGTCATCTTATCAGGCTGGGGCTACAATCTCCTTAAGTAAAGTTTTCTTTCCCACGAGCCATAACCGTGGGAAGATGGACCGCTTCTGAGTGGTAGAGCACATCCCAGATATACAAAGTTGATGGCACATTTTGTTTTGAGGATTAGAGTGATGTTACTGTAGACTCCTGGTATGAACCAGAGTGGTGTAAGCCAGCATTTCTTCCATCTGGGAGCAACAAAGTCAACGAGGAAAACGCTGTAAACATCATTTCCAGTGAAGAGGTAGGGATGAATATAATCTACATCCTAGAGCACATATAAGGACTTCCAAAGAAAACATGTTAAAATACCATGTGACATCATGGCAAATGGGGGATTTCTTAGGCAGAACAAATAAAGCACTAACTACAGAAGAAAATAATGACAAATCAGACTGTTAAGAATTGAAACTTTTAAAAAAAAGAATTGAAACTTTGTCAAATTACACTATTAAAAAAACAAACAAAAAAAAACAGATAAACCACACAGAGAAAATATTTGTCATGACACACACACACACACACACACACACACACACACACACACACACACATTGAAAAGTGCTTATATTCAGACTACGTATGTGATATGTACAGGTTTGGGATTGTTTTTTTGTTTGTTTGATTGATTTTTCCAGACAGGGTTTCTCCATGTAACTCTGGCTGTCCTGGAACTCACTCTGTAGACCAGGCTGGCCTCGAACTTAGACATCTACCTGCCTCCACCTCCTGAGTGCTGGGATTAAAGATGTGCGCCACCACGCCTGGCTGTGTCTACAGTTCCTTTTTAAAATCTCACTAGGACTGATCTAAATGGCAGAGTCTGAAGGCATAGTCACACACATAGCCACCTTTATTTCTAACAGCCTGCTTCAAGTTTGGGGATTTCCCAAATCACCATGAGGTTTGATAATTTGCTAAAGGTACTCACTGACAGCTACTGTCCTCAAAGCGTGGTGAATTATAGGAAAGAATGCAGAATACCAACAGAAAGAGGAGACACAGAAGGCAGGGTCTGGGTGGGCTCCAAGCACAAAGCCTCCATCATCCTCAGGATGCATCCCCATTGAGGTGTGACAACACACGGGAAGCCCTGCCAATCTGGAGAGCACGTGGCAAAGGTGTGAAGTCACCTATAAAAGGAAAAATTAGGCTGGCTTGGGAGCTTCCAAAGAAGTGTTCAGCTCCTCAACAATTTAAGATGCTTAAGGAAAGAAAAGTGTAAGCCAATGATTTTATATTCAGCCAAACTTTTTATTTCCAGCGAGTGCGAAGACGACAGACAAAAGTTTTGAACATGTAAAACTCAGGAAATAAGAGAAGTTCTTTCACATTGGCAGGGTAAGGACATTCAGAAATCTGCTCTGTAGAAAAGCAACAAAAACCTGGCAAAAGTTGTCAACATCAACTTTTTCTGTGCTCTGGAAATTAACCAAAGGCTTGCAACAATCAGAGAAGCCTTTAAAAAATGAATGGCTGCACTTTGATAAGAGTAGTAGACAGTATATGTGTATGTGTGTATGTGTGTGTGTGGGGGGGATTGGTTCTTGTTTGTTTTATGGTTGTTGTTTCTGGTTTTTTGAGACAGGGTTTCTCTGTGTAGCCTTGGCTGTCCTAGATCTTGCTCTTAGACCAGGCTGGCCTTTAACTCACAGAGATCCGCCTGCCTCTGCCTCCTGAGTGCTGGGATTAAGGGCCTGTGCTACCACCACCTGGGGCAGTGTAGGTTTTAAAGAGCTATGTTCTCTTCATTCACAACTACTAGAGGCCTTGAAGACCAGTCACCCCACAGCCACAGTATAGCACAGAAAAACATAGCATAGCAACTTCCAGAGGCCTCAGGGGTTAGAACTCTTCAGAAGCCCATACTGAGACAATAGCACTGTTTTAACTGTCATCCCCCTTAAAGAGCTCCATTCAGAACCCAGCATTCTGGCACACGCCTTTAATCCCAGCACTTGGGAGGCAGAGGCAGGCAGAACTCTTTGAGTTTGAGGCCGGTTTGGTCTATATAGAGCTCCAGGCTAGCCAGAGTTACTTAGTGAGACTCTCATCTCAAATAAATAAATAATAAAATAAATTAAACAAAATTAAAGGCCCCATTCAGCATACTGAGACACTGGCCAAAAGTAATTTAAAGGTGTTGGCATAATGAACAGGTCTTACTGTTTTAGAAGAGATTTAACAAATTCTAAGAATCCCAGAGACAATGGTGCACAGGGCTGTTTGGGTGACCAGGAATGAAGCTCTACACAATCAGAAAGCGAAGGCTAAGTCAGAGCTAAACACTTAGCAAGTGTTGAAGGTCTGCCTCCCCACACATCCATACACAGACGCCCTTCAGCCAAGACTGGGAGAAAGTGGCTTGGGAATTTATGAAACTGTCTGTGCTGCTATTAGCTGGCTGCTAACCAAACCAAGCAGCAGCTACAAATGTAGCATGTGAAAAAGAATGCCAGTGGTAAAGAATATTCCAGAAGCGGTTTGTCATGATCTTCACCTGTAATCCCAGCACTTGGGAGAAGAGCAAGAGGATCACGCGTTCCAGGCCAGCCTGTAACGCACAGCATGACTCTGTCCCCAGCAGTCACAACAAAACCAACGACACTCACAAAATCACTACTCTAAAAATGTTATGTATCAAATGGCAGCGATCCCCCATGGAAAGAATTACTGTGCTCAGGAGTGAGAGCGCATGAGAGGGAACGAGGGGACTTTCTACGGAATTAGCCTGGACTATTATGAAGGGCCCAGTTCCCAGCCTCTCCACCAACAAGCCCGAGACTCAGCAAAGATGCTGGTATCATCCTATTCTGAAGTCTGAAGGCTCAGGATGAGCCAATATTTCAGGGCCAGTCTGGAGGCAGCAAGAGCTGTTCTAGACCGCGAAGACTGTCAGGCAGGCCAGCTCCTCCCACTCACGGAAGGCCACTCCTTCTTCCTCTTCAACCATTGGATGTTAGAGCTATAGGGTCTTTTATTTTCATAAAAACAATGAAGGTTTATTCGTTTAAAACGGCATTGCTAGACATGCCAAAGTGGATGGGGGAAAGAGCACGAAGCTTCAACCCTACACAAAGATCTACAGGGAACTAAGGAATTCTGAGAGTGGGGGAAAACAGTCTTCCCCAGGGAAGAGCACACCCATTGGTTATCCTAGACCAAATGGTCAGCCCTGAAAACATACATACATGTAACATTTTATAGACTGAGCAGGTTATATTAAAAAAGATCCATGTCTACACATAGGTGCATGTAACAATCAATTTAAAAAAAGAGGCCATGAATTTGAAAGATACAAGGAAGAGTGTATGGAAGGGTTCAAAGGGAAAAGGGAAGAAATGATGTCATATTATAATCTCAAAAAGAAAAGAAAAGAGACAAAAGGGAGGGACATGTAGTTACGATGATCAAGACATGTTTGAGGTGCTCTGGGGAAGTTGGAAGGATGGAGTGCAAGTGAATATGATCAATTTACATTATGTATACATACATAAATGCATATGTATGAAATCTTCTAAGAATAAAAATTTTAAAAAACAAAAACATATTTAAAATGAAAAAAATCTACTTGATGTTTGATTTAATCATTTGGTAAAAATGTATTGATTTTTCCTAAAAATTGTTTTAAAATAGAAAACAATTATGAGAATCATAATTATTAACAAAGTAATTTTGCTTATGGATCCCAGAGACTGCAAACAAAAGGAACTGGGCATTAAATGCTTGAAACGTAGGTGTTTTTTGTTTTTTGTTTTTTGTTTCCTGGAGTCATGAAAATGTTCTATAATGATCTACACAGTGACAGCAGAACATTGTGCCTATACTCAGTACACTAAACTCATCTCTTCATGTTAAGGGGACTTAACCTAAATTAAAAAAAAATTAAACACGTATATAATTTTGCACCAGAAAGTCCAGGGGAAAGGCTTAAGGAATAAGTGTTTCCTCTGACAATATCCTAGATAACTAGCTTAAAAGAAAGATTTCCTTTGGCTCACACTTCTGGAAATTCTAGCCCTTCGTTATCTGCTCTGTTCCTTCTGGTCCTGGGACAGAACATTATGGTGGAGGGAACATGCTGAAGAAGAAGCTATTGGCCTCAGGGCCGACAGGAAGAAGGCTAAAGGACTAGATGAGGGATGAAGTAAAACCTCTCAGGGCATGCCATCAGTGACACACTATGTCCAAGAAGGTTCCAGCTCTGAAAGTTTCCACTGCTTCCTAAAATAGTACCATCAGCTGGTGGCCAAATGTTCAACGCATGAGTCTATGAGGGACATTTCATATTCAAACCCTAACCTTCTGCTCCTGGGCCCCTAAAGGCTCATGCCCTGCTCATAATGCACATCTGCATGACCTACTATAGTCCTAATAGTTCCAACATTGTTTAGAAATTCAAGCCCAAGTCTCCTTTGAAACTGAAGAAAGACTCTTGGCCTTGTAAAACAAAAAGGATTGTTCTTATTTCTAAGACACAGTCACCAAGTAAACATTTCCATTCTAAAAGATAGAGGTTGGGGTATAGAATGGATGGATGAGACTAAAGTGATACTAAAACTAAAGCAGGAGAAATGTTAGAGCATGTAGATTCATGTCCAGGATGAAACACATATGGTAGCATGGTCTTGGGCAGCCCTAACCTGAAGACCTCTCCACTTGCACCTCAGATGGCTTCTCTTTGGGGCTATCTCTATTTATCGCCTTCACAGTTCCTCAGGAGACACTCAGCATTCCTCCACCACCCTCGGGTTTCCATTGCAGCTCAGGTTGCACACTCATGGCATGGCACATTGCCTTCTCAGGGGCTGCCAGAAAGGATTCTGTTCCTTCCACACATATTTTGGCTCCCTAAACCATTCTTTAAATCCTGGGTAAAAGTCTCATGACCATAAGATCCTTACATTCTGCATGCCCCTATGCTGGCATTGCACAAATGACATGAAGATCTACTGCCAGTCTGAGCAGTAGCCAGCCTCCTTGGACCATGGTTGCACTCTTCTTAAAGCAAAAGGTTTTTCGGTAAGTAAAAGCCTTGTGCCCTGTATCATCGTGTGATGGGGGAGGCCCAACCAATTCCTTGAGCTTTGTCCAAGTCTTCTTTCCCGTTGGCCTGATGCAAAGCATTTTTCTTTTCCTCTCTTTATTCTTTCTTTTGGTTGAGACGTGGTCACACTCTGTAGCCCAGGCTGGCCTCATGGCTATCGGGCCTCTTACCTCAGACTCCCAGGTGCTGGGTATGAGGCCCAATACTCTGCTAAAATTTCTTTTTAGCTGTGTTAACATTTTCAACATCCATGCTCTATTTTGTATTGAACCACACCCCCCCAACACACACACACACACACACACACACACACACACACACACACACACACACTCATATGTCCATTACTTTTCAATTCAGCCTCACTCCAAGTTTGTGGACACAGACCCTTTGCTGGAATGTGACATGACTGGCTTCTGGTCAGAGTCCCAGCACAGTTCCTTATTTCCTCTCGGGAGCTTTCGAGCCTGGCTTCGCTTCATTGTCTGAATTCCTGTCAGCATTCTGGTCTCCTGGGCTCACACTGGAACCTCTCATTAAGTTGAGCCTACAGCATTTAGAGTGTCTCTGTTCCACTTCCTGGCTTCCTCCCAGAAGCCTTTTCCCGAGGTTTAGCAACCACATAGCCAGGTTTAATCATAGCAGTGGACCTTCTCTGACACTGATACTCTGCTTTACTTGGCTCCCTGATCCTTGAAGGTTTAAGGACTTACTTTGGCTCACAGAGCTAGGAATTTCTGTCAGTAGTCCTCGGCTGTATTGATCCTGGGTCCCCAGTGAGGCAGAGGACCACCGTGGGTGGCAGGAGCATGACGATGAGCGTGACGATGAGTTTGTTCATCTGATGGTAGACAGGCAGCAGAGAGTGAGGGCACTGGGAAGGAGGTGTAGCTTTCTTCCACTTCTCCCAGCTAGGTCTTACGTCCTAGTGTCTCTACCACTTCCCCAAATGGAACTATCAAGGGAGAATCAAAGGTTCAACACTTGAGCTATGGGAGACATTTCATATTCAAACTATTACATAGTTTATTATATATATGGTTAGGCAAAGGGACCCTGTGGAAATGCGCAAACCACTCAGGTTATTGCCAAGGCTCTCCACAAACTGATGGTAAGCTTCTATTGCTGAAGACAACACTCACGTATCTCGCTGAACATGGATAAGTCAAGCTGACACCTAACTAGAGCCTTCTTCCCTACTTCCCAGTGTTATGATACTGGAAGGTGCTCTCCACACTACCAGAGAAGTGACCACAAACCCAGCTACAAATCCTACAGTCTACAATGGTGACTTGAGTGAATGATGTGCTGGGGCAATAGTGGTGTGAACACTATGGGAGTCACCAACCACTCTCTGGTTGGATGTAAGGTCCACTCCACGAGATGGAACCCATGCCTGACACTGCTCAAGTTGCCAGCAACCTGAGACTAGATAGGCCATGGTCCTAGGGGGGAAAACCAAATGCTATTGTTCTGCTAAGGGACAGAGCGATGAAATGACTCCTAATGACATTCTCCTATACCTATTGATCATTGCCTTAGCCAGCCATCATCAGAGAAGCTTCCTCTTGCAGTAGATGGGAACTCATACAGAAGCCCACAGCTGAACATGTGTAGAGAGTGGGACTTTGGAACACTGAGTCCTAAATGGGATGTCTTCATCAAATTCCTCTCTACAGGGTTCAGGGGGCTTTGTGGAAGAGGCAGAAAGATGGTTAGAGCCAACTGGGTAACAACTCCAAGGAAACAGAGTCTACCAAGACACAACAGGACTAATGCACACATGAACTCACAGAAACCATGGCAGCACCCACAAGGCCGCCACAGGTTTAAGCCAGACAGGGTCCCGACACTGAGAGGGAGAAAAGTGGACATGGTCTCCTGTGCCTGGCCGTGAAGTTATCTCCTATTGACAACCTCTTACAGAGGGAAAAATCAGTTTTCTCCAATGGAGTCTCACTGGGTTCATAAGTCGCACTTAAGGGCAGGCCCCATACCTAGAAGGAGATGGCCAACCCAAAATGAACTCAATAGTAATTTTGTAGAATTTTTTTATGTCTCAGATTGCTTTGTTTGGACATTTTTTGTCTCACTGGTCTTTTAAAAGTATATTATTATTTCTGATTTTGTGTTTCTGTGGGGTGTGTGTGTGTGTGTGTGTGTGTGTGTGTTTCTTGTGCCTTTCCCCTGTTCTATTCATTTATTAATTATTCTGGTTTGTTTGCTTTTTTATTTGCCTGTTTGTTTTCTAAAGAGAGAAAGAATGCACAGAGTTGGATGGGTGGGAGGATCTCGGAGATGAGGGGAACTGTGATCAGAACATGTTGTATGAATTTTCAACCAAAAAAGAAAACAACAACAAATATGTATCACTCCATTTTGACCTGATCCAGGCAGAAGAAAATATTTTAGTTTTAATGTATGATTTCTACCATTTTAGATGCAACATATAATTTTTTAATATTTTGGCATGTGTTTATCCTTGTGCATGGAGAGGGGCTTACCTATAGCATATAATACACAAAATAGTAATGAAAAGACAGTTTGGGGGCAGTTCTTGGAACCAAATAATATGTGGAGAATGTTAGAAACACTTACCAAGTACTATTTTGGAGTAAATGATGGAGTTCTCTACTTTGGATTAATTTCTCAATCTGATTTCCATATGTTTAATCTTCATGATTCATTTAGTGATATTTCAAAAGACAATTTATGTAGGGAGTGAGACAAGAAGTTTATTACACTAGCAACATCATTCCAAAGGACTTTGCCAACCTCACAAAAATACACATTAAAATATACATTGTGATAAGTTCTAATATGAATGTCAGTGTTTAAAACAGACCATTGTTTATCCATCAGCAAATTTCTTAAATTTATCCAATAAGGTATAGTGCAATACAATATGAGAAAAACCCAAAGGAGAGAGCTTCCTTATAGTGCAACTACATGCCTAAGTTAATAAGCATGGTACCACAAAGACCTACATATTATAAGGTAGCCATTGAAAAGCTTAGTGATTGCCAAGGAAATTTCATCTAGAGTTGTCAGGCTATTTAGATCTCTACCTTGAAATGGCATTGGCCAAAATGACTCCTCTTCTTGAGTCCTTACACCCAGTTCTGCCTTCAGGAAATAATTCCAGGCACATGACAAACATCCTCTGATAGTCCTATCTGTGAAATAATTGTTCTTCTCAGTTCTTCACAAAAATTTGGAGTCTGCAGATATTATAAAGGTCAGAGAAGTGACCTGCATCGCTTTTATAGAAAGAAAAACCTCTCGGTGCTCTTGACTTCAGCAGCACCAAGGGCTGGTGTCACATTACAATTCCAGCAGTGTTTGATTGACAATACTGCATGATAGCCCATCCAAAAAATTAATCTGTGTTGGAAACAGTGAGACACCCTGGAGACACTCAGTCAGGTGGCTCTTTTTCACTTTTTCTTCGAGATTTTAAGGATTATACTGGCTCCCCTGTCCTTGAAAAAGAAACATTGCAGGCGCCCAAAGAGCACCAGGTGTCTGTGTTTTCAGCGGGTCGGCTATCTGATCTGGGAGCTTTAATTTTCTTCACAATCATACAGAAATGTCAGTTTTGTCAGAAGATAGCATCATACCCCTGCCAAATACCTGGGTGGTGGGGCCACGTTAGGCTCTGGAGACACTATCTCTTGAGAGGGGATCACAGACATCCGTTGATCTGTCCCTTTGTCAGCCCGTCACAAACCCCTTAGTAACCACGGAGTTTGAAATCATCTTTCATGTGAAAGCATTTCAAAATGTCACATTACAATTGCTATTCTTCCGGCTAATGTTGGGTTTTAATGGGGCCAAAAGAGCAGAGAGGAGAAGAGCTTTTGAATGTAAACCCTCAGATGGCAGGGGCCAGTTCTTCCTCATATCTGATGGCTATTTTTGTTCTCAAAGATACAGAAAGATTTGAGCATGGGCGTGAAATAACTTTGAAGTTCACATATACGAAAAAGGTGGAACGGCCTCAAAGTTGAAGCGTCGCCACAAACCCTTATTCCAGCCATTTATTCTAAGAGTCTCTACTGTCTCTGGTCTTTGACTTAATCAATGGCCTTTGTCGTCAAAGCATAACCAGGGTCTCCCCTAAAACCAAAGTCGCCACCCCATGGTTCTACCTCTGACCCTCTTGCTGACTCTGAGGCCTCTGAGAGTGACAGTCTTGCCTTAGTTTGTTTCTTATAAAATACACAAGAAACCACCTTTGCAATGAGGAAAGAAAAATCAACATGGCAATAGATCGAAAAGGGCTCCCATGGGCTCCTTTCTCCCCTAAACCATCAGAAAAAAATGACAGAAGATGCAGTCACTTTGGGTTGCAAGGCCAACTGTGAACTCTGGCCTCGGAGTTGTGCCCTGTGTTGAAGGAAAAGATCACAGCTATTTTATTTAACAAGAGATAAAAATACCATGCGCAGAACAGCCAGGCCTGAGAGCTATCATTTCCCCACAAACTTGTGCTTGCTGTAGCCTGCTGAAAGATGTTATGGTTGACCGACCCTCAAAAATAGGCACTGTGATGGTGATATATTGTGGCCCTTGAAGAATTTAATTGTCAAATTGACATTTATCAAAAGCTTTAGTGCATTTAAAAGATAAATTGTGCAAGTTTGGTGCAGATCAAAGGGCCCTTGTCCTTCTCCATTCATAGCTCAGACTGGCTTCAGCAGACAAGTCATGTGTGAAAAATGATCCCCTTCCACTCCCGGCTCCTTTAACTACTGCACTGGTGACAGATAATCAGAAATTTAAATGTTAGTCTCTTCTTCAGAAAGTTCTTAAAATAATGGAGGACCCATTGAGACCATTTGTATTTGAAAAGAATACTAAATAATTTAGTGTTCTGAAGCAGGATGTGCTGTGCTGGGCAGATAAATGATGAGGCCCCAGCACAGGCTCTCTTCAGCAGTGGCCACACTAATTACAGATCAATTACTTCCCAGTTGTTTGCAGCCTTATCAAAGGATGGTAAATTTACTGAGAGCAAAGTGTGATAAGATGACTTTTCATTATTACAGTAGATTTGTTGAAACAGCTTCGACACCGAGATTAATAAGAACTCTCCCAGGGGTAATAAGATCCGAGCACATATAGGAAAATGTTTAAGAGCCGAAAACCGGATGCTAGGCATATCATAGAAATCCTCCCCCTCCTTAACTGTTATCACCGAGTGTGTTCGTAATGCGGGGAAATGACCCATTTGCTGAAAATTGCCTAAAACAATGTAGCTCTTTACTCACAGGCACTCTGAAAATCAAAGGACAGGAAAGTATTTTGGTCTGGAAGCCAGAGAAGAATTTATTTCGGGGAAGATGAGGAGCAAGCATGTGGCAGCAGGGTCACGCGCACGCACACAGAAGTGGAGACTGTGTAGGGCACAGTTGAATTGCATTCTTATTGGGGATCAGAACAAGAGGTGGTCTGCCTCGGGCCACTATAAAGAGACTGTCGCTTCGGAGGGCGATGCCTATGGAATCGCTTTAGAATGGAAACCAATCAAGATTTGGGGTGACTGGTGGGGTACACCATAAATTCCTCCTGAAAAGCAGAGGTCTAGGAGGGAAACTAAGAATCCATAGAAGCCAACAAATCTTCCAATTGGGCAGACAACACACAATATTCTTTTGTTGATGTTATCTTGAGAAGGGATTCTTGGCATGTAGCCCTTACTCTGTAGAGCAGTCTGGCTCACACTCAGGCCAGTCTTCTTGCCTGAGCCTCCAAAGTGCAGGCACTACAGGCATGATGCATCATTCCCAGTTCTGTATGTGATGTTCTTAACAACACGTGTAGTTATAGAACCCCAGTTTTGTTTGAAAAAAAAAAATCTCATTGAGGAATGCTTACATTGAGTACATTGAGTTAATATTAAGACTAGCATATAAATCTGCTAACCGTTTTTGTCAACCAAGCTCTCTGTACATGCTAAGTAGGCACTCCACAAGGAGGTCCTTCTCCCTCAGCCTTTCACAGGCAACCTTGTCTCTCCCGTTCACACTGAATTTGAGTGGGTACTGGGATAGCTGGGAAGCTGTTTAATTCAAAATTGAAAGTCATTCCTATTTCACTGTTTCTGGTCTTGGCAGACCCGTCTGTGGGAGAGGAAGGGAACACTCCAGGTTGACATGGGGAACTGCATTACAGTTTAAAGTTCCAAAGAAATCGAACGGCACCTACAGGCAAGAGCCAGCCTCTGAGCAATGGGCACGGCTTCATAAGACAGCTCAGTAGGGTCGCTGATCCTTTTTCCTGGTTTGTAAAGGAAATAAATAACTACAGGACAAATTCTCAGATCTCTGTGGCCTGAAAATAGTTAGAAAAGGGAAGGGAAGGGAGCCTGGGAGGGATATAGGTAGGAGAGTCACTGCCAGCCTTGCCCCATGCTGCTGCTGATCGGGTATGAACTGAGTGCAGATTTCTGTGAGTCATCTTGAACTTCCTAATTCTAGTCTCTTTGGGTCTCTGTGAGTATCCTTATTTTTTAAAGCATCTTCAAGTAAATAAAGCAATGCCTAATGACTGAACAATTCTTCCTGAAGGTCCTCACAGCAGGTTTAGCTCTGCCTGGGTTATCCAGTGGGACTCTGCCTCAAATACCCCAAATGAAGAAAACAATTCTACTTTGCTTCCAGAACCAAAGCAAAGTCTCTCTGTAGATGTTGACACCTTTCCCCCAAGACTCTGTCCCTTTCGAGGTAAGCTGTGGTAAACTCTTGATGCAACTTAACAAATTGGAAACATGGCAAGGAAAGTCATTCAATATTTAATTTGGACCGCCCCCCAAATGGAAAGATGATAATGATTGGTGGAAAATAATACTAACTTCTTACTTAAAATTTAGTTCAAATACATACAGATTTAGTTAATACATACCTTTGCGGGATAACCATCAACTAATTAGCAGGGTTTTTTTCTCAATAGGAGCCAGGGACACCAAGAAAACCAGTGTGAAAATGTGCCAATACGGCACCAGTAGGAATACTTTGATCATTTCCTTTACATCACTTTGCCACTCGGAAGAAACAGAAGGAACAGCTGTACAGTAATTCCAGAACACCTTATTTTGAAAGGTAAGAGAAATGCCAAGAGCAAACATCCACATGTGATTCTTAGTGAGTCCAACCAAGTCAGGCTATTTGTAAGGTATAATGGAGGGGAAGGAGAAGGCCCAGAAGAGGCTTTGAAGAGTGAGACAATGGAGGGCCAGCCCTCAGCCACTCTCCGCTCCCCTCTAACTCCTCAGTGGGATTCATCCCGATGGTTATTAGTCCTCAGGAGCGTAGCACTTTAACCTTATTTTCCTTTATTTTTAAAACCAGACTGGAAAACCAGTGTGTGTGTGTGTGTGTGTGTGTGTGTGTGTGTGTGTGTGTGTGTGTGTGTGTGTGTGTGTGTGACAAAAAGGGAGAAGGCTGGAAGGAACTAGCTTGCCTTATGTATGAACCACACATACGGAGACTATTTCACATGGACGACTGTCTTGAAGCAGATGTGTTTGATGTATTCAAACACGTGCATATCCACAAAACCATGAGAGGTGTTAGGAGAGAGGATCAGTTCTCTCCACACTTCCTGCCCAGAGTGCTAGTACAAAGGGCCGCTTGATGAGACAGAAGGGCTAAGATTTATGGAGGGCGGAAGTGGAAAATGAAAGGAAACTCCACTTCACATTACGTTCATTCAACCTTCTGAATCTGCCTCCATAGAAATCCTAATTTGATGCTGTAGGTGGATTTTAATAAGGTTAATTTTCTGACTGATTGTACCACTTCTACCAGATTTAGCTGAGATTATGATAAAAATAACAAAAACCTCATTTCTGGATTGTAAACCATCCCTGGAATGATTAATTTGATTTCTGTTCAGAGTGTTGGCAAAGTCATCTGAGGGAGGGTTTGGATTTGCTTCCTTTCCTCTGAGGCTGTGCTTTTGGATCATTGTGGGACCAGAGGAAACTTCTGCTTTAGAAAATCTTATTCAGGACAACATGAAACCCACTTCGTCGAGGAGACTGCTTCATTCAGAGTGTTAACTGCCATCTTCTAAAGCCTTTGTGTTTAATCCTCATCTTAAGAATTTTCATTATAAAGTAATACATGCTCATTTAAGAAAGTGTCATCAATTCAGGGAATGGGGGAAACTGGTTCAGCTCAGACATGAAGCTACTGTTAACTTCTCAGTGAATTCCCCCCGCCCCTTAATCTTCTATTTCCTGCACCAGCTTGCTGGCTGGCATATCATATATAATCATGCCTATTTAGAATTTTGTGTCTTGATTTTTCTGACAACATCTTAAGTATTTTCGATGTTATTGCATAATCTTGATACTCTTTGCAATGGTTGTATAACATTTCCCTGAGAACATAAACTGTGCTTTGCTTAGCATTCCGCTATTATTGAATATTTAACTTGTTTTCATTTTTATTTCTGCTGTTGTTTAGAATTCTTTCCTTGGAACAAATTCATACGAGCGGTGTGTTACCAAGTTGAAGGGTATGAATATTTAAAATGATCTCACTGATTTGAAATGCAAATGACTAGTAGAAGAAGATTGATGGGTTTGTTTGATTTCATACTTCAACATTCAAATAGCAAGGCTCTCCATTAGGTATAGGGGAATGAGGGATAGAGGTAACAAAGACATGAGATGTAAGCCATTTTGAGGAAGTTGATGCCTGTTTCATCATAAACATGACCTGAGGTCCCTTCTGGGTTCTAGTGTCCTCTAATAGCATCCACGCCATGATAAGTGACCATCATTTTTATGGGACATCAGCTTCCAAACTGGTTTGTTGACTCTTGCTAGCAACCCTTTGTCATTTTTACATAGCAGATTCTCAAATTCCCCTTGTGGAAAACATCCACAATTGCTGCCCTGAAGCTGCTTGACAATATTTTCCTTTCTCTGCTTATGGAAAATTGAATTTGCTCTCTTTTTGCCTCTTAGGAGAGAGAGTAAACTCACTCAGGGACACTCAAGGGCAAATTTGCTAGCATAAATAAGGACTGGATTACAGCAAGAGTACTTGAGAATGAGGAAATGTTTTAGAGTATATTAAGTGGATTTTAAAGAAAAGCTAATTATGCCATATTCAGATCTCTTACCCATGCCTGCTCTGACTCTGCCCTGCTGGTACAAGAACAAGCAGTCCATTGGCAGAGACTACGGTTCTGTCCCTGAGGTCCCGGGATGGGGTAGGGGATGTTGTGTTTTTTTATAGCAACACATCTAGGAAGTTGAAAGACCACAGCAAGAGTGGGACTGTCACCATAGACTTGCCTCAAGACCCTGCTCCCTTTTAGCCTGGATATGCTTAAACTGGTGGCGTGATGCCAGCGTCCGCCCCAGCCAGGTCTGCCTGTAGGCATCTCACTGAGAAAGAGAAGGTAAAAAAGCAGGTGTCTCTTGGGCTCACTGAGGCTTCGGGAAATGGTGGTCCTTGACCAGGGAGCTTTTGTGTGAGGAAAATAAGGTCAAGCACCAAGGCAGCCTACAAACAAGGGTTTTCTTTCAAGGCAGTTAAATATTTTAAATAAACTCCCAAGTTTTAGAAACAGAAAAAAAGATTGATAGGGAACTTTTTGCTCTGTTCTTTCTCGTTTTTTGTTTTTTTGTTTTTTTGTTTTTTTAAATGTAGGGTACCTGTAGTTTGCATTTCTGTAAGATTCCAGTCCTGGTAGGTTTCCTCTGTCATTAAACATTCTTTTCTAGACACTCTCTTCCCACTATTCCCTGTTCATTTTTCACTCCTTCCAACCTCAGTCACTTTCATTTCATAGCCAAGAAGGCATCTGAATTTGTGACCTTCAAGATGTAAGAGCATGCCTAGGAGGATTTCTGGGATGCAGCATCTTGTATCAAATATGATCGTACCTTGCCTCGTCTGGCTCCTGGATGCTACATGCCTATGTTGCTAACTAGTCTAACTCCCCTGACCATAACAATGCTCGGCAGGGCTGTTTGCTTTTAACTTAACTATACAAACCCTTGGTTGTTTGCCTGAACAAATCACACAAAAGATTCTGTTCGAATTGACAATGGGCTTGACTTCACATTTTCTTACAAGTCCAGAGTGCAGACTTTTCCTGTTTCATGAACCAAAACTCCGTGGGATGTTTTGCTTGTCGAGTTAGTGTGCTGTTCATTCAGTAAAGAAATATATTTCAGTCACTAAAAATTGGTATCTGTGAGAAACCATAGGCCTTGGCTTCTCAGCTCTCTTGAATGAGCCTGAGGTTTACAACGGGAGAAAAGTTTCCTTCCCGTCACATCACATTTCACAATGTGCTGATTTTTTTTTCTTCACTACATAAAAGGTGCAATTTTCATTTACACCAACCTAATGTTATTTTTCAAATAACATGATGATAGAACAGATTTGCTTTTAAAAAGTGAGAGTATGCTGGATATGTAGCTCAGTTAGCAGAGCGTTTCCCTCACATGCACAAAGCTCTGGACTTAAAGGCAAAGCATAAAATGGTGCCGTGGTACATACCTACTTGGGGGATGGAGGCAGGAGAATTAGAAGGTCAAGAACGTCCTGGGATTCATGAGACCTGTCTCAAAAGCGGAGGGAAAAAAAAGGAAGCCAAAATATGATATTATGTGTTGTGTGATATTTTGATTGTGTTCAGACAAATAAAGCTTACTTGGAGTCAGAGGGTGGAGCTAGCCACTAGCTGACCATGGAGGTTTGGAGGACTGTAGAGAGAGGAGACAGGAAGTAGTAAGGTGGGGTTAAGAGAGGATCTTGGCCCTTTTGGACAGAGGAACGGAAGAGGTAGGAAGTAACTGTTGGCTGCTCCCTGTTCTCTGATCTTTCAGGTTCTTACCCCAATATTTGACTCCTGATTTTTTATTGATAAAGATTATTTAGATTAATGCTTCTATTATGAATACAATATTTTAGCTTTGTAAAAACAAAGTGCATATTAAACACTTGTGGCTTTTGTTTCCTGCCTGTATAAGCCATCGTTCTTTCATTTTCCCAGGCAATGGAGTCTGAGAGGGGACTAGGCAACTAGAAATCAAAATATCCACAAGACCAGACCATCCTTTCTTTTAAAATCCTCCTTTTGTTAAGGGAAAGTGCTGACCCTCACATACACCAGACCTGCAGGCGTACAACAGTCCATGGTAGAGTATAGTATAGGGGTCTGAGAAGGCTGCAGAAGAGGATTTGTAGCCTCCTTCTCCCACATGCCTGACCCCTATGAACAAAGAGACTGCAGAGACTTTCCTCTCCTGCACACATCACCACATGGACCCTACTGTAGCTAGAGATCTGAAAACTTGACCGTTCAACTCAGAGTAGTTGTGCCAGCAATTCAAGCCATAGTTTCTTTGTATTTTTTATTTCCTATGATTTAACTTCTACTCTAGCATATAGGTCTCATTATGGTGTTACTTTTGTTTGTATGTTGCTCAGTTAGATATGAGGATTGTTAGTTACGTTTCTCCATCCAGTCTACTACATGGCATTCTTTACTACACCCTTCTACAGTAGCGTATTCCTTATTCTTACATCTTCTCTTTTTTCTCTCACCTTTGTTTCTACCTGTTTTTATTTCTTAATTGTAAACTCCCCCAGATTTAGCAATCTTTAAATCTCTGGACTCTAACACTATCCTATTACATCCAAGTTCCATTTGAACATTGCAAGTACTTCAACTGAAAGAATATAGCTGATTTAAAAAGAAACAAAATAACACCATATATGTAAATTTCAACACTGTAATACAAGAAACACACACAAAGAACAAACAAACGAGCAGACAAAACAACATAATGTAACTCCTCCTAAAATTACTAACACTGCAGAAATGGTGTCTACTGAGAGTGAGTTAGATGAAATGATAGACACTGGCTTATTTAGGTTTACTATTACTGTGCTGAAACACCATGACTAAAATAAAATCGGGGAGGCAGCAGTTTATTTCACTCACAATTCCATGTAACAATTCACCATCAAAAACAGTGAGATCAGGAACTCAAACAGAGCAGGAACCTGGAGGCAGGAGCTGATGCAGAGGCCATGGAAGAGGGCTGCTTCCCGTGGCTTGTTCAGCCTGCTTTCTCCTAGAACCCAGGACCACTAGCCCAGGAGCTTCCTCATGGACAAAGGGCTTGGCCCCTCTCCATCAATCACTAATTAAGAAAATGTCCTATGGGCTTGCATCCAGCCAGATCTTAGGGAGATATTTTCTCAATTGAGGCTTCCATCCTCTTGGATAATGCCAGCTTGCATTGAGTGGACATAAAACTAGACAGCACAGATAGAGAACTCAAAATAATCATTTTAACCATGCTCACAGACACAAGCAGCTATATGAAATAAGTAAGGTGATGACGGATGATCTGAAAGGGATTCAATAAATACTAAAGAAAAACTGATCGAAAGAGCTGGAAACAAACAAACCTAAGTCAACTGAAAGCTCCATGGAAAGACTCAGCGGCAGACTGGATCAAAGAAAGCACAGGATATCTGAGCAACTGCAACAGTCTAGCAAGAATGAGGAGCAAATAAGAAGATACCAGGGGAAATTTCAAGGTACACATAACTCTCTGAAAAGACCAAATCTATTAATCATGAGCACCGAGGACACAGATACATTCTAAAAGCATAGAAAATATTAAAAAAAAAAAACCCACAACAGACATTTTCCCACAGTTGAGAAAAGAAATGCTAATTTAGATACAGGAAAAATGAATGACACTGGATGAGGAGAAAAGAACCTGCATCATATTGTAATTAAAACATTCTTGAAAGTGGTAAGAGAGAAACAGCAAGTGGCATAGGAAGACAGGTACATTAAAATAATACCAGATTATTCAACTAAAACTTTAAACGCCAGTGGAGACTGGAAAGGTATAGTTCAAGTCTTGAAAGCTACCAACTATCAATTCAGACTATACACCCTACAAAGCCATCTGTCATATTGAAGGGAAAATGAAAACTTTCCATGATAAAACAAACAAACAAACAAACAAACAAAGTTTTAAGGACTCCATGACCGCTAAGCCAATTCTGCAGAAATCACTTGAAGGAGTTCTTCAGACTGGAGAGAAAAATAAGTCTACGCAAAAGACACAGGAAAGAACGAACCATGAGGCTGAAGAAGGGACTCCATGGTTAAGAGTGCTTGCTGCTCTACAGAGGACCCAACTGTGACTCCCAGGACCTATGTCAGTTATTACAAGACACCAAAACAAAACAAGAAGCAGAAACAAAAACCTGCATCCCACTAAATTGGAAAACCTAAATCTAACTTTCTAGATGGCATGACCTACAAAAGTTAAAGCAAGGAGAGAGAAACAACTAAAACAGATCTTTAACAAGCAGTGTAATTGAAGCAATAATTAAAAATCTCCTGCCAAAAGTGAAAGAACCCCCAGAGGAGATCTTCCTTCAGGAGAGACCCCAAACCCAAGGAATACACCGAAACCACCGATCAGATGCAAAAGCAAGAGGGTTTATTAGATACACGGGTACCCGGGGCGAAGTCTCTCGGAGGACTTGCGCCCCTTCCTAGGGCAAAGGGGACTTTTTATGGGATTCCAGGGCAGAGGCGCGGTTACAGAAGCAAGAAGCATAGTTACAGGGTCCCTATTGGTTGTTTCAAAGAAGGCCAGGGTGAACTTGGGGTCGTATGTGTGTGGCTGATCTGGCCTTGCCCAGGCCAGCTGCTTATTCCTCAAGGCCAGGGGCCCACCATAAAATATCCTAATTTAACTCAACTGTCTTTCTCTCAAGGCCGCTGACCACAATTATCTCTCTCAAGGCCGGATGGCTGGCCATAGTTATCTCTCTCAAGGCCGGGTGGCTGGCTACGGCTGTGAACTCCTGTTTTTCTGATTCCTTCAGAATGGCGTTTCTTAGGCTAAGTTATTGGGGGGGGGACATTTCATCGGCCCAACGCCCCATGTCCTCATAATGGAGCGGGGGTCTTTCAAAAGGATCCAGGCCCAGATGGATTCACTGGTGAATTTTACCAGACCCCTCAAAGAAGGGCTAACACCAATGCTTCTCAAACTATTGCATGAAATACGAAAGGAAGGACCATTACAAAACTCATTTTTATGGACCACTACTCTGATATGAAAACTAGCAAAGATGCAAAAACAACAGAAAGAAAATTACAGACAAATCTCCAAAAATTCTCAACAAAACACTTGCCAACGAATTCAAGGACACATTAAAAAGTCACTCAAGAACAAATTGGATTTTTTTCAGAGATATAGGAATGATTCAACACATGTAAACCAGTAAATGTTAACCCACACTAATAATGTAGAAAAAAGAGGTAAAAATAAATAAAGCAGTTTGAATGGAGTTACTCTGCAAGAACAAACAAAGAATGGACAATGCTTCTCCCAGCATTGTTAAAAACCAAAAACCTCAGCTGGGCGGTGGTGGCGCATGCCTTTAATCCCAGCACTCGGGAGGCAGAGGCAGGCGGATCTCTGTGAGTTCGAGGCCAGCCTGGTCTACCAAGTGAGTTCCAGGAAAGGCGCAAAGCTACACAGAGAAACCCTGTCTCGAAAAACCAAAAAAAAAAAAAAAAAAAAAAAAAAAAAAAAAAAAAACCAAAAACCTCAATGCTGGGTATGGGATGGCTCCTTAAAAGTTATTGGTCAGGGACTTTGCTGAGACACTCAAAACAACACAAGTTATTGCCATAATTCTTAATTGCCCTTTATAACTAGATAATAAGACTCTGCTGCTGAAGATAACACAGACTTTGGTTTTAGGACAGAGTATCCGAGCTGAACTGACTAGGTGCTGGAGTCCATTTAGGTTTCCCAGTGGCTTTACCCAGCACCTCTGCATAAAGAGGATGATTGGACCACAGGCCTGAGTGCCAGGTGCTTGGAAGGGTCTACACTTGGCTGTGCCTCTTTGCTCCTCCCCTTGGTGTTGTTGTAAAAAGCCCTTTGGACTAAAGCTCTGGGCCGATGGATTAGGATCCAGGCCCTCCTGAGGCTACCCTGTGTTTCTGTCTTTCCTCTCGGTATCTCCTATATAATATTTCTCACTTCTCCCTACTTAAGGGTACCCTGGGTTGTAAAAGTCGGGGCTGGTTCCCCACAATGAGGAAACCTCATCCCTGCCGGCTGAGCCTTCCGCAATGCCAGAAGGTGTACGCAGGCTGCTAGGGGAGAAAGACATCTGTGGTCTTGCTGTACACGACCCGCTACAGTACTGACACGTGGAGCAAAAATTTCCCACTGGTGCAATAGCGGCGGGAGGTCATGGGGCAACCAGATGCTGTTTGATTGGATATGAGGTTTGCTCCGCACCACATAATTATTCATGCCTGGTGCCATAAACGTGGTCCAAAGCCCATGGCTAAGAAAGTCATAAACCCTAGCAGGGCCCGTGTGATTGCTGTGTTTTCTAAATGGTCATGTTGTCAAACTGCCTTCTAAATATTTATGTTTATAACTATAGATTTGTGTGCTTTCAACCTTAGTCAGAGGAGGTGGGTTGTTTGTAGTAGACAGTGGTTAATATCTAGACTCATAACTGGTCAAAGTGATGAGAAAAAGTAGTCCTGAGTGGCCAGCCCTAACTGGGACATCTACATCAATCTCCCTCCTCCAAGTCTCAGGGAACATTGTGGAAGGGGGGGCAGAAAGAACGTAGAAACTGGAAGATGGTGCAGAGTGTGGTGATATATTGTGTACCCTAATAAAATCTGCCTAAAAACCAAAGGACAGAACAAGTCACTAGATTAAATATAGAGGCCAGGCAGTGGTGGCACACACCTTTAGTCCTAGCACTCGGGAGGCAGAGATCCGTTTGTATCTCTGTGAGTTCAAAGCTACCTTGGACTACATGAGATTGACTCAATCTAGGAGAGAAACAGAGCCAGGCAGTGGTGGCACACGCCTTTAATCCCAATGTTTGGGAAGCACACATGCCTTTAATCCCAGCACTAAGAAGGCTGGGTGGAGAAAGGTATATAAGGCGTGAGGAGACAGGAAGCAAAAGCATTTCAGGCTGAGGAGTCCTTAGAGGTAAGACGCAATAGTGGCTTGTTCATTTGTCTCTCCGATCTTTCAGCATTTACCCCAACATCTGGCCCAGGTGTTTTTATTAAAAAGACCAAATTAGATTTCGTGTTTCAGTGGAGTGCTGTGAAATACTGTCTTCTAGACGTGACGTGGTCATTGCTCTCATGAGCTCACAGCAGCTGTGGATACTTGGACACCATCTGCAGGAGATTAAACCAGTCAAAATTCCACTGTGGATGGGGAGGAGCTCATGAGGCCCCGCCCTCGCTGCGGAGGTACTGGAAATTGAAGGCTGCAGGGGAGGAAAGCCATTTTTCTTTAGGGATATCCTGGAGAATGGAGATAGCCCTGGGTGAAGTCCCGAGTGAACGTGTGCTTTTGACATGGGCACAGCCTTGTCAAAGACCCTGGCCTCAGACCCATGGGAAAATGGCAGAGTCTTCTCTCCTGCTCTGAAAGCGAATGTTGATTGTGTATTCAGAAAACGTCCACCATAGCGGCCTCCCCTTGGGTGTTCACTGCCTAGAGACTGCTCCCCTATGAGACTGCTCCTACTGAGGTAGGTTAAACCTGCCTCCTTGTTTATCTGTATGTAATAACCCCGCCTCCTTGTTTATCTGTATGTAATAACCCCGCCTCCTTGTTTATCTGTATGTAATAACCCCGCCTCCTTGTTTATCTGTATGTAATAACCCTGCCTCCTTGTTTATCTGTATGTAATAACCCCCGCCTCCTTGTTTATCTGTATGTAATAACCCCGCCTCCTTGTTTATCTCTATGTAATAACTCCCACCTCCTTGTTCAGCTGTAGGTTCGAACCCCACCTGCAAATAATAGAAAGGCTGGGCTTCTGAGGTGCTGAGGCTTCTGTATCAGCAAGAACAGTCCCCCCAAGCCCAGCTTTCTTTCTCTGTATGTGTCTGTCTGTAATTTCTTTATCCCCTCACGGGACCTAGTCAGATCTGTCCCTACAGCCATGCGAGGATGCGGTGGGTGTATGGCCCCAGGACCACATACATATTGGCAGCTCTAATTGAACTCAGTAGGTTATAGAAGACAAAGAGGAAGACGAAGACGAGGAGGAGGAGGGAGATGGAGGAGAAAGAGAGGACACTGAAGTTGAGAGGATGATGTGTTGGGGCATCAGGAGAGTTAAAGTTGGGAGCGTGGGTGGTTATGTTAAAAAGACATTGTATATATGTATACATTAAAAATATTAAAAAATTAAGGCTGTTGTCATTCTATTTTAAAATCATATTAAAAATATTTAGTTTCAAAAGATGACTAATGAGTTTGAGACGTATTTTTACCCGAGTGTATTTGTGTATGTTGGAATGAATGTGTGCCGCATGTGTGTGGGTACCTGGGGAGGTCAGGAAAGGGCATCACATGTCCTGGAGCTGGAGTTACGGGTGGCGGTGGGTGAGACATGAGTCCTGAGGTCAGAACTCAGGTCCTCTGGAAAAGCAGAGAACAGCCGAGCCATCTCTCCAGGCCCTAGTTAGTTTATCTGAAACCTCCCTCTCTTTGGCTGTCCTATTATATATCCAGCCTTCTTAAAGTACATTCTAGTTATCACTGGAGTGTTGGGGGAGGTGAGCAGGGCTAATTCATGGAACAATGTCTTACAGCTTCTTATTGGCAGTTATCCATTTTGAAACAGTATTCCAAAATCTTTCTTTAAAAAGATACCTCTTGTTCTAATGAGACTTGGCCCAGGATAAAATTCAAGACAGAGAGCAAACAATCGAGCGTCTCTTTATGGCAGAAATCACACTTTCCTTACAGTGCCTGTCAGATAGGAGAGCAGCCCATTTCACAGACAGCACAACTGAGGAAATGCCGGGGAACAGGAACGAAAGTAGGACACCATACATCTGATATTTATAAGCCTGTGGCACTTTTCATCCGAGTGGCAATTCTTCTTCACCCTTCCTTTCTGCTTTCTAGGAACCACGGCAGAAGCAGTTGGATGTAGCCGTTGATGCTATGGAGGGTGAGCACCACATCCTTGGGCTTTGTAACTGAGTAGTTCTAACAGTAAAACTAACAGCCGGTTACTGGGAAAACCTCAGCGTGTGAGTACAATGAATACTTCTACGTTTTACTTTCTAGGAGGAAAGAGGTATTGTATTAATAAGCCGGTTTTTTCATTTTGAATCTCCGTAGGTATTATTATTTCCTAACAGGACAAGCAGAATCCAGTTTTTAAAAATAAACACCACACTTTAATAACCATTATGATATTTCAGTTTTTTATTCAAGGGGGGGGGGAGAAAGAAGACCTCAAAGGGCAATATGCCCAGAGCCTTTCACTGATTTGTTTACTTAGCTAGGAAAAAAAGCACTGTATTGGATCAGTTAGGCTAATCTTGAGATGTGTACTTAGATATCCCTGAACAGGGTTGGGGGCTCTCTCAACATCTCCCCCATTCTTGTCTGGAAATCAGAATGTACTAATGCATTGCTCCCCCTGAATCGCTGAGAAAGTCTGAACTATGGAACTTTCTTTCCTTGGGTGTCCTGGTGCCTACAGGGCTCTGTGTACCCGATTAGCCCCGTAGGTTCTCTTCCTGGCTTTGTGTCCTTCTCAGCCCCTCCTTCAAAAGCAGATGATAAAGGCCGTTCTCTCCGGCATGTATTTTAGCTGCAACCACTCACATTCTTCTCTTTTTGCAATCTGGGGAAACGGGGTTAAAGCTCCTTGCCAAAATCATGCCTTTGTGCTTTAGAAGAGGCCACCAAGATATCCTCGCCCCCCCCCCCCTGCAGACTTTGTGTTTTCTGCTTTGATGCATCCATGGAAGGGCACCCCAGAAACACACAACTGTTTTAAGCAAGTGGTGGAAAGTGAGGATTCTGTTCCTCCAGCTCCTCTCTAATGGAAAAGGTGGTGGCGCCTGTGAAGTGTGTGTCTGTATCTCTGTGCAGTGGAAGCCCGGGGGACCTGAAGATAGAAGTAGACCAGAGCTGGCTCGTTCCTTTGTTAATTCAATGACCATGAAAAGCACGACACAGTCCTTTGGTTCTCTGTTTTCATTCCCCCTGTCCTCTCTGACCACGGAACAACTTTTAACTCTACCTCAATAATTAGTATGCCTCGGACAGCTAAAAGTTAAGTCCTTCTCAGAGGTGCTAAAAACATTTTAGGGGGGTTTGACTAAAGCCATTAGTCTATGCCACACTGTGAAAAAGCCTCTGAAATCATTTCTTTATACATATATATTAGAATCCCATTTTTGTTTCCAAAATTCTTTTACTCTGAATGTGAGGAAACTAAACCTGAGCAGAGTACTGGATACTTAATGCCTTATTCCTAATCTACTCCTGCCAACTACGTTCTCCAGCCTACCAGGAACCCTCCAACAACAACAGAATTCCCAGACCATGACTCTCAGCACTTTCCCCTAAGTATCTAATGGTCTCAGGCAGAAGGCCAGTTACCATACTAAAAATCCGGAAACAGGTTAGTGGTCAAGTGTAGCTTAGGACCAAGCATCTGATGCCCCCCCTTGCCCCAAAGGCGAAGGCTGGCTCCTCACTCACTCAGTCACCTGTGCTTTGGCTGTCCACATGGAACACAGCTGAACTTCAAATCCCTACCAGGCCAGCTTTGGAGAGAGCTTAGGAAGTCATTATCCCACAAGGGTTTCTCTCCTCCTGTATTAGTCGAGGTTCCCTACAGGAACAGAAGTGATAGAAGAAAATAGATATAAGTTTAAAGGGGGTTTATTAGGATGGCTTACAGACTGTGGGCTGGCTAGTCCAACAGTGGCTGTCTCCTGATGGAAAGTTCAAGAGTCCAATAGTTGCTCAGTCTGTGAGGCTGAATGTCTTAGCTCGTCTTCAACTCCCAAAGAACTAGGTGATAATACTATTGGAGAAATGTCTCAGAAGCAGGCTAGATGAACCTCAGCAGTGTTAGTGAGGGCAAATAGGCAAACAGCAATTTCCTCCTTCCATATCCTTTTATATAGGCTGCTACCAGAAGGTGTGTCCCAGAGTTAGACTGGATCTTCCTACTTCCAAAGATGTGGATTTAGGACAGGTCTTCCCATCCCAAAAGACGCAATCAAGAAAACCTAACAGGCGTGTCCAGCCGCTTGGGTCATAGTTGATGACAGATATAGTCTCGTTGACAACCTAGATTAGCTGACACAGGGTCAAGTGTGGTGGCGCACACCTTTAATCCCGGCAGTTGGGAGACAGAGGACGATGGATCTCTGAGTTTGAGGCCAACCTGGTGTACATAGTGAGTTCCAGGACAGCCAGACTATGTAGAGAGACCCTGTCTCAAGAAGACAAAAAGGAAAAGAAAGAAAAAGAAGAAGATGAGCTATCACACTTCCTCCAAGCCTTTTTCAAAAGTTCCAGGTAAAGCTACACTCAGGAAGACCCGAGTTTAAACCTGGTGCCCATACACAAAGTCACCTGTGGTGCTCTATTCCTGTCATCCCAGTGCTGAGGTAGAGGTTGGTGGTATCATAAAAGGATGGTCCTTGGGGCTCACTGGCCAGCCAGTGTGGCTGAAAAGGTGAGCCCCAGGTCCAGTGAGAGACCCTGTTTCTAAACATGATGTAGAGAGCAAATGAGAAAGATGAGACCCAGTGTTGAACTCGGTCCTCTACATTCATGTGTACCTATGTGCATGTTCATCCAAACAGATGGACACACACATGATCATGGGTGTGCATACATAAACACACACACACACACACACACACACACACACACACACACACACACACACACACACACCCTGCTCAATTCCATGAGCCGTCTGACAGTTCTTTATGGGGATCTACAGCTCCCTGCCCCAGACTCACCGCTTCTTACCTGCTCCGATCACAGCCTCCCTCACATCTCCTGAAACACGACGAAGATTTCTGCTGCTCTCCGGGTGAGGCTCCTGGTGCACACTCTGAACATGAAAGCCTTACTGTGACACGGGTCCTGGTAGAGAATTTGAGGCCTACCATTGTTTCTCTCAGTCTTTCAGAGTCTCTGAGAGACAACACTCTCATCACGTAATAAGCCCAGGCATAAGAAGGAAGCTGCCGATCTGTCTTCTGCTGGGGGTCTGACTCTGCCCTTAAGTATGTGTGCAGAAAATTGAATTGAAGTTAGTAAACCTTGTATTTACCCTGACCTAAAATTATTTGCTTGGAGCTCTCACTGATGCCTCTCTTCTGTCATGCTTTTTAAACACAATTCTCCAAACGTGTTCATGCTTTTCCTTCTGGCTGCTCGAGAGCCTCCTCGACGGCACTCGACGCTGCCCATGTGTTATGATCAGCTGTGAGATGTCATACGAAATGTGTTACCCGTGAGAGCTCCTCCGAAGCCTGCAAGGGACTTGCTTCTTCAAGGAAGAGAACTTCCGTGGCTGGAGCAACCACCTCCGTCTTGTTACATCTTGTTAGAATAACCTGGCTGGGGGACCCTGAAGGTTCGAGTCACGTGTGAAAACCATCTAGCACAGGGCCTGAGAGGAGAGGTTGACACCACGGCAGCCATGGGTCAGCTGGTCACGTGTAAGGGGAATTACTGGATCATGTATTCCAGTGGCTGCTACTTAATTAAACTCTGTACCCACAGAAGCAAGGCAGGTAATTCACAAGAAGGGGTAGGGCCCAGTGGGTACTGGGTCGTCAAGTTCATGCCACCAACTGCTGTGGGATGTCTGTCTGTATGCTGTGAATGTGTGTTGCTCCTATTGGTTAATAAATAAAGCTGCATTGGCCAATGGCAGGGCAGGATGCAGCCAGGTGTCAGATCCAAGAAGGATAGAGAGAGGAGAAAGGCAGGGTCAGGAGAGACGCTGTGAGCCACCGCCAGGAGAAGCAAGGTGTGAGAGAACAGGTAATGCCATGAAGCCGTGTGGCAAAACACAGATTAATAGAAATGGGTTGAATTAAGTTATAAGAGCTAGTTAATAATGAGCCTGAGCCGTAGGCCATACAGTTTGTAATTAATATAAGCCTCTGAGTGATTATGGTATAAGCGGCTGTGGGACCGCGGGTGGGAGAGATTCATCTGGACCGCTGGGCAAGGCAGGACTGGAGAAAATTCCATCTACCACCAGCATTTCCAGTTTTTCCAAAGATGCCAAGAACACAAATTTTACCACTTATAAACATGAGCGTGTAGGTAAAACATGGTGCCTAACTCCCAACTTATTAACCTCTGCTTAGGACTAACGATCTACAACCAGCCAGCTTGGTCAGCGGGCCATTTTAACTAGAGAGACTCAATCGGAGTTCATTTAGTGTTCCAAGATGAGTCAGATCTGGTGTCTGGCTGCAGGGGACTGATAAGAGCGGCAGAAAGCACCAAGGCTGGGTAAGGTTAGGCAAAACGCAGAAAACACAAATTACCTCTTACGAGGGAAGCATGTCTTACCCCAACGCTTCTCTTCTGTCTCCTGAGCCCTCCCTAGCAGAAAAACATCCCCCAACTGCTCTACCTTCCCCAGAAACACAGAGCAGATGAAGGACTCTTGAGTCAGGGCCAACACTGGTCCATTCACGTGACTTTCTCACACAGCCTCACAATAAGGAAAGGTCACAGTGGACAACTTTTTACATACAATAGGGGTAGGCTCTTCCACTTTGCAGCTGCAAACCCTGCAACAGGATGGCCAGTGTGGCCAGCAGATTGTAGGCTATGTTTTAGCCACCCCATTCCTGCAGCTGGGTGCTTTCTCCAGGACACAGGGCTCAGTTGCCAACGTGCTCAGTCCCTCACCGGGCTGCATGAGCATCTCCACATGTGCTTTCTGTACCAGATAAAATGTAGACTGTGTTGAAAATTCTTTTTCCTGCAGTCTTCCTACCTGCCGTGTGGATGAAAATCAGGAGCCCTTGGGATATGGAGCTATTTAAAAATAAATGTGGCATATGTAACCATAGCGAGCGATTATATCCATTCTAAATGGACTTTGCCCTAAGAAAAATAAAAAGCCAAGCTTTGGGGTTTTATTTCATTTACCAGAACCCCAGTGAATTGAGCATGATTGAAGTGCCTGTGTTTGGCTGGGCTCCTCTATGTAATGCTGGCTTGTTGGACCGGCTTGAGTGGACCCAGCTGTAAAACTAAGAAGCCCCTCTGGACACAATCTCTTCCCAGATGCTGAAAATACCTCCTCTTTGAGAAGTTGGAGGAATAATTCTGCTCCAACAATAGGACATTCTTTCTTCTCGAAGGTTTTATTTTTACAGGGAATAGGAATGGAGCAAGAGGTTATTGTGTGCCACAAGGCAATGCCCAGAGCAGGGGCAGAGTCCTAACCTAGTTAGGAGACTGGGAATTTGATCCAGCACCCTGAAGAGAATATTGTTCTGTGTTTCTCATTAGACACAGCACCCTTGTCCCCACGCCACATCTACTGTGTGCGGGTGACTGCATGCACATGCATGCCTATATGGAGCAAGAATCCCTAAGATCCTTGGAACCTGTCTTTGTTTTTATTTCTGAGGGCACCTCTGTCAAAACCCCAGAGCTGAAATAGTTCACACAGTACAACAGCAGGGTTTATGCTGTGTGTGGGGTGGGGGTGGGGTTCCTTCTCTTCCTACACATTACTTTGTGGATTGTTGTGTAGCCATCACCTCTGGTGGGAACATTACCTTCTCTTTGTTACCACTGAGGGTGTACTCAGTAGTTATCCCACACAACCTTGTAAAAAGACATCTCCCTTTTTTTTTCTTTATTTTTTCAGTTCTCCACTTAGTTTGAAAGTCTTGATTCAGTGTGAGCAATCGTGAGAGTTAAGATTGAAACAAAACAAAAAAAGCCTTACCTTCCTGTCTGATGTTGACTTTCAAATCGGCCAGAAGGCTCCTGGGATTAAAGAGAAGATATGCGCTATCTTCTTGGGAGGATAAGTTTTCCTTTCTTCTTAATAGAAAACTTCTGACTTAGACAAAGAAACCGAGAGTCCTCCTGTGGCTATTCCAACGGGAAAAAAAAAAACAAAAAAACAAAAAAAAAAGATGCATAAGCTTCATGCAGCATCTTACTCTCTAGGAAGGCCCTGACCACAAACTTAGGCAGTTAGAGGTCATAACTCAGCCCGCTGAGGATCTAAAGTAATTAGAGGGGTGTTGCAAAAACTCCACTAAAAATGGATTCAGTCTCGACGCACATTGGCTTCCTTGGGAGGTAGGCAAAAGGACACATTCTGATGGAGCACAGGAAAGCAAGCATTCAGGGGCTGGGGTGTGTGTAGCTCCCTAGCTGGGTGTTTGCCCAGCGCACGAGGCCCTGGCTTCAACTGCAGCTTGGTCAAAAGAAAATATTTTCAGTTTGATTCCACACCACTGTTTACCATTTTCTGTCTGCCGTATCTGAGCTTGCCTGCCGCCTTTGCACAATAAGGAAGCAGGGGCATATTCAACACTGCTTATGTTAAAGTTGTGAAGAACGTGGATACCTACTCAAAGCAAGCCTGTCGTGATTTTTCTTAATTATTTTAGAAATGTCATCTCTAATGCCATCCGCTCTTTTGTAGCTCTGAGGAGAAAATCGAATAAGCACCCATTTCCTGAGAACCGCTTTAAAAAGTTTGCAGTCAATTTTTTTTTTTTCAGATGGCTATGAAACAATTCAATGATATGGGTAAGCCTGCAGGATGATAGGAGACCCATTACGTGTAATCAGGAAAAAAATATTATGGCGTACCCAGGCAGACTGCTTCACATAGTTCAGTTAGTTTAGGTTAAGAAATGTTTTCTCTCAGGAAATGCCTTCAAACCGGGGCTACATTTTATTTAATGATGTGGAAAAATTCCACAAAATATCCTTATGAGAAATGTATTTAATTTTCTCTTTTTAAGCC
This sequence comes from Peromyscus leucopus, assembly GCF_004664715.2. Taxonomy (NCBI): domain Eukaryota; kingdom Metazoa; phylum Chordata; class Mammalia; order Rodentia; family Cricetidae; genus Peromyscus; species Peromyscus leucopus. The sequence continues at coordinate 18,552,825 of NC_051074.1, read as the reverse complement.
AGTCAGCAAGTAAAGTGAGCTGCATATTGCTCGCATTACTAACACCGCCTGGCAGCGCATACTGAAATATGCCTGGTCATGCACATTCGGAGGCACTGTTAGTTGGGAGCCCTTGGTATGGTTGCTTAGCACTTCCCAGAGACTGATTGACCTCAGCTGCTAAAATTTCTGCCTAGATATTGACAGATGTTGAAATCCCGAGTAAACTCCTCTTGCCTTTTTTCTGTCCCTGCATACAAAGCGATAAACCGAAGTGCATCTCGCCATCAGCAAACAAGATTCTTGCAGCTTTAACGACCGCACGGAAGAAAACATTTGCGCCCTGATGGAAAGGAGCAACCCTCAACCTTGGCACCTTCAGGGTAGGCGGGGGAATGAGAAGCCTCAGGAAATGGGACCATGCTGTTGGTGTACACCTTACTTCCCTCCCACTCAGGCAGCTAGCCTAACTCAATTTATCTTTTTCAGGGTTTAATCATGAACAGGTCACACTGTGTCCTTCCCTGGGTCACTCAGTTTCTTTTCTGCCCTTTGGTGGAGGCGGGCTTGCTCTCCTCTGCTCTATAAACACTGCAAGGCAATAATGACATTCTCAAAATACGTGGGATTCACTTATGAAAACCACTGGTCGACAGTGATAAAACAGTGTTCTAAATTATCTTTTCCCCCTATATTTACAATTTGCAAACTCTAATTTTTACTCTAGTAGGAAAGTAAACTGGAGAGATAGGCTGATTTTTGATAGAGACAAGTGTGATAGAAAATTCTTGGTGCAAATGAAATGTATCTGATTTAGTTAAGATTTCCTTTCTCATTTGACCTCTATTCCTGTTCCCAGCTCAAGGCAACTTGTCTGAGCACTACAAAGAGAATATGTGTTTTCAGAAGTCAGATATGCAAAGGAAGGTTTCCATGGGCAGGGCTGCTTAGGCATTTTCATTTTATTAAAGCTGTTACAGGATTTTTTTTAAAAAATAGCATCAACTTCTACAAACTTTGATCATGTACACTGAGAGGTATGAACACAATTAAATGGTAGTTCTTCACTGTAGCAAAGATACACATTGTGCTTATTTACCTACCCTAGAAGGTTAATTGTTGGGAGTTGAGTTTTCAGTATGCCAATAGCTGCTGAACATCATGTGAGTTATCCCTCAAAATGAAATGTCCCTGCCCTGTAGGCAGAGTGTCTGCTCTGTAGACTCTATGAACGTTAGGCCATAGAAAACTTACAGGCATGTGACTGGGCAGCAGCCACTTAGGCCAAGTGCTTGACTTTATTTTAGTCCAATGAGAACAAAATAGGATGTTCTGAAAGCATAGGATATCATCTCTCTGACCTGGAGACAAACATCTCATTCTCAATTCAGTTTATTTTATACACAGATTTGGGTTCCCCTGGAAATATACTGATCTTTTAGACCAGAGACTAAAACTTTCTCATATGGAAAATCTTTCAAGAGTAAATACCTCCCATTGGTGGTCACATCTTGCATTTTCCAGGAATTTTCTTCCATTAGTAGCCAACAAATGATAATTCCAAGTTGGCATTGTCTCTGGTGCCTGTGGGTTCCAGTTGATGATACTGGGCAAGAAAAATGAATGCTACCTTTTATATAAGTAATCAGCTAACACCTAGCTTCTTGATAACTTCACATTACTTATGAGAAATTGATAGAATTTTTATTTTTATGGAGACAAATATAACTAATGGTTCAAAACAGAAGCCTCTCTGGTTTTCCCGTTGTAGTCTTTGACGTGATGGTCTATACGTTTGCTTTGTGGATGTTAAAGTAGTACTTTTTTAGGCAGACTTTTGTAGCTATCAGTTTCACACAACATTCCTTTTACTCTTTAGCACATATTGGTTAGAATATGGAGCTACTGAGATTATACTGAGAGTAATCAACGAAATCTCAAATCTTTTCTGTTGCAGAATAAAATAATGCAAAATAAATAATGCCATTTCAAACCGCTCATCTTATGTTCTCTAGTTGGATCCTAACAGAGTGTGTTGGATTAACTCTCATTATGCTTGCCTAGTCTAGATCTTTTTGAGTAAGATCACATTATTAATTATAGCCCCTGAGATAAATGTTTTATTAAATGCTTTAAAATGAGTATATTACAATACCTTGTTTCAAGCGTCTTTCCCAATTCTGGATGTCATACATAGTTTTTGTAAAAAAAAAAAAATTTGATTGCAAAAAGAAGCAAACGTGAGAATCACTGTTTGAAAGTCATATTAAATCAGTCACTTTCTCTAGAAACAATTTAAAATGAATATTGATTTTATTTTTTAACCTCAGAATATATCAAGATTGCAACCTGCATATTGATTCAATTAGGCTTGGGAGCAAGTGTCTGAGAATTCAAGAGGTTCAGAGTTTTTTAATTTTTTTGTATCTCCTGAGAACAGAATGACTTTCTAATTTCCCCCGAACAATTCCCCTGGACTAGTAGATGATGAGACACAGTCCTCAAATCTTTATTCAAGGGAGCCTCCCAGCAGAACACTGTGCTTAGGTAAGGAGACAGCACCAGGTTGTATTTTATGCCCTGACCCATACTATGGCCACTCACGTGGGAAGCCTTCCGGGGCCTCACAATGGATACCATCTGGCTTTGGAGGTCTGAAATCCGTACATGTCTTAAGTGCTACGTAATGACTTCCTGGAAGATTTTCTTTTCCATCAGTATTGTATGAAAACTGATTGCAAGAGAAATGTTTGTTTTACCTCTAATTTCTTTTGCTGAAGCTGCATCTTTAAAATTATTGGCTTTGTGTCATATTTCTATATGTGTGTATGTGCATGTGGTGTGTGTGTGTGTGTGTGTGTGTGTGTGTGTGTGTGCACATGTGCGTGTGTCCATGTGTGTTTGCGTTTCTCTTGCTTTTTCCTTTCTTTTTGAATGCTGGTTGATTTGTTTTGTTTGCCTGTTTGTTTTCTAAAGTGAGAGAGACAGCAAGAAGGCTTGAAGGTGGACAGGAAAGGTAGGAAGGATCTTAGATGAGATAAGGGAGAGGAAACTATGATCAGAATATGTTGTATGAAAAAAATATTTTCACCGAAAAAGTATATGATCTTTTATCCAACCTATGCAGTTTTCAGAAGAGTGCCCAACAGTCTGTATTTTGTACCCTTTGTTGATCACTCCATCTGGTCTGAATTTAATACTGAGACTTAATAATTTAATGTCTATAATTACGTCTGGGTCAGCTTTAGTTTTTATTTTCTGTACTGTATTTTAGTTAGAGAATTTCTATTTTCTTTCTTCAGTACGCATTACTCTGCTTTATCATGTATGGATTGCTACGCCCTGCCCTTATGCCTTCTTTTTCAAAACTGTAGTGACCTGTGGTACCTTTAACTTAAATGCTTCTACAACTTTAAGACTGGCTCTAGGCCACTGGGTTTTATTTATTTGGTCTCCTTTTTTTTTGTACTGAATTTCTCTACTGGGATGCTGCTTGCTCCTATTTACCGTGGGAAGAATGAACTATGTGCATTGGCTGCATTTCTCTTGACTGTGATAAAAGGTCTGACAGGAGTCACTTAAGAGATGAAGGTCTTTGGGGGCTCACAGCTTCAGGATATTTCAGGACACTATGTCAAGGAAGGCGTGTTAGCAAGGACAGCTTAGTGGACAGGAGGATGAGGTGGCGGGTCACACCATGACAGGGAAGAAACAGACCTAGACTGGAGCTTCACGGGGTAGATCCAACAAATGGTCACCTCTAGTAGCCAAATCCATCAGCTAGTCATTATGTTCCCCAAGTTCCATAACCTCCCCAGACAGCTGGACACCAAATGTTCAATCAAGCACATGAGCCTGTTGGGGGACAGTTCACATTCAAATCATAGACCTCAGTATTGGAAGGTTTCAATAAGGTTTATTTGGATTAGTGTTGATTAATACTTTGTGATTTCTTTCCCACAATCTGCTCAAATTTTAAATTCCTGGAAGGTGGGGATATGACTCATTAGTGTTCATATAATTATGTCTAATGCCCATCACAGGGCCTAATAGATCTGATAGATATGAAATATCTAATATGAATTAATTAGAAGAATAAATATATCTCTCTCTCTCCTTTATCACGATTTTAAATACTTTAAAAAGGCGTTTGCTGTTTTATGTGATAATGCACAAACCATCCATGGAGTTTGTTTATTAAAAATACAAAACTGACATAAATGTTTCTGGGGGTGGGGAGAGCTTTATTGTATTGACTAATACAAAAATATTTTCACTTAGAAAGTAAGTGTAGTGGTAATACGGTTAGACGTGGAGGCCGAGCTGGTGGACTAATGTCAACCACACTCCTTCTCTAATTCTGTGTCCGTACTGTCCTAACACTGCTGGCTCTTGTACCACGACTTCCTATGTGGTGAATGCCCACTGCAGCTGGAACCATTCCTTAGAAAGTGCATGCCATCCCTCATGGCTGTCCTTTATCAACAGCAGCAATAGTGATAATAATGACCATAAGTGCAATTGCTGGCATTTATCGTGCTCTTAGTGCGTGCCAGCCCGTGTTCTGATCGTTTTAAGACTACTGAATCATTCTGTCTCACGGGAACCGATCAGCAGACATTATTCTTAGTGTCAGTTTTGCCGATTAGAAAGCCAAGGCACCAAGAGGGTTAAAGGTCATGATTGGACTGGAGTTCAAACACCAGCAACCTCATTGTAAACTCTGCTCTTTGAGAGACATCATTTTGTTTTAGAAAATTCCTTCTTATATTATTTGTTTTGAAGTCTACTTCTGGCAGCATCTACTCATAATCTGAATTTCTGCTACTGCATCAAGTTGAACCTTTTGCTGGACAGACTTCCGAATCCTCCATGAGAGCATCACATCACTCCTTGCTCAAGTTGTGTCCTAAGGTTGAGTATCATTGACTTTATTTTGTTTCGTTTTTATCAGATCAAAGTTCATGAAACTTGGCCCTTTGGTTCTTTGAACTGCTGTCTTCTCAGGACATGGCAAATCTCTTTATTATAAAGTGAATCTTATGTGATGAAAGAATGGAAGAGAGGATGGGTACAGTGACTGTGCCTCTCTAACTGTCTTGGAGTTGGATCCTTCACCTTTCTGTTGACTCACGGTCAGCTGACCCACTTCACATGTATGTCCTTTATAGGTCCGTATACAGTATCACGTATCTGACCTATTTCACCCCATCGCTACTGTTTATATACTTTTCTCTATTTTCACGGTAGGAGTACCTCTCCAAATTATAATCCGCCATCAATGAACTAGACAACCTTCCCACCAAGATCTTTGCTATGAGGCTGCATGGTCCCTGCTGCTAATTAGTCTGATCCCTGCTCCTTCCTTTTTGTTCCTCTTGTGGGCACAGGGACAGCCCAGGACTTCTTCTGTACCAATATCAGGGAGGCTTATGGCATTAGGTTTTCACTTATCTTTCCCATATGTAGGTTTTGCTATTCCCATACCAGAGTGCCACCACAGACACCTCAAGACCCCCATAATTTCAAGGTTTCTGATAAGTATGAAGAGTAGAACATATCTTCTCAAAGTTCAGGCATCCTAAACTTAATTGCTATAAAACAGCTCCAACAAATAATAATAAAAAAAGCAACATTAAAACTCCCAATTAGTTTCAGTAGTAGACTGTGTTTCTATCAGTTGCAGACCTGTAGATGAGATGAATTTGAAATAAACAGAAACTTAGAATCTTGTTAGGAGAGGTCGGGGTACATGGAGTCTCTACCAGGAGCTCTTATGAAAAGTGATATACCACGGTCACTGTCTGCTTGCTTATTTTATTGATCTAAACAATACTAGCTTGTCATGAAAGCAGAATGATAAACTGATGTAAATGTGGGTTTTTTTTCTGAGTGTCCAAACAACCAATAAATATTGTATTAGATTCTCTCAGCCCATTAATCTCCTCTAGCCAAGGGTCTCTCTGTGACAGCCAAGAATGGGGAGGAATTCCACAGTAGATAATTCTTTGTATTTATGTCCCCACGGTGTTCAAAACAGGAATCGTGGGATGCAGTGTGATCATGATCATGAGCCTGTTTTGTGAAGGAGAATTTAGCCTCAGAAACTCCCCAAATTTCTACAAGGTAAAGTTTAGTTAAGAAGACTCCATCTACCAAGAATGTCAGAAGGCTATAGTGACCATCTACATGGCCATTGGAAGGATGTAGTGACCATCTATACCGTCATCGGAAGGATGTGGTGGTCATCTACACCATCATCAGAAGGATGTATGTGGTGGTGGATAGGAAAGCACCTCTGTTGAGGAGGACCTGAGCAGAGAAACTGACTCTGGAAGCTGTGTGACACCTTTCCTCCTCTACCCTAGTGTTTCTCAGTGTGGTAGCCAGCCTGCTGTGTTCACATCATCTGATGTCATATTAGATATTAGGTTCTGCCCAGATTCACGTAGTTAAATTTCTCATCTATCCCCCTAGCGCACTGGAAACTCTGGTGGGAGTACCCACATTCTGTGGTTCGGCACGTCCTCCAGCTGATCCTAACTGGCCCTAAAGTGAAGAAGTGTAGTGGTTTACATCAGGAAACCTCAGAGGCCACACTGTCCCAGCCCCCTGTCTACACACCAACTGTGTGATTATGTTAGCCAGGGTTCTCTAGATGAACAGGCAGATGTATGTGTAGTTGGATTTACTAGAATGGCTTACACAGTAGAGGATGGGGTGTCCAGCAATGGCTGGCAGCACACTGGAGAGCCTGAGGCCCCACCCATTGCTTCTCGGGCAATGACACTGGATGCCTCAGCAGTTCTAGTGTGATGCTAAAGACCAGAAGATCCTGGAGAGTCATTGATCTTGAGTCCAGTTTGGAAGGCTGAAGCAGCTAGAGTCCAGTATGAGAGGAAGGAGAGCAGCATCACTGCCACAGCCGTGGGAAAGACACCCCCAGCAGCAAGGAGAAAAGGCAGGCAGCTAGGCAGGCAGAAATAGTTCCCTGTGGATCCTTTTTTATCTGGACTTCCTGACAGTTTCCACTCACTCTGAGGGAGGATCTTCTCTCCAGTTAATCCTTCTCTTGAAACACCTTCAAAGACCTCCACCCCCACCGCATAGGTGTATCTCTTTCTTGGTTCCAGATCCCACCAAGCTGGCAATCAAGATTACTCATCACACCAACCACCTCAGATTTGTTAAGGCTATCACATTGCTGCCCTCAATCTAGCATCTAAAAGACATAGCCTGAAGTTCCCTGAGCTCTTCTCAAAGCCTTGGGCCTTTCTCATTTTTCCTTTTCTTTTTAATCTCCCTTGTTTGCTTGAAAAGATTCTTCATTTCCTCGATGAAAACATTGCCAATTTCACACTCCAACAACGCAGCTGTGACCTTTCCTGTGTGTGAACTTTTCCCTGCACTCTTTGGAGAATGTTAAACATTGTCCTATGGCCTTGCTTTTCTTTCTCAGTCACTTCCTAAGGGCTGGTGTCCTCAGGGGTGTTTCTCTAGTTCTCTCCTGGATTGCCATGACTTTTACCTGACACTTCCAAAGTCCATATCTCCATCATGGTCTTTTTCTCGGAATCCTAATGTGCCCATTGCTAATGTCGCCTGGACAGATATCTTTACCTCTGGACACTCTAGTAAACCTCAAAGTCAGCATAACTGATAACCCAGCTTGAAGATACTGTCTACACCTCTGCTTACAACTTGCCTTGAATACTTAGGCACGGAGGTCATTCTCAAGTGTAAGGATAATAATAGCTCTGCCCGTTGTAAAACCTTCATAGCTAGCTGTAGCTAGTTTTTCTCTCCGGGTCCCGCCAATCCCCGGCAGTCTGACAGCCCACTTATAAAATAAACACATAGACTCTTATATTTTTCAAACTGTTTGGCCTAATGACTCAGGCTTCTTGCTATCTATTTCTTATATCTTAAATTAATCCATTTTTATTAGTCTATAAGTTGACACGGGCTTGTGGCTTACCGGTACCTTAAATCTCACTTGTCATGGCAGCGTCTGGCAGTGTCTCCCTGACTCAACCTTCCACTTCCCAGAATTCTCCTCTCTCCTTATCCCGCCTATACTTCCTGTCTGGCTACTGGCCAATCAGTGTTTTATTTATTAACCAATCAGAGCAACACATTTAACATACAGACCATCCCCCAGCAGCTAGCTGATCTGCATTTAAGAATAGCCAAACTTACTTACCTGGGTGTTAACTGTTACAAGCATCTTTCATTCTTTTTCTGGATTTTATTATAAAAATAATCAAACTTAGAAGTTGAAAGAATGCTCAGCTAGAAACTTTATATCCTGCCTACATTTTACTAAGCCTGCTTGGTTATAGAACAGTTCCACCCAATTATCCTTCTGCTTGGACATCTATCAGTTCGTACGGGTTCACAGGTATGAAAGCAGCATCCAATACTAGCACACTTTTCCCTAAAAGTGTTTATTTTTACTTAGGATCCAACATTTGTTTGTAGTCTTTTTTTTTTTAATTTAAGGTAAAATTCATACACAATACAATGCACAAATCTTAAGGAAACATTAGGTAAGTTTGGCAAATGCGTACACTCATATAACTCAAACCCAACACTCTAAAATGTTTTCTTGTGCCTCTTGCCAGCCAACTGTAGCTCTTGCAGCTGCCCACTGTTCTCACACCCATGACAATGTAGTTTTGCTAGTTCTAGAAGAACTTTTACATGTGATAGCTTTGTGTGATGATTCTTTAGCCAAGTGTCAGGTTTTTGAGGTTCACCCATTATTGTATGGAATCACTGATTTCCCTTTTAATTGCTGAATAATGTTCCATTGATAACAAAAGCAGAGTTTATTTCTACATTACTCTACTGGTGGATTTTTATCCTTTGTTTTTTTAGGCTTTTAAATCTTATGAAAGCTCTGCTATAAACATTCCTTTTTTTATTGTTTGTTTGTTTTTGTTTTTCGAAACAGGATTTCTTCATGTAGTTTTGGTGCCTGTCCTGGATCTCACTTTGCAGACCAGGCTGGCCTCGAACTCACAGAGATCTGCCTGGCTCTGCCTCCCAAGAGCTAGGATTAAAGGCATGCACCACCACCACCCAGCCACATTCTTTGAATATTATTATACATTTCATATACTTTTTTTTTCTTGGTCCTTGGGATCAAACCCTGAGTTTCATGCATACCAGCTGTGGTGGTTTGGAAGAAAATGGGCTCCATAGGGAGTGGCCCTATTAGGAGGCGTGGCCTTGTTGGAGGAAGTGTATCACTGTGGGGGTGGGCTTTGAGACCTCCTATGCTCAATCTATGCCCAGTGTTACAGTTCACTTCCTGATGCCTGCAGATCAAGATGTAGAACTCTCAGCTGTGTCTCCAGCACCATGTCTGCCTGCTTGCTACCATGCTTTCCACCATGATGATAACAGGCTGAACCTCTGAACTATAAGCCAGCCCCCAATTAAATATTTTTCCTTTATAAAAGTTGCCATGGTCGTGGTGTCTCTTCACAGCAATAGAAACCCTGACTAAGACACCAGCCAAGCATATTACTAATGAATGAAAATGCTACCCTATGGTACACATCTGTAGAAATATGGTCTAGCTTCTCCCGGGTCAATAGCTATGAGTACAATTTCTGGGTCATAAAGTAAGTTGATAAGATGAATAATGTGTAAGTATTTGTTGTTGATTGTTTCTTTACTCTTTTGCTCTTTTCTCTTTGTGGGGGGCACCACCCAGCTCCCAAATAAATAACACATGGAGGCTTATTCTTACTTATAAATGCCTTAGCTTGGCTGTTGCTAGCCAGCTTTTCTTAAATTATCTCGTCTACTTTTTGCCTCTGGGTTTTTTCCTTTTCTTACTTCTGTATATATTACTTTCACTCTTATTCTGTGGGTGGCTGGCACCTAGCATCCTCCTCTCCTCCTTTTCTCATTCCTTCTTCCCCCTTCTCAGATTTCTCCTCTTATTTATTCTCTCTGTCTGCCAGCACCACTTATTCCTCTCTCCTGCCTAACTATTGGCCGTTCAGCTCTTTATTACACTAGCCAGGTGTTTTAGACAGGCAAAGCATCACAGCTTCACAGAGTTAAATAAACAAATGCAACATAAAGAATGCAACACATCTTTGCATCATTTAAACAAATGTCCCAGAGTGTAAACAAATGTAGCACATCTTAAAATAATATTCCACAACAAGTATTCTAATTGCTCCTCATTCTTGCTGAGTTTTGGATTGTCAGCCTGTATTGTGATGATTAGAATGACTAGGGGGATGGGATGGTATTTCACCATGGCTGTAGTTTTCATTCCCCTGATGACTAAAGATATCTATCATTGTTTCTTATGGTTCCTGGCCATTCATATATCCTCTTTTGCAAAATTTCTACATCTTTTGCCCTATCTTCATTGACTTTTTATCACTGAATTGGAAAAGCCTCTGATATGCTGGATTCTGGTCTCTTGTCAGGTAGATATTTCATGAATAGTTCCTTCTAGTGTATGGTTGACTTATTCAACTTATCAGCAATAGCTTTTGATGGAAGAAGGTTTTCATTTGATGAAACTTAATTTATTGATCTTTTTCCTTCTCTATTTCCCCATTAGGAAAACAACTTAGCTTATCATAAAACCAAAAAGATACTTGGTTTTTTTCCAAAAGTCTATGGCTTTAGCTTTTATGTTTATGTCTATTATCCATCCTCACATGATTTTTGTGTATGCTGTTGAAGGCATCAAGGTTCACTTTCTTTTTATATGGATATCAACTTTAGTGATAGTATTTATTCTTTATTGTATTTGGGAAGGGTTCCTTTTCCTACTGGATTGCTTTGGCACCTTTATCAAAATTCACATGACTATATAAATGTGTGTTCTTTACTGTGCTCCCTATTTCTGGTCCGTTTGTTAGTTCTCCATTACCTTGATTACTGTGATTTCACAGAATGTTGAAATCAGGTAGCTTAAGTCCTCAGATTTATATTTTCTTTTAAAAAGATTGTCTAGAACAACTGAGGTTCTTTTTTCTTTGATTTTTGTATACGTTTCAGGGTCAGCTTAGTATTTTAAATAAAAAGCCTTAGGTTTTTGATATGCCATGTGCCATCTCTACTCAGTAGAATAGTGAAAGTAAGAAAGCAATCTCTGTAATAAACTCTTGCTTGACCGGGCTATGGTCATGCATGCCTTTAACCCCAGCACTCAGGAGGCAGATGTAGGTGGATCTCTGTGAGTTCAAGGTCAGCCTAGATTACAAAGCCAGTTCTAGGACAGCCAGAGCTATTACATAGAGGAATCCTGACTTGAAAATAACAACAACAACAAAAGAATCATGTTTCTCCTTCACACCGTCCACATTACGGAGAAGTGTCCAAATATATCATCATATACCTGTCATTATAGAGAATTGTTTATTGTAAAGTTAATATAGAATCATAACTCCCAAGTGCTGGAATTAGAGGCATGTGCCACCAGCACCTGGCAAGGGACTGATTCTTTATTGCATCACAAGACAATTGTTTCCTCTGAGGAGCTGCTTTTTAACAGATAGCTAGCTAGCAAGATATACAGACAGATATATAGATATATAGATAGCTGATAGAGAGATAGATGATAGATGGATAGAGGATAGGTAGATACAGATAGGTAGATGATAGATAAATGATATATGGATGGTAGATAGATAGATATAGATACAGATATAGAGAGATAAATGATATATGGATGGATGATTAGATAGATAGATGGTAGGTAAATCATAGATGGATAGATGATAGACGACAGATAGACTGATGATAGGTGGATAGATTGATGGTAGATAGGTGATAGATATATAGATGATATATGGGTAATAGATAGATAGATACACAGAAAGACAGATAGACAGAGACAGACAGATAGGCAGATATAGAGTCTACCTGATCTTTATTTCCTATGTCCTCTTCTTACTGCCTTTTATCTTCATCACTATCAGTACCATAGCTGATGTTCTTCATCAGCCAAGGATTACTTTCCTATACTCTTTCACATGCTCGCATCTCATGTAGTCATTATTTTCTCTCACTTTGCAAATGAGGAAATTAAGTTTAGTGATGCAAAGGGCTTTTCTGAGGTCCAGGAGCCAGGCACGGTAGCATTGAGACCCAGCTTCTATCTCCCCACTTTGAAGGTTGTCACTTTGAGCATCTTCTAGTCAAGAATCCAATGTGATAGTATTTACCCAATCTAATACAATACTATTTTCTTTACTCATTCTTGAATTATTTAAAACTTTCATCATCACTAGTGCTGTTTCTTTCTAAAAGCACCAGCCATACCCTGAAATCATCTTCACACACTCAATATTCTACAAACAACAATGGCTAGCTCAGTTGGCTTTTGCATTACATGTGATTTTAGAGCCAAAGTAATTTAACCTTCTCTCTTTTCTCTTCACAGTGGTAAACTATTTTCATAGTGTCTAAGGATTTCTTTATACATCATGCATGTCTCATTCAAGTCCTAAGCTATCTTTATGTATAACTCAAACTGAAGATTGTCATGCTCCACTGATTTCTATCATCCAAACATGTTGTTGAAATTCCAATTATGATGACTCTCTCTGAGTCAGTCATATAAATTCAACCTTACAGGTTGGATTTTTAAATTTCCCTATTAGCATAGAGAGAGCTATTAGTTAGTATATTTTGCATTGAGCTATATATAACGCTTCATACTGAACTCTTTGTTTTGCTAGGAATAGTGCATATGCTTATTAGCCTTGCTCCTTGGCACCCTTACTTCCTCTTAAATAAGGACACACACACACACACACACACACACACACACACACACACTGCATGGGGAACTCAGCACGCTGTGCTTTTTAACTGCCTCTCAAATGGAGAATTGAAACCTTCCCAGGTGTCTATATTGATATGCAATAACTGCTACCCAACTCAAAATGATGATCTCTCTACCAACATAAATAGAAGACTTAAAGATTCATGTCCTAGCACCCTTGAGAAAATGATTTTTTCTGAAGATAAACGGTGGAAGAAGAAAGCAGCCATGACCCAGAGGAAAATATACTTTCTACACCAACCACTGGCTACAAACCGACCCTCTATTGCAAGTTCATCAGATGGCAAGAAACAGGTTATAGTTCATACTGAACATGAATATATTTATTGACATTTGTATTATTTTGAAGATATGAAATTGAACACAAGGACTTTTCTTTCTGATACCGCTCGTTTAATTAAGCAGACACTGTATTTGTGAGCTTTATGGCTTTGCTTAAAAGTGTAATGAAAAACAGTACATTCTCAGTTTAATTTTATAGAGATCGCATAATAATGGTGACAGGTGGAGCCACGTGGGGGTGGAGGCAAATTGGTCTTCCATCCCAGACGTCAAAGACATGCTACAGACATCAGGGAAATGTCTCGTGGTTGGGAAAGGTAAGGGGACTCAGCAGGCTGGGCTTTGATACCCAGGGCTTTCATTTTTAATTAAAGAATGTAACGCTGGTGAAAAGTCATTACATCGTCTTATTTTATGCAGGGCTTGTATGATTGCTTTGTGAAGGAGAGAACTCTTGGCAACATGCCTAGCACAGTGCCTAGAAGGTGTCTCGAGTCCAGCAAATAACAAAAATGGACATTGATTGTGACTCAGTCACCACTCACAGAATTTCTATGAAGAAAGTACAAGAGAAAACTGATTCTTTGTGTCATTTAATGACCTATCTAGGGTCACACAGCGGGGGAGTAGGGATCCTAAAGAAGCCGTCTGTCTCTGTAGTTTCAACGACGACATCTACCCGTGATGTCATCCATATTCTATAGCCTTTCTTCCTTGAGTGTATATAGATGGCATCCTTACTATATGTAAGAAAGCTTACACTTTCTAAAAAATAAAAATAAATTTAAAAAATCTTGCTCATATATGATGTAATAGATCAACTTCTCCACATAAGTGGCCTCGTTAGAGCAGATAAAACCCCCGAGTGAGCGTTATCTACAATATCATTTTCTTCTAGCACCTTTTCTTCCAAAGATGCTGCCACCCTGACCCTCCCGTGTAGACAGGCATCCCTCTGCCCTTTGATTGTCAACGTGTTAGCTTGCTCCACAATTAGACCAACTTTAGAGTCTGGAGACTGTTCCTAATGTCTCTTTGGAATACCCAGAGCATCTGTCCTCCTCTGAGTAGGAACATGAAACAGCTGCTCACTGTCACTTGTACAATAGCTTTTTTTAGACGCTTTTCTAGTTGCCAACATTTCCTGCCCCTGTCTTTTCTAAGGCAAAGAATTCCAGCACCAGCTCCCTGTTCTTCCTCTTCCTCTTCTTCCTTCTTCATGTAGGAGTTACTTTGACAAAAGATCCATTTCAAGAGTTATCAATCATTTTTAGCTGCTGTCCTCTACCCCTCTGCAACTGGCTGTTCGGTGGATGTCGTGGTGATCTTGCCACACAGGACTAAAATTAGGGCGTCTGGGGAAAATTTGTCAATGTCTCTACAAGAATATTTTCTGTTGTTTTACAAATTACAGACAAAATATTAAAAGTCTGGTGTAGCTGGAAGGGTTCTCCTATCCTGCCTGGGCTGTGTAGTTGGGATGAATCTCTCCCACCCATGTCCCGCAGCTGCTTGGTCCCAAATTATTTTCAAACTATATGGCTTAATGGCTCAGGCTTCTCACTAGCTAGCGCTTACGTCTTAAATTAACCCATTTCTATAAATCTACACTTTGCCGTGTAGCTTGTGGCTTACAGGTACTTTTACATCTTGCTTCTCCTGGCTGTGGCTATCAGCGTCTGCTCTACTCTCCTTTCTTCTCCCACCATCTCTCTTGGATTTTCCCTCCTGGCTTCATCCTGCCCTGCCATAGGCCAATGCAGCTTTATTTATCAGCCAATCAGAGCAGCACATATTCGCAGCATACAGAAAGACATCCCACAATAGTATGGCTTTTCCTAGTTCTCAGATGGTGTTTTGTCGGAAGACAAAAGGTGGGATCCTGATACGGCTTTGCATGTGTTGGAAAATGACAGCTATTTGGGAAAGATGCTACAATAAGTTGATTCACATTTATTTATTTTATTATTACGCCACCTAATGTGAGAAGTACTGAAAGCTATAAGAATTCAGAGAAACGGAAATCACAGTCATTTCAGGTGACCAGCAGGACTTCAGAGAAAAGAAACAACATTGTGGTGGATCTTAAGGCATCAGGAGGATGCTTACAGACAGTGGAAAAGGAGAAGTGAGAGCAGCTGGAGGAAACCAATCCATCTTAGAGAAGCAGAGCTGTATTTCCCATCATCCACTTCGGCTGATGTGTTAATCAGTTAAGAGTGAAGCGGGAACTCAATATCGGGGCTACTTCGTTTAAAATATTCAAGTGAAAGTGGAAGTTTCTTTATAAGAGTAATCTTGCAGCTGGAGCACACAGTGAACAAAGAGATTCTCCATTGGGAGAACAGTCTCATAGTGGATGCTGTTTTGTTGGCTGGAGTCAGATACATCGAGAACCTACCACATATGGCAGGGAGAATGAGGAATGTGAGTTTTATGTAAAAAAAAGAAAAAAAATTATGCTTCCCAGAGTTTGGCAAATGAGACGGGGCTTTTGGGTTTGATGACTGGGTCATTAACTCACTTTGAATAAGTAGTTACAGGGAGAAAAGGAAGGAGCAGAGATGGGGAACAGAGGCGAAGACAGGGAAGCCAGCCCATGGGCCAACAAGAGCAAGGAACTAAAGCAGTGGAAAGTCCGAAGGGGATTGGGACGACAAGATGGACACGTGGTATCAGCAAGTGTTGCTGTTGTTTTCTGAGGTAACGCAAGAGTAAGAGTCGCAATCAGGCACATGGTAAGGTAGGGAGGAAGGTCACTGAAGAAGCTTCTATTGTCCAGAGATAAATTTTTTTTTAATTCAAATTTATTTGGAGTCATCAATAGGAAGCAGAAAACATTTGCTGCCCCCATTCTAAGGAGTGAGGAGGAGTTGGCATGAGATCCATGGAGAAACACCAAAGGTTAACGGAGTGGAAGCCATGAGCCACTAGCCTGGAAGACAAGCTAACATGAAGTATGACGAGCACTTGCAGGGCGTTTAAGGCAAGGACAGCAGAACTTCTGATGGGTCTTCATCTGCCTTGATATTTCATCTCTCAGAGATAAGGGAACAGGCCAGGGAATTTATGATCAGTAAGAGGGGGGAACTGGCGTGAATAAAGGGGACACTGATTATCTCATCTGGAAGTGCTAGTCTAATTATACAAATAGCCTCCCTAGTAGGTAAGTCAATGTCTTTTAAGTTTCCAGAAGCTTAGCAATCCATGAATATGTAAGGGCAAAGTGGGGTCTAGCCATGATAGAGATACAAAATTTATTTTTCTCCTCTATCCGCCCTCAGGGTTTCTCTGTGTAGTCCTGGCTGTCCTGGTACTCACTCTGTAGACCAGGCTGGCCTTGAACTCAGAGATCTACCTGCCTCTGCTTCCCGAGTGCTAGGGTTAAAGGCGTGCACCACCACTGCCCAGCACAAAATCTACTGTTAAAATGGAGACAAACACCCAGCCAAGACTATGCTTGAGGCCATGTGACTTAGCAGGAGCTTCCATGAAATGCTTTAAGGTTAACAGCACATCCCTTACATAGGAGTGTTGTAACATGCCCAATGTGGACTTGGACTATGTTGGTGGAAATGGTGTGTAGAACATGGCATAGACACCCAACTGGGTAGAGTTTCTGGTTATAATGTTCAAATTATTAAGTTCCATTTTTAATGTAAAAGCAATGAAAAGGAAAAAATTGTCTGTTACCTTAGATTCTTTCCACATGCCCTCAAAGCCATGAATAATATAAAAGGTGTCAAGTCTGCCTAAACCCCAAGTAGGACTTCTAGATAAATTCTGAGGAGCAGACTTGTAAGTTCTCTTTTGTCAGCATGAGCTCATATTACCCATCCTGTCTACTCCTCTGGGCAAGAAATGCCTTTAAGATAATTTCTTGGGAGCTTGGTCCTTATCCCTGTTTTGGAGACAGACATTCACATCTACCTCTCCCTAAGAAGAATTGTCTGATCCAGGACTTCTGAAATATGCAGCAGTGAAGAAGAAGAAGAATATTAGGAGGGATTGCGTTGTCACAGGCTTTAGGAATCGAGTAGTATCTTGGGACTTGGTCCTTGGCTCTGCTCTGTAAGAGAACACAGGTTGGGCCGTATCTTGTACATAGAAACGCAGGATGTGACCAGGATTCTAAGAGGACAGCCAGAGAAAAAGCTGAGTTTAGATCAGTGACACTCAAATTTTATCCTAAATTAGAATTACTTGGAGAGGGTTTTTTTTTTTTTTTTTTTTTTTTTTTTTTTTTTTTTTTTTTGTTGTTGTTGTTGTTAAAACACAGATTCCTGGGCTTTTACATGGATCCCTTAGAGTTTCTGGGAAATGTTGAGAGTCCCTCTAGAGCCGCTGAAGTGCTGGGGAAATCTGGGTCCCCTCTTGCGACTCTTAGTCTGACTAATAAAAGAATGTAAGGATGGACTCAAAAGGGAGCTTGAAGACAATTTTATTTGAGTTTAAAATAAAAAGCTGCAGGGCAGGCAAGCTGTAAGTCTTGGCAGCTGCCTGCAGTGGGAAGATGGAGAAGGGAAAGAGAAAAGGCCATGCATCTGAGTTAAGCTGGCAGGGAGTTCCTCCACATGATGGACAGACAGACAGCCACATGGTGGACAGACAGCCACATGGTGGGGAGGGAGGCTGAAGGGAAAGGGAAAGAAAGCCCAAAGTACCGAAGGAAACATACATAGGCTCTGCCGAAGAAAGGGGGAAAAGAAAAAGAAAAGACAGGAAAAGTCACTTATTTTTTTTAGGACTCAGGGGAGCAGACACAACCAAACATTTTGGCAGCTCATGGTGACAATGCTGGGAACAGGAAATGTGTATTGTCTCATTAAACAGGGAATTCTTCCTCCTCTGCTAAGATTGCTTTGGGTATACACTACCAGTCTTCCTAAGTTGGCCAGTTGATTGGCCAGCCCAACTGGGTTAACCCCACTGTGTCTCCACTCAGAGGTGAGTCCTTTCTTTAGGCTCAGGGGCAACAGCATTCCCTTAGCGGGCCTTCAATGCTACTGAAACATTAGGTTTGGAGTGGAGTATACGAATGTGTAATTCTAACAGGCTTCTTGGTAACAATAAGCTTGTGACTTGTGAACTCTACTTTGAAAAGTTAAAATGCCATTAGTAAAGTGTTTCAGAGGAACATGAAATAATATCTTAAGGAAGAATGGGTTTTGCATAACCATCAGCCTAGAAGGCGCTGGCAGGTCGCTGAGTCTTTTCTTCAGTCTAAAAGGGTAGGAAAGAGCCTCTAGTGGGGGAGGGTGCTATGAAATAATAAAGTGTAGAACAAAATTTTGCCCTCAACTCCAGGTTTCTGAGATCAGGTCCTGTCTAAGGAGGAGGCGGTAGCTGGGCGTGCATTCAGAATTCTGAGAAAACTGGACTGAAGTTAGATTTGAATTTGAACAGATCGAAGTGCCCAAGGAAACATCCTCATTTTCCACATTAAAAAAGCAATTTTATTGTTGTTGTTTATTTGTTTGTTTTCAAACTTTGTACCCAAGTAGGACAAGAACTGGTTTGAAAAGAATAACTGAAACAGTGGAGTTGATTGAGCCCACACTGTTTAATGGGAGCAACATACCTGTTCAGCTAGTGTTTTTTAAAACTCTTCAGCAGGTCGAGTTAAGTGCAGCCAGGGGAGCAGAGTTCCAGAAAGCTCACCAGATAAGTGCCGATGCTTCCACCTGGAGAAGACAGCGAGGCCGTAATGATACACTTGAATCCCTAATGGCCATCTGGTCAACAGAGGATTAGCCTTCTGCGCTGCTGCAGACACCACAATTAGCTTAGGCTAGAGGATGCTAGAGGAGGAGTCGGCTAGGGTTTAGTCTAAGAAGACGTAACAATAAAAGTCATGATACCTAGTGATTGCCACTTGCCCCGGGCTGTTGGAGAAGGCTTTCAACATGGCGGAGAGTATGTTTGAACGACTTCTGAGAGCGCATCAGTCTCTACAGCGGCCTGAAGGCAGTTATGCAGAAGGGAAGGGTTCCTCAGGCTGGGGGTTAGCTCCGAGCTGCCTTTTCTGCCCTTACATCCTATCATGTACTTTAGCAGACTCCACCAACTCTGTACAGCAATTCAGCATCCTTGAGGTCCAGAACTATTTCTGATAGAACCTAGGGGCAGTGGTTTAGTCCTGGCAACTGAAATTCAGTAAATGGGCCTTTGCAATTGAGCTTTCCCTTTGCTATAGTTCTATGCACGGCATGCTGGGGATTGAACCCAGGGCCTTGCCTATGTCAGGCAAGCACTCTATCATTGATCCACATCTCCAACCCATCTGCCTTGCTCATAACAGTCGTTCCTCCCCCCAACTCCCACCCATCATCCCCTTCATGTCACCCCACCCCCACCCCCATCTCCAACCAGATACTATAGCAATTTCAATATTAAAAACGCTGACCAAGGCTGATGCTTTGATCAGAGACTGAGGAAGAAAGTCAGAGAGTCCAAGTTCAGACAGGGAGACCTAAGACATGCTACATATAGTACAGAAATGTTACTGTCCTTGACTCTGAAATGCGCAAGTATGGGAGGCTCTGCTTGTGACACCACGGAACGGTGACTAGGCAACTAGCCGGACCAACCCAAATCCCGAGCAGACAGAAAAGCATTGTGTCTCTAAGCTTAAACATTGCCACATAGTAATCTAATCGGGAATCAAGAAATTCTTAATAGTCTACCGAAAATAGCTTCCAAATGTCCTCAGGGGTGCAGACATATATTAGCAGGGTCAGGTGGCCACAGGATGGTGATTGTGACAGCTGCAAGTCTTCACATTTACTTAGTGAAACAATTGCCTTCAGACGGGCTCTCCAATCTGTTTTCAACTTTGCAGCAAGAGTGTTCTTTTCAAAACACAAATCTCATCATGTCACCAACCTGCTTAAAACCTTTCAATAGCTTCCCACTGTTCTTGGGATAAAGACCAAGTCTTTAACAAGGAGCTGCAGGGCTTCCCCACTGTGGGGGTTGAGAGTGGGGGTAGGGTCCCTCTTCGAAGACTCTTATAGGTCTGGAATGCTCCCCACTACACAGCCTTTGCGGCAGCTTTTGCTCAGTTTTGATCTTTAGATGTAAACGTAGTCCGCTTCCATGAATGCCTTCCATCCCACCTAGCGTCCTCTGTGGCTGGCTTCTTGTAAGTCTCCCTTCCCTTTTCTGTGGACACTTATCTCAGTTTGTAATTATACATTCTTTGGGGCCATTATGTGTTTCCTTCTCTTCCCTAGCCCCACCAACTCCTCAGCTCCTTGAGAGTGAAAGCTATCTTTTGTTTACTGCCTTCCCATAGAGCCTAGCATTGTGCCTGGCTCCTGGGAGGTCCTCTGCGTCTTTTTCTTGAATGACTGAAGACTGGGGAAATTGTGCTTTCCCTTAGAAAATCTGAATTCTGTAAGAGACGAAAGTGTTAACCAGGCACGAGGCTAAAATTTTTAGTTCTATTTCCTCTGTTTCCACGCAGTGATTTATTTTAAAACAGAGCTCCGTGAGCTCTAATCTCCCTTCATATTATATAGAAATCAGTTCATCAAAATAACCCTCTAACTGTACCTGGTATTCTCATTTATTCCCCATTTTCTCTGGAATGAATTTGAGTAGTACTTCTTAGGGTTCATCTTCTTTTGGGGGAACTTATATGAAAACATTTTATTTTAGGTTAATTCAGTTGAGATTTCATTTAAAGGCACCCTAAGTTACAGACACTGGCAGGTAAATGTTTACAAAAAGATTATATATATGTGTGTGTGTGTGTGTGTGTGTGTGTGTGTATATATATATATATATATATATATATATATATATATATATATATATATATCTTGTATGTGTCTATCAATCCATCTAAAAATATATATTTCCATGTTTTGAAGTAGAAAAAATTGGAAGGCATTATAGTGAGGAAGCTTCCACCCCCAGACTCTTCCCTTCTTTAGCTAAATTCTGCAGGATTTAGTGGAATAAGCAGGCAGTCATGATTTCCTGATGAGCAACTGAAGGACATGTGCTTCCCTCCTAATGAAATACTCAAATAGTGAGTCATAATCGCCAGAGGCGCTGTTCCCCAAGACTCCATCTTGCTTATTTCTAATCCAAATTCTGAAAAGAGCACACCTCCAGATCTAACGATTTAGATCTCTCTGTGGGACTGGATTATACATTTCTTCCCCAACTTCTCTTTTCCTTGTATCCTCTGCAGCAAAACTGACAACCACAAGGCAGAAGTGGTCAACTCTATAACTAGATGGCTAAAGAAAAATAAGGAATTCATTGTCACTGCTTGACTGAGCTATGTCCTGAACATCTCTTTCCTATAGGCATTTGGTCACACATATTTAATCATCTGCTGTGTCATGCTGAGGTGAGGCCAAGTAACCTATGAATAACTTCTACTGTGCCTGTCTACAAATAGTAAAATGCTACAGAAATCTGATTTTTCTCTCTCTCTCCTTAAAAAATGGGATTATAATATAATGTAATATAATATGATATAAATTCTTCCTTTCCTTTTCCCACTCCAAACTGTCCCATGTGCCCATCTCTTCTTGCTATCATTCGAATTCAGTCTTCTCTTCCACTGTTATTGTATTCATATATGTGCGTGTATATACATATATATTCTTAAACATAACCTGCTCAGTTGGTATATTACTTGTATGTACGGTTATTTCTTATGAGTAAAAAATCCACTATTTTTACCCTTTGGAAAAGATACCTTTTTCAGGTCCAGGAACAGAGAAATCAATTTGGTTATATTTTCCAACATTCTCTAGTTATACTTCCCATTTTTTTCCCCTCATAGTGTGTGTTTCTTTTTTTGTTTTCTTTTGTTTTTTAAAGACAGGTGTGCGGGGGCAGGGGTGTGTGTCCTGAAGCCTGTTCCATTGCCATCGCCACCCGTTTCTTCTTGTAAACTTCTGGGTTTTCAATCCCAGGAAACAGCTGTGTTATCAGAAATGTCCTTGCAGAGCTCTCACTCCACAGACCTCTGAGCATCGGTTGCCTAGCTCGGCTTGAGGAGCTTGACTGTTCTCACCCCTCTGTCTTCCCCGGAGCTCATATCCCTGGCCGAAGCTGGGTCCAGAGGCTTCCACATCAGTGCTCTGTAGGGATGCTCTTCAGCGCAACACAGCCCCTGTAATTTAGCTGCCTGTGCCCAAACACTCTGGCCCTAAGACCCAACCTTGTCATGTTTTTTTCTTTCCAACTTCCTTTTTCTTCAGAGCTGTCAGTCATCTTTACTTTTCCTGCTATTACCTACTTCCAGGAAATCCCCAAAGATCCCGCCTTAGTTCGTTTTTCTCTGGTGGTTCACCGAGGAAGATTTATCATTCTGATGAGTGTCTCTGAAACGGTCTGGCTAACACATACACATCACGGCCTTGTGCGCTTCCCTTTCCTGTTCCTGTGTGTCAACTTTCCCCCTCTCAGACTTGAAAGTTTCCCTTTCTCTGACACATTCTCTGTGCTCTGTCAGTTTCCAATGTCATTTTTATGCCGTCTAGTGTGTGCCCTGCTTCCCCTGTCCACTGACATCACTGATGCTCCAGCCCTTTCCACCGCATATCTGATTTGGGGTCCTTAGTATCTCTCTGGTTTCCCAAGAATTCCTCCCTTTATCACTTAAAAAGGCAAGACACTGTTTTCCTCATAGGAAAGCATCATTACCTTATTTAAAAAAATAAAATCAAATAAAAATTATCCTCATCTAGTTCTAACAAGAAAACACTTGCAAAATTATTTGGTAGAGGATTTTCATTTAAAAAGATACATGTTGTACTATTGTTTGAAAAAATATATATATATCCCTTACAAAACTCAGATATTTTCAGTGTGATTGTGTTTAGATGTTTGGCAGGGAGGGGTGGTGTGCTTGAGGAGATGGAGTTGTGAGGGCGTCTTAGCTGATGAGTGGAATTCCAGTTCTCCTTGGATTGATGTGCTTCACACCAGATGAGGACTTTGCAAACATTCCCGCATCAGAATTCCCACAAGCGCTTGCTCTTGAACTTCCTAGCCTCTAAAATATGAGAAACAAATTTCTCTTCTTCAAAATTACTCAGATCGTGGTACATTATAAGAGCAGCACAAAGAAACTAAATTCTACTTTCACCTTTTATGCGACCTGGGGCACAAAGACCAAGAACACTCTGCCCTCCAGTCAAGATAGGGAGAAGAAATTTCCTTCTTCCCTTCCTTAGTATGCCTCTCACAGATCTTGGTCAAATCTTGTTTTTATATATTTCAAATATTATGTGTTTACCAGTGTTAAGTGTTCTTACAGGGATATAGTTTTATATCAGTTATTACTTAATTCATTTCTGTCACCCCCAATAGATTTAAGTCCCAAGAGCATGATAGGGCCTGGTCTGTGTCTCCCAATCAGCATTTGGAAGACACAATTTATTTGGTGAAGTTTTGTTTTGTTTTGTTTTTTTTCAACGTAAATGTTGTCTGCAGTGTTCTTCACAGCCTCAGCCATAGTCACTCAGACCTCCTTGATACCTTGTCAACATACAATCTTCTGCATCTGAACTCTCACTTGACAACTGAATGTCAACCTCAAGGCCGTACTCTTGCCACCACTCTAGATGAAGAGGTTGTTTTATCTTGTATTTAAGTTACCCACTTTTCAATAATTACCTTGTTTCTCCAGCTGGCTAGTGAATAGGCTAACCGAATCGTTCTCTGTACTGCGTTTATATTAATTTCTTAGGTTAGCATAAAGAGTATTGGCTTTTGTGCTCACCTAGCAAGCGTCTGTCTACCTACGTCAGGGTGAGGAGAACTCTGTTTTCTGTAAGATGTTGAAAGTCTGCATGGAAGTCCTAGTGATGCTTGTTGAATAAACAAATCCCCGCAACTTTTTTTTGTGATTCTGGTTGTACTCGATTCATGTTGACAAGTCAGTTCAGGCAATGTTTTTCGAGTGATTATCATAGTCCAGGGGCACTTTTAGGTAATTGGGATAGCTCCCAAAATAAGAAAGGTCTTTCTGTTCCTCAGACTTACTACTATCCAGTAGGACAAAAACCCAGACTCATAAATACCACAAGTGTGAAATCCACAAGTTTGTGAATTGTATAGGAGAAGAGGGAACATATAAATCTGGGGTTGTAAGTCAGTGTTAGAGTATAGGCTTGGCCTATGGGTGACATTGGGTTCAATGCCTGCACCATTGGGAAGGAAGACAAAGCAGGTAGTAAGTATTTGCTAAGATTTAACTTCTCCAGATCTAGCTTCATTGTTATGACAGAAATGCAGGTTGTCAGTCTTGGAGATGGTCTAGGTCAGGTCAGGTCTAAATTCCTGCTTACTCAAAGAGCTGAGATCAAGAGCAATGCATTGCATACCTGAGATCAATTGACAAGGGCGACCGGAAGTAACATATTCAGTGATGGTATCAGGAATTTGTAGTCACGGCACAATGATCTTATTCTTTTGACTGTGCTGATGAAAGTTAATATAACTATTTTTATTCAAGTGATAATCGTTGGGCAATGCTTTTGAAAGCTGTCATGGGGTAGACATTGCACTTAGCTTTTCTTTTATTTCACTATTATGTTGATAGCCATGCATGGGGAATGAGTTATTATAACCATCGGTTTGTAGATAAGGAAACACAGAGTCTTTATATATGTGGTATGAGGCAACTCAAATGGTAAATGATGGTGTGGTGATTTGGAGCCTACAGCTTAATGCCTATAAGAAACCTGGGAATCAATGAATGGAAAGCTTAAGCTCTAAGTCTCTGTATATAAAGAATAGCCAAGGAAACTTCACAGATGAATGCAACTAAAATGTTGTTTCCATATTGTTTCTCTCATGGAATGAAGAACATAGGATAAAATTAAATGATCAAAGGCAAAGGCATTCGCTATAGTAAAACCAGAACCATGAAACAAATTCACAGTTGGGCATGCTGGTGCACACCTTTGATCCTAGCACTCGCAGAGGCAAGTGGATCCCTGTGAGTTCGAGGCCACCCTTGTCTACAAACCAAGTTCTAGGACAGCCAGGTTTGTTACACAGAGAAACCATGTCTCAATACCACTCCTAAAAAAAAAAAAAAACCTACAATGAGTCATCTATTAATTTTACAATCCAGACTGTATGTCTCTTATCCACATATATCCATAAAGTGTGATGTTGACCAACAAGAATATTTGTAATTCTTATTAAATGTCAAATTATCCTAATTCATTTCAACTAGTTTAATTTAGACCTCTACACTGTAGTTGTGACTAATTAAAGCTACCTTTGGAATTTCTTCAGACATATGTTCTCCTTTAAATATCATAAATGTTTTCATCTTAGTTAGGTTTTCTAATTTCCCAATATGTTTCATTTCTAAGTTACCTTTATGAAGAAATTGTCTTATCTCATTGATATTTCTGTTGAGCAGGTGGGTTTGCCAGTTGGTTGCCAATTGTCTGTCTAGGAGTCATCTCCAAATTATATGTGATAATTATATACCAGAAAACATTAACTACCCAAAATGTGCCCTAGTGGTCCTCTGATCCAAAGACAGCTCCTACTGCCCATCTGAATGGACATAATTTTTCAGTGACTTATGTTAACTGAGGTCAAAAGATGAGCCTGCCTTTTTTTTTCAAATTTTAATTCAAATTCTAAAAGGTCTTTATTAATTGGTCATATACACAAAATATTGCTAAATATCACTTGGTAAATATTACCCTCATACACTGCCTCTTCCTATTGAGCTCTTCTGACTCACTCTGAATGTGTAGCCATTGATGTATATCTTGAAGACTGGAGTCACATCTTCTGTGTCTTTCCTACTTCTAACTTGCACTTCAAATGCCTGTGCTTATGCATGTCTTCAGTGAAATGAGCAGAAGTGAGTGGAACCAAAAGCTAGGACTACCAGCTGCACATGTGGATGTCTTTGTGTCTTCCTCATGCAGATGTCCATCTCAGGACATCATCAGCCAGACTCTTACAGTTTATGCTTACCCTGTGCATCCCAAGCACAGAGACCATTCTATTGAAAATGTCATCACATAGTTCCAGGAAGTAGAAGGAACAGAAACTATATAGCCAACCAGAAAGTTTTCTTTTCCTAAGTGAAAACTATTGATGGTTGTCCCTTCATGGAATACATGCTTTAAGGCAGCTCCCTGCTAAGTTTTGTTCGTTTTTATTTGTGCCAAATGATAGATTTGCAAAAATGTTAATCTAAAATCTAGAAATATTTATTAGGTATATATACACTAGTATCAGAAATATTAAATCCAAAGGAAGATCATTTTTCATGCAATATGGAAAAAGAACAGCTCAATAAACAATAGTCAACTGTACTTGAATGAATTACTGATTCATGTTAGGTTTTCTCTCCCTACTCTTCATTAAGAATTTATTAATTTCTTAGAAGGAAAACCTACTATACAGTGACTCTGTATCAATATTTAATGTAATGGAGCCTGGAGCACTGGATTGACTTTCTTGTTGTGAAATGGGGAAAGGAAATTAAGATTGTGTCCTATTTTCTAATGGCAGAACCTTCGGATAAATTACAATTTTGTTGTTCTTTACATTGTAGGAGTGATAACGATCAAGTTCTTTGTGTTCATTGAGATGTACTTGCTTGCTTCATTTTGTCAGGCCGAACTACAGCGTTTAATGTTATCGACCAGTCTGGAAAAGAGTTGGGTGTCCTACATTCCCCTGGTTATGTGGCTTGGCTCTTTGTGTTTAAAAAAAGACAGTGGTTCATTGGCTTTGCCATTAGTTTCCTAAATTATCCACTTTCTCTACTCCTATTCTGTTCTCTGTGAGTATACTCTTGTGTGTGTGTATGACCTGTCTTTATATATCCTGATTGATATCTGCTTTCATTTTTATATCTAGTAAAGCTAAGGAAAGCTTAATAGTTTCCTAACAGTTGACAATACTCTTGCTTTTTCTATTACCTGCCTATCTACTTTGCAGCCTGAGATTGGATGATTCTGTTCTTGTCAGATACATATTGTCTTTGATTAAAATTTAAATTCACCTTGCACAAGAACCAGGTCACTCTGTAAAATAAGAAGATAAACAGGATAAGTACTACTGGAGCAGAGGTATACTATGCCAATAAGTGTATATATTAACAGTTCAGGCCAAACCCATGGTAGATTAATGGGGATGATCAAAGAGGGGTGGGTGGGTCCTGTCATTGTCGCTCTCCTTCTGGCATATCTGACTTCCTAGAGACACAAAAACTGATCTCATCAGCAGTAGGGTATTGGTGAAACTATTAAGGCCACTCCACATAGTTAAAAGGGAGGTTTATTTTGTGGGGTAACTTATAAGTGAAGGGATAGGCTACAGGGTCTGGGAAAGGTGTGGCGCAGTCTGGTGGTGGTCTCTGGAGAACTCTGTTCGGTCTACCTCCAGCATCCAGGGTTTAGGAACCAAGAGGGCTGGCGTATCCGGATCTCGGGTCTTCAGGGTCCTCTCTTGGCTCTACCTTGTAGGCATGACAGTTACCAAAGCCTCAATGGGGGTTAGAACTTCCAGGTCAAAGCTGGAATGGCTACCCACTACAATAGGGGAAATGTCTGCACACAGCCATTGAGCTCAGCCTCAGAGGATTGCAAATCAATTCTAATGGAAGTTTCCCGAGACTTCTTCCTCCAAGTCATCTTCTCACAGAGTTCCACAAGAGTTCTTTTACACAGATCTTTCCTTGACAAGGCTCTCACATGGTGGCCACACTTTCTCCACGGACCTACACGTGACTGGAGCTGATGAAATTCAATGTGTGGGAAAGTGCACGGGTGACCAATCAATTAGACCATTAAGTGCATTTAAAGAATCTATTTCTGAACAATTCATTTCCACGCCTCCTGGATTTCCTAGATCCTAATAGTTATATACTTAAAGCCAAAATACTGCTCTTGTTTGTCTTTTAACCCCAGCATTTCCTATTGCTTTAAGACCACTGTATTCTGGATTGGCCATTACTATTAGCATCCAAATGAATCAGGACCAAGCAATATGGTGGTATTTTATTTGTACTGAAATGTGATTTTAATTGTATGTTAATAAATAAAGTCGCCCAGGGGTCAGAGCTATTAGAGCCATAGCAAAAGCTGGGCGTTGGTGGTGCACACCTTTAATCCCAGCACTTGGTAGGCAGAGCTAAGTAGATCTCTGTGTGGTCAAGGATACAGCCAGCATTGGAGACACACGCCTTTAATCTCAATACCATAGAAAACCTGGAGGGCTGTACAATAGACAGTGGCGAGGTAGTCATGTGGTTGATTTTACAACCAATGAGAAGGCAGAACAGAAAGTCTATATAAAGACAAACAGACAGGAAGTAGGTCTCTTTTTCGGAGAGGTCTCTTGGCTTAAGAGGTTAACTGCAGCAGGCGGGTAAGGCTCTTAGCTCTGATCTCTTGGCTTTCTTCTTTGCATTGGTTCTGTGTTTCTTATTTAATAAGACGGTTGGTTACATCTACAAAGCAATCGTTTCTTCTTTGCAGGACAGCTCAGAATGTAGACATGATAACCCCACCTCTTATCTATAAACAGCTTCTTATGCCCAATGCTCTGTGAAAAGTGGGTTTGAAATTAGTTGGCTGACTACAGAATGGAAAACACTCAGTAGTCCTATAGAAAGAAATGTCTAGTAAGATGTTGCTTATGCAAACATTATATTTTTGAACTGTATAATAACTAGAGATTTCATATGCAAATACATAGTGATTGGTTATATAATTGATGTGGCTTTTTTGAATTAAAGATAAATATATGGCTAAGCAATGGTGGTGTACACCTTTAATCCAAGCACTCGGGAGGCAGAGGCAGGCAGACTTCTGTGAGTTCAAGACCAGCCTGATATACAAATCCAGTTCCAGGACAGCCAAACCAGGTCTTGGAAAAACAAAAGCCAAAAATAAATAAATAAGTATGTAAATATGTTCAGGAGATAGGTTAGAGCCTCTGCTGAGAAAGCTGAAACATTTTTATTGAACATAGAACGGATCTATCCACTCTTCTTTTTTCAGCTGCCATTCTTGAGGCTTTTTTAGTTTATCAGCTTTCTGACAGAGCAATGTCCAGCCCTAGAGTTAAAGTTGGCCACTAGATCATTCCATTTCCCTGAATTTGGTTTAGAGATGGGCTCACGATCTACTAAAAGACAAGGACATTTGCTCTAGCATGCAAGAGGAACTACTGGGGGAACTGACTGTCTAGATACAGATAGCCATCTTGACTCAATGAGTAGAGAGATTACTCAGTAAGAATGAAGCCCAACAGAGGGCAGGAGAAGCAGTGTTCTGATAGCACAGAATATACCGTTGGGTGAAATTATGGGTTATGACTTTTGCTTACTCTAGTTTAAATTGGAATTCATCTGAAAATGAAGTAGCCTGAACAATACAGGTGTTTACTAATGGGATGGGCCAAGGAAATACTGCACACACAGTGTGTTAGTCCTTTAACAAAATGCCTGACCTGACAGTGTTGCCAAAATCCTTGTGGATAACATGTAAAAAATGTGAAATGGATGCAAGCACAGTCAGGCGACTTCATCAATAATTGAAGAGGCATGTCCAAGAATGCTAATTCCATGTCAAGCAGAAGGGAATTTTATAGTGGTGTGCCTCAGGGTTCTCCCTGGTCCTGTCCTTTTTGACATATGTATCAAAGGTGTGGGTGAACACACTGATGGCATTCCTATCAAATTCTACAAGCAGCAAGATGATTGGAGCACTGGCTAGTATGCTGGGTAACCAGGACCCATTTCTAAATCTCTTCATAAAACGGAGCCCTAGAATAGAATTTTAAGAACTAACATAAAAATCTTTGAATCGGATCCAAAAGTAATTATACAAATAACTGGGCAACACTGGGGATTTAGTTAAGTATAATTTCAAAATGGATCAGCAATGTTTTACAGCTGCTTAAATAATTAAATAAGTAGAACCACATTACATTACATAAATAGGACAGAGTAGTGATGCAGGAAGATGTCATGTTGAACAAATCATGGGGTAAGGCAGCTAGAGTAGCGGGCGTAGAGCCAAAGGAACTATGGTCTTCAAATATTTCTACCTTAATGTCCAATGATATAGCCCTGACTTGCCAAATCACGTAAACAGAAAGAATAAAAACTATCAGTTAGAATAGCCACAAAGTCTCTCTGCTCCCACCTGCTATTTCAATATTGTATTTTCCCTTCCCACGGAGAAAGGGTTGCTTCTTTATGGGAGACAAGTTGAGTTGTGCTACAAAATAAAATATCCAATAGGTAAGGAGGATGAGTGAGAAAAAGAGAGAGGGAAGTCTTTGGGTCCATCAAGGAGGAGTTCTTGAGTATTTAAAGACAAAGGGGCTCCAGACTGCTATTGGGACATGAAAGAATGGGAGAAAAGAAATGCAAGAGAATTTTATTTTGTTATAGCAATCACTCAAGTATAAATTCAAAGTATGTATTGCCATAATTACCCGAGTTTCCATGTAATTAACCCCTAGATTTGTTTTTATCGAAGACATTTTATGTATTTCCTTTCCAGTCAGGTTCTGTGCCTGGCCACTTCCCCAGCACCCCAGGTAAATAAAGTTTTATGGAAATACTACCAGTCCTTAACAAAGAGGGTATGGAGCTTCATTGTTAAAGTATGATTGGGTTTAGAATTAGAAAATGTTGATCTGTTAGAATGTTACTGGGGGAAAATAGTAATAAAGACTTTGCCCAGTGGAATGACACAATAAATTGAACTATTTGAAGACAAATGATGGAACTGCAATTGTGTATACTATATATTAATTTACATAAAGCATAGGAGAAATCCTAGAACTATTATTCTGCTAAAGAAACATACAAGCCAGACCAAGTCCCAGCACTTGGAGGCGGGGAAGCGGACATGCGCTCTCTACCCTAACCAAGAAGCTATCTGCACCTGATACCCACTGGCAAAGGAGAAATTATGTTCTCCAATGGAGTCTCACTGGGTATATTAACTATCCTCAGGGCAGGTCTTGTGCCCATCACAAACTATCTCAGTGGTATTTTTGTAGACTTTTTTTTTTTTTTTGTCTAATTTTGCTTTGTTTGAGGGCACTTTTACTTTTTGTCTTACTTGTATTTTTGCTTGTTTATTTTGATTTCAATTTTTGTGTTTTGTGGGTGGTGGTTGTGTGATTCTTGATTTTTTTTTGTTTGTTTGTGGGTTTTTTATGTTTTTAAAGAGAGCTAGATAAAGAACATGAAGTTGAGTGGGCAGAAGGTGCAGAGGGTCTGGGAGGAGTTAGGGGAGAGGGGAAGCTTGATCAAAATATATTTTATGAAAAAAAAGTTTGATTAAAAGAAAAAATAAAGACTTCAGCAAGTTGACCTCTTCAAATTTGATTCAGTTTCAATAAAAATCCCCGAAGAGTCATTTCAGGCACCTGGATCAACTGACTCAAAGATTGACACGGAGCAACCAAGCCTATAACATACCAAGACAGTTTTTATTTTCTTTCTTTCTTCTTTTCTTATTATTAGGAAATTTTCTATTCATTCCATATACCCATCCCCATTCCCACCTCCTCCAAGGCAAGGCCTCCCATGGGGAGTCATGTACCAAGAGCATTTTTAAAAGAGAAGTGGAAACAGCACCCATCCTAGCAGACATTAAGGAACAGCCCGAGTATGAAGAAAGCCCACGACAGTGAAGACGGCATGTTGCTGGTAAAAGAACAATAATAAATGAAATTAGAAAGTAAAATCATATCCCGGAGCAGTGTAGAGTTGCTAGAGAATTCTAGAACTTCAGGATAGAGGATTGTGGCTTAAAAATAAACCTCCCTGGACTAAAAGCTGCCTCTGCGTGTCCCAGTCAAGGAGAAGACTCAGTGTTAGAACAGACTGCATGCATCCTGGAGAGAAAGGGCGCGAGCCTCAGTAATTCACAGAGGCCGTGGCCGAAGGGCAGCTGCGAAGCTGTGAAAAAAGGCACACTGTGTGCCTGAGAAGAAACAAACCCAGGTAACCCTGCTCCAGCTACATCACTTCCTGGCAGGGGAAAGGGAAGCGGAAACCTCATCCGAAAAGTAAGCCAGATGTCTCAGGTGACGCGAGTCAGGCAACCCTATCCTCAGGACAGACCCCACCCCCCACCCCAGTCCTTACAAGCCTCAAATCCAGCTCAGCATTTTGGTGAGCTGGTCATTCCTCCCTGGTCAGCAACGGAGAGGAATCCCATTTTGTCACCCTGTACAAGTCAGAGGGCAGCGACTGGGTGCCAGTTTCAGAGACAACCTACTGCTTAAAAGAGAGCCTCCCCAAGGGACCTGAGACCAGGGAACAACCAGGTTTAGGGAAGCCTGAATTTAACCTGCGGCATCTTCTGGGTCAGCCCTGGGAGGAATTTGTGCTCCATTAAGTGATGGGGGCAGACAATAAGCTGAAATTCCAGGCTGTGAGAAGCTTGGCCCATGCAGTTAAGGCTTAGAGAAAGGCTGTTCCACCTCTGGCACGTAACAGTTCTTATCAGTTGACAGCCCGGAGTCTGCGGTCCGTGTGTGGATCAACATCTGCCTGTACCCCCTTCGCCGCCACAGCGCCCAGGAGCTCTGAAGAGCGTCCCTCCAGCAGCAGGGTGATTAACACACGGGGGGCGCTGAAAGTATGATCTCAGGACTTTTGCCACCCGGAGTGCTGAGTTTCCTTACCACACTCTCTTCAAGCACAGTTTGAAAGACACCCTCAGCCAGAATAGCAGCCACCCGGAGTGTACAATTTGGGAAGTCTGAGGAGGAAGGGAAAAAAAATCTGCCTAGCCCCCAGACAGCAAAGCTAAGTGTGGCCAACAGAGGCCTCCGGTTTGCAAAGAAGGGAAGCTCTTGCTGTGAGGACTTGTCCAGTACAGGCTCAACACCAACATCAACCACAGGAAGACGCCACGTTTCCTCTAGGTCTTCGCTGCCCCTGTGCAGGTAACTATCAGTCTCTGATTTCTGAGAGCCTGGAAGGTGCTTTAACGCGTCATCTGTCATTTTTGTTCTTTGTGATTCCTTTTTTTTCTTTTGATTACATTTTTAGCAATATTTTTACTTTACCGTTTTCTATTTTTATTCCAATTCATAAATTTATCATATTTTGTTTATATTTTTAAATTATTAGGCAGTCTCTTTCTTTCCCTTTTGCTTTTTTCTTCCCTGTTTTCCTCCTTTTCTCTTTCTGCTCTACTTTTAGTAGGGCTTTTTTTGTCTTATTTTTTGTTCTTTGAGAATCCATATATTTATGAATGAACTATGATCACATACAGTTCCCCCTCTAACTCTCCCTATGTGCCTCCAACATTTCTGTCTCCCTTCTAACTTCATATTCTACTCTTCCTCCTCCTATTCTTCTGATAACCCAAGAAGTCCAGTGCTGCCCAGTTGAACATTGGTATGGAAAACACTGGTTAGAATGGCCCTGATCCTGGGCTGACTCCAGTCCCCATGTTGGGTCCATAGCTTCTGCTGTAGCCACTGTAGGGAGCGGCACTATTAGCTCTGTTGGAGGAGGCGTGGCCTTGTTGGAGGAAGTGTGTCACTGTGGAGGTGGGCTTTGAGGTCTCATGTATGTTCAAACCACACCCAGTGTCTCAGACCACTTCCTGTTGCCTGTGAGTCCAGATATAGGACTCTCAGATGCTTCTCCAACACCTTGTAAGTCTGCATTGCCACCATGGCCCACCATGATGATAATGGACTAAACTTCTGAAAATGTAAGCCCTGCCCCCCCCCAATTAAATGGTTTTCCTCGATAAGAGTTGCCATGGAGCCAAGTGGTGGTGGCGCATGCCTTTAATCGCAGCACTCAGGAGGCAGAGGCAAGCAGATCTCTGTGAGTTCAAGGCCAGCCTGGTCTACAGAGCAAGATCCAGGACAGGCACCAAAACTACATAGAGAAACCCTGTGTTGAAAAAACAACAACAACAAATAATAAAAAAGTTGCCATGGTCATGTGTCTCCTCACAGCAATCCAAACCCTAACAGATGTTTTCTTCTATAAGTCGTCTCGGTCATGGTGTCTCCTCACAGCAGTAGGCCAGTAACTGAGACATCAACTCTTGCTCTTTCTCTCCTATTCCAAAGTGTTGTGCACTCCTTTCCTTCCTTTTCCTCAGCCTTGCTTCCTCTCTCCATTGCCTCCTTTCTCCCCCTCCTTCCTTGATTTCAATCATTTCCTATTTCACCATTTGTCCTAAATAAATTTCAAGTTGTTTTTATTAGATTTATTCATTTTATTGTATGTGTGTTTTGCCTGCATGTATGTCTGTGCACTATATGGGCACTTGTGCACACAGAGGTCAGAAGAACACATCAGATCCCCTGGAATTAGAGTTACAGATGGTTGAGCACTGCCATGTGGGTGCAGGGAATCAAATTCAGATCCTCTGCAAGAGCAACAGGTCCTCTTAAATGCAGAGTCATCTCTCCAGGCCCCTATCCTAAATAATTTTTAACTTACATGATATTCTAGATTGGTTTTTGTTGTTGTTGTTGTTGCCAGTTTCTATTTGTGGTTACTGGTGATATATTACTGGGTTTCATCAATTTTAATTGTATTTCTATATCTTGTATCGTTTCATATTAGTATTATAATAGCTTGCTTCCTTTTCTCTGAGTGTTACTCTAGATTGAACCCTCAAGAGTAGGCTGCCGAATAAAAGTCCCAAATAAAACTTGAAGAGATGCCTGAAATAACAGATGTACAAACTACAGTACAGAAACACAAAAACATGGAAAAGCAGGGGAGCATGATTCCTTCAAAGGATTTCTCAACTACTGAATTCAGAGGTTCAAAAATAGGCAAAGTGTTCGATACAGACACACAATAGAACATTTTCCAGCCATACAAAAATTTGAATTATTATGTTTGCAAAAACATACAAGGAGCTAGATATCATTATGTTAAATTAAACCAGACTCAGAAAGACAAATATCATGTTTTCTCTCATATGCAGAATCTAAGTATATTTAATTTATAAAAGTTAATTTTAATATAATGTATAAATATATATGATTGCTTGTGTACGTGGGTGCTGAAAGTAAACAAAAAGACCATAAGAGGTAGAGAAAGAGATATTGAGAGAGAGGAGAGTGGGGAAAGACGGGGTAATGAAATATATTTGATATGAAAGCTGCAGAAAGGACTATTTGAGGCGAGGAGAGGGATGAGGAAACATGAGGTATTTAAGCAATTGTTTGGAAATTCACCAGTAGGTAATCCTCTTGTGTTCTATTGAGTCCTCCAGAGGCCCTGAGGGGGGCTCTTTGTATCAAAACCACACATTAGGATTTTAAAAGTCCTCTAGATGGTGATGAAAATGTTTATACTAATTGATCAGCATGATTGTTGGAATCATTTAGTAAGTAAAAATTGCTAATTTGTACACTTTAAAGGAGTAAATTTTATGATAATTTAATTATATCACAACTGAAAATAACTTTACCAGTTATCTAAAGTATAGATCAAGTTAAAAACTTATGAAATTAGGCAGTGTTCCCAGGGGTTTTGAAAAGCACTGAAGCCTGGTCACATGCATTCTGATACTGATGAATCTGGGTCAAAATGCAAATGTCAGGAACTTTCAACCTTCTGCATGACTATACTATGTGGCCAGGGTTGAAATCCTGGTTCAAAACCATGGTCCTCAATGTGTGTTTCTCAGATGAGCAGCATCTACATCACCTAGGATGCTGTTAGCTATGCATTTACCAGATCTGCCCTAACTGGTATACCTTGAGAAGCACCACCGTTCTGTGCAAGGACATTGCATTCTAACCCTGCCATTATCCTTAAAGTTCTCTGGGTCCTGACCATTTGTAGAGGACCTGGTCCGGAAATAGAAAACATTTTTTGTGCTTAGCAGGACCAAAGAGGCCAAAGGAGAGTGAAGTAGGTGGATCCAACGGACAGAAGGAGGCCAGATGAGAAACTGAATTACAAAGGTTTCTACAGAGAAGTCAGAATGATAGTGTGCATCCCCATTTGTTACTCCCTCGGAGCCTCCATTGCCGATCCTCAGAAGTGCTCCATCACTTCCTTTCCTTACCCTTAGTCCTTCGAGTCAGCATGTTCTTGGATTTAGCCAACGAACAGTTCTTTCCCCGAATGTGACTCTTGAGAGACTGCCTGTGACATTTTAGAGAATATATTGTTCAGAACTCGCTTTCTAAAAGTTTAGGATGAAAAAAAAATCAGATTTGCAACTATCTTGATTTTCCCTACCCGTCGGCCCACAGTAGTGAACTGGCGACTGAGCGTTAGTTATGGACTCCGTGGAGTGACTTCCCATAGATGCTAGCATCTGTGGGGACATGCCTTAGCAACAGGACTTTAAATGAGACCAGGAAGATGTGCCTGTGTTATTGTCTTGTGTTACAGACTTTGATCTAACTGTGTCTTTAGTAATTAATTCTACCACCTTTCACAATGCAAATTATTTCCAAACTATGTCTACAGATAAAAGACCAAGAAACTAGTTTCCTTGAGTGTTGAGACGCTGAAATACGCGCACACACTCCTCCACGCTCACTAACATGAAGGTGACACAGTAGCATTTCCCAGGACTGAATGTTGGCTAAATTTCCACTTGAACGGAGAGATGGACTGCAAAGCCAAGATTTATTTTCTTGAGATCATGAATTAAGTTCGGTTTCCAAGGCCTCACAGCACTGAAGACTCAGAATATAGTTTGTGTACCTTTATTTACCTCCTGTTCTCTTCCAAGGGAGAGCACTTAAATCAGTGTTGCCGGGAGTATACCTCAGCCCTTGAGCTCCATCTCCTTTCTCAAAGGGCCCTGCTGTGGTTCCCTGTCACCATGGTGACATTCAGACATCCCTCCAGAGACCCGAGCACACAAGTCACAGCGTAGAGCTCATTATCTGCACAGAACCAGGAGAACAATGAGCAGATAAGTAGTTGGAAATCATAGGAGAGAGGCAAAAAATAGTTATTGGGCCATTTACAGGAATTCTTTAGAGGACAGAAAATCGAGTAAAACCAGAGAGGAGTGGGGTTGGGAATAATTGGAGGTAAGGTCAGAGAATTTGGTATGAAGGAAAGACTCACTGATGGAAGGAAGGCTGGAGAGCTCACATGGTCGTTTCCATAAATATATGGGAGTCACTCTTTTAAAGACATAAAAATAAAAACAAAAAGAAAAAACACCATCTCAGTTTGGTAGAATCTTTCTACTTCAGAGAGCCTGGAAAGTCCTTTCAAATATGTTGACCTGCTTGTCCCCAGGACTTGCCCAGTCTGGAAAATCCATCTTGACTCATTGTTCACGGAATCATCTGTCCAAGTATCATTTTTAGAAATCACACCAAAGTACCTGATCCATTATCTTCTACTCATAACATACCAATAATCTCCCAAAGCAGATAATTATGTCATTATTTGCAATGTGAACTCTGAATCGAGCAGGTGCAGTTGGAACGGGGGACAGACTTGTGTGACAGCCACAGATCTGCTCAGGGATCAGCATTAAAGAGAAAAATGCCTCGTTCTTCCTAGACATCACCACCTGTAGATAATCAGAAAGAGGCACCTGATAGCAGATATTATGCTGTTTCTCTTCTGGTTCCTGAGTTATTTCTTCTGAGATGAAAAAAAATTGAAAAACTATTTTCTTAATATGTGATTAAACTAAACACAATGTATCGTTTGTATTAGCACCAAAGTGAATTTGTATATACTTTTATTTTTATGCTAGCTTAAATAAAATAGATATAAAATAACTCTTGGCCTATACTCTTTTTAGAACCTCAATAGAAACATCTAGAAGTTATATTTTAAGATTAGTAACAAAATTGATTCTAAACATGAGAAACGATGATTTAAACCTATGAAATTTAAATCATCAGTGTTAAAATGGAGAGTAGTATATGCTAGAATTCTCAAATATAGGCTCTTTGTGTATTCTTTCTGTGAAGGGAAGCATTGGTCCAGTGCTCAGAAAATAATCCTAAACGGTACTGATGACCTAAAGCAACTGAATAAAACCATTTGGGGCACCAAGCTAGAGGGAACACTATGTACTCAAGACCAGCGTGGGTTACAGAGTAAATTCCAGGAAATCCTGGGCTACATAGTCAGACCCTGTCTCGAACAAACCAAAACTTTCTCTCAATTTTCATGTACAGTTTAGTGAATTGAAGGAGAATTCTGAATATGGATTTGAAAATTGATTTGTTTGCTGAACCTACTTTTAGAATTTAATATATATTTTAATTTACATATTATGTATTTATATGGTTTAATATATTTGTTTTATTTAATTTATATTTATTGTATTATATATATAATCCCATTGTATAACACACACAAGTTTTGGGTTCAAGGAAAACTGAGTGGAAACTTCAGTGTCCATGTACCACTCACTCATCCTTACACACATTCAACTTGCCCTAATATTGAAATCTTGACCACAGAGACACATTTGATACCATCAATAAACCTATGTTGACACACTCAAAATCTATTAGTTACGATAGAGCTAACTTTCGATGGTGTACATTGTAGAATTATATTTATCCATAAATATTCCACTGAAATGAATAGCTCTGCTGCCTGCTGCAGTTTGGGTACGGTTTAAGTATTTCCCCAAAATGGTCCTATGTGGGAAGGTTGGCCACTAGGCTGCCAATGGAGGAGGCAATGGAAAGCTTCATTTGTGAAGGTAGTACGCAGCTTTAGGTCATTGCGGGTAGCTGCTTTTGGAAGGAATTAATGTACTTCTCATGGGACCCTGGCTAGTTTTTAGAAGAAGGTTTTTATGCTACTATGTGATATGTTCTCCTTACATAAGCTTCTGTGTGCTGACTTGGCCAAGAGGGGAATCGTCAGAGGTTGAATCGAAAAGTCTATCTGGTTTCAGCTTTCATCCTCAGAAACTGTAGGCTAAATGAACCTTTTTCTTTATATCATATCCAGAATACAGTATTTTGTACTGGCATCAGAGAAGGGATTAATCTGCTATCCTAAAAATCCTCTGTGCTTTACTATTCATCTCTGCCCCACTGCCAATCAATCCATGGCAACACTGATCAATGTCTGCTCTGCTTTGCCTTCCCACAATGCCATATGTTTGGAAGCATGTGCTGTGTAGGCTTTCCAGGGAGTAGCTACTTTCACTCAGGAACATGCATTTATATTTCCTCCATGTCTTTCATGACTTCATAGATCTTTTCTTTTTAGCATTCAACAATATCCCATACTCTAGAAGCATCACAGTTTATCAATTAGTCCGCCAAAGAACATTTTAGTTGTTTCCAGAACTTGGCAATTACGAGTAAAGCTGCTATAAACATTCATGTGCAGCTTTTTGTGTGGACATAAGTTTCCAATTAATTTGGGTAAACATGAAGGAGCACAATTGTTGAATCATATGGTAAGAGTGGTTTAGAGTTTTTAGCAACTGCCAAATTGTTCACCAAAATAGCTCTTCTATTTT
This sequence comes from Peromyscus leucopus, assembly GCF_004664715.2. Lineage (NCBI taxonomy): Eukaryota > Metazoa > Chordata > Mammalia > Rodentia > Cricetidae > Peromyscus > Peromyscus leucopus. Next base: position 18,513,273 of record NC_051074.1, on the reverse strand, counting down.
GCATTCCCCATCAGCAGTAAATAAGTTCTCTCTCTCTCTCTCTCTCTCTCTCTCTCTCTCTCTCTCTCTCTCTCTCTCAGAATTGTTTACTCTGTGTGTGTGTGTGTGTGTGTGTTTAAATATGCATGCAAGTGATTGAGGGTGCTGGACCCCTGAAGCTGTTATAGGTGTTTGTGAGTCACTTAACGTGAGTGCAGGGAATTGAACTTTGGTCCTCTGGAAGAACAGCCTCTTCATGACTGAGCCATCTCTGTATCCCCCTGATAAGATTCTTGTTGCTTCACATGCTCACCAGTATTTAGTGTTGTTAAATTTTTGAATTATGGCTATAGGTATACAGTGGTATCTCTTTGTTATATATACTTCACAGTTCCCTAGAAGCATATGATGTTGAACATTTTCATATGCTTACTGGCCATCTGTAAATCTGCTTTGGTGAAATATCTGTTCAGATCTTCTCCCTATGTATAAATGAGTTGTTCACTTTATTATTGTTAAGGTGTTTCATTGTTTTGTTTTGGGTTTTTTTGTTTTTTGTTTTTTGTTTTGTTGTTTTTTTGAGATGCTGGGGACTGAATCATGAACTCAAGGTCTCCTACAGTTAGGCAAGTGCCGTTCTTCTTCCACTAAGCTGTATTCCTTGTTCTTATTATCAAGTTTGAGTCCTTTCTGTATTTTACACAACAGTCCTTTATCAAATGCATCATTTGCAAATATTTTCTCAGACTTGTCTTTTCATTATCTTGACATTCTCTTTCACAGAGTCTTTAATTTTAATGAAGCTCAGCTCATCAATTATTTATTTCATGAATCACACCATCAAAAAGTTGTCTCCATCCCCAAGGTCATCTGGGTTTTCTCTTAGGCTACCTTCTAGGAGTATAATAGCTCTGAGTTTCACATGCAGGCCTGTGATCCATCTTGGAGTTAATTGTGTGTGTGTGTGTGTGTGTGTGTGTGTGTGTGTGTGTGTGTGTATAGTGTTAGGTTTGCATCTATATAATTTTACATGTGGATTTCTAGCTGCTCTGACTTTATTCATTTTGCTACTGATTAGTTAACTATAGTTATGTAGGTCTTTTTCTGGGTTCTGCATTTTGTTTTACTGGTCTAATTGTCTCCATTCATTAATTCCACACTGATTTTATTACTGTAGACTTACAATTAAGTATTGAACTAGAATAATGTCAGATTTCCAACTTTATGCTTTTCATTCAGTATTAAGTTGCTAATTCTGGATCTTTTGCCCCTCTATATATACTTTAGAATTTGTACTGACTTACATAAAATAACTCGCTGAGATTTGATTAGAATTGCAATGAATCTATACATTAATTTATAGAAATCCAATGTCTTAATGAATTGTCTTCCTATCCATGAACATAGACAATTCCAGCTTTTATTTAGTTCTTCTTTGACATATTTTATCAGTTTTGTGGTTATCTTCATATAACTCCTTTGTACATCTTCCTATATTTATATGTAAATATTTGATGTTGGGGGATGTTAGTATATATGGCAATGAATTTTTTAATTCTAATGCCACTTGATAATTACTGGTATAGAGAAGGAGGGGCGCATAACTTTTGTATATGAACCTTATACAGTCCTGTAATTCTGTAACTCTCATTGGTTCAAGGTATTTCTGCTGGATTTTCTGCACAAACAATTTGTTGTCACCCTCTTCGTTAGTCCGCCTGTTGTCCCCTTTCTTGTCTTATTGGCTAAGGATGTTACATACAGTGTTGAAAAGGAGTGTCACAGGAAGTAGCTTTGCCTTGTTCCTAATTTTAGTTGGAAAGCTCTTAGTTTTTCATTATCAATTATGATGTTAGCTGTAGGGTTTTTATTTACATTTGTTACTATTGCCTTTATTTTTGAGATTATGATATAATTACATCACTCCACCTTCCCTCTCCTCCCTCTAAGCCCTCCCATATACCCCTCTTTGTTCACTCCCAAATTCATGGCCTCTTTTTTATTCATTGTTGTTATACATACATACATACATACATACATACATATACATTCCTAAATATATATAAATATAATCTGTTCATTCTATATAGTGTTACTTCCCCCCCCCCCCCGGGACAGGGTTTCTCTGTGTAGCTTTGGAGCCTGTCCTGGAACTCACTCTATAGACCACGCTGGCCTTGAACTCACAGAGATCCACCTGCCTCTGCCTCCTAAGTGCTAGGATTAAAGGTATGTGCCGCCATCACCCAGATTATAACGTTATTTGCTTGCATGCTTTTAGGTCTGTCTATTTGGTATTGGATAACCAATTGATGTGCTATTTCCTGAGTAAGACTAAGGCTCTTAGCATTCTGTAATTACCTGTAGTTCTTTGTGTAGGGCTGAGGCCTGCATAATCCCTAACTACATCTTAAATATTTGCCCTTATATCCACAGATAAGTGTAATCCTCACCCCTCACCAAGGAAACTTCTCTTTGCAACCAATAAAAATTCAGAATTGTGGAGCCCAGTCCCAAAAGATACATCTACAATACAATTCCTGCTCCTAAGACCCAGGGAAAATCACAGGCATGGAAAAACTGCAAGAGCCAGAGGACCAGAGAGGGGAGTTTGCAGTGAGATTGTGTCCTAATAACGTCAGAAGTTACACCCATAAAGCCTCATCAATGTGACTGCCTGAACACAAGCTGAACAAGGACGACCATAGACATTTAGTATTTCTTGTTAGATGATCTTAAGACACTTGAGGAAGTGCTCCTTTGGTCCTAGGTTGTTGGCAATTTTAGATTTTGGAGGAGCTCAGGCATGTGCTAACTGCTTTGTCTGTGTGATCATGGGCTCTTTCTTTTTCTTTTTTTTTCTTGTTTATGTAGTAGATTACTGTAGTTGAGTTTTGAAAATTATCCAGCCTTATATACCAGGTATAAATGCCATTTAATCATCTCTTGTATGATTCTTTCATTTGTTGTGGGATTCGAGATGCGAATATTTTGTTAAGGATGTTTGCATCAATCATTGTGGGACATTGTTCTGTGACTTTTTGTTTCTGTAATGTTGGATCTGCCTTGGGCATTAAGGTGGTTCTGGCTAGGTTAGCATGGGTTAAGAAATATTCCTTCTGTTTCGAGCCTCTGAAAGAGATCTGGAGAACTAATGTAATTTATCCCTTAAATCTTTTGGTGAAATTTGCCAGTGAACCTTGCAAGGAAGGGTATTAATAACTGATGCGATGTATTCTAGAGATATAAGCATCTTTAAATGGTCCATTCCATTCTGTGTAAGATTTAAAAAGTTGTTTCAAGGTAATGACCTCTAGCTTCTAGGATTGCTAGATGTGTGAATAAAGACTCATTCATAATTTTCTTGGCTATTCATTAAATGCTTATGAAAATTATAATTATGACCATCTTGTTTCTGATATTAGTTATTTGTCCCTTTCTCTTCTTCTTTGGCCTCTGTAGAGTTTTATCAGGTTTACTGATCTTTCCCAAGAGACAACCTTTTGGTTTTCTCTTTTGATTTCCTGTTGACTTTTTTTGGTCTTTTTCATTCCTTCTTTTCTTTCTCTTTCTTTCTTTCTTTCTTTCTTTCTTTCTTTCTTTCTTTCTTTCTTTCTTTCTTTCTTTCTTTCTTTCTTCCTTCCTTCCTTCCTTCCTTCCTTCCTTCCTTCCTCCCTCCCTTTCTTTCTTTCTTGTTCTGAAATGCTTTTTTTTTTTTTACAACATAATATTTTTATTGACTATTTGGGAATTTCACATCATGCACCCCATTGTACTCACTTCCCAGTCCTCTGAGGGCTGCCCCCCAGTCTTGTGACCTCCCCCCCCAAAAAAAGGAAGACGAAGAGGAAGGGGAAGGGGAAGAAGAAGGGGAAGGGGAAGAAGAAGGGGAAGGGGAAGGAGGAGGAGGAGGAGGAGGAGGAGGTCCAATTTGTGTCGTCCATGTACTCACTGGAGCATGGTCAAACTCCCAGTGGCCAGGCCCTTAAAGAACACTGAGTCCTTCTCCACCTGCACCCTCACCGGAAGCCATCAATTGTGGAGAGCTACACTTCAGCATCCTTATCACAAGTTTAAAGAGTTCATTTTTATGGCTTCCTGTCTAGGATATTATTTTAGAGGGGGGCAATGGATAGGGGTTGTCATAGAAGCCTTCTATGTCCCTCTTTCTCAACTGTGCATCTGCAGTCATCGATACCACTGTAAAAGTAACATTTACAGTCAGCAGGAGCATGGATCATAGACTTCCACTTGGTTTCTAGTGACTACACAGACTAAGGACATCCACATAGTCTCCAGCATCAGTACCTGCCACAGACCTCAGCATGATCTCATGATCTCCAGTGGCAGTACAGACTATGGACATCAACATGGTCTTCTGTAGCAGCACAGACTACACACCATCATAGCCCTTAGGGGCAGCATAGGCCAAGGACATCAACATGGCCTCCAGGGCAACATGGGCCATGAACACTAGTATGGTCCCTGGCTACAACTCAGTCCATGAACATCAAGATGGCAGGCAGCAGCATAGACCACAGATATCCACGTGGCCATCAGTAGTAACATGGGCCATGGACATCAACATGGTCCCTAGCTGCAGTAGGACCATAGACAGATACATGGCCCTTGGAAGCAGCATGAACTACAAACTATAATCATTCTTTTTTTTCTAACATGTACACCACATGTTAAAATTTCTCTAATTAGTGCCTTTATTGAACCCCACAGAATTGGATAAGCTGTGTTTTCACTTCATTTCATCCAAAATACTTTAAATTTCTGTTACTTAGTCTTCAACTGTATTTATTTGAAAGTGTTTGTAGTCTAATTGCTTTAATGTCTCAGAGTAGAACTTTGCAATCTCTATTTTTGAAATATCATTGAGGTATGTTTCATGTGACAAGTTTGGTCTTCCTTAGTGAATGCTCTATGTCTGGTGGAGAATAGACACAATCTTCTTTCATTAAGGGAGATTTCAATTATATCTAGTTCACTGACTGTAGAATTGAGTTCGTGTGTGCTTAATGACTCTTACCTGCTGGATCTGTCCAGTTCTGATAAGGTGCTGAAATACTGTAATACTACAACCATCTCTTTCTTTTTACAGCTTAACTTTTGTTTCACATTTTTATGCTTGGTCCTTAGGTTCATATGCATTCAAGATTGCTGTCTTTTGAAGTATGGGACCTTTCGTTACAATGCAATGTCCTGTTTATAATCAATAATGTTCCTTGCTCTTACTTCTGCACTTCTGAAATTAATATAATTTTTTTCTACTTTTTTGAGGATTGAAGTTAGCAAAAAATACATCTTCTCCCATTCTATATCCAGGATCTTATGCATACTAGGCAAGCATTCTACCACTGAGATGCATCTCAAGCCTTCCTTTTGTAGTTTCAATTGCACATTTTTGTATTTTCATTTTTCTCATTTCTTAACATATTAATCATGGTTCTTCTGTTTGCCATTGAATTTACACTCTGTGTTCACATCTATCCCATGTCTGCTGACAAAAGATATTATGCTATTTCCCAAGTAGACCTTATATTAACAACATAGTTCTCATTTGCTCTCTCAGTGCTTGGCTCATTGTTGTTATTCATTTCACATGTACATAAGTACACATATGTATAGATAATCAAACATATTATTACTGTTATTATTTTGAGTAATAAATTATCCATTAGATAACAAAGTACAGGAAAAGCCTCTCACTTTACCTGTGTGTGTTCCCCAAGGACACATTCTTTCTTCCTCCTCTACAGCCAAGGTTTTTAGCTATATTCTTTATTTTTCAAGGAACTCCTCTTCCCATTTTTTTTGCAAGGCAGGTCTGCTGGAAACAAGTCTTGTGATATTTGTTCCTCTGAGAATGTATTTTTTCTTCCTTTATGAAGGGTAAATTCATAGAATACAAATTTCTAGGTTTTGGGTTTTTTTTTCACCAAGTATTTCATTCCACACTCTCCTGGGTTGTGTTATTTCTGAGGAGATTTATGGTGTGATTCTTATCTTTTGTCCTTCTATGGATAAGTTCTCTCTCTCTCTCATAATATATATATTCCCTCAGAACTTGGGGTTAAAGTCAGGGCCGCACACAAATGGTCTACCACTGAATTACAATCCCCATCCCCTTAGGTAAGATTTTCCCCTCTTCTAGCTCCCCCCCTCCCCCAGGACATTGATCATGCTTGGTGACCTAACCTGTGCTGGGCTGCCTGGCCCTGAGATCTGGTGTCTTACATTAACCTGGTGAAATCCGTAGTCACGATTGCTTCAAATATGATTCTATTCTCCATTATTGTTGTGTCGTCCTCCCCACCCCCCGCCATTCTGATGTTCCCATTGCACATATTTACATGTTGAATTCCGTTCTCCATTTTAAAGCTCTTCTTCCCTTTCCCCTTTAGTTTTAGAACTTTGTGCTATTGAATCCTCACTCAGGCTTTGTCCTCTGTTGTCCGCAGCCTCCTGAAAAAATCCATCTTTATTTATTCTGCAAGTTTTTGTAACAAGGAAATCAGAGGCCCCTCTTGGAGCTCCCAAGGATTGCTAATTAAAGAATTTAAGAATAGACTTTGCGAGGAAGCTCAAAGACAACTTTATTTGAGTTTAAAGATAAACCCAGAGCAGGGAAGCCTGGTGTCTGCTCGGAGGAGGAAGATGCGAAGAGAAAGAGAACAAAGCCATGCTGGTTGAGTTGAGCCGGCATGGAGGTCAGACGCGGACAGGATAAACAACCACGTGGCAGAGCGGAGCTTGAGGGGAAAAGAGGGAAAAAGCCCAAGTGCCCCAGGAAGCACACTTGCACTCTGGTCAGCACTTGGAAGAAAAAGGGAAAGGTACTCTTTTCCTAGTCAGGACTCAGAAGGGTGGACAGACCCAACAGAACCCCACATTGGCTCCTGAGTGACAGCCCTAGGGAGTCAGAATCCTGAAAAGGCTGGCTAGATCATCTCATTAAATGGTTGATAATTCCTCCTTCAGGTGGATCTAACTTCCCGAAGGGTGGTCCCTTCGCCAGGTGATGGACGTGTCTGACTAGAGTGTGAGATCTCCATCGAGGCCGGAAATGCGATTTTCCTACTCTAACGTTTTTATTGCTACCGTTTCTTTTTTGCTCTCTCGTTATCTCTGCTGACATTTTCCATTTCTTCTTGCAAGTTATGTTTTTCCATTAAGTCTATGAGGGTATGCTAGCTCTTTGAGACACTGGTTTGTATTTTCTAACATTTTTTGTCATAACAGAGCCTGACTCTGATGCTTTTTGTTGTTAGTCTTATGCCTTTTGATATGCTCTATGGTTTGTTGTTGTTGTTGTTGTTAGTATGTGACCCTAACATGTAGCAAAAGAGGAACTATAATAAACAGATCCTTTGAAAGAGAGGAGTGGGCGAAGGGGAAGCGTTCTATTGTCATTCAGTAGGTTTTAAACTTTCTATGAGTCTGTTTCCTGGACATTAGGCCTCCCAAGCCTTCTCATGTTTCTTCCTCTCCAGGTGGGACACAGACAGTAATAGTGGAGTAGAGTTCGGTGTTTCTCCCCTCTGGAGATGGGCAAGGGTCTTGTAATATCCTGAGTTCTAAGGCCTAGAGCATTTGTCTGGTGAAAGACCTTCTCCTGGTGCAGGTTTTGTTAAGAATAGAATGCTTTGATGTGGTTTTCTCTTCTACCCTCGAAAAAGGGCCAGTTATGGAAGGGTTTCTCCCGTGTAGAGCTTCAGAGTGAGAAACCCACAGCAGTGTGAAAGCCTCCCTGTGGATGAGTCTTCCTGGAATTTTGGTTTTGCCGTCATGTCTACACTGAGTCTGTAGATGTTGCCAATTTCACTTTAGTTGTGTGTGTGTGTGTGTGTGTCCCAACATTCCTTCCACAGAGAACCATAATTATTTGAGCTGTGTCTGTAGCTGCCTGTCTTTCTGTCTGTCTCTCCTATTTAGGGCTTAGTGGTTTGCTCTGTGACACCACTTCCAAGTTGGATTTAAGTAGAGATGTTGATCTTTCTATTTGTTTAACTTTTTGTGTCTTGCCAGGACTGAGGGTCAACTTCTAAATATGCTAGACCAGAAGAAGTCAGATGTCTGGACCTCCTTTTACGCAGAAATCTAAAGTACTGTCCACATAATGTTTACAAAAGTCATGTTTGTTTTATAGACAGTAGGTAAGGTAACTTTTATAGTTTTGTGTGCTTAATATAAAATGGGAACTTCCAATATGCTAAAATTTGCATATGTCTTGATGGTCTAGTGAATGTAACAGTTAATGGTTTCTTCAATTCATTTGCAGGTATAATAAAAAGACTTACCATTGTACAAGGCAATTTTTTAAATTTATCTTTATTTTTATGTGCATTGGTATTTTGACTACATGTATGTCTGTGTGAGGGTGCCAGATCCCCTGGAACCGGAGTTATGAGCTGCCATGTGGGTGCTGGGAATTGAACCCGGGTCCTCTGGAAGAGTAGCCAGTGTTCTAAAACCTCTGAGGCATCTCTGCAGCCCCTGTACCAGGCAATTTCTAAACCTATTTATTTTCCCTTTCAATATACAGTTTTTGGATTTGCCTCATTAACAGACAAATTGGTATTTCAGTATATTTTTGCTACTATGTGCATATTTTATGCAAAATTTTAATCAAACTTTGAAGTACATAGAACAAAAGTAAATGTACATCAAATAAATTTCACAGAGTGTGTTGGTTAGTTTTTTTTTTTTTTTTTTTTTTTGTCAACTTAACATAAGCTAGAAAGGGGGAACTTTAATTGAGAAAATGCCTCCATCAGATTGGCCTATGGGCAAGTCTGCTGGGTGTTTTCTTGATTAATGATTGATGTGAGTGGTGCCACTCTTTGGCAAGAGGTCCTGGGTTAAATGAGAAAGCAAGCTTAGCAAGCTTTGGGGAGCAAGCCAGTGAGCAACATTAATTCATGGTCTGTGATTCAGTTCTTGCCTCCAGGATCCTGGCCTGCTTGAGTGCCTGCGCTGGCTTCCAGGTAATTTTGATTGGAATGTGTAAACCAAATAAACCCTTTCCTCTCCAAGCTTCTCTTGGTCATGGTGTTTTATCACAGCAGTAGAAAGCAAACCAGGGCAAACCTAAGAATTTCAACAGACCCCAGAAGCCATCTCTGTCTCTTCTTTTTCCAGTGTCCTCCATAGTATCCTCTATACAACTAACTACAGTTTTGTCTCCTAGTATTTGGGATTGTCATAATAGATACCTACTGTCTTTATCCTTTGTATAGCTTCTTTTTCTCAGTATTAAATTTATGAGACACAACTATGTCATCATGTATAGTTGTAGTTGGTTCATTTTCATTGTTTTATAGAATCCATCAAAGTCCATTTATTAGCCAAATGACAGCTAGGCTGTCTCAAGTTTGGAGCCATTAAAATGATGTGCACATGCCATTAATTTAATTCTTCTGGCTCAAAGCTCCTCATGAAGCCAAACATCTTTGGGTCACCTTTGGATACTTCCATTCCTATGATGGTGAGGAAGAACTGGAACTGAGGCCTGTCAATTTTTCCTTCTGAGTTAGTCTCTTTGCTTCTATCCATCTACACAGGTCTGGAGTCAACTTAGAGTTGTTGCAACAACTTCTCAACTTGTCTTTCACCTCAAGTCTTTCCTACTGAAACCTATGAAGTCCTTAAAAACAAATCCCCACCATTTACCCCACACCTCGACTTAAGGACTCTTTGGTAGTGCTCCATTATCTTTAGGACAGTTTCCAACCCCTTCCCCCAGAGAGGGCTTTTCCTGATTCAGTCTCATTTATCTTCTCCTCTCCTCTCATCCCATTTATCAGTTCTCCATTTGGAAAAGTGGAAGGATGTCTTCCCAAGGGACACATAAGTTGATGAGTTCCACAATGATATATCTCTTGCCTAGAACTTTTTTTTCTCCTGAATTTCAGCCCATGCATCTTCATTTTGAGGAAGGACTGAATAAATACCTGACTGATCAAATAAATATATCTGCTATAATTGTGAAAACTAGATAACCAAGCATATTAGAAATGCATTTCAAGAGCAAGTAAGCACTGAATGAGAGTGTGAGTTCTCCAGCAAGTAAAATAAATTTCCTGGTACACGATTTTTTTGTGAAGGACAATTTGGCTGCTAAGGATTATAATTTGCTTCCTTTCTGATGACTGTCTGTATAGGATAAAATGTTAATAAGTAGATATTGTAATTTTAAAAATCATTTTTTATTTTTAACTAATTAGATACAAAGTTCCAAAATTAATGCACTAGATTTCTGGGACGTTTTCCATTAGTTTTTCCCAATGGTGACATGTCATCATTTGATTTGCAGTACAAGATCAAAACCAGGAAATGTATGTTGGTACAGAACTGCACCACAGACTGCAGACTTTGTTCAGTTTTTAATCAGTTTTGACATGCAGTCACGAGTGTATGCACATTGTTCCTTGCAATTTTGTCTTGTGTATAGATTTCCGTAACTAGGACCATAACCAAGATACAGAACCAACAATACTGAGAAACTCTCCCCACGTGGCCGATTTATTAGTGACAATCACCTCCACCCCTGTTCCCTGACAACTGAGAATATCCTCTCCATCTCCATAGCTTGTCATTTCAAGGGTGTTATGTAAATGGAATTGGAAAGTATATAACCTTTTGAGGTCAGCTTTTTCCACTTAGCATAACGCCCTTGAGAGCTATTCAAGTCATTGCATGTAATGCTATGTTCTTTAAATCATAAAATGCAAAAGAGAGACAAATTGAGTTTCAAAATGTGGAAGAAACTTCTTTTATTTAAAATATATGGAGCTGAGTCTTTTAAAAGGCGTTTGGATGTACTCATTCTAGTAAGTGGTTAAAAGTATATTTTAGAGCTTAGAAGAGATTAATTTTATACTGCTAGAGAAATATTAATGAAGGTTCGAGATCATTTGCAAAGATGTAAACTCAGATAATACAGTTTTGAAAGCATGCCCTGCAATTCAATACGTACTTTCAATACAAAAACCCACAAGGTAAACATGATTTGCCATTGCTACTCATTACCAAGGGCCACTAGCTATTTTATTGGCTTAATTTTGTGGAAATAAAACTCTGTTGAGGCTGATTTTGACTTTAATTTAAAGAAAGTTTTCTTAATTTCACTGTCTGAGAGTCTTTCTCTTGTCTGCCATAACCTTTTATTATCGTTACCTATCCAGAAAAATGCTATGATGGTTCTCTTATTCAAATGTATTTTCAATTTTATCCATAGTTTTTAGCTACTGACAGCTGTCAGTCTTGTGACAGGTAGTATTTATGATAATACACTCACAAATTGTTTGAAAGAGAAATGAGTGATTTATGTCTTGAGTTTAAGAGGTTAAATTTGATTTTATTGTAATAAGATACTTTGGGGCTGACTTAGTTTCACTACTGTGAGCCTGCAGGGGTTATTATACCATATTGAGGAAAAGCTTTCATCCATGTTTAGCCAAAAGACATATCCATTCTTAAAAAGAAAATTTTTCATTGTCATTCCACGAATTAACTCCTAAAATTTTAGGTGAGCCTGTATTCTGTTAATGCCTTCCTTATGTAATGCAAATTTATACATAGAAGATGTTCCCAAATACATCTGAACCAAGAGAACAATTTTCTTCTTGATTTAAAAATGTCATCTTCAACTAGAGTTTTCAAACATAACCACACTTAAGGCAGTAGAAGCTTTCTCCCAAGCCTTTGGACCTTTGTTCTTCCACTTGTCTGTCTTTTCACAAAGGCTCCTTCATACAGACAAATATGACAAGAGAGGAAAAGGTAAGTTGTCTTCATATCCTTAACTTATTAACAACTCTGTATACTGATGAGAAAAAGAAGAACACCATGATGGAAACTGGGTAAATTTGAGTGTGCTTTCAATGGAAGATATAAAAATGACTGCCAGCCATTTTTTTCTTTGTGATAAAATATCTGAAAAACGCAACTTAAAGAGGAAGTAGAAATTTTGGCACATGATTTCAAAGGCTGCAAGTTTGTAGTTGCCTGGATCCATCCCTTTTGGCCTGAGACAGAACAATGGCAGAGAGGGCCTTGTCATTCAGAGCAGCTCCGTTGATGGCAACCAGGAAGCAGAAAGAGACAAAAAAAAGGGGGGGGGGGCAGGGAGAAGTTATACTCTTCAAGACCACGTCCCCAGTTACTTACTTAAACCAGATCCCACCTTCTAATAGCCCATTCACAAGGAACTCATGAATGATGAAATTCGGACCCTTATGATCCAATCAGCCCTCAGCAGCAGCATGGCAGTGCTGGTGGGCATTTCCTTTATGAACTGATAGGCCAACAGAAGTATGAGCAAAGGCTGGAGAGGGCTGGCTTAGTGGAGTGCCCGCTACACAGACGTGAGAACCCGAGTTTCATTCCAGGAGTGTGGAAAAGGAAACTGAATGTAGTGGTTCCTGCTCACCCGAGGTGGTGGAGACAGGCAGATCTTCGTGCCTTGCTGTCAGCTAGCCATGCCTTATCTGGTGAGCTGCAGGTCAGTGAGAGACCCTGTCTCAAAAACAGGGTGGATAGCACCTGGAGAATGACATCTGCAGTAGACCTCTAGTCTCCACAAATATGTGCACTCATGTGTACACACATAACCCCCCACATTAATACACACACACACACACACACACACACACACACATACACATTCAACAGACACACCACTTATACACGTACACGCACACACATGAAAAACTTCAAACTTAAACTAATAAATTGCACTTTTCTCTTTTATTGTTGAGGATTTTATGAAAATGATAATTTCCAGGTTGGTAGAGACCAGTGAAGAAGGTATTTCACGTATCTCTTGCCATGAAGGTAAATTCTCAAAATACTTCTAAAGTCAATTTTGAAATAAGAATCAAATACTTTGGATATTTCAGATTATCATACTCTCTATCCCTTATGATCACTGTAAAACTGAAATAAATACAATGTCTAATAGTAACATAATGGTATATAAATCATAAACCATCTATATGGTCAAATGTTATGCGGTAAACTTATTTTGGAAATCTGTACTAGTTACATAAGGTGCCCACACTACATTATTGTATTAATCAGCTATTTTTTTGTCACTATGACAAAATATTTGCCATCATCAGTCTAAGAGTAGGAAGAACTGTTTTGAGTCACAGCTTCAGTTGAAGGTTGGTTGCCTGTAGGCCCATGGGTAAGGCAGAAGCATGTTGGCAGAAGAACATGGCAGAGAAAGGCTTTTTACCCACATTGGAAGCAGAGAGGAGGGACAGAAGGAAAAATGTCAATGATAAGCCCTTAAAGGGAATAGAATACTTCAGTGACCCCCTTCCTCTGGCTCCCACACGTCCAATCATCGTGTGGTCAGTTCACTGATGAAGCCCTCATGATTCAGTTCCTCTGAACACTACCGTAGGGCCAAGCCTTCAATACCTGAGCCATTGGGTACATTCTATGTTGTAAACATAACATTTATTGAGTGAAAAAAAACCCCTCATTTGCCATATTGATCTGATCTAATTTTTGGTCTTCCAAAACGTATATACAGTGAGAGAAGAAGATAGGTAACCATAAGAAATTTATTCTAAGTCCCAATAGTGGTCACTTCTGTTGGGTAATTGTGGTTGCTTTGCCTACTTTTCCTCTTATTTTGTTATCCACATTTTCTATAACACTCATGATTTCTGTAAGGTGATAGAAAAACAGTTATAATTTTGAAGTGATAAAAATATGCAACATTTCAAAATAGATGGATACAGAATGTTCAGGGACAAAGCACACAATGATACATCACAAGCCCTGGCTGACCCATTATTAATTTTGTGTATGGTTTAAGATAGGATACAAGTTTCCTTTCTTTTCACATGTGTATACAGATAATATTTTTCTCAGAATCCATTATTCTTTTGTATACATTGTACAATACTCAGCAAAAATTTCTCTCTCTCTCTCTCTCTCTCTCTCTCTCTCTCTCTCTCTCTCTCTCTCACACACACACACACACACACACACACACACACACACACACACACTCAAAACTACAAGGGAAGTCAGTGTATTATCAGGACTGATGCAATAAAGCCTGATAGCAAGCCTTCCATATACAGAAGAGCCTTGTAGACAGACACTACTCTGTGGGTATCAGGTGGTTTGTTGGCTCCTTTATGAAAAACCACAGCATCAGTTTTTTTTTTTAAAGTACCCCCCTACCCCGAGAAGATTTAGTTTCTGCTACAAAAAAGGTTTCAATCTTCTGAATCACTTGGCATAGTAAAATAGAACTTAAGGGTTTTCCCTAGAGTCTTTCAACCAATCGCTCTTCCCTCCACTCTTTCCACCATAGAGAGTCTGCCAATACTGACTCTTTCATAGGTTTAGAGGGCTGCTTGACTGAGATGCTCCCCTCTGCCTGCTTGTCATGGATGCGCCCCTCTGCACAGGGGCGAGAGTTGTGGACCCGTCCCACCGTGAAGCAACTTTCACACTAATACATTGTGACTCAGCTTCATTGTCTGATAAACGTGGGCAATGCATGCTGTGGTAGGAGATTGCCAAATTAAACTGTGTCAAGCTTCAGTACTAATATTTAGAATACACTGAACACTCCAAGGTTGTTAGTTTTGGTTAGCCTTTTCTTACTCATTCAGTTCTTCACTTCCTTTGCGTTCATCTTCCCCTCCTCACCGAAATGTATAGCCATGTCTTCAACTGCTCTCTCACATCACAGTCTTGGTGGTTTAAACATTTCTTTGTTGGCGAGGTTTTTGAGATTTATGCAGGAGGATTAGTGCATATCTCAGTGACAAAGCACTTCTCCAGAACACTGGGACAGTCCCCAAAACCAGAAAAGAAAAAGAAATATTTATAAAGGAATTCGACACAGAAACATGTTCAATACACACACACACACACACACACACATTTAATTAATGAACAAATTTAAAAGTTTCAAGTTTTACACACAAGCTCTCTATTTTTTTTCAGACCTTGACTACATAATCACTGAGTTATATGATTTCTAACATACATTCCAGCCTGAAAAATTTTATGAATTAGTGACATATATATATATGTATATGTATATGTATATGTATGTGTGTATATATTTCCTACTTTTTTTCTAGTGCACTTATCTTCCTACCTGATTGGACATTGACTCATTGATTGACAGGTGTGAAAAAATAACATCGGGCAGTTCTACTAAAGGAAGTGGAAAGCTGTATAAGATCTTTGATTCTCTTTAAATACCTTTAAGCAATTCCCATTAACCTTGAACAGCCCTGCTGTTCTTCCAGCATCCATTACTTACTCAAATCTTCAACCATTCTTATTCTAAGAATAAGTCAATCCATGAAGAAAATATGAGTTAGTGTATTCAATGGCGGTCAGAAAAGCTTTGAATTATGTATTATCTAGAAACATGTTTATAATATTAGTATTACGTTATTTATACCGAATAAGTTATTGTGGGCATCATAAAAAAAGAATATTTTATTTGTGTAGAAGAAATATACTCATAAAGTAGAATATTTGTTTACATTTGTTGCTTTGTATCAGCTTTAAAGGAATTTGTTATTGACTGTGTAATTGTTTAATCAAAGAATTATCTAAAAATCATGGGCCTTTATATTTCACAAGAAAATGAACCAGTATAATATTTTCAGATTGTGTATATTATATATGTGTGTTCTGTATGTATGTTTATTGGCTACATAATCACATATCTAAGTATGTATGGGGGGATACATAAAAGAGTAAGAGCGTGAGAGACAAGTTAACCCATGGATAAAGACTCAGACTCAGCTGGGTTTAATCATTTTAATGTAGACTATAATCACTTAAAATTAAATTCAAATAATTTGAAGATGGATTGGGGAAATACAAAACAGAATACTAGAAATAAGGCAAAGAAAAAATATGCAGGGAATGCCATAGCAGTTAGCTGTTTTTGACTGTTAAGCGATATCCCAGGAGAAGAGAGGACGCTCCATCACTTGAATCATTTAAAATTGGACTGGACTGGGCTCGGAAGAATAGGCCACTGGGAGTGATCATGCTTTGACAAAGACTGAAAGATCTTTTCCAATTCTAATTGCCATGATCCTGTATAATTCAATTGGAAATGCCCTGGCTGTTCTAATTCACAATGATCCTATTTTTACTAACTCTTTTTCATAATCCTGCTTCTGATATCACTTCTCCTTTAAAAAAGAGAAAGCCTCAAGCTTGGTTCCCAAGGATTCATTGAATTACACTCCTTATTCTTTTTCGCCGCCCCCCCCCCACCCAGACGGGCTGTTCTGGAGACACGGGCAGCACACCCAGAGCCTGGCAGACAGACAGTGATTATCATCACCCCCTGCTTTCATCCATTAGCACCGGGTGTGAGCAGGTAAGGGCGAGGGCTGACAAAGACGTTTGCAAAGCTGGTCAGCATAAGTGCTTCCAGGAGGCCAATTCAGGAGAATCTATTGAAATATGTATCGGAAATATTGCCAGCCCAGGCCGAATACCTCTATCTATTGCATTTAAGCCAAAGCAGCAGAATGATTTCATGGGAGGGAGAAAAAAAAAAAGACATAATGACATGTGGGGGATTGTCTGTTCACATCATTTGGGGTTAATTTTGTGAAATAGTTGCCATTCTGTCTGGGCCTAGAGTCTGTCTCAGCTACTTTATTTGTTTTGAGATGCTTTAGGGGTAAGGTCCCTAGAGATCTAAGTGCTGGAGACATGGCTTCCAGGAGCCAATTTGTGACAAGATCAAAGGTGTGTGGCATCCCCAGAGCCTGAGCTTTACTTTGGAATTTACCGGTATATCTCATTTTACACAGCCCTTGCAGGTTTGAAAAGCATTGGGAGATAAATTTCAGTAAATTAAATTTTGTAATGCCATAAACATATTATGCCTTCTGTTGGTAGTGGCTCCTTGAGTCCAACTTTAATTTTTCCTTGTCCATCTAGTAATTAATCACTGAAATGGGAGTGGAGCCATGCAATGGAACTTTCCATAGCTGAAAGGCATTTGCTATGTCAATGCTTGGTAGCAAGTTTTCTTTCTCATGGAATTTGTATTCAACAATGTGAAGAACAGACAACAGAACCCAAACACAAATTCACAAATAAAATTTCTCAATGCTCCCCAAGCAATACACATAGACATTTAAAGTGATCAAAATGTATCCACTCTGCTTCCACATGATTCCTTTATTTTAAAAATACCGCACATGTACAGGAAATATAAATACTAATAGAAGAAGCCTTCATTACACACCGTGCACAGTTTAAAACCCAGATTTTGTTTACTGCTGGGAACGTAAATAAAAGCTTGTACATAGTGCCGGAGAAGCCCTTGGGGCTCCTCTCAGCTGCATTGTCTTCTTCCCATCTCTAAAAATAGCTTCTCATCTTCCTTCAAAATATCGCTTCCTTCTTCTTAGTGCTTTGGAAATGCAAATTTTGACCTGAAAATCTAGTCACCTTACTTTCTTCTGTTGAGCTTCTTAGAACCACGAGCCTTTTGAAACGGCGAAAGGGCTCTGAACACCAGCAAGAACATCCTCCTTTCGCTCTCTCACCACAAACCTTAGGAGACATGAGCTCACCTGGTTTCTCTCCACGAACGTGAAGGTTCAGAACACTGACCTGCCCAGTGGAACCTAAATTCCTTCAGATCCAGGAGTTTACCAACTCCTGCACCTCCTTAGTGTGTATCGAATATTCAATTGCTCTAGGTTTGCCTTGCGGTCGGCAGATTTTCCCCGAGTTGCTCTATGTACGTTCTGTCCTGTTCTCATGGTAGGCTCCAGACTGACATCTAGATTAGTGGTTCTCAACCTGTGGGTCACAGTCCCTTTCACAGGGCTCACCTAAGACCGTTGGAAAACACACTTACTTACATTATGATCCATAACAGTAGCAAAATCACAGTTAGGAAGTAGCAACGAAAATAATGTTATGGTTGGGGGTCACCACAACAGAGGAACTGTATTAAAGGGTCCCAGCATTAGGAAGGTTGAGAATCACTGCTCTAGACTATGTCCTCTGAATACATAATCATTTAAAGCTTCTTTAGATCATTACACTCCCCTTAGTACATCTAGTGTGAAGCTGTGCTGTGGGCCTTCCTTCTCTGACTGATGAGGGTCTTAATGAGCCTGGAGATTCCCCTCTGACAACCAGCCAAGAAACTTCCGCATTGAAAAATCTTCCATTGTGGCAGAGATTAAAGCTAGGATCTATAGGTATTATGACAGGGTGAGCAGAATGTCACAAAGAAAACAAATTTACTATATGTCAGCTTCACACTTTGTTTGCTATTGCATAAAGACCAGGGAAAGGCTGTCTGATTCATCATGTTACTCTTTCTCTGGCTAGCACTAGATGCTCTAAATTAGAAGCAAATTCTACCTATCATGTGTGATGCATTGTAAACAATTATGAGTGAACTTTCCTTCAAAAGTTATTTTGTAAGGAGAAAATACAAATGCTTGAGAAATCTCTGAGATGAAGAGAATGCAAAATATGTACATGTTGAGATCCACTATTTACAAAGTTCAAATTGAATTTTCCAGGAGTTTGGGTAAGAATGCCTCATGGTCAATCTTCCGTGAGGAGGTCTTGTTTCTTCTTTTCTTCATCTTGATATTGAATGAGAATGATCAGTGGTCGGATCAATCTTCCAGGGCCTTTTAAAAATACATAGAGAATTTTAGCACTTGAAGTTCTTACTAGGATATTTACAAAGCATATTTTGTTGAATAGGATTATGTTAGGGCCCTTGGTTTATATAGGGAGTGAATGGAAAGTACAAAGAATTCCACTCACAAACCCTTCACAGAACTCACTGCTTCCTTGTTATTAATATCTTCTATTAGTATGGTGCATTTATTGTAACTGATGTGACAGTGCTGAAACTTTATTGCTAATGGAAGCCCCTAATGAACCTTTGAGTTGACTTCTGTTGGAGATTTTATGTGTTTGATAGGAGGTCTAATGACATGCATCCACCATTACCAATGCCATCAAAACAGATTTTAAGTTTATAATATGCCATGTAAAGAAGCCTAGAAGAGCCATTTTGAAATATTTAACTGTTCTGAAACAAGTTAAATAACCCAAAACTCAACCAAAATCTTAGTGGTTGTGTTCCTTATAGCTCCTTCCAGAGAAGCAATACAAGAAACATTAAGTAGTCTTGCCTTGGAAAACTGTAGTTGTTTTGATAAAGAGTTCTGTCTAAACTGCAAATGCACACAACACTGCTTCTAGTTCATTCCCTTGTGTGCACTCCTCTCAAGGCTTAGTGTGAAGACTTCATAGTACATCTTCCCCTGAGGCTCACACAGCCATTTAATTTCTGTTCTGGCATGGAGAGGGTTGTGTTTATGAGGTCTATTGAGAAATAGAATTAATGATTTCTTCTATAACCAAAAGGAAAAAGTTGAGAGTTACTGATTTCAAATCACTATTAAGACCTTTGATACTTTCCTGGAAACATGTTTTGACTTGACAATATGGGTAAAAGAGGACTCCCTGTTTAATGTCTAACCTCTGAACCATCCCATCTCTCCGGATGCTGAAATTTACCTCTAATTTGGCTTAATCAGAATCAGGAGGGTTGGATCTTTAGATCTGGAATTTGGAATCTACCAGATATTATCAGCTGCCTTCATCTCTATCAATTCCTACTTGTTGAGGTATTTCTGACAATGGCAAGTGTAGACTTCCCATTTGGGGCCTTTCCTAACCCTGCTGCCCACAGAACTGTGGCTCGCCACACGTCATTCAGTGCTCTTGGCTCCCTTTCTCATCCCCACAGCGCATCTTGAAGGAAAGCAATCGTGATGTTTCTTTTAATAGCTCTCTTTTGATGTGAACTACCATTTCAGACTTTGTGGCTCTGAATCCAAGTTGCCATGTACAACTCCCCTAGAGCAAAGATTTTTAATGGAGGGCAAAAATTACATCCCAAGAAATATTTGGTGGTGTCTAGAGATGCTATTGGGTGTTGCCAATAGTCTGGGGAGTTTACTCTTGGTATTTAGTAGGCAGAGGCCAGGATTGTTGCTAAATAGCCTGTAGCACACCAGGCAGACCCCCACCTTCAAACGTTATCTGTCTCATCTGTCAATAGTATTCAGGCTAAAAAACTCTGTCCAAGAATTTTTGTCCCAAAATTTTAGTCAATTTAGTCATTTTTGCCAATATATGTTGAAAGGTATTTTTATTTAAAGCATTACATTTTCTTCTTTTTTTTCAAGATAATGTCCAGTAATAGTGGAAATGATGTATTTTCCTTTCACCTTGTTTGTGCATAAAGCTACAAGATTTGTAAATAGATAACCTTAGTTGTCATTCAAAATGTAAACTGTCATAAGGGATATGAAAACTGATTTCACTGCCAACTTTTACAGCCTCCTCAATATCCTTGCTGACAAAGATATTTTAAAGTAGAAGACAATTAGAGGCTTTTGTTTATGAAAAATGAGGTGTTCAGACACAAAAGAATGCACAGTGGACCTCTTATAGGATGTTTAAAATATCCTTTCATTAAAAGATTTTCTTAAGTGGCTGTTTGCCATTTAATAGGCATTGCTGCAGTTGCTACTGCTGTTTTCATGCATAAATACCAGCAACTGTAGATTTCCAGGCTGTTCTTTAGGATTTTGTACTACTTGGCTTCATGTTGGCTTGTCTCAGATGATTCCTCAACCTTCAAATCACACTGCATAAAGGTTTGTCTGCAAACACAATTCTAAGAGCCACGGGGAATAGCAGACCAGAAAACAAGATCCTGCTCACAGACAAGGTGGATTTAGCCAGTATGGAGTCTGCAAACATTAGTCAACATTTCTTTAAAAATTAATAGGTTAAAAAAATTAGTAGAGTACTTATAAGAATAATGGCTTTTTTTTTTTTGAAAAAGTGAAAAGCTCACTGGCACTCCTCTACGCCTGTAGTCTACTGTTGCATGCTTGAAATGCAGCAGGTGCATGGCAGCTTGCCCCATTTCCCACCCAGCCTATCAAGCAGCTGTCAGTCTGCCTCTCTGGTCATCTGCGTTTGCAACCTCTGCTTTGGTGAACTGAGTTTTGCAACCCGAAGCTTGGTGTTTAACAGTACATAATCTTTGGCTCGGGAACAAATTTAGCAGCTTGTATTGGATGGCGTTGAGGCTGTCCATGAGGACAGTAGAGAACATGCTGAAGCTGGATGGAAGGGAAGGAGTCAAGGAAAAAGCCCCCAGCACAAAGTGAAAACAGATGGAGAGGTTCCAGTTGGTTCCTGTCATCACTCTCGGCAGAGAAACCCAGACTTGATGAGAATAGGGCAGTCCAGGCAGTAAAAAAGGAGCAGGCTACATTCACGGCCATGGCAAAGGGTTCTGTCACTGCATCGGCCTGGGGGTCATCTCTGTTTGGAGTTGGTTTCCTAAGTGCTATCGTGTGTTCTTGGAGAATCATCACCATCACAAATGCAAGCTGGGAAGAGCTCCATGAGGAGGAGGCAGTGCAAGGTGCAGGGATCATCATGTCTGAGACTTAGGATGCAAGGCAAAGGTGGGGGAAAAGTAAGCCTAGAACTTTAAGCATAGTACATCAAACACAGACATTGGGGTGAAAGGTCAGAGCCTGGTTAGGGAGATGTGGAACAGGGCAGAAGAGAGAAGGCTGTTTCTGGCCTCTGCATTTCTCTGGGTGAAGCCTGCATTGGGTTTACTATCTAGAAGACCCAGCATGTCCCTCTGTAGAGATCCAAGGTTTATCACTGATCAGCGTGTTTAAGTCCATCTGAAGGGGCTTGCCTGTCGTTCCTTACAGCTTATTTCCTTTAGACATTGCACTTCATAGATTATTTCTCTAGTCATCCAAGGTTGGAGAAATCCCAGGAAGCTCCACTCCCACAGAGCTTATGGACATGTTCCCCTCCTTCCCCACCCACAAAACAGGACAAATAAGAGAATGTCTTCAGGTGGCAGCCTCTGTGCAGAGGAGTGGAGAAACTATTCTAGAGTTTAGGGAAGGGTGGGCGGGACAGAGTGGATTGTCTGGAGGACACTTTAAGCCTCATCGGATAGATAGAAAAAGACATTTCAAAAAGAGGACATTTGAATTGTTACTGAAAGGAATCCCAGGAAAATACCGAGACTTGGTTTTTCTAGTTTTCTATGCACAAAGGGACCCTTTAATTTACTATATATTCTTTTAAGAGTGAAAGCAATAACTAGTAATACTTTTCCCAAGATAACATCATGACCTGGGGATAACCAGGTCAAACCAGAACAGCTGGTCCCCCTAGTGAGGGTCAAAGTAAGTGAACCTCCATAGGGAGCCTCAGGCTAGTAACTACATTACAGGCCTGGAAGCTTTAGGTTAGCAATCAAACACACGGTGAAGGAAGTAAGCACACAGGGTGCTTAGAACTTTTAAGTGTCAGGACTGCCCAGGGACTTTGGAAGTTGTAGATGCTCAGGAATTCAAATGGAATCATTCAGGCTTGGACTTGAACAGGGATCTAAAATAAACAGCTCGGCCATCTAGTGTTTCCACTTGTGACCTCCGTGACTGTACAGCTTCTCCGGGGCAGGTCTCTTGGAGGCCTTCCCTTCCCCTTCTTGCTCCTTGTCTTGGGCTGACAGGCTAGAGCATGGGCCTCCAGCTAAGCAACTTCCATTTACAGTTTTGAGGGAGAAGAGGAGCAGACTTTAGTACAGTGACCTAGTGTATTTAAACCAAGACTATGTGTTTCCTATTGAGAAAAATCAGTCAATTTTTAAATAAACATTTTATTACCTCTTTGAGAACTTTGCACGATGTATTTTGATTGTATTCACCCCCAGCTCCAAACCCTCCTCTTAACTCCTCCCAGGCCCACCTCCATCTCCCACCCTCTACTTCATTTACACTTTTTCCCCCCAGTAACCCATTGATCCAGTTTGTGCTCTCCATATACTTATGGGTATGGGGCCATTCACTGGAGCAAGAAAAACCTATCAGGAGTCATACCCTTAAAGAGTGACTTTTCCCTCTGGCAGAAACCACCAACTATTTACAGCCCTCCCTTAGAGGTGGGGTCATGAACCGCTCTCCACTCCGTGTTAGAACATTGACTGGCCAGATCTTGTGCAGGCAACCATGGAGAGTGAATGGCTTGGAGCACATGAGTTAGGTGGCTGGGCCATATCCAGAAGACAGTTTTGCACTTCAATTCTCTTACAGTCTTTCTACCCCCTCTTCCAAGATGCTCCGCAAGCCTTAAGGAATGGCAGGATATGGATTGGCCACGGTGGCCGAGCCCTCCACAGTCACCTCCTGTCTGCACTTGTAGTGGTGACTTTCTGTGTTAACCACCATCCGCTGAACAAAGGCGCGTCTCTGATGAGGAAGAAAACGAGCAGAGCCCCCCTTTAGGTGTGTAACCGCTGTTTGTGTCATAACCACGAAGATTTGGGCATGGCGGGTTGGTTCTTTACCACCACCTAGAACCACAAGGACACGTTTGTGAAATCTGATGCTGTACCTGTTTGGTGTCCAAAGATATCGACACCAAATATTCCTCTTAACCGTGGGATTTTAATTCAGCTGGTACTTACAGATTGCTAGGGTCAAGGTGCAAGGGTCTGCTACAGGCATTGCCAGACTACAGATCTGGGACAGTCTTCAGTCAAGACTGACTGGAACCAAGAAGTAACCCCAGAATTGGCTCTTAGCGACTGCTAAACTCCTTGGAGCTGCGTCAAATCACTAAACCACTGGCACGTAGTACATGTTAAAGAAAAGCTTTTTAAATCCTCATGAAAACCTCTCAGGAAGTCACCGAAAGAGGATATGACCCCCAGCCAGTCTTCTTGGATCTTCTATCCACAGATCTCTCTGCTTTCCCTCTCTTCAGAATCTGGGCATGTCTCAACCCTTCTCAATACCCATTTCACCTCAAGTCTCAGTGTCTCCGACAGTTTGCCATGGCTCCTGCTTGCCGTTTCTTGCTCCACCTCTTCAAAATGACACTTAATTCTGCTTCCTGCAAGACTCTCCTTCTCTTTCCTCCAGGGAGAGGATTCTATTTCCTTTAAGATGTAAATCTGCAATGAAACACCTCATATTCTATCAGCTCAGACTCCTAACGAAAGACTAGTCCTGTATGCCCAAGCAGGAGCCTGCTTCCTAAAAGGTGGATGAGGAGGGAAAAATGTTAAGGGTCAACCAGAAACATACCTGCTGCCTCCTTCATGCATGCATGTATACATGTATAAATGTATGTGTGCATATGTATATGTAGAGGTTCATATACTGGGCTTCATAAAGGACTCAGGATTCACCAGTGCTTTTTCATAAGAATGATGCAAACAGTATATTAGATATAAACAGCACAGAAATAGATCCTGGGTGAGTGCATCTAAGTTAATCTTTATTATCGAATACCTTTGTAGCATATTAGCAAGTGGATTTTTTTTTTTTTGCCAAAGAAAGTATAATTACCCTTCATTATATGGCTCCTGTTCATTTTTCCCTACTACAAAACATGAGCTGTTGGTTATTGCTTTAATCAGAGTCAGACAGGAAACTATGCACAAGGTCTTAGAAAATCAAAAGTTAACATAGCTCAGGTCCACAAAAGCAATAAAACATACAAAGTATAAAAGTTTACAAAACTTTGTCTCGCTTGTATTTCTTTTTAGATTGGCACTCGGGGCAGGCTGGGTTGTTTATTCATTGTTGTGATGCTAGGACCTACTACAGTGAGTTTGAGAAAACATCACTGAACCAACATGTAATAAAGATGATATGAACTGTGCGTGCGCAAGAACCCCACACTGTATTTAGCCACACTCTCAGCTTCTTGGTGTTCTATCATTGGCTGCCTATGCAGAAAGTAAGATCTCTCCAGCTTAGCTTTCTGGTTCTTAAAAATTCTTCTTTTGCTCCTTTATCCTCCTTCCTCCCTTTCTTCTTCCCTGTTTTTCTCCCTACCTTTCTTGTATTTAAATGTTTCAATCACCACTTCCCAATGAAAGCGCAGTGCCAGCCATAAATGTGGTCCACAGAACCATAATTTCCCTAATAGCCACATTTAATAGGCAGAAAAAATAAATGAATTCATTAAAAATATTTTATTTATAGTACATATAAAATATTATCCTTTATATGCCTCATATTACTATCTCAACTTGTGGTCAATATGAAAAAAATCTTTATGAGAGATTTTGCAGTTTTTCTTCTGAGATTTTAAAAACTCTATGTGGCTTTTACATTTTTAGGATATCTCCAATCTCCATGGTTTAGATGTTCAATAACTGCAAAAGGCTGTTGTTGAGGGTTGAATGAGAAATGCTCTGCACTAGCTGGATATTTGACTGTTTGATCCCCCCGTGGGTGGTATTGTTCTGTAAGGTTTAAGACTGGTGTAGCCTGGCAGAGGCAGGTCTCCCAGGGAAAGCATATTCACATACGCCCACTATTCCTAAAGCGTCACAAGCTCTCACAGCCGCAGGCAGAGCCTCCCCAGCAGCCATGCTGCCCTTACCATGATGGACTACATATACAGCCTCTATACAGGAGATTAATGGAGTGTGAATGTTGGTCATACCAAATGATATACTTGAATGAAATGCCATTATGAAACCTGTCACTTTAAACTACGAATATGCTAATAAAATGTTTTTTTAAATTGTAGGAATCGGAATGAAATAAAATGAGATGTTCATATATATATATATTTATATAAATCTTATACACATGCACAGCATTCAGTATATTGGCAAGAATGAATGACAGAATGACATGATTAATTTAAAAGGATAAGATATAAAAGAGCTGGGGGGTGGCAAGACTTAAGGTTAATAAATTAAAACAGAATCCAGCATGTTCCATATCTGACATTAGACCAGGTATAATATTTGATAGAAATAACTTCATATAGCAAATTTTACAAGACTGATAGGATAGGCTTCATGCATACAAAAAAAATGATAACTCGTAACAATGGGTTAGCATCATAGTAGATTGCAAAGCCACCTTTAAAACTGCCTTTGTCTGATGCTGGATGGAAATTGTCATGTCACATGGCCTTTCTAAGATACAGCTGTAAAGCTAAGAACCAGACAAATATATTCTACTAAGTAAGAGAAAGGACCGTTGCTTTCTGTAGTTGATAAATTTTTCCTTCACTTTAATCTCGTTCTCAGGGAGCACACATGTTCTTCCATTGTTCCCATACGTTTGCAGTTTTTTTTCCAGAACATTAATGGAAAAAACAATTAGAAAATTGTTTTATAGGGAATATAATTTATACTAATATTCAAAGTGAAAACCATAAATGGTTAGATCACTTCATAAAAATAAGAGCAACACAACTAAGAGACTGCCATTATTATGTTTGTCTTCTGAACTTCCAGCCACCAAAAAAGTCCTTGACAGAGCGAGGTTACAAAGCAGGATGCTAAGTTAGGTAGCTCTCTTCTTTACATGCTGTGAGGTAGGCTGACTGCTAGAAGTCAGAAAATAATGCATTCCTGTGCATATGTAATTGTATAGATAATTGCCTCTATCACTTAAAAATATCATTTGCCAAAATGGTGTCTATGATTAATTATGTACATTTATCATTGAGTTGACTCGGATACATTATAAAATCCTTTCCCGAGGCTCATGCATATTTCCTCCCCCTGGTTTCTTTCAATGTTAGTCATTTATTAATTCAAAGTTTTTATTGTTCTCGAAGCCATACCCCACCTGAATAGGAAGCATGCTTCTCTTTGGCTGGTTATAACAGGAAGAACCGTGTTCCTATTTCAATCCTCCCCGCTTCTTTTGTGGCCAGTTCTAAAGGAAGGATAATTTGTTGATAGCCACGTGTCTTTCATACCATTTCCTCATCTTTAAACAACATGCTGCAGTAGCAACAGATGACAATGATAAGAGAGTCAATGAGTTAAAAATATGAACATACACAGATATCCTTCAGTCTTCGCATGTGGTCGTTCCCGAGCAGGATTATGATGCAGTACTGTACATCAACAGCCCCTGGAGAAGAGGCTGCCTTTAACACTGGTGGTCTGCATCCCTCTTGCCCTGGAGTCTCAGAAGACCTGCCTACCGTGACTTGCTAAGCCCAAGTCCTAGTTCTACCTCTGAGCCTTCTACTCTTTTCCGTTTGTTTCTGTACTTAACATCTCCAGTTTTGCAAAGGTTTATAGTACCCAAAGGATCTGCTTATTGCCACTCTCAGGTTTTTATCTTTCATTGCATATCCCTTCACTGCCTTGCTGTGGTTGGGGTAAGACACCATGACTGAGGCAACTTGTGAAAGAAAGCATTTCAGGGGATTGGAGTCCATGATGGAGTCCATGGTGGAACAATGGCATGGTGGCAGGGAGGGCTGGGAGCAGCTGCTGAGAGGTCACACCTTGATCCACAAGTAGGAGAGAGAGAGAGAGAGAGAGAGAGAGAGAGAGAGAGAGAGAGAGAGAGAGAGAGAGAGAGAGAGAGAGATGCCGCCGCCGCTGCCACCACCGCCACCGCCGCCGCCGCCACCACCACTACCACCACCACCACCACATACACACACACACAAAGAAGCAAGCAAGCAAGCAAGGACTTCAATTAGGCCTGGCTCTGGGTTATAAGCATTTCCCAAGACAGTTTCTTAATCCCTGTTGAGGTTCCTTGTATGGATATTTGCCGCTCAAACCTCCTGTAAGAAGCCCTTCTCCAAACTTTTGAGAGGCACTGCACTGTCCTTCCTACATCTCCTGCCTTTCATATAACCCGACATCTGGTTCCCAATAAAAAACTACAAAAACAACTTGGTGTAAAAACCTGGCAGCTCCCTCCATCCATTACTGAAAACATCTAGAGAATGTCTACTCCACCCTTTGCAACATGCTAAGCATGGGCAAGACAGCGAGAGCAACTGTACTAAAAAGGAGGGGATGGACGATACTAATACACAACTTCATCCAGGATGCAGGGAATATGAAGGAAGGGAACTCACTGTCATGTGGTTATTTGGAGGAGTTTTTGATCCATCCTATGGGGGCAGAGGAGACTGAACAAAGGAAGTAGCAATCGAGTGGAGATTTGAAGGAAGATCACAAGCTGGCCAGGAGAGGGCTTAAATGTGTTAGGCAGATGGGTACCACACAAGCAAAGACAGAAGGACATGCTTCTGTGAGGGCACATCAGGTGGCCAGAGTGGTTGCAGTTACTAGCGTGGGGAAGATTTTACTGGGTGACTTTGGAGCAGAAGGTGAAGAGCAACTTGGGAAGGTATTGGTAGCCAAACTATTCTAAGTTTATTTTGAGTGATAGCAGGCATTATTTAAGCAGTAGAAAGTAACACCAGAAGTTCCCATTGGAATGTATTATTCCAGCCACAAATTGGATTATAAGTTAGATGGGGGCAGGAATGAATGGCTGAACTATTTTTAGGAGGTAACCTAGCATAGAAGTGGGAATTTTGGAAATTAAATTCTGCCTTCTTTAACTGAGTCCTTTACTGAGCCTGGCAGCTATGAGTTGTCATCTGAGAACTACGGGGGACTTCTTCTGGACCTCGGTGTACTGGAGAAGAGCAGCTGCAGAGAGTGTGGCTAGGTCTCACAGGAGCAGACAAACTTTTTGAGCTTGTTCCTTCTGAAGTGTCAGAGTGTAGCGACATGGAAAAGTCAGTGAGAAGGCTGGGAAGGGAGTGTGATGGTGGCATGATGCACACCCTAGGTAAAAGCCACAAAGCAACTTTAGTGGGAGCTGAGCATAAACCTGCAAAGAGTATCAGGCCAGTAAAGAAAGAAGAGAGGCCTGAAGCAAATATCTGCGTCAGGGGTGGGCATTATAAATATCTTCATTTCACAAATACTTATTTGGTGTTGGGGTTACAGAAGAAGCTACTCAAAGATGTCAGAGAAACTTCCGATGTTAAATAACGCACGTTAAAAGAGGAGTTTTAAGAGGGGAGAAGGGGTGATAGTTCTGTTGATGCAGAGGAGGCAAGTAGGAAGAACTCTGCAAGGACACCTTTGTGGGTTAGATGAGATGCTGGGTGGTAGACACTGGAAACTCAGGTTAGGAAGCAGGCTAGTAAACAAACCGTGGGATTTAAACCCTCTTCATATTTTAAAGCCTGATATTATAGGGAGATAGGACTGGCTATATATCTTACGATCATACCTCATTTCCTTGAAACACACCTGTTCAGTCTACAAAAGGAAAGCTGTGCCATCCAGGGACTGCCATGGCTGTCAGCCAAGAGGAGAGATGTTGTAATTTGAAGCTGACGGCGAGATGACCCTTGCAGGGTCACTACAGTTTCTGTCTGGTGGCAGATCTTCCCGCTGAAATATGGAGGTGCCACGATGTTAAATCAATAGCGGTGAGTGATGGGGAGGCTGGAGATGAAGCTAAACACAGCTTCCTTTGATTTCATTATTTCATCTTTCTTGCAGGGCGTTACTTTGGAAGAAGAATCTCCTCTGGATAAATCAACTGCTCAGGTTTGCTATTCTAACGAAATGACACGATCCAAAGAGGACCAGGAAGGCCCAAGTGTCAGTTATACTCATTTGTTGAAGCCAAAGGCTCCCTGTGAAATTTGTAACCATTTATGTTACAAATATTCAGAAAGTTGTGATTGCCAATTGTAGATATAACATCAGTAACTCAGTTATGAAAAAGACTCACGAAAGAATAACAGTTGAAATGGAGTAATATTCCAAGTTTCATTTTTAATAATTTGAGAAGCTATTTATGAAACTTTTGGTGAATAGCACAGCACCCCAAAATGTACTATCTTGAAAGAAGAACCATCCATTCAGCCTAGGATACTTTGGGTTCACAGTTCAGGAGGGGGACTCAGTCATACAGTTTTATTCTCCATTGGCTTCTTTAACTACCTCAAGCATCTGGCAGTAGCTGCCAGTCAACTAGATAGCTCTGCATCTGGGACTTGAGTAGCTGAAGTTTTCTCCAGTCCTGCCTGGCCCACGGTCAGGACAATTCTCTCTCATCTGCCAGTCCCGCAGCCGCTCAGACCCAAGGAGTAAACACACAGAGACTTATTATATTGCTTACAAACTGTATGGCCAAGGCAGGCTTCTTGCTATCTGGTTCTTCTATCTTACATTAACCCATTTCTGTAAATCTATATCTTGCCACATGGCTCGTGGCTTACCAGTATCTTACATGTTGGTTCTCATGATGGTGGCTGGTAGCGTCTCCTGACTCAGCCTTTCCCCAGAATTCTCTTCTCTGCTTGTTCCACCTATACTTCCTGCCTGGCTACTGGCCAATCAGCATTTTATTTATACAGAGCGATATCCACAGCAGACTTGGGTGGGAAGACACAGGGTCGCTGTGTTGCTTCTCTCTCGGCAACCTGAAGGCTAACTAGGCTGGTGCTTGTGTCCTTGGCAACTGGGCGGGGCTTCAGAAAGAGCACTCAAGCCTGAATACGTAGGGCGTGGCTCAGAATTGGTACACATTGCTTTTGCCACACTCTCAGTTAAAAAAAAAAGTCTTGAGATCAGCTCAAAGTCAAGAGGTGGAAAGTAGGCTGCGCCTGTTATCAAGAGGGACTGACTACAAAGGGGCACTGTGAGGGAACCATTTTGTATGGTTGCTATTGACCATAGACGATACCTCATTTTTATCCTTTCGATATACATGTGGGGAAAGGGTCCCTTACCCGCCTTCTCTTCCATCTGTTCCATTCCCCCTTTCTTTCCTCCCTGCTAAGGAAGAAACCCAGGATCCTGTCCTTGCCAGGCAAGTGTTCTACCACCTAGCTATCTACTTCTAGCCTACAAATGTAAAATATGTACACACCAGTTTTCCCCTCCCCACCCTGTCTCCTGCCTCTTTCCCTTCCATGGTACTAGGGATGAACCCAGACAGACTCTTACACATGCTTACACTCGACCACTGAGCTACATGGCCAGCTGTAAGCCTCAGAAGGGAAAACATGTTTATTCTTTTCTTTGTAATACTTTAAAAGCAGGCTCTTGCTTAGCACCACCAAGATGAGATGGCATTAATGGAACTGTTTTCTGTCCTCATCCCTCCCTGTAACTGTGAGGAGAGTCCTCATGTTGCTGTCAGTCAAGGTCTATGTGACATTCCCCATCAGAGACAAAATAATTTCTTAATAACAAGGAAAAATATCTAGTTGCTGCTCTGGTAATCTTGTAAAAAAAAGGATCCTAGGCTGGGCGGTGGTGGCTCATGCCTTTAATCCCAGCACTTGGGAGGCAGAGCCAGGCAGATCTCTGTGAGTTCAAGGCCAGCCTGGTTTACAGAGTGAGATCCAGGACAGGCACCAAAACTAAACGAAGAAACACTGTCTTGAAAAAAACCAAACCAAACCACATCGAAACAAAAAAAACAGATCCTAGAATCTGACATTGGAAAGAAGATATTCGTTTGATATATGGTCTTATTGTCTTTTTGTCCATTTTTAAAACACTGACTAAAATGGAAAATTCAGGCCTCAGAATGTATTAAACAAATACATATGTACCTGAAAGATATACTTTTCACCACCCTACTTTGTAGAAAGTAGACTATTTGGACGCAAGTACATTTCATAGAAAGGGAGCTTTTTTAAAAAATATTTTTGTATGTGTATGGAGAAAATAAAACTTTTTGATGTCTTGGCTCAAAACTGAAGAAGATCTCACTTAGCAGCCCATGTAGTACTTTAAGATGGTTTATTATTATGCTAATACTGTAGTGTAATATACCTTAAGCATTGGAAGTGTGCAGAATACTAGATAGTCCACATAAAAGATCTTGATGGATTTGAAGGGAAGGGCTAAGAAGTGCATTCTCCTAATCCACAGGAAAATAGGGTAATTCAGAATCTAGCTGAACCAATAAATCCTATTTAATTTAGCATACATCACATGCCGAGAAAAGGGAGAGTGGTGGGAATGGAGAGTGATAATCTCTGATTAGAGGACAGTCAGACTAGGAGCACGCTTTCCTTCACAGAATTGAGTTTAAAAAGACTCCATTTAGCAAAATATTTCTCATTAAAAAAAAATTTTGGTCCATAATCCTATGTATTATTATCTGCCATTCAGAGACCATAGTGGCTTCCAGACCAGGTTTACAACTGTTATCCCAAGCTGCAAGTGGAATGATTTAAAAAAATTATACCCTCACGATATCTTTTAATTTATTGGTATAAAACTCACACTGTTGACAAAGGTATTTGGAGGGCTGGAGCTAAAGATCCAAGGACAACTTTTTAAAACATTAATATTGTATTTATTGTGTGGCCAGGATATATATACGGAAAGAAATTTAGATAAATAAAACAATAATTAGTCAAGAATTGAAAAATACAAAAATCCAGTCCCCCCCCACCAAAGAAGCTTTTCATCTGAAAAAATGCACATAATTTAAGAAAAGAATATCTTAGTTTGCCATAATTCAACATTTTACTTTGCTTTGCCAGTTTTGAACCGAGGGGAAAAAAGTAAAGCCAAAGCTAAAAAGGGCTTGGAAACAGCCTTTCCCATTTTATATAATCATGCTTATTGACGAGAGGTTGTATCCCCTGCTCATCTTTAAATAGAATTCTTGCAGAAGTAGATGAAAATCTTTGGTGAAAAATTGATTGAGAATAAGTTCTCCCTACCTCTGTGCTTGCACTATTATAGATTCTCACATAAGAATTACATGTCTACATGTGTGTATGGATGGGATGGTAGCACCGGCAGGCAGTTTTTACAGAGATGCATTGGCTTTTGTGGAATCTCAAAGCAAGAAAAAGAATTTTAAAAATGCACATTGTGTGCCCTCTGGGTGATGATAGATGGAACTGGCAGGAGAAACTTATCATAATCACTAGTTTGAATGTGGAAAAAATGTGTAAATTAAGTTTATTTCTGTAATGGCTACATATATTCTTTTCATTTTTTAAAAAGGCATGTTATAGATGTCTCTGATTGTAAAATACAGACTCAGACTTATGTTATTGATATACATTTGTGGTAATATATTGTTTTAAGCAAGGATTCTAGTATATTATTTAATAATTCTCAGAAGACAGTATTGGATATTATACTTTATACTAATTGATTAGAAATGTAAAATGAAGATAATTTTCATTCATAGAATTTCACTTAAAAATCTGAAGAGGGAAATACAGAGTGAAATAATTTATATACATGCTCAAGAAGCAAGACAGACTAGGAAAGTTACTTTCAGAATAAATTCATTTATGTGTTTAGTGGCTGGTGACACAACCCTGTGGTATATATTCTAAAATCTGCATAAGAAAATGTGTCGTGGAGATTGGTTGAGACAAAACTTCTTGCTTGCTTTCAGAATTACATATGGACACACATTTTTATAATGCAAGAAACACACACAGGTGTACCTTATTATGAGATTTAGGTGTTTATCAAAATGATTGCTAACACATCTGTGTGTTTGGGGAATTTGCTACAGTGGTATTATTTAAAAGGGGTTTTGAAATGGGGAAAAATAACACATAGACCGATGATAGTTCAGAGATGGAACATTTTTAAATGACTCTTTTAGAATATCGCAGCAACTTGCAAAACTGTTTCTGTCTTTGGTTTGTTTGTTTGTTTCTAGATTGTCAAAGAGAGGATGCTGAAATCAACTACAGGAAGTCTCTGGACAGAGAGAGGAGCCAGAGAAAGAAGGTCAAGGTGATGGGATTAAAGGTAGAGATGTGTTACTCTCTAAGCAAGGTCAGAAATTGAAAATGAATGTTTCCTCTCTCTTCAGGATGTCTGAGGAGAAAAAAGGCAGCAAAGTTATTATGTCTACATGTCCTGAGAAACTTCTTACAAAGAGGGGTAAATAGTGGGACAGAGCTTCATTAGCAATTTCAGTCTGTGGGCAGGCCAGCTGATGATTGGCAGCTCAGTGGCAGGGGGCCGACTTACTGAGGCTTTAGAATAAACACTTAAAAGCTCCACAGAAACAGTGGGATTGGCTTAAATACTACGCTAGTCATCCTTTAGGATTTTTTTCTTAATTATAATTTCTTTAACCTTTGCTCTAGAGTTTATTTCCTTTATTATTTCTGTTGGATACACATTCCAATTTAACATCTTAATATCTAGTTAAATTTAATTTTGCTAAATTAAGAGTTGCTTCGTCTGTGAACTGTGGGGCCTGATTCACCAGCTTATTTAATTCATTTATTTGGACACTTGACATTATAGAACTCTATGAAGCTAATTCCGGTAAGCCAAAAAGAAAGATTTGCCCATATCTAAAAGTAAGCATTGCCCGCGTAGCCGCATCTTGGAGATGGCACTCGTAAATAATTGTGTGTGGCATGGAAAATTGTTCAAAAGCCCATTTCAGCTTAGTAGACAGGATCAAGAAACTCTGCCTCGCTGGTGAGCTGGGGTACTTCTCCTGAAAAATAAGAGTGGGACTTATTTTCCTGAAAGATTGAAGTAATTAAGGCAAAAATAAATTACCTGGATCGGTGGTTCTCAATCCTCTGTGCTCGTTAGAATTCTCCAGAGAGTTTTTATTATTTATTTTATTTTATATTTATTTATTTTTGGATACAGCGTTTCTCTGTTGAAGCCCTGCCTGTCCTGGAACTCACTCTGTAGACCAGGCTGGCCTCAAACTCACAGAGCTCTACCTACCTCTGGGATTAAAGGTGTGGGCCACCACGGGCTGGCTTCCAGAGAGCTTTAAAAATTACAGATCTAGGGCTATTCCTAAAGAGCCATGGGCTCAGGCACCATCCTTCTACAGACTGTCTCCCGTGGTGAGTCTAATTCATAGCTAAGATTAGAACACAGATTGCAGTTAAAAGCAAAAATATTAAATCAATGCATTAGAGTTGGTTCATGTTTTGAGGCAGATATGGTATTGCCTCCGTGTTGCTTGTTTTAAATCCACCAGCATATTTGGTTGCTGGTACCTTTAAATGCAAAAATTTTCAGAATAGTCAAGCCATTACCATTACCAACCTACTTTTCAGGTCCTACACTGTCTTCATCTTGTGGAAAATAAGGCCTTCGACAATTCCCTGCATTTTTATCCCTTTACTTTTGATGGTTCTTGTCTTCTTTTGGTCAGACAAGAACTCCCTGCCTTAGCTGAAGAAAAGCCACTTATTGTGGAAAGCCCTGGTTGGTTGGTTACATGAGGTTAAGCATATTATCTGATAGGAAATGTAGATTTGAAGTGTGTTTTTTCTGGCAGAGGTCATCGCATTATCTGGTAACACATGTATAGTTAATATATGCTTCTCTTCAAATTGTATCTACTCAAGCATTTAAGGGTCATATTGCTTAATAAGTCCAATGTCAACACTTGGCCCTGGAGGAGACATTTAATGGATAATTATTTCTCATAGACCTCTGAGTTTTGTTTTGAACCATTTCAAATTCCAGTATCTTATTCCAACCACATGAATCATTTTAAGGAAGACCACAACATACTATCTTTTTTCCTATTAAAATGGGACCATTTCTATTTTAAATAAACTAGAGATGTTTAAGGTACTAAAATATGCTTGTTCTTCTGATATGCCCACTTTTTCCATTTGTATGTATTTCCAAGGGGCAAACAAGTGGGTATTCTTTCCTTCTTTTCTTTCTTTCTTTTTTTTGCCGACACTTTTCACTGTAATGTCCCAGGAAGCTAGCTGGCTAGCTCCATGATACCTGATCACTCTTTAAGACAGCTCTTCCTGAGGCTCAGCATTTTCCTCCAGACAGGAGTGGTGAATTCTCTTCTTCCTAAAGACACACTTATCCTTTACAAGGGGCCAGAATATTTCCTGCAAACCTGCCTTTGTCATATGAATGCCTATTACCGCCATAGGCTGGGGGAAGAAATCTATCCTTCCAGAGCAGGGGAATAAAAAAAAACAAAACAAAACCAAAAAAACAACAAAAGCACCCTCAACTTGAGCATCAGCAAGATTATATACAGGCCAGAGGGAGAGTGCCATTTTAAATTAAAAACATTGACTTTAAAAATAAAATCTTATCCTATGGTTTAAGTCTCCTTTCTTGATGCTGGTATGTGGTGAAATAAGCCGAGGAGGGCTTGAGCGAGTATTCTGAGTTTCAACTCCTTTATAAATTGAGGGTGATTTGTCTCTCAGGTGGTTGGTCCTGCAGTCTAATAATACGGTTGTAATTTACATCTGCTCACTCAACATTAACGTTCCTTTAGGATAATTAGGGAAAATCTCCATCATGTCCAGTAACTCCCAGCCTGTGGGAACTGGTTCTCTCCTCCGAAGTCCTCACTCATCCCGACCTTAGGTTTCTGCCATCAAGCTCTA
Source organism: Peromyscus leucopus (assembly GCF_004664715.2). NCBI lineage: Eukaryota > Metazoa > Chordata > Mammalia > Rodentia > Cricetidae > Peromyscus > Peromyscus leucopus. Next base: position 18,476,985 of record NC_051074.1, on the reverse strand, counting down.
TCTGGGCCCAGGCTGCTGGCAATGCCCCTGCTGGGTGCGGACTGCAGGCCTACCACTGGAGGGCGTCTGGACGCTTCCAAATTTCTTCGAAGCTCCAGGAAACCCAGGGCTCGAGGGTTTGGAAGGTGCAGGACAGATATGATATTTGATTTTATTTGTCTGATATGCAAAAGGGAAAAGACGCAGTGTTGAGAGAGAAAGAAAAAGAAAAGAAAAGAAAATTGCCTTTCCCCACCCTTGGGTTCGGCCTTCTTATTAGGCTGTATACACCAGAGAACAAAATAAAAATCCTGGGCTGCAGATCCCGCAGCTCCGGGTGTGGGGCTCGCTGCCAGGGCGCAGGACCACAGGGGACCCGTCCCGAGGCGCCCGAGCCGCCTCGCTTCCAGGAGGTCCGGCTTGGCTGGCCTCAAAAGGCCGGGGCGAGGCAACCTCCGACCAGACCAGGAATTCGTGGCCTTTTTCAGTAATAAAGGCGTTTCCTTCCCTCCTATTTCCCTCCCTTTCTTCTAGTAAGGAGTTTTAGTTCAAGATATTTATGTGGGGTGTGCGTGTGCGTAGCAAATCAGCCCCAGGATCTGCATGGAAAAGGTGTAAAGTACTGATGGGCTCCAGCGCTGCATTATCTCCTTCCAGGTGAAGGTTCGCCCTGAATTGTAATCACTTTAAACCAGGATTTTTTACCCCCCTCGTCCTTTCAAAACGCGCATTCAGAGCATCACTTTAAAGAAAAGTCCCATTTCCTGCCCCCAAGCCTTTAAATCTCGGGTAGGAAGAGGGCGTTGAAAGGCACAAGAGAGAGATGCTCAGATTTCCAGATGACCCAGCGCCGGGCAATGTGCGGCGGCGTGAAGAACCGAGCTGAGGTTTATCCGAACCCCGATTCACTTAAATCTGCTCCAGCCTGTCCATGCAGACTTCACGTCACCTGAGCTGTCCCAGAGGCAGTTTTCGGCTCTCCTTTTGGAGCGGGGAGCCAGTTTCTTTTCCATCGGAAGACCACCCCACTCCCAAGTAAAAAAGATGCCAAATCACTCTGGAGTCCAGACGCACTTCAGCAACCAAAGGGTTACACGTGCTGCTGGGCTGGGCCAAGGAGAGGGTGCCTCGGCACTCTCAGTAATTCAATTAGTCAGGTTTCAGGAAGGTGGGGCGGGGGTAGGGGTGGAGGCGTGGGGAGGGAGGAGATTAGGAAAACGCCTCTTTCTCGTGGAGCAAACCAATCCGGTTAGAGAAAAGAGAGAGGAAAAAAAAATACCCGAGCTGTAAGCAAACAGCAGGCTTCTCCCTGACTGGTTACTCCAATCACCACCCCCCCCCCAACCTTCGCAAGTAAACTGCTTGGAAGGAGGGGGGTGAGGGGGGAGAGACGAGAGAGAGAGAGAAAAAAAAAAGGAGCCCACATGACCTGGGCCGCGGAGGCAGCAGCGCTGGCGGCGCCACCCCCCTGCTCGGTCCGGAGCTCACACCCGCGCTCGCACCGCCTGCCAACCCAGCGCCCCGCGCAACACGCCCGGGCGGAGCCCCCACCCCCGCCCACGTCCACGTTCACGCGCGCGGCCTCGCGTTGTGCTGAGGCTGCTGCCGCTTGGGCCGCCGCGGCAGTCGGCTTTACACGCAGGTCATTAACGAGGGGGCGTGCCCGAGGAGATTTTTTTTTTTTTCCCATAAAGCATTTTTTCTTTCCTTTTTTTTTTTTTTTCCCTCCTCTTTTGCAAAACTGACTTTTACCCCTTTCTACTTCTCGCCAGTCTTCCAACCTCTCCAGGCTGCTCGCGCTGCTGCACTCAAGTTTATTTTCCCGCCTGGGCAGAGGCTGTCGGATTCAGTTGGTGGCTTTCACCTCTCGTTACTGCTGTGCCGGAGGAGGGAAAGAGGAGGCAGCTTCGGATCGGGAAGGTTTTCTGATGTAGTCACCGGGGAGGTGCCAGCAGCTCGTGCCGCGCTCCGTCTCCCTTTTTCCCGGTTTCAAACTGATTGATGAATCTCTACAAGTTGCTGGGTTTGGAGCCGGACCCGTCGGAGTCACAGGGACACTTTTGAGAGCTCACCCGGGGCTCCTGGCACGCGGTGTAGGGGGCTCAGCCTCGCTCCCGGAAGGCGATCGGAGACTGACATCAGCCCATCCCGGACTTGGAGGGCTCCGTCTGAAAGTGATTGTTTCCCCTCCCGCTTTCCAGCATTAGCAGTTGGGTTGGTGTCGCCCTGCAGGTCTGGGCATCCCAGCCCCGCCTGGCTGGCTGGTTCACAACCTCTGCTCTTCATTCACTGCTGCACCCACACCCGGCCAAGAAAAGCAAGCAGGAGAAATCCCCGACTCAGCCAGCGCCCGGGGGTGCCATCTCTCTTTGCCTCTGCGGTCGGACTCCTCTGGGGACCTGCTGGAAGACGTGGAGAGCCAAACTTTTCTTTGAGGTTTTTCGAGGCAAGACCGCTCCTCCTCTCCTCGCCTGAGCAGCTGCGGCTTTAGGCTGTTCCAGGACGCCGACGGAGCTGGGCTTGCGGATCCGGATCCCCACCCTTCTCTGCGCACCTCCGGGTACCGCAGTACCTAGGACTCCTGCGTGGCTCGCGGGGGTCGCCGGGCCAAGACAGAGAGGGAGGCTCCGGACAGCTTCCAGCCTCCTGGGGCCACGAGCGTGAAGACCCCCCCACCTCTCACCCCCCCACGCGCCCCGATCCACACAGCGCCCTCCTCCCGCAGTTTCTCTCCGGCCGCCAAAGTAACTTGGAGCAAAGCGGGGCGCACAGCGAGGGCCCAGGGCAGCCGAGGAACCCTGCGCAGACCGCGGCGCCGACGCTGAGCCGGGCCCGGCGGGCCGGTGTATGTCTCCCCGCGGCCGCGGCGCTCAACTCCCGGTGACTGTGCAGCGTGCGCCGCCGCCTGCCCCGACCCGCGCTGCCGCCGCCCGGCCCCGCACGCACCTCCCTCTCCCGGGGTGACCGGCCTGCAGCCGCCGCCCGAGACACAGCTCTGCACCCCTTCCCCCGCCCTCGCCGCCGCCACCACCGCACACACGCACGCGTCTCTCCGTCTTGTGATTCTTCTCCCCTCCCGAGCCCTTCAGTGGGGGTGCGAGTTTGTGTCCCCCCCCCGCCCCAACCCACTGCCTTCTTTTCTTCTCGCTCTCCTCCTCCTCCTCCTCCCGCGCTCGCCGCGCTCCTCTCGCTCCTTCGTTTTATTTATTCATATTTATTTGGCGTCCGGTCTCTTCTTTCTGCCCCTCTCCCTCCCTCCCTCTGGATCCCCGCTCTCTCCCCGGAGTGGCGCGTCGGGGGCTCCGCCGCTGGCCAGGCGTGATGTTGCACGTGGAGATGTTGACGCTGCTGTTTCTGGTGCTCTGGATGTGTGTGTTCAGCCAGGACCCGGGCTCCAAAGTCGTCGCCGACCGCTACGCTGTCTACTGGAACAGCAGCAACCCCAGGTAAGGTGGCCGGGGTGGGGGCGCCGAGAGCTCGGGCTCCGCGGGCCTGGGCCCGGGAGCAGGGAGCAGCGGCGGCCCGGGAGCGGCGCGCACCAGCCGCAGGCAGCGCGCGCCCTCGGAGCCTGCGTCGCTAGACGCTGCTGGCTGCCGGGCGCCGGCGGGAAGCGCTCGCTCCGCGCCGCTCTTTGTTAAGCTGCGGCGGCAGGACCGGCTGGCTGCTGCTGCTCGGAATCCCCAGGGCTGCGCCGAGCCGCTGCCTCCGAGAGGGTGCGGGGAAGGCTCGGAAATGGGCGGGAGCCGGGGACCAGGGACTTCGCTTGCCAGCCCGGGGAGACTGGCTCGCACCTCCGGATCCCGGCTCAGGGCTTGGGTCTGGGCAAAGCTCTGGGTGCGTACCGCCGTGAGTTCGCTCCTGGAGCCTGGGGGCGCAAGACTGGGGCCGAGAACCTGCTAAACATCAAAGTCTTTATTTATTTATTTTTTTTGAATTCAAACATAATTCCTTCTTTTTCCCCTGTGCGCGCAGAGAGCGCACGGGTTAGGGGAAGCGGTGTGTGTGTGTGTGTGTGTGTGTGTGTGTGTGTGTGTGTGTGTGTGTGTATGTATGTGTATGAGAAGCGGAAGCTTTAGGTTTTAATGTTCTTTTTAACTGCCAGAACACTGTGCGGTGACCCCCCCCCCCCACCAGGCGGCTTAGGCCCAGCGCGCTTGGCCGTGGAAAGGATTCTCCTAGCTCGGGCACCCTCCTTTCCCCCAGTGGGCTTAAGGTGCCAGAAAGTTTGATCGAATGCCGGGTTACGTCACGAGTGCAGAGCGAGCTGCTGGAGTTGGCGAGCTGGAAGGTGGGGAGCCTTCGCCCCGGGGCCTGGCGCTGCGCAGCTGGAGGGACGCGCGCGGTTACCTGGAACCGTGTGCCCGCGACCCCGAAGCCCGCGGGCTACGCGGGGAGGCTGGAGGCGGGTTCCGGGGACTGCCCTGGCGCACGTGCTGGGCCCCAGCCAGCCGCAGCCACCCTGAGTTTCTGGACCCTGGAGAGGGGAAGGAGGGTGGTCCCCAGCACAAGCAGGACCCTTTCGGATCCGGAGCATTCCCAGAGGTTACTTTCTCCCGGATCTGGACCCGGCAGCCGGGCCCGCTGGGCCCACATCGCTCTGCTTCCAGCTGTGGGCTGGTACTGTGGTGTTGTCCTGGGAGGGAAGCAGTATCGTTTGTACCTAGGATGATAGGTTTTTCTCTGAGCCGAAGTGGAAGTTGCGAGAAAAAGAGGCGGGAGGCCGAGAACGGAGCCTGTGGTTGTGGCGCATCTTCTGCTCTGGGCTAGGGGGCCGGCGGGCGCCTCCAGTTCGGTTTCCCACCAGCCCTTTCTAGCGGCTCCAGCTTTCCCTCGGTCTGAATTCGCGAGGATTCCCTGCTTGACTGGGGTCAGCTGGGATGAAGAGCAGATGTCTCCAGGAACGCTCTAAGGGTTGCCCAGCCTAGGGAGAAATCGCCCCGCCCTGTTACTCCGGCCCAGTCACACCCAGGTAGCCCAAAGTCCTAAGTGCCGGCCTAGCTAGCACAAGTGGAGACATCCCTGAAAGTTTGCGTTTTTAATAAAAGGGGTGTTACGAGGGTGGGAATTAGAACGGGAAACCATTTCCTCCCCGACATGCCACTAACCACTATTAGGAAAAGAGAAAAGAGACGACACTCCGCCAGAGAATATGCCTTTTATTAAAGCTGACAAGACAAACGGAGCCCGCTTTCCATGCTGGTGGTGTTGTTAAAAGCCACCAGCGATGGTGTGTTAAAAGCAAGTCTAATTACGTCGCCTGGCGTAGTCTTCTTTGGACCTTGTTGGGCAACCTGTATGGAACATCAGCTAATATTCTTAAACTTAAGTGCTTTATCCACTAGAGTCCGTTATTTTAATTTGAGTCATTTTGGTCTTGTCACGGAAAAATTCCGTGGGGTCCAATTGGCCTGGTATTCATTCATTAGAAAGGTGGGTGCACCAGGTTGCCCTGGGCTTTAGCAGAAAACGGCCTGACCGACCCCCACCCCCCTCACTTGTCAAGTTAGGCTCACTGAGTTGCAGGGTATTTTATCTCTGTTTTATGCTTTTGATACCGTTGTTTAGTTTGAGATTAGCAGATTGATTTCTGTCACAGGTCATGTTTTTTAATAGATCTGCCCTGCCTAAAGAAAAACTCTTTCTCAGGATGCCACGGTAGTTTTGAACCTGCTCGAAGTTAGAATCGGTAGACTTTTAAAATACCAAGAGTAGGTCTTAGGCCAGCATGCTAATGGGAAGGCTGTGCAAAATACCTCACTACTTGATTATTAGCAGTTTGATGACCTACCAAAGAAAGAGCCAGGGACCTTTCTCAGACCCAGCCTTTAATATTCTTAGGGGTTTGTGGGGGCATTTATGATGGTATGTTGTCACATTAAAACTTACTTTTAAAAAGTAGGTAGTTTTAGATTTATTAAGTGAAATGCACTTTTTTATGCCTTAGGAAAAGTCAGTTTGATATAACGAAAAGGGGCATTTGAAAATGAAGTAATTTCAAAGTAAAAACCGACACTGTCACAGGGGTAGAAAACATTTCATGGAATTTGCATGGGTTTATTCCGTATTACAAATTAAATGTATATTTGTTTCATATACATTATGATTTTGTAAAGTAAGTTAACCCTGACTTTTGGTCTTCTACAGATGGGTCAAGATTTTGCTAAATCAATAAAGTAATAAACAGACTTCAGCCTTTGGAAAAATAAGTAGACAATATTACTTGCAACTTAAGTTTTTTTTTTAGAAGTTTAGTGAACACATTAAACTGATAAAAATGGATAGTTTCTGTAGACAAAGTAAATATAGTTTAACTTATGCAAGTAGATTCTGCTTGAAATTGTGTTTATTCAGGTTGAAATAAAATTAAATATATCTTGGTCATAAGCATTAGGCAGTTCACTCTGTAATGTTCTTGAAGTAACTTCTGTGGCAGATAGAATTTTGTCTACCTTATGGAGTATCCTTGCTGGCTTTGCATGCATGCTTTAAGTATTTGTAAGTCTGTTTATTATAGGAAAATACAAACTCATGCCCTGTCAGAATAGGTCTCCAGTTAGAGCCCATCTCTTTGCTGGTCACTTCTGGGAAATGGATATTCAGCTTTTAAATGTTGCTAACTTTTTAGTTGCCAGTATTTACTAGGCAGTGAACCCAATTGATTTTTATGCATCAAATTGGCACAAATCTGTGAAATAGCAACTGAGAGGTAACAGTCTGAATAGAAATACTATACCACATTTACCTAACTGCATCTTTCACATTTCTCAATTTTGAAGCCTTGCTGGAGTTTTACCTAGAAGTGTGGACAATCCTCTTACTGTTATAGTGCATTCTAGCTGGACTGCAAGGGAATCATTTGCGCAATGAAAATCTGACTCAAAGAGAATGTAACTATTTGCTTTAACTTGAAGCCATAGAAAGATTTTAAGGAACTTTTAAAGATATCTTAAAACAATAAAACTTTATTTGCATTCCCCCTTGGTAGCCACGTTTATACAAATAGACATGACTTGGTATTAACAACACGTCCATTAACCTGAAGATTACTGTAAACAGTTCGAAGCTTGCAACAAATACTCTCTTAAACGCTGTGTGTTCAGTGAAAGTTGCTCTTCAGTTTCTAGATTCCCTAAAGTGATGCTGGAGTCATTAAATATATCTTCTGATTTGTACTGTAGGTAAGGGAATTAAAAAAAAGAAAAGACGGTTGCAAATATAAGGAATGCAGGTCTCCTCAGTCTGTGATTTGCTTCTGCTGAGGTTTGAATGTTATCAGTTTAAGAGTTTATTCTCTTCTGTTAATCATGGAGATTTCACTAAGCGCAGCCAAGTTGGGTTGGTTTTTTGTTTTTTGTTTTTTCATCCCTTCATTTCTTTAGGAACTACGAGCACCTCACACATGAATAGTAGCTCCCTCGCATCATCTGGTTGTGTTCTCATCTGGAGTTCTGAAAGTGATTAGAATTGTGGGCTAGCCGTCCTGAGTGCTTCTGGATGTTAGGGACCTATGCCCATAGCTAAGTAGAGAGAAGTGCTAATATTTTTTTAAGACTATTCCCTGGAGTGTTTTTCTTTCCGAATTCAGTGGTTCATTTAAAAAACATCTGAGCCATCATCAATTTGATCATGTGCGCCAGAACACTGGCACTGTGCCTTTTTCATTGACAAATAAATGAAATCATCGAGGTTTAAATCCAGGAACTAGTTGTGAGGGGAGAGGAAAGATTTATCTTGGTTTCCAGTGGGTTCTACGACTGAATTTGTAAAGGATTCCTTTATTTCTGAAGTTTCAGATTTTTAAAGTAATGTCTTTATATGTTCAAAACACATTTAAAAAAAAATAAATGGCATCATATGAGATCTAACTCTATGTTTCAGTGCCATATAATGTATCATTTCATTAGCTCTATTGGGCTAATTTTATCATTTTGATATTTATATCAGAGTTATGTACTCTACATTAGGTGGATATCGCATGTCCTTATGTGTGTCCATGTATAGGAGATCTGCAGTCTACACTACCCTCCCTCCCCGCCTCTCTCCTTCAAATATAAATGTTTGTAGAAGTCCTCTTCTAGAGTTTGGCCCATCTTTCCTGGAGTTTTACAGAGCAAAATTAGCTACTGAGTTTATTATTTCACAGCCATTATGATATTTTATCCTCATAGTAAACTAGCAGAAAACTCATACTGGCTGTTGTTAAGATGATTGACACACCAGTGCTCTGTGAGGTAGCTGCATAGGCTCGTTCAGCATTTCCAATACAAACCCAATATCAATAAAATGTGAGTGATCAAAGATATCAGAGTTAGTCTTTAGGAATTCACTTCTTCGGATGTGTGACTTGAGTGGTATTAACCGGGTTTATTTTGTGGCTGATACACATTAGCTTTGGGGCTTTCCTGTGACAACAGGGACATGGTTAGGTGGAACACTTAACTATTTGGGCAAATTAACTTCCTGGATTTTCTGCTGTTTAATCTTGCAAAATACCTTCTGAACAGGCATTTCATTGCAGTCTCCCCACTGGCCTGCTTTCCTGTTGGATAGGGAGAGATAAAGATGGCACCTCCTTCTCTCCTGTTGCTATGAAAGGAGCTAGCTACCAGCTTCATGCTGGGCCAAGAGAGTGAATGAATACAATTAGTCCTTCAGGAGTCCTGGGCTTTGCTAGCTTGGGAAAAGAAGATGCCAAGATAATTTGCAGAGAGAGGGGTAGGGGGAGGTTGGAGGGAGAGAGAGCCACAAGACCTAAGAATATGTTAAAAAGACAATTTTATGTATATAGTATGGTACAGTGTTTAGTTTATTTTTCAACATAAATTATTTGCTTAATTTTTGAAAAGGACTCCATTCCTTTTCTGATTGTTTTGAATAACCTCCTGGGCTATAAGGATTTTAAAAGGTAGGATCTGTTCAGTAACACACCACTCTGTGTTGAGTCAGTCCATATTATTGATTTTTCTCTTCAGAAGTAGTATATAAACTATTAAAATAACAACATAACTACAATGTCCATGTTGAAAAGGAAGCCCGTGTTCCTGTAAGCACAGGGCGGAAGGCAGTCCTACCCCTTGCCCAGGACAACTCACTCGGATCAGTCTTCTGAACAGAGGGGAAAAAAATTGTCTTTTGATCAGTTGTGACAAATAACACCTTCATATTCAGGCATAAAAACTTCAAAGAGGAGTATGAGGAATGAGTTATTAATACTCACTTTTAATAATTTGTCTTACCATAGTGGTCTTGGCCAAACGTCAATAAATTACTGTCTCTTTGAAGGGGCTGATTTATATTTTTCCATTTATATGTTAGTCTGCTTTTCAACCCATGTCCTGAGATGTTTTGTAGAAAAGTTTCTGGTGATTAATGTGAACCTCCAGTGTTTCTGAATAGGAGATTACTCAATACTAGGAAGTCTGCTTTTTTTCCCCCCTCTTAAATTTTGTTTGCATTTTATGTTTTCAAAATGTAGCCAGTCATGGACAAGTCGGCACAATGACACAGAACCACGTGGTTTAAAATGAACATTAATAATGTAAACTTTCTATCCTAAAATTATCACACAGACTTCTTGGAGAGGAGAAATCCATGCATTTTGGCCTTCTTGATAGTCTGTAGCTCTTACTGCATTCTCTAAGGGATTATTGCGGAGCTTCTAAAAATCTGTGTACCATTTGCTCTTAGAAAATCTGCATGGATACAAACTCTTGATTTTTGAGCTTTCTGGGTCTAGTTTTCAAACAGTGAACCATATGTTTCCATAAAACATTACTTTAAAATATTGAAAACTCCTACTGAAGTTACCTAGCTGCTGAGCGACCGCAGCGCGCTAGCAATGGTTCACTCAGCTTTCATTCAGGTGGATTCTATCATTTTCAATAAGGAAAAATAACCCTTTGTCATCTTTAGAAACATCCTTCATACAACTGACAGTTGACAGGTTGAAGAAAATGTTACTGTCAGGTCTTATTTTCCACTCAAGTGAGGAATAAAAATAGGTTTAGATGATTTTTTTTTAAAAGTCTACTTAAAAGTTATTTCAAGATGTAGGGAAATATTTTTAATTTTTATATGGAAGTCATAAAATTAATCTGCACTTACTTCAGGGAAGGTCAGCGAAGTGCTTTCCAAGGAGAGATTCTTCTGAACAGTTTATTTCCTATGCTTTAACTGTAAGAAGTCAAATGCAGTTGAATTGATTGTGTATTACAGGGTATTTTTATATGGGATTCTTAAGAGATAGGAGTTGATACGATGACTGTTGTGATTTAGCCAGTGGCCTGATTTTCACCACTGATGATCGTGATTTAGTGTGAAACAGAAGTGAGAACGTACCCATTTGTGATGCCTCTGTATCGTTTGCGCACATGCGTGTGGGCATTGGACAGTCGTGTGCAGTTTGCTGCACACAAAGATTGGACCATTTCGAGAAATGGCTTCATTACTAATACTTTTTAAGATTTTGTACATTGTAACCGGTGTATCCCCAGGTGGAAGCTTACCAACACACGGAAATCAGAATAAGACAAATGCCAGATTTCTGCCTTTAGAAAGGCTGGCTTTGGCTTCCAGCATTTTCTCTCTCCTTTCCCCCCCTTTCAAAGCAGCCATCTTGTTTTAAGACCGATTTCATTTTTTCTCGTGAAAATCGTCTGCAAATGAATATGGATGGATATAGAAACGGGACTAAACCACCAAGTAAGCATTTTGGTGGGATTCTGTCTCAAAGTTCTATCTTTAATTTACAAAGTCACAAACATGCTGTGCGTCTCCCTGTAGTTAGTTGGCAAAAGGACGTTTTAAATAGTGTTCACCTACTTCGCCGAGGCGTATTATATTTTAATGTTAAAAGGCTGGGCTGTACCATGTTTCCGTATGGACTTTTCTCTTGAAGCTTACAATTCCTTGCTGATTTCAAAGTAATAGATCGACAGCCCCTGTGTCACCCCCACCCTCTAGACTGATGTCATGATGCTGACCTAGCTAAGTAGTTCTTCCTATTGTTGGACATTAGTGCCACCGCCCCCTGCCCCCAGCAGACATAGAACGGATGAGCATGGCCAGGTATCCTTATGCAGTAAGAGGCTGGGGTAAAAGTGAGGCTACCTCCCAAATTAAAGCCTTTTTATGCTCTGAGAAGCATCATGTGTAGTCAGAGCTCAGGTGCCCCTGAAATACAGTTTCTCATTTTTTTTCTCCTCCTCTTCCTAATGATGATGATGATGATGATAAACAGTCTTTTGAGGGTACTACAAAAGAATTATCTTAGAGGCAAACACACTTGCCACTGAAGCTTGTGAGATCTGATCCGCTGAATCTGTTCTGTATTTCTGGGTACATTTGGAGTAACATGTGGCCTAGTAAACTTTTACCAAAAGTTTACACTACACTTCTTGGTGCTGCATCTGTTTGATGATGTCTGGGAACATCATTATCATGTATTTCAGTAAAAGCAAGGCTTCCTGAAGATTAATTTTTAAAGTAGCCCGACTCAGTCTGTCTAATTTAAACTGGGCACGGATGAGCCCTCCGTCTGCTTCAGATTACTTCAGTACAGGAGGGTCTTGCGTGGTTACGGATTCAGGGTAGAGCTGGCAAATAAGAGGCATGCTTAAAGAACAGATAGACGTCTTAGGGCCCAAGTCAAGGTCTGAGTTGGCAGAGGCCTTTGTACCAAGATTTCCTCCGAGGTCGGTCATCTGCTCTCCTTTGACCGGCTGGTGGGGAAGATTAAAATAAGTGGGTGTTCAAAGTCAACTTTTAGTTTTAAATGAACTCACAAATACCTCTTTTTTTTCCCCAGTGTTGTTTGCCAGCTGTCAGAGTTTCCATTTTAAGTTTTATTAGTGACTTATTTATATAGGTAAAAACTATAATTAACAATTAGCTTTTGCCTCTTACTATGAAAACATGTGTGATGAAAGCGGTTTCCTATAGAAAACGTGGTCTTGTGGTTTGAATAAAATTAAGTTATGGTTTAGTGAAGTCATTAATTGTAGTACAAATTGTAACCCAGGTTTTGATGGTGGGGGAAGACATGATATTTGAGGTTTCTGAGATGTCAGAGGGCTTACCATTTTGTTGCATTTCCTGAGCTTAATATATAGGAGACTTAACCTTCTGAATGAAGTTTTTATAGTGTTTAGTTTAATGGAGACGAGTGAGAATGGGAAGAAAGGTTAAAGGAACTCTCAATATGGGGAAATCATCTTTTGTGTTTAACAATTAGGTTAAACAAAGTGGGAGCAAATGGACCCAGGCCCCCCTTCTATTGTTTCAGAGCAAGAAAATTCAGACAGATGTCGGAATGTGGAAGCCGTGACCTCTGACTCGCACAGCATGGCCACTGCCCTGGGACATCAGTGTCCTGAGCCACCATCGTAGCGGGGTACTGTTTTGAAGTGACTGACACTTAGAGATGGAGACCCTGAAGTCGATGCTGCTGTAGCTGTGTGCAGCTTTCCAGAGCTGCCCAGCTTCAGTTTAAGAGCCCCCCCCCCCCTTTATGAAGAACGTTTCTCTAGCTCAGAGCTGGGTGACTTCTGGATGTGCTCTCCCTCCGTGGAGTTGCTATCCGTCTTTGCTTCCAGATAATTTTACTCATCCAGTTGGAATAACGCAGAAGGATGAAGGAGGCTCAGATGTACCTTTCTGCTGCGGTAAAGCACTTGCCTGGTCTATTTAGCAAATACTTTTTTTTTTTTTTTTTTTAAATGACAGATGAAAGAGGTGCTTTTGTTAAAGGCCTTTTCTTTTAGTTCCAGGTCTGCAATCTTGCCAATAACCTCTGGGTTCAGACAGACCATGAATGTTTTAGATACTGTGGCATTCAGTGTTTTCTTCATATATTTGTTTACTGTTACCGCCTCAATAAACTTTTATGCCTATTTCTGTAGTTTTTTTGGCAGGAGCTCCATTTATTAGCATTTAGTGACCCAGCACTAAAGAGGGGTGCAGTTCAAATAGTGGTGCTTCTGACAGGGTTTTGTGTCAAACTAGAGAAAATAATAGGGAAATGAAAGCTGCCAAAATGTGTCTCCCAATTACTAATTAATCAGAAGAGAAAAGACCTCAGTGGCAGATCTCATGTCCACCGTGGCAGCAACTGGGAGATGCTTCATTTTAAATACTGTATAAAAGAAATTAAAGGAAGCCTTAGGAAATGTGGCACCCAGAGAGAAGATACAAGTGTTAATTTTTTTTTTAAGGCTGTGAAAAGTGAGACAAAAACCACAATTTAAACTGAATCTCTGTACTCTTCACAGCTGTTCTCAAAACATAAAGCTATTCTAAAAGTATTTCCCTTATTAATAAGCAATGCCTTTATTCTTATTAATATTTTAGTGTGAGCATTATACTATTCTTGGTTTTAGTTTTGGTGTAGCACTTATACATACTTTATTGTCGAGAGACCTGGTGCATTTTAAAACTTTTTCCCTCCTTTTATGCCAGCCATTAATATGTGGAGATTATTGTAACTGGAGAATGAACCTCCCTTCCCCCACAAATTAAAATACGTTTTTAGACGGACTCTATTTCTTTCTGGTGGCTGGGCCCATAATTAAATGCCTGTTATTAATGTATTTTTTCCATAGCATATACAACATAAAAAGGAAAAGGTCTTGTGTTGAACTAGAGCCGTCAGGGGAACTATGAAAACTAATTATACACTCAGCTATCACCATTGTTGACTATCCTCTTGGGAAGACAACAGCATGATTGTGTGTGTGTGTGTGTGTGTGTGTGTGTGTGTATTCCATATACATACACATAAGGTCAGACATACCTTTTGGTTCATTTTCGAGCTGTACGTTTTCTGAATCTAAATAAACCATTGGTAACAAAATGTACATAAGCTATCTAATTTAGCTAATTAGGTTCAAGAATGACAGTTCTTTGATGGGCAGCCCCCCCCTTTAGTGCCCTTTCTTCATAATATACATGGAATCAGTCAATTTATGCCTCTGAGTATCTCATTAATTTAAATATTATTTGGGCATTGTCTTGTAATCAATGCACACATGTTGTTAATTATCTGATTATTTCTTGAAAATTGTTATTTCCTTACCTAAATGTTTTTGTCGATATCTGGATGATCAGTTTATTCCATAGAGCTCTTTGGTGCTGTTTCACTGCCCTGGTCACTATTATATCTATTTAAGAAAGAAAATAAAACAAAAAACAGTATTATTTTTCAAACTTCAACAGCTTCGGTATGTTTGGTAACAAGCCTTTGAAGTTATTAAGTATCGGGGTGTTTCCAAACCAAGCCTGAGTTGCAGTCACATCACACTCTGCTCATGTGAAGAATGCTGCATAGACTCAGACTGTGTCTTATATAAATGTTTTACATGAACACTTCTCATTCTTTGAGCAAATTCTTTCTGTTTGAAGAGAATGTATTTCTTGTATCTCATACTAGAACCAAATGGGGGAATTCAGGAATTTTATATTGATTTGAACATATTTCAAAAAAAAAATTCACATTAATGTTATCAGTATTAGTAATAATATATTCTATTAGTAATACTATATTCATGTGTTGGATACTTGGAAGTTATGATTGATAAAATATTTATTGAGTGATACCATGTGTAAAAAACACCAAGAGGCATACCAAAGACTCAGAGAGAAGGCGGGCAATGTCTATGCCCATAAGGAATTCAAGAGTTTGGTTCAGAGTTAAGAATTTTGTGGCTGTAATGACAGTACAGAGTAGAAAGCACTAGAAGAAATCTTCACACCAATCTTTCGCTTGACAGGTACCTATAAAGTGCCTACTGTGGCCAGTTATTGTTCTGAGAGTTGGCAATGTAGAATTGAAGACAGTATGCCAGCCACCAGGAAACATTCATTCAGTGCCTTCTAGGTCCCTTTATCTCACCCCGAGGGTACACTTGGAGATCTCGGGGAATCTCGCTGAAATGTAGATTTTGATTTGGTAGACCTGGGTCTCACATTTCTGACCAGTTCCCAGGAGAGACTGTCATGCACAGTGATACTGAGTCTCCCGGCTGTGAACTAGTTTGGACTTGGGTGTTCCGTGCGTATTCCGTGGGAGAGGTAGATTCTCTCTGGCTGAGGACTTGGGGGTGGTGTTCGCCCCAAGATTTCTATGTAACCATCTCTCTGGTGTCTAGAATGGCCTCATATTTGCACAAGTGAAATTATTTGTCATTTAAAAGACCCGAAAGGCCCAGCAGTCTTCCTTTCTAGCCGTTTCCACCAAATTGCAGACATATAAAATAAAATTGTACATTGAGGTTTATGCTTCATTAAAAATGTACCGTTAACAAGGTGAAGGCTGGGGGTTTGGTCGTAAGTCCCCTCTGTAGACAAACCCTCCTGCAGCGAAAATGTTGTCTTGGTCCAAGAAGTTTGAAGAGAACCCTGCTATGAATTTTAAGGGTATTTACGTGCAAACCTTCCCCGAAGGGACAGTAAGTAGCAGTTCCAGAATGACACCTCAAAACCAGATTTTTAACACTCTCTAATTTAACTCCATGTGGTCCAATGAGCTCAAAATGTTTATTTTATATGCAGCATGGAAGATGCCTACTGACAGCTTTTCTGTTTCCACCGGCTGAGTTTCCTGTGGGTAGCTTTCAGGAGCCTCTACTTCCAGCCGAGTTTTAAAGACTTGGGGGAAAAGGTCTTCCTGCTCTAAATTTCTATGATGTCGGTGTCCTTGGAGAGAAACTGTTCCTGTAGAGTCTGTAGATAGGTTTCTGCGACCTACACTTCACAGCCAATGTATTGCTTTCTTCTGGGCCCCGAAGAGCGTGTAATGATTTTATTAACAAGCAGTAGCAGGGCTGGCTGGACTTTGGTTATTCCGCCTTCTTTTGTGTATTGTTTTGTCCTTATTCTCTTGCTGTGAACACAGTATTACCAACCTAAGTGAGCCCTAAGTCTGTGAATGCATCATTCAGTAGACTTGGTGCTGTTATGAAAAGGAAGATAAAACCTATCAGGTACTTAGGAAAACAAAGAAGACAGTGAGCATTCCATTACCTGTGCTTTTACCTATTTTATTATTATTATTGTTGTTGTTGAGACAGCCTTGCTTTGCAGCTCTGGCTGGCCTAGAATTCACTATGTAGACCAGGTTGGCCTTGAACTCACAGAGATCAGCCTGCCTCTGCCTTCTGAGTGCTGGGATGAAAGGCGTGCACCGACTGGCTTGCTCTTATTTTATAACAGTGTTTGCCAACACTTTTTTGTAGTTAATTATAAAGTAGAAGCAAATATCCTCCTTGTTAAATTCTTGATATAATGAATTTAATTAAGATTCTGGGCAGCAGTTTGTAAGAACAATGAGCATTATTAAGAATAGTAATTCAGCGTAGGGCTGTTTGTTCTTTTGTAAGTGTGTGTTTGTGCTTCCCCTGGCATACATGAGGGCGGTTCTCAATAGGAACTTTGAGGGGGAACGCTCACTGTTTCTGGAGTTTATATTTCCCCTGGATTAAGAATCTTGAGATGCTTCTGTGACTGTGTGGGAGCTGAAGTGGCTCTTACCGGGGAAGTGTGCTATGGACCCGGAAGACTTAAATGTAGGAATAGGCTCTGTTTACTGAACAGAGTGAAGCCATTGGCATATCTCTAAGGAGTGACTTCATTCAAAATAGGATCATGTACCTAAATCTCATGGTCATTGACAGGCTTAGAGTAGAAGACGCCCAATAGTTCTAAAGAGTATTTTGTGTCTGCCCCCACCCCCCACCTTCCTCATTTTTTTGTTTTCAAGACAGGGTTTCTCTGTGTAGCCCTGCGTGTCCTGGAGTTCACTCTGTAGACAGGCTGGCCTCAAACGCACAGACATCAGCTTTTCTCTGCCTCCCGAGTGCTGGGATTAAAAGTGTGTGCCACCACCACCTGGCTTTGTTCCCCCATTTAAAAAAAAAAAACAGAAAATAAATATATTGAATATTTAAAAATATATCTCAAAGTTATTAAAAGTATTTTTTTCCTATCAGATTAATAGATTGTCATTGAGTTTTTAGGCATACCCTGATTGATTTTTTGTTTGTTTGTTTGTTTTTTGATGTGTGTGTATGTAAGTTGTTTTGGTAGCATTAAGGAGGAAAAATACTAAATTCATCTATTTTTTAAAATTTGAGTTTCGAAATCACAGATGTTTAGGACAAAACCTTTTTGTTTTTTGAGCAATATAGAGGTACAAGGGCTTAGAGAACAGGATATTTAAAAATATATCAGGAGGCCGGGCAGTGGTGGTACACACCTTTAATCCCAGCACTCGGGAGGCAGAGCCAGGCGGGTCTCAGTGAGTTCAAGGCCAGCCTGGTCTATAGAGTGAGATCCTGGACAGGCACTAAGAAAACGACACAGAGAAACCATGTCTCAAAAAAAACAATATATATATGTCAAGGGTCTGGAGGGATCTCTCAGTGGTTAAGAGCACTTTCTGCTCTTACAGAGGACCAGGTTCAGTTCCCAGCACCCACACGTCAGCTCACAACCACCTGTAACTGTAGTTCCAGAGATCTGCTGTCCCACCTCCGTGGGAACTAAGCTATTCATGGGATTCACACACATACATACAGGAAAAACAACTCTTACACATAGAATAAGTAAACAAAATAAAATAAAAAATAAAAAAAGTCCAAATCATATTAAGTTGACTTTGCCAATCATCTTTTACTTAGCATTTTTTATTTTTGTTATTAAATTTTAGATCTAGTTAAATTTTACTACTGGTTGAATTATAAGTTCCGCTCATCATGGCACATAGGAACTTCAATTTTTTTTTCATCCGAATAAGTAAACAGGTTCGATAAAAATAATGTCTCCCTTCTGTGAAAATGTAAAGGGAAGTGTATATAGAAGCCCTTAAAACTGCTATAAAGCTGTTTCATAAGATGAATAGAGTACATCAGCACTAGCGCACAGCCTACCTGGCCTTAACTGATGAGGAGCCCAGGCTCTGCTTTCCTCTTCGGCCTGGAGTGCAGACTCCACTCAAGACACCTGTTTCTAAGGCCGGGGAAACAGAAGGAACAAGAGTTTAATGGGACACGTGTACGTCGTGCAGGTGACACTCACTTTATAAAATCCAGCATACCCTTATAGATTGCAGATGAGAATGTTCTTAAAGTCGGGATGGTGGCTCATGCCTGTGGACCCGGCACTTGGGAGGCTGAGGCACAAGAGGTGAGTTCAAAGCCAGCCTGTGCTGCATAGTGACCTTCTTCTGCCTCAACACAAGCAACACTAGAAAACAAAAACAACCAACGAGAAACTCCATTCCCAGAAATAAAATCTTACCTTCAAAGCATCTTGGAAGTGTTAATGTTCTAAAAGACAGGTTTACCTGTGTGTGTGCGTGCGCGCGCTGTTGTATCCGGAAGCTGTGAATCTTACATTTGCATTGCGTTTTTTTGTTTGTTTGCTTTTGTTTGTTTGTTTTTGTTTTAAAGAAGCTCTCATTACGATTTATCCTTTGATTTCTACTAAAGGAGAAATGTGTGAGAAGCGGTACTTAGGACATGTCTGCAAGGCCTTCCTCACAGAGAAGAGGTCTGGATCTTCTTTTTCAATGTGATCATTTATTTTGATGTCCTCTCTTCTCTCGGTGCCTTGTCTGTATTGTTTTCTCTGCTTTGGTCTTCATAGGTGTAATGAGATATCTCTTTCTCAAAGGCGAAATTAATGAATACCGACACCCTCCTGGAGAATGCTTGTATTTCCAATGAAGAGCTTGTTGAAACAAATCAATTCCTGTCCAGGGCTGCTCTTGCGGGCAGCCAGGCTAGCCCTGAGATCTTGGAGTTTTCTGAATCTAAGCCCCATCGCTCAGGCAGTAAAGTCTCTTGATGCCTTTCTGCTTCAGAACTCTTGCTATTGATGGCCTTAAAAACGTACTACATATTAATTATGCACACATTAACGGGAGGAGCACACATAGATCATAGCATCCAGCTGAATTTGTCAGGGAACACATATTTAATCCAGTGAAACCCGAGTAACCTCACTGGCAGAGGACAGCTTCCTTGGAGAGCTGTCTGGTAGTTATTGAAAGCAGATTTTGCTTCGTATGTTTGTAGTTAGTTAGGTGAATAGCAAATGAGCTCACTATTTGTTCTAAAATAACATTCACGTCCTTACGTCATTATTTGAGAACACCCTTTTACTCTTAGTTATACCCCCCAAAAGGAAGAAACGTACTTCAGAAGGGAAATTACCAGTGATTCGTATGTGCAGCACCCAGACGGTTGAGGCCACTTGGCCAGTTTGCCTATCGAGTGTATCAATCACTAGGAGCACTGAAATTGAGTGAGCACTGCTTGCTTGGCAGAACAGATTTCCCTCAGAAGCACAGTGCTTTAATATTTAAAATTGTCTGCTCATGGGACCCTTGGACTTCCCTTATATTTGTTCTTTTATCATTACATATCAAAGCTTTCACTTCCTAAATTGGAAATTAAAGTTCGTCACGAAAACCAGCTTGTAACAACTTTCATTTTTGTATAATTTTCCTTATGATTCTGTGGAGTGGCTGATAGTTGTTTTCATTCTGTGATTCTTTAAGAAAAAAAAGATGTATTCATTTTTTTAAATTTATGCATGCGTGTGCATGTCTGTGTGTTTATATGCACATATATGTGTGAATTCCTGCAGAGGCCAGAAGAGGGTGTCAGAACCCCTGGAGTTGGAGATACAGGTGGTTGTTAGCTGTCGAAGGTAGATGCTGGGAACTGAAGTCTGGGCCCCTGGAAGAGCGGCCATTGTTCTTTACTGCTGAGCTATCTCTCCAGCCCCTCCACACACACACCCCCAAGCTTATTTTCTTTGTGAAAGAATAGTTAAGAAGTTTGACTTATTGACAGGTCGTGCTACTAAAAATTAAATTCTTGCATATCGGTTTTAAAGTATCAGCCAAAAAATTTACCTGAGCCAGGCTTACTCAGTAGTTTCTTTCCATGGGAGTGTGTTGTTGATCAAATTGGATGTATAACAATCCAGTCATTGCTTTAGATGTTGAAACCATTGGCTTGAATTACATTGTAATTGTTTGCTTTTTACTAATACAGGAAATAGTGTTGTAAAGATTATAGCCAGTGCAGCTCATGACTTTAGAGAATTGTAGCAGATTAGGCAGTGCTGTTGTACTTTGTGTGCATAGGTTTTGGAGGGAAGGATGGTTTGAATGTTTTTGTTTGTTCTTTGCAAAGGCCAAATTGTGTCACAGGGTTTTACATGTTTAGCATTTGGAAGATGACGACTTGCCCCTTAATACAAAATTGTCATAAATGAGAACTCTGGCCAGTTGCAGATCCTCTTATATTTATCATTGGACGGTTTGGATTCTTCTTCTCCATCTTCATAGAAGTTTTATAACATGGGGGTGGGATATGTAATTAGGTTATAAAAATTATAGCATGGTTTACTTATTGATTTGGATGGAATGGTAAGCATTGCAGTTGGCTATGGCAGACGACTCTGAATTATTTTAGGTATGCCTAATGGACATCTGTAATAGTCTCATAATTTTTAGTAAGATTTCCCAACTTATTGTGGGCTAAGGCTGTGAGAATTGACTCTGTTTAAAAGTTTAAAAAGCATTAAACCAGCTGGGCAATTATACACATTTACAGGTACATAGTTTGGCTTTTAATAAGCAGAGTTTCCTCACGTGATCGAAACAACATTGACTCCACCATAGATAGTATGGCGGCCAACAGTTTCCCTCCTCTCTGCTGTTCCTTAGAGAGCCACCTCCAACTGTGGGAAAGGAGTGCATATGACCTTCCAGCGACTCCCTTTAGCATCCTGATCAACCTTCTCCATCCATTGCCAAGACAGAAGGCACGGTCAGCACTTTTACCTTGGCATACTCTTCATTCATGGGGTTTGGCAATCACAACTTCACTGTCAGACCTGCTTGAATTGACAGTGTATAGAAGATCTGGGTAGAAAACGAGTTATGGAGGCTAGGTTAAGGGCACCCAGGGTCCCGTAGTGCTGTTCTGGGCAGCACAGGCAAACATTGGCAAGCTCCAGGCTTATAGGATCAGAGCTCCGCTCACAGATATACAGGGGTCACAGTAAGTGGATTTGCAGTGCAGCCTGATTTGGAGTTTTAAGACTGCACTAATCAGTGTTGGAAGACGATTGGTTTTTCTTGTTATAAATTGCTAATTAGTATTGAAAGTCTAACCTGTTGTGTAGAAAATCCTCCCTTATTTTCTCTGAGAAAGTGACTTGGACAGTAATCTATTTACTCATCTCTACACCTCTCTTCCCTCTTGTTAAAATAAAATCTCAAAACCTCTGGGGACTCCCCGCTGTTGAGTTCTGCTTGGAAGGGACTTTAGAACAGTGGCTTCACACTGAAGTAAATATTGACTGGGGCCTGGCCTGAGCCTTCTTCAAAGCCTCCCATTGTTCCCCCTTGGTCAGCACTCCAGCGCAGCCTGGAGTATGCATGTGTTAGGGAGAGAAGAAAGGCTGCTGCGGAGGGAAATGAACAGGCCCACAGCTGAACTCGTAAATGCACCACACAGCGGAAAGAGAAGCCGGCTACAAAGCCGGCCAGGGCTTGTGCGGGGTTGCGGGGAATTGAGGAGCCCTAAGTGCAGAAACACTGGCTGTCTTGTCTGTGGCCGAGAAGTCCAGCAGACACGGAAGCTGCTTGTCTGGGTGGGTCCAGCTGGTCTCGGAGCGCAGCCTCCTTGGTGGCTTGGTGGTGATGCTGCCTTTTCAGGACAACGATCCCGTGTAGCTTTGGGGTGAACTCGAAAGAGAAATGGATACATCTGAATTCCAGAGTTAACAGTTCTCCCTCCCTGATGCCTGCGCTGAGGCCCTGTCAGCCTTCCTGTCTTCAGATGTCATGTTGGATTACACACCCTCCCGGGGCTCCTAAGTGCCATAGCATCCCTAAGGTATCAGATGGGTGAGGGAGAGTCATATGCCATTTGAAAGGAAAGTTCTGAAGTTCTGGAGAGTTGTTCTCATCATATGAGAAACTTGAACTTTTTCTTAAGACATCATTTAGACAGAGTACAGATCCTCTGTTTTAAAGTGGAGTGCTCTGCGTAAAAGCTAAGTATTTTTTTTTTTTAAATCTTTTAATTCAAGAACCCAAACAAACAGCTGGCTGACTTATATTTTAGAGGAAACCATCCTGATACTTTTACTAACTGGGAAAGTAAACATTCTTAAAAAAGGAATCCTCATGTGTCTTGACTATGAAGTAATTTTTAATAAACACCCCGTGAAAAACCAGTGACATGTTTGGAGTTTTCGTCTACACTGATATTTAAGGATCACTGTAAAAGCATACATCGTCTTTCATGATGTTTGATGTGAACACACCAGTGTTGAAGGCCACATGCAGGCAAATACCAGGATGATTAGAATATTCATTAATTGCTAAGACAATCACCAAACTGTTCTGCTCTGATAGCATGTTAGGACAAATAATGTCACACTAAGGCCTGGAATGTTGTGTACACTAGGAGAAACCGCATCTGTCCGGGGGCACTGGGAAGTACTTCCTGGAAGGGAAATAATTTAGTCTAGATTCTGAATAAACAGGCATGGTTTTAATAGTCAGGATGGAAACAGTAGAAGAATATTCCAGAGACCTTTAGCCACAGGAGCAAAGTCTGCAGGCTGTGGCCTTGTATTTGGAACTGGAAGGAAAGCCTTTTATTCTGGGAGATTATCTGAGGCGTGTGTGGGAGAGGGAGGTTAGCCATGTTGTAGACGATGAATGTAAGGCTGTTTTTTTTGCTTTGGGGGAAAAAAAAAAAGAGAGGTGTTTGTTGGTTTTGCTTTTTTAGAACATTTTAGGTTCACACATAGTTGAAGGAAGACACAGAAATATCCCGTATACCCTGTGTCCCCATGAGTCAGCATTTGTAGTGTGAAGGGGGCAGGTTACTACAATTTATTTCTTTAAGTATAAGCTGGTACTGGTGAATGTTGAAGCTCTTCAAACTAGCCTTGGCTTATAAGTGGTCAGGTGGGGAATGAGAAAACCCGCCAGCGTCAGTGATTCCATGTGATACCTGGGAGGGTTTGATCTATTAGAATACGTTTTATTCCTGTCATGGATTAAGCTGCTGTTTTCACACTCATTTTTTTTTTTTTAACAAAATAAAATAATAACAAAGAGGCCTCATTGTTGCCCAAAACCACCAGTGGAAAGTTTAATGTATAAAACAGATCAAACATCACGAAACACCAGGCTGTATTTCAGGGGTTTAGAGGTTACCTACCTCTGTTTCTAGGCTTCTAGGATGTGCAGAGGGACTCCTAGGTTTGTTGAATTCCATCTTTAGATCCTCTTAAGTTATGGAATAGGCTTGACATTCCGTGTGGGTATCTCGGAGTTGGCCACGGCAGTGCCGGGTTCTCCTACAGTAACACTGGACCAGCGGCCATCTATTGTTGCTTACTGTGTACCAGTGCCCAGTGCCTTGGGACCTCACACTTGTTATCATTTATTTGGTCCTGATGAGAGCTCTTGTGAGAGTGGCATGATAATGATTTTTGCTTTACAGATGAGCAAACTGGCTTTTGCATATTTCAAACTAGCCCAAGGCCTCTTAGCCGTAAGTGGCCCTTAACCACTCAGCTGGACTGTGTGGAGTGACATACTCTAGTTTAATAGAACTTAGTGAGATGTTGAAGCATGACCTTGGGGCAGAATTTCTGAGGGCCGACAGTGTCAAATGATAGGGGATCTATGCTAATATGAAAGGAGTATTAGAAGAGCACACGTTGAGTCCTGCTTATTGAGTGTTTAATGGACTGAAGTAGCAAGCAAAACCGTCTCACCGGCCGGCACATAATTAGTTCAGAGCGCCACTGTTTCATGGACTTGGTCTTTGGAGCTGTAAGGTTGTTTTGTGTGTGTAGAGAGAGGACAGTCCCGTGTATAGTCTGGAAGGAACAGGCCAACCTCTGGTTCTTGAACAAAAATGTTCTCTAAGTTAAGAATCGTGTAGTCAGGATGTTTTCCTAAACATTTAATCTGAGGTCCTACACTTAGGGCCGGTCTTGGTAAATATGAAAATATAGATTGACTTAAACTTTTTTTTTTTCTCAAAACAGCGTTCTCTGTAGCTCTGGCTGTCCTGGAACTCACTCTATATAGACCAGGATGGCCTAGAACTCACAGAGATCAATCTGCCTCTGCCTCCCTAGTGGACTTAAACTTTTAGTGTGTTTTACTTACTCTGCAGTACACACATGTGTCAAGCATGAAATATTAGTTTGGGGGAGGAGTCAGGGAGAAAAGGGAAGGGGGAAATGATGTAATTATAATTTCAAACAACTAATTTTTTTTAAGTGAAGAAAGTAATAGGGAGTCGCCTATGTTTGCTTGGATTGACTTTGTTCCTGTGGCCCAGATTCCTCCTCCATCCACATCTTTTATTCCTTCCTGTCTTTCCTTCAGAGTTTCTGCTCTGTATCCTCGAAGCCAGTAAATTACTCTTGGTTAGTCATGAGGTAAATTAATCCTGATTAGTCATAAGGACAAGACTCCTGATAGGCTCTGAGTGGATCAGGTTCCCCCTCAAGCCTCCAGAAGTACATGGCAGAGGAGGGAAGGGTTTGGTACTTCCTTTATCCACTCTGTAAGTAAGTCTCCTTAGCCAGATAGCCAGATCTGTTTGCCGAGTGTGAGTCTGGAGACATTAGGGACTTCGTCCCTCCTGTCCTGAAGTTGCAATTGTCACACCCTATCCGGCCATGGGTGCTGATATGAACAAGTTAAAGATATGTGTAATGTAATAGTTGATGTGCACGCTTGGTGCTGCCATGTGTTCTGTTCTAGATTATATGATGTTTGAGGTCAGAGATTGTCGTTTGCATGCCAGAGCACTGTACACCGAGCTGGCTTGTGATGCCTGAGAGTTTATGGTGGGTTCTGGGTATAGATATATGCTTCTTCACTGGGTATTTGCTGAGGCCCAGGAAAAGTGAACCTTTCCATGTTTCAGTTTCCTGTCTACAAAAAGAAATAATCATATTTTCATCCAGTGGAATTATTTTCACAATTAAATGATATATTTTTACATATAAAACCTATAATAACTTTTATATGCTATAGTAGTAGGCAGTACCTATTAGGTATTTATAAGTAGATTTAAATGAATTTCTATATTTTTATTTTTTTGCTCAAAACGTCTAACAGTGATAGACATATGTCAATACTGCCTCATCTAAGTTTGCAGCTGGTTTTACCGACCTCAGTTTTCATTTATATATATTGGGCAGGATGTGCTATTTGAAACATCAGCATGACTCAGTGAGAGAGTGAATGTGTGTAATATTTCTTCAGTGAAATTCGGGGATCATCATTATTATGATTCAGTCACTTAGAGAATTAATCACTGGAGTATTACCATAACAGTTGCCTGCATATTGTTTTTTTTCTTGGCTGCTAATATAGCTATATGCTCTGAGAATCTAACTGAAGTTTGCCAATTATAAGGAAATTCTGATTTAGACCCTTTGAAAGATGAAGTGGTGTCTTTTCCAAAACTACCAAAGCCTGGAGTCAGGTTGGGTGTTTATTTTTCTTTTCTTTTCTTTTTCTTTTTTTTTGCCTTCCTTCCCTCCTTCCTCCCCTCCCTCCCTCCTTCCCTCTCTCTTTTCCTTTCCTTTCTTTCTAACTAGACAGTTTAACCTTACCCAGGTCCCCACATACCCTGGAACTCTCCTTTTCATTTTTGCAAGATGATTGAATTGGTTGGTGTTTCAGGTGACAACACCTGATTCATTAGATCTGGAATGTGTCAGAGCCCTGACATTGTTAATTGCTTGACTTTGGGTAAGTCATTTAACTCAGGTCAAGTTGAGGCTCCTCATCTGTGAAGAGAGGAGATTGTCCTCTGCCAGGTCGAGTTTGACTGCTGAATCTATTAGCCTTTTAAATCGACTTGGTTGAAACGTATAATTTACACACACACACACACACACACACACACACACACACACACACACACACACTTTTGTGAGTGCAAGAAAATTCATTTATATACCTACAGCAAATGTAAACTTTGGAAGTGAACACACATTTTTTTTTCTTTAATTTCAAATATGACACTAAATATATCGTCAACCCATTTTTTCCTGTTTTCTTTCCAGACATGGCTTCTTAAGGATTTTTGCAAATGGAAAACTAAACAAAAATTACAGTTAGTGAGTAGTGACAGTAATATATCACACGTATTCAATGACAAAAGGCTCAAGCTGCCCTCTTGAATGTTGATGAGTCAAATCTGGAAATTCGCCCACGTGGGGAGATCTCAACTGAGCTGTGTCTGATTAAACTCCAAATTTAGATTATAAAAATTAAGGATAGTTAAAAAAAAAAAAAACCTTATGTGCTTCAAGAGAACAAAATAAGAACCTAGGATAAAATAAAATGTTCACTTACAGCCTCACACAATGAGGCCTAAGTTGATTTCTTGAACTGGCTTACATTTGTGTTCTCCCTTGCCTTTGGGAGGTGGTAGGAGGCAGAGCAAGGAAGCCCTCTGAACAATTGCCTACATATGTGAAACACTAGAGTTCAGCACAAGAGTGCTCAGTGGCAGCCCCTCTCCGAGTTGTATAAACACAGTTCCACAGCCGTGTTTCTAATCCCAGTTTCCTATTAGCTAGCACTGCCCTTGTTAGGCACATTTCTTTTCCAAGTGTGATCATTAAAAAATACACATAACATGATAGCGAACAGTATGAAGTGGACGTTTCGAAATGTGTTTTAATAGCCCGCGAAAACCTGAGAAGACAAGACACCGCTGAATCTTTAAGTTCCAAGATGTCAGCTCGCTATGCAGGATGGAATGGCTTCAGCCATGAAGTCAGTGACGTTTTAAAGTCACTTACTAAGTGCGTGTGCATCAGCATGCGGAGAAGTGTAGAGATAGATGTATAAATAACAACGACGACGAGGAGTTACTGCCTATCCCGCCTGTTCTATGCTCTTTCGTGCATTGGATTGTCCTGTTTACCAAATCATTTACTTGGAGATTCCCGGCCCACGTTAGGGTCTATTTTCTCTGCCATTTCTAGTCAGATGACTCCCAACCCCCTTCGTGGGTAGGCTGCACTGGATTCACACCATTTCCTGTGGCGGTGTGGGTTTGGTCACAGAGCGGGAAGATGTGTCCGTGTCCGCTTCAAGGTCCTGTTCTCATGCAAGTGGATTGATTTGTGAGTCTCAGCCATTACCGACCGTAGAACGTGTGCTTGGCTGTGTTTCTGCAATTTGTTGTCTGTGAGCTTAGTGTTTCTTATTTCCTGGCTACTCAAGTAAAAAGAATGAACAGTGTTGAATTTAAGAACCTAAGCTTGGCTTATATAGAATTGTTTTCCCCAGAAACCTATAAATCTGTAATGTTGATTGTTTTGGTTATCAGAGTGAGTATTAATATAGATTTCACTAAGGTTTATTCTCAGTTACCAGGTAATTGTTTCCACTAAAGACATTTTAAGAATAAGCACTTTTAATAACAGTGCTAATTATGTGACTGTAATTTTAAGATATATTTTTATAAATATTTCATCTTGATCTGTTACAGATGATTGTACCCACAATGTTATTTAGGAGGAGGAGGATGGAAATGTATATAGTACACTCCCTCCCAGCCCCACCCCCCCAAAAAAAATTCTGTGTCTGTTTTCTAAGTTTTCAGAATTGTATAAGAGTAATGTGTTGATATTAGGCAAGATGTAGAAGAAATTATTTTATTTGAAGACATGTAAGCACACATCATTTTATATTGCATTGCTTTCTGAAGGTCCCAGGACAAATATCATAAAGATGATATAGTTGAAAAAGAAAGGCAAATGATAGGAGTCTTATGCACATCACAACTATCTTTTATATTTTATTTAAACAAGATTATTAGTTTGTTACAATGTGTTCGTCATTCAAAAGTCCAGATTCTAATGGAGTTTATATATATATATAAATATTATAATATATTATATATTATATATTTATAATATTATATATTATACATATTATATTATATATTATATATTATATATATTATATATTATATATACTATTATATATATATATGATCTGGGAGAATGAGACATGAGAGTTTATATATTACATAGAACTACCTCATGATTGAAGAGTTTTTAGTAGTTTTTAAATTTTCCTCATTTCTTTGGAATCAGTGGAATACCATTTTAGGAATCACTATACCTGACCTGGGTGACAGGGCCTCTCCACCTATAAGTTCCAGTTCTGAAAGCACATTAATATTCTTTTAATCTATGTACCATATGATTGGATGTGTGTGCTCTTCCTGCCTGTGTCGGACAAGGAGAGCCCTGAACTTGGACAGATTAGTACAGTGAAGAGCTAGTGAGTCTTCTCACTGAATCAGTGTCCTCCTGACGCCGCATCCATATCCCCTTTCACTTCAGGGAAGTTGTCATATAAGGATGCATCTATTTCCCTCAGGCTCAAGGTCAAGACCCTTCACTCTTTGTGTTCATGACGGTTAGCTAGTTAGATAGTGGGCACATTGTAGAATTTTCAAATGATGAAAATGATCGTGTCTTTACACATATGGTGTGTTTTAGAATTCATTTCAAATTTGTTTATATTGTATATTTAAGGTACATTTCACAAGCTGTGATCCATGCACATGGTGAGATGGTTATTAGCATCTCTCTTGAGTGCACAGTAAAATATTCTTAACTGTAGTCCTCAAGGTGTCCGTTAGATCTTCAGACTTACTTCATCTTATATCACGCCATCCTGTGTCCTGTGACCTACATGTTAATAGCAGACACTAAGTCCCAGGATTTATGTAGATTCTATTTACTCCTTTCCTAGAAAAGGAGCTGTCTTTTAGTGACCCCTATTTTATAATTTGCTAGTTAAGAAGACAGCTAACTAGGATTAGTTTCCTCAGGACTGTAAATAGACCCATTTCCTTTGTTATTGGGCAGAGCTCTTCCATATTTGAAAAGATAGATTGATAATGGCAAAATGGGCCACACAAGGAATGTGAGGTCAGTGCACTTGGCTGTCTGATAGTGCTGAGTCCTCCATGTTTATCTGGAGCAAATGGTAATAGCTGACTGTATTGGTCAGGGTTTAGAGTGAGCTTTTGTAGTGGTAGTTGATTGTGTTTCAGTAAGTCAAGATTGCCTCTGTAAAAATGCCTTCCACTGAAGGAGGTGGGTGATCTTCTCTAAAGACTTTAAGTGTATGAAATATCAATGAGATTTAAAATTTACCTCCCAAATTCTTTGAATTACAACCAGACAAAACTATTTATTTGATCTAGTATCTTAGGGCAAATTTGGTGGTGGAATCAGATTCCCCATAAAACCCGATTCAATATAGTGTGGACAGATTGGTTAAAATGGCACCCAAACCACTGTTGTATACAAATAAAGACTTGGCAGATATAAATTCAGAAGGGTTATTAACATGTCCACAGTGAATGCCACTTAAGGGACTTTGAAGCGCAACATCATGAAGTACAAATTTAATTCAGTCATCTGGGGAGAAAACACTGTAGATAAAATTCCGATGAACTGTTTATTGTCCTGCAGGTTTGACAGTTGCTGAGAAAATACTCCATGTTCACTACAGATATGTCCATTTTTAGCTCCTTGTTCAAAGTTTTTCACATAATAGGTATTGTATACATTTTTTCCAAGTGAATTCAGCTTATGCCTGAACTCCTGAAAACCTTTACTTATCACAGCATTTATGTAATTGACATTTTTTTTCATCTTCAGAAGAAAAAAACCACAATCATTTAAAGTTTGTGGAAGAAATTATTAACTTTTACTTAGGCATCTACTATGTGCCAGGTACTTATATTGGGCAATTCACAAAGATGTTTCCCGGTGGCAAAATAAATAGTTATTCATGAAAGGAAGAAGTATAATGTTTTGTTTATGCGTGAGATTTCTTTGAATAAAATTGCCTTTTCTCTAATGAATCTTCCTGTAGTCTGTGTATTGTTACTAATTGGAGCAATCTGAGTGAATATTTTTTTTGAAATGAAGTAAAATGTTCTCACTATGTGTTGTCTCTAAATGTTTTTCTTTTTCTCCTTTTAATTTTTAAATGAGCATGGCTTTTTTTTTCTTTTTTCTTTTTTTGGCAGGTAGCGGGGAGGTTACTAGAAGAGTAAAGTAACAGTGTGGTGTTTGTGGCATCAGAGCAAGGTGACTGTCTCTAACGGAGGATGACAACGATGGGTTTAAGAAGTGACCCCCCTATTGTCTCCAGGACAAAACCCTTCCGCTGGCATCTTCCAGCCTGTAACGCCACTTCTAAAGGATCCATGAGCAAACTGCTGCATTTTTATTAATCAGCTTAACTTAATGGGATGAAAAGACCTTTGAAAAGGATGCAGGAGGGAAGAGGGAGACCAGAGTTGCTTTAATCCTTTCCCCTCAATAACAGTTTTTCTTTTCCTGGTTTTCTAGGGAAGATATTTGGTTATTTCCAGGTAATTCATCCGGCTCGTCTTGCTAATTTTTATACACTTAGAGACTTCCTCTAGTCTTGTGCCGCCTTCAGCTATAAAGAAGAATTAATGGGAGCTGAAGGGAGAAATACTTTTTGAAAGGAGGCAGGAGAGCTTAAGCTGATAAAACAGGACTCTGTGTGACTTGATGGGGGCTCTGTTTGGATAACTTGCCCTTGTCCAAATTCTTCTCTCCTCCAGTCCTTCCTGCCCCACGGCTCTCCCTGTCTCACATCCAGCCTTCTTCATAAACGGTAGCAGCTGGAGGTCTTTTAGTAGCATTCAGGGATTACTTCCCTTTGGGGTTTTAATAAGCCCTGAGGCCTGTGACAGTGCAAAGGCCATACTGGAGACAATTGCACTGGGGGTGGGGTGGTTGGGGGAGAATCATGGGCCCTTTGAGGGCCCAGATGAATGGGCTCAGGCAGCACCCCGGGGTACATTCTGGAAGGCAGAACCCCGAAACAGGGGTCCACAGGCTCAAAGATGGACCAGAGACATGTCAGCTTAAGAGGTGAATTTCTGTTGCAGTCTGGAGAGAGTGCTCCCTGCCGCTTCTTAAGCACATGTGGTTCATCCTCACTGAAATGGCTGAGGTGACCAGCCAGAATTGCCACTACTAAAGTCACGTGGCCCTGTGCCTACCTGTGCCTGTGATGAGGGCCCAGACACAGTGGTTACCCCCTACATTGCAGGGTGTTGGATGGCCTCTTGTTGGAGCTAGTGAGTGTTATATAAGGGTCTAATCCTATCCTATTGGCTGCTGTTAGTTGCTGTGTGCTAGGTGCTGTGTGCTAGGTGCTGTATGCTAGGTGCTAGGGTTATGTGGGTTAAAAGGAATGTGGCATTGTTTCCTCATTTTTGTTGGACATATATTTAAAATGACAGAAGTGCCATTTAGGAAAAGAAAAATTATGGCCATATGAAATCATATGTAAAATAATTATCTTACATGAAAAGAAAAAGAAAAAAACGGGAAATGGGAACAGACATTTAAACTCCATTAAATTGAAACATTCAGTTCTCCTAGATCGGTGTCTCAGTCAGTGTGAAGTACACAGGGTGGCGGTTCTGTTTATCTGTAGCAGAAATAGTCATTTTATTGTTGTTGTTTGTTTCATTATTGCTTACAGATAATTTTTTTTAAATCATTAAATATGTAAATACTTTAAAATTCTTTTAAAGGGCACTGATGTTTCAAAAGATGGCAATTACATATATATATTATATGTAATATATAATATATATATACTTAAGAAAATAAATTTGACAATGAAATTTTAAAAGAATCTCCTAGGAATAGTTATATATTACTTGGTACTTTGTCCCAATGTGTAACTTTACAAGTTTAGTTTTGGGAATCAGGGAAACTATAATGAGGACAGCATCATGTTGTGGGATGTATGTGTGTGTCTTCAGAATCTCTTAGATAAGGTTTTGTTTGTTTGTTTCTCAGATGGAAATGTACAAGATGAGATTTTAGCGGAGAGAGCCCGTGAGTGTCTCTCTCGTGACATTCTTGGTTTAAAATGTTCCTGAAAGGGTTCCTAGGAAACCCCAATGTTTGAAGGCACTTCCCCAACTGCCATGGTCACTGCTCACATACTTAGGTTTCTTTTCATTTTGTGAATGTGTTTTTTTTCCCTTATTCTTCCATAAGCTATTTCCTGTCCTTCAGGAAAGCCAAAGCATATATATTTCAGAGATTCTTTTAGCTGTCCAGTTAGACGGCATTTCTCATGTCTGTGATTTTTCTGTAGATACTGTGTGTGTTTCACAGAGGGAATCCTTGAGTTCAAGATTCTCAGACTGCTCTGCCTCTTTTGTCAAGTAAAAAAAAAAGCACATTATGATGTGTAACATGATGATTTGATACATGTATTAAATATGAAGGGGTTGAACCAAACTAAATGAAACACTATGCGCATGCTTGTGAGTGTGTGTGTATATGTGTGTATGTGTGTATTCAGAACCTTAAAATGGATACCCAGCAATCTCTGGTGACTACCATAGAGTATTATTAAGTTTAGACCCAATGATGTCCAGTGCATCCTTGAAATTGATTCCTCCCGTTTAGTTGAAGTTTTATGTTCTTAACACAAATGGGTAAAGCATTTCACTAGTAGATTTCTGGACACATGACCTACAGTTGATTATGATTTTCCTAATTGCTGAGGGATGGTGGTCGAAGGTGATTTTTGCAGTACCATCTGCCTTGTCTCTGCTTGATCCGGCCCGTGCTTTCTAGAGAGTGTCCTTCCTTGACGGGGTTTTACTGGGAGACAATAGTGCGGGCCATGCTAGGCTCATCATCGGATGGAGCATGGACTCAATGTGGGACTGGAGTATCAGGAAGCAGCTGCTCTTTGTCTGGGTGGACAGTCATTGATTTTTAAATACTTGGGCCTCCTGATGGCATAAAAACCCATTTGTGCCTCTTTACATTAAGGTTAATTTTTGTGGTAGTGAGTGCAGACACCTCAAACAGATGCTGTGCACGCACTGTGGCCCTTTCCACAAACTCCTTGTTCTTAAAAATGAAATGTAGTTAAACATCAAATGCATTATTCAGTCAGAAAAAGAAAAGGGGGGGTCCTTAAGCTGAATCCATCGCATCAAATGAAACCTTGTCCTGGTAAACCTGGGGAGTGGAGGCTTTTAAAGTGGACGGTCACTTACTCGGTTGTGCTCACACCCTTCCATGTTTATTAGGTAACGCGTCCCTGAGGCGACAATAACGTAAAGACGATGTTTATTCATCTTCTCAACACAGTGAAAATGTATTTTCAGAGCATTTATGAATTTCAACACACATACATGCACACATGTGTACATAGATATTGTATTTTAACACATACACACACACACACACACACACACACACACACACACACACACACGTGTATGTACCTATTGTATATCCACATATATTCCGGGTTGCTGAATCGAGAGTTGTCATGAGAACTAAGGGGTGTGGCTTGTTCAAGTGGGTCGTCCGACGCCCCCCGCCCAGAGGGTGTCCGGGGAAGAAGCACCCAGGATGTGCGAAGGTTGTGAATGGCCTGGTATGTAGTGGCATTCTCATCCATGTAGTGGTTTCCTGTGTGGTTGAGAACTCGTTTGTAGCTCAGAGGTGGAATGTTGGAAGACAGTCTGCTCACCTGCAGATAATGTTTCATTAGCCTTTTCCAAACTGACAGGGCCGGCTGCTTCTGTGTCTTCCTCCGGTGAAGTTGAGTGATGGCTCTGTTTGTTTTCTGCTTTCTTGTTACAGGTCACTTTCTGTAAGGATTCTCCCCTCAGGCCTTATTAAAGTAACTACCAGATAAACAAGCCTCCAAATCAGGAAGACCAGAGATGGCACTTCCTATCACGAAGCCACATGGCTTCTGTCGTTACCCTGAACTTGTTTTTACTGTAGAAATACCGTCGCATTGTAGGAACGTGCACACGTAATTCCACAACTCACGTTGGGACATTTCCCTTTGAGCTTCTCATATGCTTGGCAGTTAATTAATGGAATCTAGCCTTTTTCTTCCCCCACTTAATGTAGGTCCCCCCCCACCCCCCGTACTGTGGGAAGCAGACGGCAATACTGAAAATTCTTTGTTGATGACTTCATGTATTTGCATGAAGAAGATTAGCCATTCCCTACTTAACCAGCCCATACTTTCCCACCCAGTGGCATGGCGCTGAACCTCACTCAGTGGGGTTACAGATGGGGAGTGTCTGTTAGCAAATGTGTTTGGGAAATGAGGAATTAAAGAGATGATGTCTCTGAGCCCCTCACTGTTTTTACTGTGTAAGTAACTGACAAGCCTGGATGGAGAAATCCAGTTGTCGGTGGGGCATATCCTAAAGCCACTTATATTAAGATACCAGCCTGCTATTCCTCATTGCTAGACATCTATTTAGTTTTTGATAACGTAAATGACACATAAGCAACTTCAGTGTTTTTTTTCTTAAAGCTTTTCTCATCGTGTGGTTCTCACTTAGGATAGAGTATTAGTAGTGTGGAGTCCAACAGTTTTTTTTTTTTTTTTTTTGGTTTTCCGAGACAGGGTTTCTCTGTGTAGCTTTGTGCCTTTCCTGGAACTCACTTGGTAGCCCAGGCTGGCCTCGAACTCACAGAGATCCGCCTGGCTCTGCCTCCCGAGTGCTGGGATTAAAGGCGTGCGCCACCACCGCCCGGCCAGAGTCCAACAGTTTTATCTTAAAGAGTTTTTGGTAATACTGATGAATTGCTTTATAGTTTCATTATACTCTGTTGGCAATTTTTCTTTTCTTTTCTTTTCTTTTCTTTTCTTTTCTTTTCTGTTTTTCAAGACAGGTTTCTTTGTGTATCCTTGACTGTCCTGGAGCTCGCTCTGTAGACCAGGCTGGCTTCCAACTCAGAGATCCGCCTGCTACTGCCTCTGCCTCCTGAATGCTGAGATTAAAGGTGTGCTCCACCGCCCGACTGGCAGTGGAAATTCTTTTTAAGATCTCACTTAGATAATATTTTCATATACATTTCTTTGATTGTAAGTGCAACGAGGAGCTTCCTGTTCGTTCACTAGCTGTGGAGGTGCTAATAATGGATACATCTCACTCTTATTATCCTCTGCCATTAAAGTGAAAACATTCCTGGTTCCCATGCTGCTGAGTGAGGACTGTGCAGAATGGCTAGCTAGCTCTGTCAGTGGTGTGCCCAAGCAGATGTCAGAGGAAACAAAATGGTGTTGCCCTTGCTGCCTGTGAGTCTCTTAAAAGCATTGTGTATGTGAAGTCATTACTTCTATAATGCCCTGGTGGGTAGGCTCTGTTATGGACAACTTCATTCTAAGGCATAGAGTCTAGGTGTGTCTCTACACCATTAGAAAGTGGCAGAATTGGGATTAAAAACCCTCAACAATCTATGCCATTGGTTGTTGCACCTTGCCACCTCTGCTACTGAGGCTGTGAAAGCAGGGCTCATTATTAAGGACTGCATTATTAAGTTTACCCAGTCAACATTGTTTTTCATTGGCCTTCCCAACTGCTACTACCATCTTCAAAGTAACAGTAGTCAGGAAAATGCGAATTCTGACACCATTTTAATCAATACCATGGAGATCGTTTTCTGTGTTTGTGAGGCTTGGAATGGAGATAAGTGGGAAGTGCTCAGATTCATGGTTTTTTTTTTTTTTTTTTTAGATGAAAGACCCCTGAGTGGGTGATGAGTTCTTATTAGAGGGAGGAAATTGAAGGGGGAAATGTACTTGTATTTTAATTTCAAAAAACAAAAAATATTTACACAGTAATCAGGATGCTTCTTTACCCTCTCCTGCATGTATCTCTTTCTCTTCTTTTGCTAAATTTTCAGCCTGTATTTTTAATGGGATGCACATATTACATACACATATATTGTATAGCATCGTGTTTTGAAGTGTGTTCTTTGTGGAATGGCCACACCATGCTATTGACCACAAACATGACTTAACATCTTTCGTGTGGTTATAATACTTAGACTGTCTTAGCAGTTTTCAGTATATTGACTAGTTATCTTGAGAGTCTTCCCCCGAATTGGAATTTTGATACTTTCGACTGAAGCCTTGCTGTCGCCCGTGGCCTCTGAGATCTGCCTTCTTCCTCTCTGTTTCCCTGAGCCCGGCAGGTTTACACCCCATGTGTAGGTGGGCTCGTGAGATAGAGTGCTGTGTTTGATGAAAATCTCTTGTGTGAATTGAAAAGCACAAACCATGAAAAGTGGTTTTACAGGGCTGGAGAGATGGCTCAGCAGTTCAGAGAAACGGCTGCTCTTCCAAAGGACCTGTGTTCAATTCCCAGCACCCACATGGCAGCTAGCAACTGTCTGCAACTCCAGTTTCAGGGGACCCGATACCCTCACCCAGACATACACTCAGGTAAAACATCAATGCACATAAAGTAAATAGTCTTTAAAAAAAAAAGAGGTGGTTTTTACATTTAAAGGTGTTGAATGCAAATCTAAAATTATAACTTACTAGTTTAGGTTTTAAGACTGAGGTTTTCCCCATTTTTAACTGATTGCGTACATGCATACAATAATGTGTGAATAATATAATTTTATGTGTGAGTACATAAATAATGACATTTAATTTGTTTTTGGTGTATTTTTTTTTAATGAAAAAGAAAACTTCTTCCATATGTAATTTTTGATTCAGTAACTTTTATTTTGACCACACAAAATGAGAGAGTCTCTCCCAGCACTCTGGCCCTGGCATTGCGCCTTTGTGATAATGCTCCGTCTGAAGTGTTCTTCATCTCCTGGTAGCACTCTCCCACAAATTAAGAGTGAGGATTGTGGTTTTCTTGACAGATGCTGGAGGCAGACTGGAGTCATAGGACCTCTTATCATAGTAAATTTTATAGATGGGAAAGACTTTATTTTAACCAAAGCCCTTTTTTTGGGGGGGGTAGATTAAAGATTGTAGTGCTTATGGCCATAATCTTATTTTTTCCTCAGACTTTTGATTCTCCTTAAATTCTATAAAGATTGTAGTTTTCTGTTACAGTTTATCAGGAAGAAAGTGACCAATAATGAACCCACTTACTGCCTTTGGCTTTTGCAAAAGAAACTCAAGCTCCTCACACACAATTTAGGGGAAGAATCTTTGCTTAGTTCAGCGTTTAGACATTTGTCCTGGTCATTATTGGCCCGAGGAAAATAAAATAAACGAAAAGCAGGCAAATTTTAGAAAGATTTATAGCAGGATGTTCTTATAAAACCAGAAAGTTTAAAATCTGGTTGATTTAAACCAGAAATGCTTGCTGCTTTGCTCTCAAATATTTATAAAGCGCTAAATACTTTTTGTGCCCTTTTCTGATGGCTCACAGATTATTGCTCTGGATCGCCCTACCACTCCCCTTGACACAGGACCCTCTATCCTTCACAGCTGGCTCCTGGGGGACTAGGTTGCCGGTTTTCTTATGCTTAGTGGGATTCAGCTCCATGGAGGAAGTGCTGTTGTTCAAGGTTCAAGGCGGTTACCATCCATATTCACGAGCATGATCTGCTCTTTTTGAGAAACATTGAGTAAGATATTCAAAGTTACTTTCCATGTGATAAATAATGTAATGGGATATGTCAACCCTTCTGGAAACAAATATTTTAAAGTAAGGAGATTAATCAAATCAACCCTTTATTTAAATATGATTTTTCCATTTTGCTTACAGCTTGAGGGTGTCTAGAAGGAACTTTACATGTCATTTGGTTAAAACTTGGCATAGTTTTCTGAAGTTTTTTCACTGTTTTAGATTATTAATCTATAAGGAAAGAGGGAAAGCGTTTTCCTGTATCAAATTTGAACACGTTGTGCTTTGGGGTTCTATAAAATATTCAGTTCTAGTTGCCACCTTTGCAGGCAAATGAGGCAAGAAAACTTTCTGTGAACCTGCTTGGATAGGGAGAATATTGAGGTCATGTCATCTTGGTGCAAGTAATTTCTTATTTTCCTTAACAGTAGTGTTATTTGTAATGTCTTAAGAGGGAGTCTTAGGAGTCATAGGTGTGTGGGTAATACACATACATGCACATGCCTGCTCTTATACCTGAACCATGTTTTCATGATAGTTTCACTGCTAGCATTAGTCAAGAACCATAGGTTGCTTTTGTCACACTATGATACAGCATCATTTACAGCATGCAGAATATCCAACATGATAGCTTAAGTGACAAACAACAAAAAAATCATATAGAGTTAGAAAGGAGAAAATAATATTTTAAACATTGATGCTTTTAATATTTTCAACCAATGTCCCTTTGGTTTAATTGTCCCTGAGAAGTTTCATTTTCTTAAATCTGAGAGCACTAGCATGACCTTGCTGCAGGTGGGCTCACTCCTGAGACCATCCATCTTGGGGATGGATGCTTTTCCTAACCTGGGGTTTGCTGTCAAGTGTGTCTGCACAGGGCTCAATTGATACATCTCCATTTCTTAATGAGGAGTTTGGTCTTAAATGTAGTGAACCTTCTCACTGTGAGGCTGTTACCTAAGGCTCAAAATCCATCATAATTACCATTTCTCTTAAACACCCATCATTAAGGAGCGCACAGAATGCTTGCCTTAAAAGGATAGTTTCATGGAGATTGCTTCTTGGGTATATGTCAGCACAAAATGAAATCCCCAGGGTTAAGAAAAACGCAGCACTTACACACGGAAGAGTGGTGAAAAATCTCCACATTCAAATCCAGCCGACTGAAAGGCAGCTAAACGGCTTGCATGTTGGTCCAACCACAGAGGCAGCCGGCTCTGTGCCCTGCTGATCTTTGGGGGTGATTTCTCCCTCTGGTCATGTGTTACCACTGAGAAGCAGGAACCCATTATGAGAGAAGTAGCTCATTTTGCCCAGACATGGATACACATCTAACTCTGGGCTAAAAATTTTAAGGAGTTGGCTTGAAGCAAAAAAAAAAAAATTAAAAAAAAAAAAAATTAAAAAAAAAAATTAAAAAAAATAAAATGAAAGCAGTCATACATTAAAATAAAAACCCTGCATCATGATTTATTGACTTTGGCTGTATCAATTTGCTAAATCCCATGGATGTGATTTAGGAAGAATCCTGTTTTAAGAAGCTCCGCTCCCTTTAATTTGACATGACTAAACCTGAAGCCTTCTGGAAACCACAGTGCAGAATGTTTTTTTTTTTTTTTCCCCCTAGAGTTTTCGTCCATTTGCATTTAGAAGTGTAACATTAGCTCTTGTGGAGACTAAGGACTAATTTTGGAGTCTTTCTAGATAATGAAAGCCTCGTTCCAGAAGCAACTCGAGTATCCTTTGCCTCGGATTAAGTGCGGTCCTTCTGGATTCCATGGTTGGAGGCCCACGATGGTGGACCTGCAGCTCTGTAGAGCTTCAGTCTTCCTTCATTCGCTCTTCTGTAGACTGCTGGGCCTGTTTTACTTTCAGGCATTAGACATGTCGCATTGCAGCTTCACAAAAAAATAGAATTGAGGAGATTGTCTTAAATTTTTTTTTTTCCAATCTGGAAT
The DNA here is from genome assembly GCF_004664715.2 of Peromyscus leucopus. Taxonomy (NCBI): domain Eukaryota; kingdom Metazoa; phylum Chordata; class Mammalia; order Rodentia; family Cricetidae; genus Peromyscus; species Peromyscus leucopus. Next base: position 18,437,507 of record NC_051074.1, on the reverse strand, counting down.
GCCATTTGTTTCTAGCTTGGGTGGTGGAGGCTGCTAAGACCCAATTTAAAATTCCCTTGCCCTGCACAGGTGGGAAGCAGCCCCCGCCTGCATTCTGAGACACCCTTGTTGCTCTGTGTTCGAACTTTGTAGGGTCTTTACACGGAGGATGCTTCTTGTCTTTGTGGTTGTGGCTGGACCATTTCCATTGTAAATTTTCAAATCATGATTTAAAAGTTAGGACACTAAAGAGACCTGAGGCGTTTCCAAATCTCAGATTGATAGTGTGTGCAGCGCTGTTCAAGGGGGAACTGACCTGGGCTTCCTGCCTATAATCCCTCACCAGTTACCATTTGTATTTTATCCTTCAATGAGTGTGGATGTGTGCTGTGTGGTAAAGGGCTCTGAAACTTGTCACTTCCCAAAATTCTAATGACCTTGCATGGAAACAGTCCTCCTATACCAGTTTTTACTGAAAGTTATAAAATGATTGATACCTACCCAGTGCTGAAATTCTTGGAGTGAATTTAGAACGAGTGACTGGAGGCTGTTTGAATGTGAGGTCTTTGTTCCCCAGTTTGGGAACGGCTGAGTTCACGTGACTTGCGCCTTTTTACACTGGGCGACGAGTGGGAAGTTTCAGGGTGAGTGTGCTGTTACACTCCCCAGGCTCCGCATTCTGGGACATCTGGACCTTCTGTGTGCATCACGTTCTCCGGGCCTCCTATCACTGGTTAAAAGAACATGGCACGCAGGTGTTTAAATTATTCATCGTCATAATTGGCCTTTATGTTCCAGTGCCTGGCCAGACCCCTGTTATTCTAGTGCATAATTGATGGTGCTCAGAAGTGGAAAAGTTAGAAAAGCAGAAGTAATACGACATAGCAGTGGGGCGAGGTGGTGGGGCTATACCAGCAGGGCTGTCGGGGAGCTGGACCACAGCTGGCGGCAGAGGACACGTCACTCCAGGTCTGCAGCTTCATGTGTCTCTTGTCAGGATGTTTTCCCCTGCTACTTAACTTTGTCCACGCAAAGAGGGACAGGAAAGGGGGACCGAGACAGCAGCACATCAGGACAAAGTTCATGTCTGAACCTGGCTCCCAGCAGAACTGGTTTTGTGTAGTTTGTAGATTTTGGAGGAGCAGTTCACTTCCAGAAAAGGACCCTGAATCTTGGTTTGAGGATCATGAAAGCAAGGAGAAACATTCAAGAGCCGGAGTGTGCTTTACAAAGTAAACTTAGTGTAAAGCATGGAAGGACTTTGCTTTAGACCTCTGAGTGCTGTTTCTTGGCGAGAAAGACATGAAAGATATTCGGCCATGTACATAAAAGTGCACTTGTATTGAGAATGAGTTTAGAGAAGATTAAATGCGTAGAAAGAAGAATTGCTGAATTATGAAGTGATTTCTAAAATGTAATCTTGGCCAAGTTATTTTGAAAGAATAACTATTTAAATTTTAACCTAATTTAAATAAAATATTCTGGGCACATGAGTAGATTAGGAAAATATTTTCAAAGAATAGCTTCCACAACCATAACAGACATCTGTGATGGTTAAGAAGTTATTATTTCCATCCTTGGAGGGTGTTTATTTAGAAAACACCCTCTCAGTTTTCTGTTACAAGCTTGAGAAGGAAAGGGCAAAGGATGGGAGAGAGACATCCACCTCAGGATAAAAATTAGTGGGGGTTTTGCTTTGTTGTGTTTTTAAATGCTGACGGGAAAGCTTGTGGAAGACTTGCTTGAAGCATCTTCTCGAATTTGAATAATAGAGACCATGGAAGCCCGAAGAAGAGGGAGAAAGGATGCTGGAGTGGAGAATAAGAAGGAAGGTGGAGAGAGTGTGTCAGAGGGAGAAGGACCAGGAGAGTTGGCAGGGCAGGGGTTGGAAGTTTAGTGTTGAGAACACCGAAGGAGCCAGGCTTTGCCAGCCTGTTCAAGTGAAGTTTTCCCTGCTGGGGTTTTTGCCCAAGTGTTATAGTTCTTTGTGTATTGTGCCATTTTTTTTTCTTTTCTTACACAGAAGAATATAATATACAAAGAAGTGAAGCAGGCTAGAAATAGAGACAAGAAAATAGTGGAGGGCAAGTGAGAAAAAGAAGAGAGGGGAGGGGCCGCGGGACACAGAAGTTCAAGTAAAGATGGAGAGAATAAGGCCGTTGGAAGGAAGGCGTGGGGAGATGGGAAGGGGCAGGGGGAGGCGCCAGAGGGCGAGATGGGTGGTTCTTCCCCACGTAGCTCTTCTCTGTTGTGAGCATCGCTCTGTCACCGCTGGCTGTAAGGCGGTGCAGGGTGGCTGGCTTCACATCCCGTGTCCCAGGAGTTCCCAGAGAGATGGAGAAGGGTTGCCTTTCCATTGGTTGAACTGTCTGCTTTGCTAGAGAGCCAGTGTTCTTCCTGGTAAGCCTCAGTGAATAAAAGCAGATGGAGCCTGAAAAAAATTTCAAGCAACTCTCAGCTATTCAAATACACAGTTTGTGTTGTGAAAAAGGACCACAGCTGAAACCTTGATGAGCTTTTGGTAACTTTGCCCACCTCCATTTTCCTGCTATAAGGAAATTAATACTCAGTGCACTAATTATAATGTTTTTCAAATGTGGCCAAACATTTTGCCTGTAGAGATAATTTAAGAGAGTTTAAACAAATTCTCTTATATTTTGTTAGGAATTTGTACATGTGTAACTCTCCATATTATGCTTCTTCACCATGAAATGTTTTGATAGCAATTACTTATTTCACATCCATCTAAAATCTAAGAGAAGAATTATTATTGTTTGGTGTCTAGAAAAATCAGTTGCCATGTGGTTGTCTATAAATATAAATGCTTTCAGTTTTCCATGGGAAATTTTATGTGTATATAAAAGACACATGTGAGACTACACACATGAACTAAAACGTGTGAGCATATATATTATTATGTACCCTATATACATGTACATGAAAAAGACAGGGCAAAGTATATTTAATAGAACTTATTTTTCAGGGCAGATTTAAGTTCAAGTGAAATTGAATGGACATAGAGATTACCCATATGCCCCTTGTCCCATACAATGACCCCCCCCCCCAATATATTTGTTGCATATGATACACTTACACTGAGACACTATTAGACACCAAAGTTCATAGTTTTTATTATGGTTCACTCCCTGTGTTCTGCCATCTATGGATTTGGAGAGTTATGTGCTGGTATGTATTGACTATTACTGCATCCCGCATAGTAACTATCTGCTCTAAAACACCATGCCTATTAATTCCATGTGTGTAGACAGATAATGTACCACGTGACATTTTGGTCAGTGGCAGACATCTTCTACCGCAGTGGTCCTGTAGCATGATATTATTTAGTGAGCTTCCATCTGTCTTATTCCAGGAAAATACACCCTTATGTTCTCACAATGACAAAGCCGTCTAATGATTAATTTGTCAAACATATTCCTGTTATTGAGTGAGTCATAATTGTATATAAAAATGACACAGCTTAATGCATTTAAAACATACTTTTCTTTTTCTTCTTGACTTATTACTTTAGATAAAGAATATTCAGAGTTATTAATCACTTGTTAATATTTAAGATACCATTAAGTAGGATGCTAAACACGATTTTGGTGAATATTGACAGCTATAAAATCTTGGTTTTATTAAAATGATAGCATGTACACATAGAAAATTTCAGAACATACGTAACATCTAAGAATTCCAAAACTTTGTAAACATCCCCTTCCCATCATTTTTACTTAGGTTGCCTAGAAACTGCATTTTATTTACATGTAGACATGGAAACAGTTATACAAGACAGTTTGTCCAGTCTTTATATGCATCGTTTGTACATGGTTTTGTCTTAACATTGTAATACTAATAAATGATGTCATTGTCTTTACTTAATCTTAAAAATGCTGCCTTATTTGTCCTAAGGGCAACATTCTCATTTCACGGGACTCAAATGACTGGGTGAGAGACAGTTTGCATGGGACTCACATCTGCCTTATTTTAGTGTTGGTATTTCTTCGTTGGGTTACATTGTGGTTTACTGTTCAGGGGCTATTACTCATTGTCTGTGTAGTATTTAGTATCTACCAGAGGTTCTCTGGATACAATATGGTGTGGCATTTTCAGTACCGAATAGATTAGTTGCCTTCATAGACCATGAATAGCTTGTAGTCTTAAGAAACAAGAAATGCTTAGATGTTCCATATGCTCAGTGACAAATTTTCATAATGAATGGACTGGGGAAAATGAAGCAAGAGATAGCTACTCAGTGCATGCAAAACATTTACTCTAGGTGTCTTGTGTTTTGAGTTTCATTTTTATATGCTAATAACATTTTTGAGTATGTCTAGCGTGAACTTTCTAAAGTGCTACAATGTGCATAACTTAATGGGCCTGTTACTTCATTTTTTTTTTTAAAGTTAAAATTTCTCTAGGTGCTGGTAATCCACTGCATTCGATTCCAGTGAGACTTAGGCATCACAACATAACTGGCTTACTTTAGAATTTAGAGTATAAGTTCTAGAATCCAAAGCCAGTCACTGGCTTTGTACTTGTAGACAAGTTCTTCAACTTCTCGATCATCACACCTGCCTATGAAATAGGAATGCTAATGGTACCAGGTGCTCCCCGGTGGCATTTCACAGGTGGCATTAGTAAGTGTGGATGCCATGCACAGAGTGTGCAGTTCCATGCACCGGCATGTCAAGCCTGCATTCTCGTTTGAATGATGCATTATGGAAGTAATGTCTCGATCATGCTAATGCTTCTTAAAAATTCATTCTCATTGAGCAATTACATATTTTAAAGCTAAATATTGTGCCTCCCTGATGGTGCAAGCAAATGTACTTCATAAATTGACAGTGAACGGTGCTAAAGATTAGGACTTACTTTCCTGGAGTGTAAACAAATCTTCGTAACTTGTGTAAACACCATCTAACATTTACAATGGAGATCCGTCATAATATAAAGCACCTGATTCAAAAAAAGAAACATTACGATTAAATGTATATCAGTGCATTTACAGTTGAGAATTGATGCCTCATGACACAGAAACAGTGGCTGAATGCTCTTTAATTGCTAATGTCTTCTCCTCCTCAGTAGCATCCTCATTTAGTTTTGGAGTGTTATAAATGACCAGGCACTACTGAATGAAGCTTTGACTAGCGTTTTGTTGAATGAAAATGTAAACTCTGATAAAGGCATCTGCATGCTAAACTCTCCCTCAGTGACAGCCTGACATTGATTATTATATTTATGTGAAGAGTGTGGGAGTTGTATCACTGCTGTTCTAAAGAGGAGTGTGGGAAGCTCATCAGGTCACTCGGGTACTCTAGTGTTGTTACCCTGGGGTAATAGTTTTAAATTAACTGCACCAAAGTTAACAGAAAAAAATAAACCACAGAAAAGGACTCACTCAACTAAAGCTATGTCTAGAAGGCCGGGCATTTAAAAAACGGGTGGTTTTTTTTTGTTGTTGTTGTTTTTGTTTTTGAGATTATAATTACATCATCTCTCCCTTTCCCTTCCTCCCTTCAAACTCTCCTATGCCTCCTGCGTTGCTCTCTTTCAAATTCATGGCCTCGTTTTCTTTAATTGTTGTTACATATATGTGTACCTATATTTCTAAACGTACAAAAGGAACAGGGGTGATACTGATAGACTGTCCATTGTTTAAGACAGAAACAAAGCAACAGTTAATGAAGCAACAGGGTTCGTTGCAGCCTATAAAGTCTGTTCTTAGCCGTGAGGATGTTCTCACCACCACAGATTACAAATAAGGACAGCTTGGGAGTCAGTGCCAGACCAGGGAGGTAGGAGAATGCTTTAGAAGGGGTCTCAGGGTACATTTTTTTCTTTCTCTCTTAACCCCAGCCCCACCCCACAGCCTCTGCCAACTGTAGTTGTGAAGAAAAACCTAAGTGTTTTTTTTTTCCCCTTCCAAATTAAAAATTCAAAACCAAACCCAAATCTCACTAAATTGAAAATGCCGCTGAGATAGAGGCTTTGTTTAACAAAGGCGTTTCTGAAGCGGGTGTTTATGAAGTAACCGGAGAGAAGTTTCATGAGGACAAAGTCACCGATAGTCTGTGCTCCATGGTGTGTCTATATCTTCTTAGCGAATTCCGAGCATGTGCAGCACATGCTGGGATTTCTAGGACAAGGACCTATGAGTATTAACTTGCTGGTCTGCCTTCACTGAAGCTGTTCTTCGTCATTTACATACGGTGACAGGTGACATATTTTAATTGGTCCAGGGCTTCAGTTTCGTTCCAAAACTTTGTTACCATCAATATCTAGTTAAATAACACTGCTAACTAGTTACTAAGTTACTAAGCTCCTACCTCCATGGAAGATGATTTTCAGTGGTCCTGAGAAGACGTTTGGGATGCGTGACTTTAGCAGTTGTCTTAAGTAGCAGAGAACTTGCCTATCAGTATGGTGTGTGAAGCCGTAACAGTGGCCCTTTGCCGAACCTGTTTCTGACCTCCTATATTGTAATTTAAGAAAACTAACTTGGTTGTGTACCACTGAGGTGTGCATTTTATTAAAATTTGAAAATCACGGTTAAGACGATGAATATTTCTGAGTTATAATCAATAAGACTAATTTAATTTAGGGGCAGCTGAGGAGAAAGACAAAAATGAAGTGCTGTAGGTTGAATTATGGAAAGTGTCACATTTAATTTCACAATTGGTTCTGGTGTGTTTGGGGATTTAGAATAATTTTATACCTTAACATTCAATCTTTATTTTACAGTGAATAAGCTAATTTTAGATGACTGCTCAACCTGCCTTTTCTGGCTATGATAGAATATTAGCTTCAGAATAATCTACTAATTCTTACTTAGCACCAATTAATAAGGAATTAGAATTATAATTTTAAAGTGGATAAATCACTTCATATTATAATACGTTATGAAGTGTATACAAATTGGCATTAGTGATAGGAAAAAATAAGAAAGGCACTCAGTCTGGTGATAGGTTTATTTCGTTTTTCCTGCTTCTGGTTTGCACATATGTTGGAAGAAAGTGATTAATTGTGGGTTTAATAATCTTGCCAACTCTTTGGTGGTTGCTAAATATAAACTTGCCTATGAGAGAATTGAACTTCACATTTTAAGGAGTGTAGACCAGCCGGCTACCTAAACTAATTTCAGACAATTGAGCCCAACAATGGGCTGCCCAGGAATAAGGATAAGAAAGTGTCCTCGTTAGGGGTTCTATTTGCTGTGAAGAGACACCATGACTATGGCAACTCTTATAAAGGAAAACATTTCATTGGGAATGGCTTACAGTTGAGAGGTTTAGTTTATTATCATCATGGTGGGAAACATGGTGGCATTCAGGCAGACGTGGTGCTGGAGAAAGGAACAGAGAGTTCTATGTCTTGATCTACAGGCAACAGGAAGTAGTTGTCTCACTGGGCATGGCTTGAGCATATATGAGACCTCAAAGCCCGCCTCCACAGTGACACACTTCCTTCAACAAGGTCATATCTCATCTAACAAGGCCATACCTCCTAATATTGCCACTCCCTACGGGGTCCATTTTCTCTTTAAAACCATCACAGAAGGCTTCCGTGTTTAAAAGATCTGAGTAGCATTTTTACTCTATCTTACTTTTTTATAATTAAAATATTTTATGTATATGGATGTTTTGTCTGCATGTATGTTTGCGCATCATATGTCTGCTGTGCTGGATTCCCTGGGAACTGGATGTTTAGATAATTGTGAGCTGCCACGTGGGTGCTGGGAATTGAATAGCAGTCCTCTGAAAGAGTAGTCAGTGCTCTTAACCACTGGGACATCTTTCTGACCCCTGAATAGGATTTTAAAATATTAATTGTCACAACAGAAGCTTAGGGGGTTTTATGTTATTTGTTTTGGTTTGGTTTTTTGGTGACTTTTTTCTTTTCTTGACCAATAAATCAGCCAAAGTAGATGTAGATGGACATGTGGAGATATTCACTTTTGAGCTGTGTAAGAATTAGTGTTATATATGCCAGATTTTAAAAAAAGAAACATAAAACAGGCAAATGCTATGGCCCAGTGTGTAAAGGTACTTGTTGCCAACCATAATGACCTGAGTTCCATCCATGTAATCTGCCTGATGGAAGGAGAGAACCAATTTTCATAAGCTTGTCCTTGGGCCTCCACATGCATGCCATGGCATTCATGCACCCATATACAAAACACACAAATAAACAAATAAATAAATGCAGAAACAGTCACCCCAAATTTGTGGACATAAATTAACCCAGTTAAAGAAATCACTGAAATTCATTTTGGGCTCTTTGGTTGAAACTATATTAAATAGTGAGTTGAACGCTTACTTCATGTAAGTTTCATGTTTGTGAAAATCATGTTTTACATTAAATGACGTTTAAAATGTTTTAAGCTCAGTGCCCCCTTGCACCTAGCAGACACCAGCTTTTCAGGAGTTGCACACATGTTCTTCATGAGTAAAAACAGTGCAGTGAGTTAGCAGAGGCCCCTGTGACTTGGTTGAATTCATTTTCAACATGGCTGCCCCTTGGAGGTAATGTTAATCACTGTGACTTCACTTTCATTTCTGGAAAGCTATTGCTGCTGCAGACATTCACTACCAAGTTGTTGAGGTTTATGGGGGGAATATTTTTAGTCAGGAAACCAGTAAAAGTGAAGTGCGGAATTTGGCAAAGGAATGTAGACACACCTGTGCTGGTCCAGAGGGAGAGAGAGAAGAAAAAAAAAAATCAACGTTTAAAGCAAGTCCTAAGCCAAATAAGTGATCTGCTTCATGGTTAAAGTTGTGTTGCCAGCATAATTATCATGTGTAGTGTACTGATAGTTAAAAGTTTTATATTCTGTTAAGCCTACAGTGGGAGACTGGAAACCACGAATGTTTCAGGCTGTTTCTGGCCACGCTACTGGGTTGTTTTAGACAATGGACGTGAAGGCTGCTTCCTGTGTAGAGAAGGTCAAACTTGGACCACTCACTTTGGTCGTGGTAACTTGGTCATGCATGCTTTGAGAGAACTCACACATCTGCTCTTTTATTCTACCATTTGTCAGCTTCCCGATTTGACTAGTTAAAGGGGAAAGGATGCCCCCAACAGAGCTTTACTGGGACTGTAAAGACTAGTCATGTTGAAGGAAGTCTTGCTTCTGACCTTTGAATATCTGGAACAAAAGACATTCCATCTGAGGGTGTGAGTTGGTTGAAATAAGGAGGCACCCCACCTGTGTATTGAGAGAAAAATTCACAGATTTTGGGTTTATTTTCCCAAGTGATCTTTGGAATTTGGGGAGGATGTGAGTTAGGAAGAGTATAATCCTGTGATAAAAATCCTATAGTGCTATTTGCCACAAAATATCTTCCTTGAAATTTTGGGGTGACTGGGAAAAGAATTAGTCATTCTTAGAATCATTAGAGATTATCCTGCCCATCCAATTTATAGTATTGGCAAAGTAATGAAGCTATATATATAGTAACAGACTCCCCCCTCTTTAAAAATGTTTTTGGACGTAATAAGACAAAATTACTAACAATAAATTATGTGGCCATGGCTGTTCACCAGGCTGCCCACCGTTGCTACTTCCCAGTGCTTTGTGGAGACTTATGTTTAATGCCCCTTAATGAGTCCTCAGAACTGGTGTGCTCTCAGACACTTTGATGGGCTGTTAAATTCACAAATGTTCTAAGGCTATAAATCATCATTAAACACTGGGAAAGAAAGAGGAGTTTTTCTGTGCATCTCACTTGATTTATTTCAGCTTCTAAACCAGGAAGCTGGAACTAGGTGAGGAACTGCTGCTCGGCACATACTTTTTCTTGTGTTGATCTGCACATGCCCACTCCCTTCCTTGATCCAGAGCAGAGAGAACATCACATGGGAACAAGTGCAGACTCTAAAGTTGGTCAAGCTCAAGATGGTCAAGACAACGTGACTTCCTCTTAGGCCCATTGTTGGAAGAGGAAACCCTAAAAAGTAAGGTAGACTGGAAGCTACCCAGAGCAGGTGTTCGCAGTGAGCTCCGCTGTCTCCTCGCTGCCCCAGCTGTCTGCTCACTAGCACCTTCATGGTGGTTCTTCTACACAAAACGAAAGCCATAAGACACAGCTGGAGAGGCGATGCTCTGCAGCGGTGAGGAGAGCTGCTTTGGCTTTCTGTAATTCTGGGTTTGAACACTAATTGGGGACACCTTGAGTGCCACTAATGAAGTTCAGTCCAACCTCAGTTTTCCAAGACATAAAAACAAAACCATAATATTGACATAACACTTTGTTAGAAGGATTGAGTTAGAGAATGAAGTGATGTGTGAAGATCTCACCTACCATAGTGGTATAATGGGAATAGTCAATAAATGGTAAGCATTATTATTGTTTTAACATTAGTTGTACCAGCCTAAGAAAATTCTTGATAAAGACACTTAGTAAGAGTTGAGAATCTATGACTTACCCTTCTATTGTATTACTTTAGTCACTTAAAATATATTTGACATTTAATTACTTAATGACGTGCACACAAGTGCAACAGAGTGCACGTGGAGGTCATAGACAACTTGCATGGGGGTCAGTTCTCTCCTTTCTAACATGTGGATCCCAAGGATTGAACTCAGATTGTGAGTCTTGGTGGTAGGCACCTTTGCCCACAGAGCCAACGCACTGGCCTACTTATATAAGTAATTATTACTATTTTGACGAGAGAAGGTATCACCACAGAGTCCAGGCTCATTCAACCTTGCGATCCTCTGACATGAACCTGGAGCACTTAGGAAGTTAAGGCAGAAAGATTGCAACCTCAAGACCAGCCTTGACTAGGTAACGAGCCCCCTCCCCGCAACAAAGGTACTAAAGAGTATAATGGGATGATAGTTGTGAGTTTAAGTTAATGGGTTCTCTAGCTTCCTATTTTGATTTATCTGGGAAGACACCAATACTTACCCGAAGATGAATGCGTTGATTCCAGCAGTTCTTAAAAGATTCCCAAGTGGTTCTCTGCTGGCAAGGGCCATAACAGAGTTCCTCTGCCATTCCTGAGATGTGCCCTTTGCCCTCATGGCTCATGGTGCATGCTAAGGCTCCAGTCCTACTTACCTTTTCACAGCAAAATGGCAAAGGAAGGGAGGGACGTATGTCCTTCTGTGTGGGTTCATATACGGGTTTCCACATATGGATTCCTGCTTCTGTCGTGTTGGTTAATACTATTACCTAGCTGCTGTAAAGAGTCGTAGGCTATAACAATGGAACTCTACCCTTACCTTTCAATCCCAGGGATCTGACCACATCTTCTGTTTGCTTAAAAATTCTCCGAGGCTCCTTATTCTAAAGGAGACATTTTACCAGTTTACAATTCCTTAACATATTAATTGCCCCAACCCTTCATTCCTTTTGAGGCATATCAGATTGCTTGTCTCCTTGAGGAGGTTCTATGCATTCTCAAACGCTTCTCATACATGGGGACCCACATATGGAATGCTCTTAAACCCCTTGTCAGTTAAACAGTTCCCGGTCATTCATTCTTCAGTTCTCAGGCCACATGGTTACTCCTTCTTCCTCCACATGGCTGAAATTTTGCACAGGAAGCTATTGAACTAAGCATTAGGAATTATAACTATTTGCCTTTCTTTCTCCTTAAGTTAATATTAGGGACATTCCGGTACTGTTTTTCTCTACTGTGTTTCCTTAACCAAGCATGATGGGGGCACAAGTTCATGCTCAATAAATATTCACTGAAGAGTACATATCCGGAAATGATTAACTCTTGGAATAAGGGCCTCTGGTAGGGATGCCTTATATTATGTTGCATTTGCCCAATATAGTGGGGGGAAAATGACTTTTCTCCTTTGTAAAAGGAAAAGATTGTGAAGCCACGCTGAAATAAAGAGCTAATGTTAACTCATAAAAATTATTTTTTAAAATGAAACCTCTTAATTGATTTGGTACTTATGCCATCTGGGAGACTGGATGTATACACTTAGGCAGTAAAAAAAAATGGTTTTTAACTTTTAGTGTATAATATTCATAAATATGCAAATGCATAATTAATTTGCAATAAGTAATTTAGAGTATTTGGTAATTTATAGCACCGATATTGACAGATTGCTGCTGAATTGCTAGTGAAAGTAAATGAAGCGTGCCTCGCACCATTAGGAGTTGCCCGAATTGGGGAATCTGGCTTTTGTTTTTGTAGCGAATGAGAAATGCCAAGTGCTAACAAAGATTTGATCACTATTCTTTATCGTTGCAGATTTGTGCAACTTCACTTATAAATGAAAATGGGATGAAGGTTGACAGCCCTGGAGGTGGGGGACAGCACTGGGGGTGTGTGTGTGTGTGTCTGAACAAGGCACGCTGCTGCCGGGCCTCTCTGAGGAGCTTGGGCTTGTCAGTCTGCAGTGCCCATGCAGGGACCCACCGCCATTTGGTGCCCTCCGGCTGATTTCTTTTTGGAGATCTATTTACAAATGGAGAATTGGAGGAGTCGGAATTTTCTAGCCAGAGGTAGAAATGTAGATCTTGGCTCTCTGTGTGTGCTTCCTGAAGGACTGATTAAGCTGTTTCTTCTGTAGGATAGGACTGGATGGGTGTGTTCAGGGGACGGGGCGGAGCAGGGTTAAGAGAAGAAAATAGGGGAAAGTCTGGGTTGTGTAGAACCTGGAAGGGAGCCTAATATAGACTTGAGCTTGCCTTCCTGTGTATTAATTTGCCTCGCGTTAGAAAGAGAATGATTTAGAAGGGCCGACAGGGGCACACAGGGCCCGGCACATGCACGCCATGTAACGTATTCACCCGAGTTTTCAGTTTCTCAACAATGCTGGAGGATGCTGTCAGTCCAGTCACTCGTTTGACACACGCTTATTAAATTATCTGCTGCCTTTATGCCTGCCGGAAATGTGAAAGGCCTGACGAGATTGCCCACAGCCTTGCAGCCCAGGTAGCGGGGGGATTTTCATAAGCAGAGACGCACGATCCTCTTGGACCTTTTCCTGGTTGTGTGTTCCCTGATGAGGCAGCCAGGCGTTTTGAACATCTTTGTCAAGAGGCTCAGCGGCTCCTCCTACGGCTCCTCTTGGTTGGGTATAGTTTCCTCCAAAATCGAAGACAAGAGCGGATACCCCGTGAGCGCGCAACCTACCCCCCCATCCCCCGGCTCGCTCTAACTTGGCTTCTGAAACTTGAGTGTTCTGAAACTGTCAGGAAAACTGCCTATCCTGATGTCGCCAAACCTGGCGTCTCTGAAGGTGATGCCAAGTGTACTTTCTGACACATTTCACCTGATGCAAGCTGGTGCCTCCTGCGTTCTGATTTGTCAGTGTCCTGGCCTGCGGAATATAGCTATCTACCCCCGGGGACAGAAGCCATCACTGAAAGTGCTGTCACTTAGTGTTTGGGGACGTTGAGAAGAGCCAGCACACGAGAGTCACAAGTCCGTTTAATGAATTTAGTTTAAAAGGAATCTCAACGCGCACGCCTTCCCTTACCAGCCTAGAGTAACTGGGATGCCTGAAGAATTTATTATCGAATTAGCACCAGAAGCCTCACGTTTCCTTTCTCTGGCTTCCCCTTGTTCACAAGAAGTCGAAGAGAATGGCTGATCAGGACAGAAGATGGAATGTTTGTGTTGCATATTTATACATTGCGTATTATGCACATTAAGACACCAGCTCGGGAGTGGGTTTGTCACATAACAGGAATGCCACAAAGCTTTAAACGAGTGAGTGAAATACTGGAGGTAGTGTGCCAGTGGAAGATATCTTTTTTTTTTTCTTTTCTCCTTGAAACCCACAGCTTTTAATCTAAATATTTCATAGGTTGACCTACTTTAGATGGGTACTTTTCTGTAAGGCAAAAAAAAAAAAAAAAAATCCCCAAAAGATAAATACAAATTAAACTGTATTTCCCTTTCATTTCTGTTTGAAGGTTTGGGCCTCTACAGAGAGGTTCCATTCCTACGCTGCATGGCGTATCTCAACCCACAGCAAAAGGGAAAGAGTACTAGAGTACTAAGTAGCAGTTCTTGGTGCTCCCTCCTCACTTCGGAGTGAACAGATGGAGTCTGGGGGTAGACTTGCCTCTCAGTCTGTCTTTCTGTCTCTCCCCACCCTCCCTGCCAGGTCCAGCCAAGCCAGCTGTAAACATTGGGGAGCCCTGCTCCTTCAGCTGGAAGTCAGCTGCCCCACAGCAGCTGGGAAGAGGAAAGCCTGGTGTAGCATTTTTTCCATTGCTGAAGTTTCAGTGCAGTTTTCCTTTATAATAATAATAATAGTTCCCCAGAGTAACAGTTGAAGGAGTAGCGAATGTCATTCGGCTCTGTTTCCTCCTGTGTATGGGGAAAGCGTACTTCTGTGAGGTTTGTGTGCGTGTGTGTCTGTGTGTCTATGTGTGTGTGTGTGTGTGTGCGCTATGTTTCCCTTTCTCTGGATTGAAACTTAATGGTAAGATGGCAGACGAGTACTTGTATCTCCTGAATCGCGGTGAATGTTCTCTGGGTCAGAGGGAAAAGAGACAGAGTGTAAAAGAGCCTTTGGACTGGGTTCTTGGTGGTCCTTCCATGGATGTACATTAGAGGTGGGCCAGGGTTTCTGTCGTAGGATCCCCGAGTGTCTTCCTTACTTACATGGTGTCATCACATGTTGATGGCATTCGATTCTCTTCATTAGTAGTTGAAAGAAAATGAAAATGATAAGTAAGATGATTTTCAAATGTGGTGAAAAGTATCCAAAGTAGTATTTATATATTTTTTTTAATGTCACTTTTTTGTTGAATAAATGTCCTAAATGTACTCAGTGGCGTTCTCTTAGCATATCACTTGTAGTGACTATAATTGAAGTCTTTATTGATATAACTTACTTTCAAAATGACTATGGGTCAAATATTCTTTAATTGGCAAGATGCCGTTCATTACCAATTGAGATGGACTTTGTTTCCTTTAAAGAAACCTCCCCCACACACATGCACACACACACACACACACACACACACACACACATACACACACACACACACACACACTGGAGCATTTTAAAAATACATATGAAGCATCTATATGGCCTTGGCTCTGTTTCCCATATGCAGCTTATTCAGCCTTGGGATTTATCTGCAGAAAAAATTCAATTCCCGGGCTGCTCTCTGCTACCTTATTTGTATGAATTATGCTGGTGTCGTTAGTGGGTGCTGCCATATTGCAGCCTAAACTAAGTATACCTGGGGAGGCAAATGGCACACTCCGTCCACACTAGAGTCTAAAACAAAAATATGTATCATTTTTTGCTAATCTTCTTTTCTTTGGAATAATCTTACCCATTTCTTAACATTGTTGACCATGAATGTTTACACACACACACACACACACACACACACACACACACAATTGTATTATTTGTACTCTGGTTAACGATAAAGCCCCTATACCACATAATAACTGCACAGTTCATCCACGTTTGCCATATTTTATTAGTGATATTAAATCCTTTTGACTTGGTTGAAATGCTACTCTGGAGAGGTTGATTGAAGTTGGGTTTCTATATAATACTTTATGAAATCCAAACATTGTTTTTTTTTTTTTTTTTTTTTTTTTTTTTTTTTTTTTTTTTTTTTTTTTTTTTTTTTCTGATTACTTCTCATCCTAAGCTTAAATGAAACACCAGAAGGGTGATTTGAAGAATAGAAAAAGAAACTCATTCTTTGCTGTTTGGGAGCTCACCTGATTTGTGCTTTCCCCATGCTCTTCTGCCTTTTGTATCTTATGTAAATAAGATAAAATTCATCCAGCTTCCAACCCACTTAGTGTAAAACGCCACTTTTGCCATAAGGGAAGAAAAGATGGCAGAGACCCCGCCCTCCTCTGCTGATTAGCTCTCTGATCATATCTCTAGTGGACTGAGGTTCCTGATCTTAGTGAAAAGAGTGATTAGTCAGATTTCAAGTGAAGGCAGTTTATAGCATGCATGAGATGTATATATATATTTTTCTGTTTTTTTTTTTTTGGTCTGCTCTCTGGAAACTCAAGAGGAAAGGATGCATAATGGCATGCTGTACTTGTGCATTTCGTCAAAGATCTAATCTTTGTGAGTTCATTGCTTGTGAGTTATTATTTCTAATCATACGCTTGATTGACTCCAGCTAAATGACGTTCTGACTGCAGAGGCAGGGGTGGTAGATCCAAAACTGTAAGTGCGCATTTTAAGTGAAAATAGGGATCATCACGGAATGCCTTCTCAATCAGTATTACCTGACACCCCCCCTTCCCGCCCCCCCCCTGCCCCGCCGCCATGTATTTTTAAATAGAAATTCTCTCATCCTTATGTAGGAACAGAGCATCACAGAGCATGATTGAGCTCCAAGAGAGAAGATTGAAACCCTGGAGGGGATATCAAAATGATAAAAACTGGGGCTCCCATGGTGCCACAATGAATGTAGTTAATATGCTACTTTAGTCTGACAAGCCAGTCAGGTACCCCTTAAAACTCCAATTTAAGATTACCTTGTCGCTCTAAAGATTTTGAACAAAAAGGATGGAAGATTTGAGAGGGCAGCGGTAATTTTTTATTTTATTTTATTTTTTTTTAGAAGCAGGACACGGCAATTCTCTCTATGCTTTTTGTATGAAAATCCACTCCAGTACCTGTTGTCTTTTGGGCGGGCACTTTCCAGCAAAACACAGTGGTTCCCTAGTAGTTTGAAATAAGGTAAAGGAAAATCCCATGTCCAAAGAGCCAAGCTGATATGCGATTTTACAGCCTCATTTTTTTTTTTTAAGAAAGTTGTTAAGGAGTTTGAACATTTGAATATATTGTTATGTTACAACTTCCTAATAAAATCTGCTTGTTAGATCTTTTGGATTTTTGCCTTTCCTGCTTTAATACCACATAAATATTCAAAAGTTCTTTTTGGATTTTTTTTTTTTTGAGAGAGAGAGAGATGAGTGTTTACACAGCCCTGTGTCTTACAAGGAAATTTCTGTGACTATGTCTATGTTAGGGAAATAACCATTGACTTAGAAGACCCTTCTCTAGAGGCAGCTTTAGGTACCCAAAGATTGTGTGTGTGCTGCGTGTGTATATTGCTTTTCAAATAGGCAGAATTTTAAGTGGACACATGATAAATATCTGAGTACCTCCACTTGGGAGAAATACATTGGCAAGCAATTGGTTTTTCTTACTCACCTATCCTTTTTTTAAAAAAAAAATTGATATGTTTCAGTGTTAATTAAAATTTTGCCTGTTTGGCATTAGGGAATACGCCTGTATGTGCGATTTGAGATGTTTCAAAGTGATGCTTAACTTTGTCAAGCCACCTGAAACTTAAACATTGTCAAAAGTATTGAGTATTCGGTGGACTATGGGTTGAAAGTAAAATTTTAATTTTTATCTCACCAAGTGTCTTCCTTGGAGACCCCTTTAATTCAGTCTCATGCCTGGAGAAGTGAATGATGGTGGCTGTGAACCAGTTCTAGCAAGAAGCATAATCGGCATAATTAGTGCAGCCATATTATTGTAGGGGGCGTGGATTATGTGTGTAAACTATACAGGGTATGTGAGTTGGGCACTAATCTTTTTAAGAAGGTCACTGGATGGTGCTTAGGGACAGGTGCTATGGCAGCCCCAAGTTCGCCCAAGACCAAAAGGTTAGATAAGCTGCTTTTAGGATTTATGCAGGGTAGTGATTTTCATGTCAGTTTAATTATCTTTATGTTTTACAAGACTGTCAATCCGGGTGCCCAGAAATCTTATGGAATTGTAGGCTCTGAAAACTTTTGAATCTTTTCTGATTGGGTTTATTTGATAATCATTTTCACGATGACCTTAGCTGAAATGAAGAGCGTCAGAACTACTGCGTTGGTGTCAGAAAATTTAATCAGGAGTCTATCATCCAGTGAGAAAAATGCCTTTCATTCTCCTTCCATTTATTTGAAATTACTTAGTGATTCAGGCATTTCTTATTGGGGCCATTACTTTGATTTTTAACTTAGCAATGTAACTCTTGAAATATGTTATGTAAATGATCTCCTTCAAGGTGTACTGTGTTTAAAAAGCTATCAATCGGTTGAAAATTGTTTTTAATTTACTTCATTCCCTATCAGAAAGAACTGGATGGAGAACAGAAATTCATACAGCAAGGGCCATGCTGGGCCATCTCACATTTGAACAGATTTCTAGTGCTGCTGTTCCTTCTCCAAATACTTGCAACATCCCGGAGATTACGTTTACTGTAATCTGGTGGTAGTAATTACATTGGCCACATTACAGTTAATAACTTGCACGTCATTTCTTTATTCCCAGAGGCATGAAAATAAAAAGAGACTTATATATGATATTAAAAATACTTTCAGCAATTTTCCAGGCCCGTTGCTTTTATAAAACACTTGAGATTTTATTTTTATTAGTGTAAGACACTTGGAAATGACTAACTAGTAAGTGAACCTAGTGACATAATTCAAGTTTATATTGCTTGGTTAATAAAATGAATAAACTCTCAGTGTTTCCCAAGGTTTTTCTCCATCATTTTTATTATTACTATTTTTTTTATATCACAAAAGGAAATTGTTGAAGTCATTCTTCAAGATGCTCAGGGAATCATCTTTAGTTGTTTGTGTAGCTTTATTACTGTTTGTAGATGCTTAAGCAAATTTTGTGGGTTTTGCCAAATTAAGGACTCTTTGAGAAAAAAAAAATTTGAAACGATTTTATTTCTCATTTTGCTACCGAGTATTTGTGTCTGGAAGGTTATTTCCTTTAAGTTTTATTCATCCGAAAGGATTCTGGGATCTTCCTGCAGATTTTACAGTGTGATAAACACGGAATGTATTCTCACAGTGGCTCGGCGCTGTTCTCGGCAGTTCATTAAGTAGACTTGCGTGCATTAGCACAGGGACTGCCTGGAGTGGGACATCGTAGCTCAGCCTTTTGTGAAAGACTGATAGCTGTCTTGGTCTACTTCCCCTGGACAGTGCTGAGGTACTCCAGCAGTGTCCTCCTCCAAAATGTTCTCCCCTGAAACTTTTGTGAGCCTATTCCATATGGGCTTGACAGTTAGACATGGGGTCCAATCAAGGGAGGTATTTTGGATGCACTTTTTTTTTTAATTTTTTAATCGTATTTTAACTTATATTTTTAAAAGAGTATGTTTACTTACCGTCTTTTTTTTTCTTTCTTTTTTTCTTGTATAGGCTATTGGTGATTTGGCCATTTTAATAACAACTGGGGTTTCTGGTTGGTCAAGGTCCACAGATAGAGAGCTTTGTCCAACATTCCTCAATGTCATGTGCTTTTCTGATTCTGAAGAATTGTGTTATGCTACCATAATGTGACTCAGTATAAAAGACATAGACTATGTAATCAACCATGCAGATCTGTGATCTGTAACATTGACCACCCGAGAAACATCAAAATGAATAAGGTAAATGTAAACATAATACAAAACCTCACAACAGTTTTCCTACATAGCTTGTGCATAATGTCCATAAGCAAATAAGTAGACGTTTCCTATCAATTGCTAATACTGGAGAACTATAGGAATGCATCTTAATATTCATTGTTGGCTTCTGAGTAGAGCAGGTCCATTTGAAGGGTATATATGAATCGTCGGCAATGCCCACGTTTTATTATGTCACTGTTAATGTCAGAATTGCTGCATGGCCAGGGACGAAAGCAGTTACCCATTTGGTTTTTTTAATGCGGAATCCAGTAAAGAAGATGATTTGAAGTAACTACTCTATGTACATGTATTCATTCATTGCCACAAAAGTGCTCTTTGCTGCTAATCAACTCTGAGGACTTGGGTTTAGGCTACATTAGACTAGCTAATTAGATTCCTTCCTTTCCAAGGATAGAAATGCCTGTCAGAGCCCTGGTCTGCTCTCTCACCAGCGTTTATGGTTGAGACTGATTGAAAGGTCAGTGTGCTTACAGTAGCTCAGACATGTCTCCATCCTCCGTGCCCCCCCCCAAACAAACAAACAAACTCATATTCTACGCCCTGTCAAAACATATATGCAATTAGAAACTAGAATTCTTAAAGGTTAAAAAAAAGTCTAAGGGACAATTAACCTTCTAGACATTTCTGTTCACGAAATAGACTAAAGAAAGCTTGATAGTACCCTACACCAATGGTCCTCAACCCTCCTAATGCTTCGACCCTTTAATACAGTTCCTCTGTTGTGGTGACCTCCAATCATAAAATTATTTTCGTTGCTCCTTCATGACTGTAATTTTGCTACTGTTAGGAATCATAATGTAAATATCTGTGTTTTCTGATTGTCTTAGGAGACCCCTGTGAAAGGGTTGTTTGAACTCAGAGGGCTACCCACAGGCTGGAGACCATTGACTTAGACAGTTTGAATGATCCCTGAAATATAAATTATTATATCAAGGGCCAAACTAAGTCAAGATTGAACATGTTGTTTTATTTCCTCTTGCATAGATTTTTTTAAATAAGCATAGGTCTTTATGAGTAATACATTATTTTCCATAAAAAAAAAACATGCACACTGACATAGCCTTTGGTTCATTGTGAAGAAAATATCTAGTAACTTTCACTTGTACTTACCTATTGAAATGAAGCTATTTTAAGCATTCACTTCTGTGGTATGTTTTGTTTGTTTGTTTGTTGTTTGTTTTGTAGCTTTTTTTTCTTAAACTGTAGTATTTTCAGTAGAGTCTTTATGTCATTACTTTTTCTCCTGGACTCTGGTCTCATCTGCGTGGTGGAGTGATAAAGCTGTGTTGCTAGGCAGAGTTCTTCCAGGCAGCTCATGCTGGGCTTCATATCTGTCATTGCCCCACTTTCATGTTACTATGAGGATGGAAATGATTTGAGACAGAATATCATTGGGAATAGGCTCATAGTTAAGTGCCCGGGTCTCCTGATTCTCCATTGAGCCATCATGAGTGTCTCTGAACAGCCGCCAGTGGTATTCTTGGCACGCTAGGCTCAGCGGGAATAACACTGAAATAGCAAAGATCGAAACCTACATTGCTAGAAAATTCTCCGCTTGCTATATGACCTGTTTAGGCTTCCATTTTTGAATGTGTACAGTGCCACTATGGGAGGCTTAGGGCTGCCATGGCGATGCCAGGGAGAAGCCAGGAGATGCGAATGAAATTAGCTGGTGACACACAATTGGATCATTAAAAAAAAAAATGTTCATGGAATTGTATCAGCCACTAGGGACTTTGACCCTTGAAGCATTAACCAAAAACATCAAAAGAAGTAATTCTAGTTTTTTTTTTTAATGACAAAATTAAAGAAAAACATTTTTTAATATGAGACGCTTTCTGTGACAGTTCAAGGACACCATGCCGATTCTAGGGAAAGAACAGAGCGGCCCCAAGGTGTCTGTGTGCACAAAGATGAGGGATCGTGTGTGTGTGGGTGGGGGTGGGGGTGTCTCAGTAGTGGACAGAGGCGACCGATGTTTTTCATTTTTGCAGAACGTGTTTGGCTGCGTAGGTCCGTGAATTAGCAGAATCCTGCAAGTGAGATGCTATGTATGTGTTCATTAGGCATTTCAAAATGTCTGCCGGGCTGTGGACCTCGTAAAGGGAGGCGGGTGCAGCGCCAGCCTGGTCTGCCCGGCGCTTCTGTAAATGCTCCTCTCATGATATGCCTGAAAACCTCCGATATTACAATAATGCTAATAAAAATGGAAAACTCTGAATTCTTTATAGATGCATAAAGAAGTGTAATTTCTCTGTGACCTGAATAACTCTTTGAATTGCTGCCCTGGCCCCTTTGAAAGGAGGCGGCTCTACTATACTGCTCTGTGTGCCTTTGAACATACTGCTATCTGACTATTTTAAGAACGGGAATAATAGACGAGAATTTAACTCAGGGTTATACTTTGAAGGGCAGGTGGGATTCCCTTGCACACCCTTCCTGCGGTTTTCTTTCCTTCCCATCCTATTGAGCACTGCTATCTAGCCGAGCTTCTTAAATGAGAGGTGATCTTGTTGATGAATAAAATTAAACGATAATACATTTTTTTCACTGATTCAGACGCCGCCACCTTTTGGTTTTTGTCCCTTTGAGAATGGTAAATTGGATTTGTTATCGCGACCTTTCAAGAGGCACCATTCAGTCGACTTATTTTAGTTGGCGGCAGGCAAGGCCAAGGGTGGTTTGGAGAGTTGTAGGGAAGGCTGAAGGACTGTGAGTTTGGAATGCTTTGGCCTTGGAAAGCGGGGGAAGTAAGTACATCATGGGTAAATTTGGAGAGAGATAATTCCAACAGCGACCTCTGGCAAACACTTCTTGATGGAGTGGCGGCGACCAGGCGAGGCACCTGAGCTATGCCGGGCAGCCCCCTCCTCCCCCAGATGGTCTCGGGGATGATTTTGCTTCCCTGTCTCTGTGTGAATCAGCTTCTGGAGCACTTGCTGTGTGTAAACCCTCTTCTGCTTAGGAATTATTTTTTTTCTCATTTTGATGTGGATCTGCTATTACCCCTGCCTGCTGATGTCAAGATCCGGAGGAACGGGATGAATGAAGGCCAAGTCCTGGGAAAACAGGAAGGTGGCCAGGGCTGGTGACAGCTAGTCTCAACTACCCAGTTTGTAGATAATTTTAGTCATGACAGAGTTTGGTTCTTGCTGAAGTGAATGGAAATGACTGTTAGTAAGTTTTCATCGCTCTGGTTGCTTTGAGTTTGGATGCTGGTATAATTTCTATACCCAGTCTGCAGGATAGCAGTTGAGTGCATTTTATTAGAGATGCAACGAGGAAGGCCCTTTAATTACACTGTGTGGTTTCAGTTTTGGTAGGTAACTGCCACTTGATTGTTTAATACTTTTTTATGTCAGGCATTGTAGCTATAGATAGATATGTATGGGATATAAACATGCACGTTTCACAGGGAGAAATATGACCCTCAAAATTCGGTGCGTGAAGAGAGGGAGCAGCACATTTGTGGTGCCTCCATTTAATACACATATTACAATTAGGAGTAAAATTAGAATCCCCAGAACCCTCCCTGTTCTGAATAAATTGTTCCATTGACTGAGAAGTTATGAAGTTGTAGAAATAGATCATTGTGAGTCAGCTGAGCCCTGGGGACAGCTTACTTGGGGGCATCATTAGCACCAGGGTGGATGAAGGCTGTGGGCACTGTCTAAAGGGCTGTGTTACTGTGCTCTGTGGGGGTGAGCCTAGCTGTGGGATGGAGCCAGTGTCATGTCCAGTGGCGAGTCAGGCATCATCATGGGTTGCACAGACATGTGTACCCATTCCCTGCTCGAAGGTGCCTCTGTCTTGGGAAGCTGTGATCCTTCCGATCATGGACGCCCCACATCATGGCATGAAGGGAACAAAAAGAACATTTTGGAGAGAGCACATTCAGCTGAAGTAGGCCTTCCGAAGTGTCATGCCTGCATGGAACATAACATTTGGGAGCACGCCCGTGTGATCCAGGGGGGAAGCCTAGGGTTTTTTAGTCTCTTCCTATGACGGGTAAGACTTAACATGATTTTGGCCTCAGAACCAGAATCAGGCCTCTGTGTCTTGATCAAGTCTCTTAATATAGTTACCTGAGACAATATGACATGAATTGCCAAATGGCTTTAGAAAGTACAGAGCTGTTTGGGGACCCAGAAGCAGGAATTCTCAGTGGCAGACAAGGCCCCTAAAAGCTAAATCCATCATTGAATTTTTGAAAACATTGCTGCAGGGGAAGTTACATGATTATTTAAGAACTGCTCCTGCTTCAAAATTAGCTGGAGAAGCGGTGATGTAACGTTGCCAACCCTCCTTAGAGCACAAGTTGGGCTGTATTTGTCTTGACGTAGCTGAGCGTCGCTTTCCTTCTTCTCGGTGATGAATTTTAAAAACTCTCGGAGATTTTTCCCGAGCAGATGGAGAGGGTAGACTGCTTGGACTACCAGGCGCTGGAAGCGTCTCTGCATTTGGTTGTGAGGGTTGCAGCTTTGGGAGGGAAGAGGGGAGGCGAGGGGGGAATGCTAAGCCATATTAGGAGTGTGGTTGGTCTAGGTCTTTTTATAGACACGGGCCACACACAACCAGCCTTTTGACATTGAAGATTTATGTTTTTTTTATTTTATGAAATCGCAGCTCCGCCCCCCCATGCCTCTCCCCATCCTGTGTCACCTGCAAAATAAACTTTTTTTTTTTTTTTTTTTTTGAGAAATGGAGGAAGACGAGGCCGAGGCACAGGTGGAGAAGGAAGAGGAATGAGCTTTTAGGGGAAAAAATTCAAGTTCAGCTACCAGATGTCATCGGTGTCGTGATGATTTAAAATGTAGCAGCAGATTGTTCTTATTGTCTGTAGTACAGGTTAGTGGCATTGAAACATTTGGAGGAAAAAGAAATCATTAGTTTTAAAAGTTTGTACATTCAGTAGTTGGAAAGTAAAATGGCAGTGTTGTCCCAAGTGATGTTTGTAAGGTATTCATTAGCCGGGCTTAGGCTCAACTGGAGATGTTTGGAATGAGCAGTGAGCAGAGCTCTCTTCAGAGGGCAGAGGGGCAGCTCTCTCTCTCTCTCTCTCTCTCTCTCTCTCTCTCTCTCTCTCTCTCTCTCTCTCTCTCTCTCTCTCTGCTTTCTGTATGTGTGGGAGCCTCCTCCTGGAGAGGGGAAGAAGGCTCACCCCCGCCCCCCTTCTCTCATCTTTTAACCTGGTGGGTTGGCATACCTTATTAGTCACAGTGGTGTGGTTAGAAGGGTTTTCTCTTGTATTCTGCGATAGAAATTTCATATTGGCTTTCATGGAATTGGGAGATTTAAAACATTGCTCATGAGAAGATGGTACTAACTTTTATTAGACCTTTTTATTTAAATTAAAATAAAGCCATGGAGAAAGATTGGATAGAAAAACAACCCATTTAAGATAGAAAAACGTACTTATGAAAGAAGGGGTAAGAACTATCTAAATAAGAAACTGATAATGGGGAGGAGAACACTGCTATTTACAACATGGGTGGACTTTGGAAAAAGCAACCTCCCGTTCATAACTTACATATTTAAAGGAGAGTGAGATGCTGTGCTTCAGGAGGGGCAGAGAAAGCTCACTACTATGCACAGAGTGTACTTGGTGGCTGTGGCATTAATTTGGTAGCGTTATGAGACAACAGTTATCATCTTGATGTTATGGGAGAGGAAGATGAGTATTTGGAGATGTTATGTAACTTGCCAAGGGTATTTACCAAGGATGTAGTTCAGGTGGGAATTCTACCAGGATAGCAGGGGCCTGAACTTCACAGCCATCAGAAGCAGAGCAGGTGGATGGATGGATGGATGGATGGATGGATGGATGGATGGATGGATGACGGCGAGAGAGGAAGGGATTGTTTCTGAGTTAAGTGAGTTCATTGACTCATCTCCCAGGAAGAAAAGAGCTGTGCTAAGAGTGAAGGCCAATGCTATCCCATTCTTTACTCCACTTGAGAAACTCAGGCGCAAGCAGATCCCCAGGGAGAGGAAATTCGGCCCTGATGTTCCTTGTGTCACAGGTGATCGTACCTGAGTTTGAGAAGGGATTTCTGGAAATGTCAGAGATCTGCGGCCGCTGCTAGTCTTGAGCATCTGGAATTGCTTGGTTCGTGGTCCAGGGGTGGCGGCAGGGCTGGTACAATCTGGGGCCGCGTGGATTTGCATCACAGCACATCGCCTGTGTTGAGTCCCGACCCACAGGCGCTGTCCTCTGCTCCGGTCTGTTTCTGATCACCTTCTCACCTTCAAGTGACCTGAGTGATGCTATCTAGGAAGCAGGAGTTTTATTAAAATGGGAGCGCTATTCTATCCTTTAGGAAACTGTTTTATTCAGTGCCAAGAGCAATAGAAACACTTCCCTCCCCCCAGCTTCCTCTCAGTGCCCCACACTGGCTTTACAAGGAGGGAAGAAAGCCCGTTATTGAGGACAATATTGAAGGGAAGAGAGGTCAGGGCAGGCGGGGAAAGGGAGACGCTTGTCCGAACAATACATTCTCTGTGTTATTTAAAATAGTGTGTGACTTTAATTCTCAGTTAAAGCCCAAGGCCCAGCCTACTGAAATATGTATAGAACAGCAGAACTACTTTTGTACCCAAGGAAGGATGAAGGTGTTGGCAGTGTGCCACACTGAAGTCTTGGGATGGGAGTTGGAAGGTGGAATTTGCAGGGTGGAGGGCAGAGGTCACAGAGGCAACAGGATGTACCATTTGCAGCTGGTAGGTCAGCTTTAAACCCCCAGTTAGCTTGAGTTGATTGCTGCCATGGGCTTCTCTCGATTATCCTGACTGATATCTGCTAACAGTGAAATTTTCTGTTGGATAAAGTGTATTGAGATGAAAAGGCCTTTAAGACAATTATCAAATAAAGGTTTATAGCCATTTACCTTATTCTCCTGGCCGGTAACTTTGTCTCCCAACATGCTGAGTTATGGTCTCAGCCTTAGGTCCGTTC
The DNA here is from genome assembly GCF_004664715.2 of Peromyscus leucopus. NCBI lineage: Eukaryota > Metazoa > Chordata > Mammalia > Rodentia > Cricetidae > Peromyscus > Peromyscus leucopus. The sequence continues at coordinate 18,411,164 of NC_051074.1, read as the reverse complement.
AGGAGAAAGGATCCACTGTGTCTTACAAACGCTTTCCTTCCTAACACTCCTAAGAGGCTTTGGGGGTGGGGAGGAGGAGAATATAAATACTGAAACCACATCCCAGCAGCTGCCTCCAGTTAGCTCTGTGCACCCCCACCCCCAGCTTTGAAACCTTACTTACAGGGGCGCCTAATCTGTCCCACATGCTCTCCTCCCATTGCGGCCATGGTCCCTTCTACTGTTGCCCTATGGGATGGAAAGCACATCGGAAGAACTAACTAGCTTGATCGTTCAGGTCACCATCATCAGGGCACCGGTTTGCAAGAGTTTGTAAGTGGGAAAGAATCAGGGTAGTTGCTTGTAGCCTGAGAGAGACGAATAGGCACATCTTCGACGTGATGCCGTTAGATCTGTCAAGGTAACCTCCAATAAAGTCCTCCATGAAAATAGTGAACCAATGAGACTGTAAACCGCTGACGGATGACCATGCTTTGATGAGTGAATGGTTTGACCTGAGGGTTCATATCCCACAATCAAGGGGGTTACACAGGTTCAAATCACACCAGCTCTTTTTTTATCTTTTACCTCTGTTTTCACAATCCTGGGAGTGGCAAATATGGCAGTGCCAATCTGCACCCCACCGTGGCTTCAGCACCCACTGGGGCTTCAGCAGACGTGAGTGGTCACTTGTTCTGTGGTTTTTCATTTTTTTAAGTTCAGATGTTTTCTTGCACATGCTACTCATGCCATCATTCTCCTTCCTGTGTGGTTTATTAATTTGTTTATTTTGATACATCAAGGCCAAAGAGGACGCGTGGGGCAGACACAAGACCAAATTATGTTATTTTCTTGGCAGAAACTGGAGTACTGTTTCTCAAAGCTGTTTGTTTCTTACCGTTTCTGAGAAGTAAGGCATGAAATCCACAGACAACATCGTAATCTTGTGACTTTTAATATATGAAATCAGTTCAATTTAAGCAAAAAAAAAAAAAAAATCAGGACTAGTATTTGTGAGAAGGAACAGCTCTCAGATGTGTAGCTCTCAATTTATCATTCAAGAGCTATTGATTGTCTAGATTTCGTTGCATATATGTGCAATACCATTGGTCCGTATCCTCTAAGACTTGAGAAATGTCTGCCCTTCACCTTGAGAAAGGAATGGCTGAATTAGTCCCTACAAAATCACCTTGCCCTGACAATTCTGCTTTAGAACTGATAGTCTTTGTGAGGTAAGGAATCAGCCTATCACAGCCTGCTTTAAAAGGTCACTGTCTCTTGCGAAGTAGATTAGCTCACTCTGTTCTATGGGCAGGAACCACTCTGCAGCTCTGTAAAACTCAATGCAGGATGTAAATTTCTGCTGTCGTCTTGGCTTGCACTTATAAAAGAAATTTCATGCCCACCAGTTTTCACTTCCTAACGTAAGTCAAACTCCTCACGGATAGAGGGTCAGGGTGAGTGAGAACAATGTGCCTACCATTTCTCTGCGCTTAATAAACAGTTTACCAAACAGGAGAAACATGTATGGAAAGGCTGATGATGAAATACCTTTTAGGTTTTGGAGTACCAGTAAGTAGGTGGGTCACCATGGCCACTGAAATGAACTGTTGTTTGATGGAGTGAAGGGGCGACCTTTCCTTTGGTGCATGTGTCTTTCAGGATGAGGGGTCTGCTCTCCTAAAGTATGGCCTGTTGATCTCCGTCATGTGTAAATCTTCCTGTATCAGAGTGATTTCCCATGTCATCTAGGAGGGCCTTAAAATTTGTAAGAAACTGAGAAATAAGTTTCCTGATACATTCTTGAAGAACTATATATCAATTCCATGTATGTCATCCATTCTAAGCAAAGATAAACGATAACCTTCCTTCCAGGACCTAATTCTTCTTGAGTGTCTAGGAAGGGGAAATTCTGGTTCAATCTGCATAATCCTTTACACAACGAAACAGTTATAAATGCTTTCATTGCAAATGGTTCTGAGATGTCACAGTCCTTACAAGACCAGGTCTGCTAGAGTACGGTGAGTTTTCTCAATGAACCAGGACCCTCATGAAGAATACCAGCTACGTAACTCTTTGGCAAGGCTGGGATGTACTCGGGAGTCTTCGAGTCTGTAGGTTTATCTGACTTATATTTTATGACTTAGCCCAGACGGTTGGTTCTCCTGCCTCTTGCCAGTATTGAGGGTCCCCCTCCCAAAGCCCAGAGCCTCTAGGCATTGTCATCTTCTAATTAGTTTTTTTTTTTTTTCCCCTTTCTGCTTCCTTGTGACCATTTCTGTTCTCTGCCAGTTTTTGACCTCTGGAAGTTTGCTCTAGATTACCATCTCTCCCCTTTCTTCTGGGTAGCCTAGAACCAGCCTGAGATTTCTGGTTGGATCTAGATTAGTCACCTGACTTAATCACAAAGTAAGGCCTCTTTTATCCCGACCAGCGGTGTTTGGTTGAGGACAGCTGACTCCATTGCTTTACAGTTAAGAAAAGTGCATATACTAACTAACCGCTGTTTGCATTTTACCGAAATAGTCTTTTGTTGGTTCCTGTTATTTGAGGTTCCTAAGTGTTGACTAGGAAAAAAAGGACCATCAATTCCACTTCCTCTTCTCAAGGTAAATAACAGATTATTTCCATGTTTGATCCAAGGTCCAGTGAGATTTCTTTCTTTCTTTCTTTCTTTTTTTTTTTTGACATGACCGTTTTGTTGATAGTATATATCCATACACATTGACAGACCTATTTGGAGTCAATAACATTCCAAACCTTGCCTACTACCCCTTAGTAATACTCAGTATTAGGAACACTTTGTAAATAGCAGCGATTTAGATAATAGAGAGTGAGGTGACTGTCAATATTCCATATTTAGCTCTCGTTTTAAAGTGAGATAGTGGAGGGGTACTTACTGAATGTGTTTTTGCTCTGTGCCCTGTAAGTAATGTGCACATTTCCGGAGCAATCGTAAATTCCTATTCTTTCTTTGCCTCCTGTGTGAACTCACATCTCTTTCTCAAGATTAACGAGGGGGTTCAATTCGATGTAATGCTCATTACTGGTGTTCAGTAACTCCAGGAAAATTTAAATACATGCATTAGGGCTAGACAGGGAAAATAATTGATTCCTGGAAAGCTCCAGCTTAGTCTCTGCAAAAGCGCAGGGTTTGAGAAGACATCTGGTGTTTAATGACCATGTTGCCATGCAGTCTACCATCTCTGCCGGTCTCCGTTGTGTAGTCAGCCTCCTAGGACTCCAGGTTAGACCCCCAAATTATCTCATTCCTATATAAATGTCAACCAAAAACACCCAAAGAAAGCACAGGTTAATGTACGGCGCCTAGGACAGCGTCTGGTTACTACTCAGTGTCCTACCACCAAGGCACTTCTCTTACATTCTGTTTTTAGTGCCTTTGCTTTGTTTTGCTTTTTGAGTTTCTGTTTGACTTTGAAACTGAGTCTTGCTGTGTTGCCCAGGCTGGCCTGGAACACATGATCCTCCTGCCTCAGCCTCTCAAGCACTGGTATTATATTATGAATGTACCAAGTTTGGGTTTTTTTTTATTTGTTTTGTTTTTTAAGAAGATCATTGCCTTATCTCTTAATTGACTAATTTTTTTTTATATTAATTCGCTGCCCCACTTCCTAGCCTTGTTTGTTCCCGTACACTTGATTTATTTGTGCTGCCTTTTCACAATAGCTTTTATTTCTCCAGCCTTGGAATAATTGTGCATTTCAAAGCAATTATCAGTGGAGACTGAGAATGAATTACCTTGCCCTTCCTGATGCTCTGCTTTGTGGCTGACACAAATTCTCTAGACATCTCTACAGTAGATGCAAGAGCCAAGGTTAAGGGGGAATTTATGAGGAGATATGTGCTCTTTAACTGGTTGGGCCCCCAAACTGAGCAAAGCCAAGGATCCCTTCTTCCCTTCCCTGGGAATATAGTACAAAGGGACCTTTTAAAATATTAATAATGTAATATGAATGTACTTAACTACGAGACAATCTAAACCTTTTTAGAAGTTACTTTGGAATTCTGTCTGCATCTCTCCAGGGTAAAGAGTTTTCTAAGTTTGTTACATACTAAATATAAAGCCTCCTAGCTTTAATTCTATGCATCTACTTGTTTGAGGACATTGCTGACTTGGGCTCACTCTTCTCAGCTTGCATGAGTCTAGACAAAAGGAGTCTCATTTTTGTGGTCTTTTTTAACTTTTTTTTTTGAGATTATAGTACAATCACATCATTTCCTTCCTTCCTCTCTTCAACTTGTCCCATGTACCCCCTTGCTCTATCTCAGATTCATAGCTTTTTATTGTTATATAATGTTATATATTGTTATATATATATATATGCATGCATATTTCTAAATATATAAACATAACCTGTTCAGTATGTATAATGTTACTTGTATGTTTATGGTTTTGGTGCTAACTGTCTGGCATTGGATAACCAATTGGTATGTTCTTCCCCGGGGAAGACTATTTCTCCTACTCTCAGCTCCTCAGTTGCCCGTGGTTCTTTGTGTAGGGTTATGACCTCTTGGGTTTTCCCCATCCACCTGAGCATGTCTGTTGGTGTTGTCTTAACTTAGATCTTGTTTAAGCATCCATGATGTTGAGACTTCATGGGGGGGGGGCGAGTACCTTCTCTGACGTTGCTCGGAGACACAGCCTCGTAGCCAACTTCCCCGACCCTCTGGTTCGTGCAGTCTTTCCGCCCCCTCTTCTGCAGTGAGCTCTGAGCCTTCGGTGTGGGAGTGTGTTGTAGAAGCATCCGTTCTGACCGGGTTGTAGATGTGTCTGTCCCACGGCTTTTCATTTTGATCGGTTGTGGTTTTCTGTAATGGTCTCCATCTCTTAGTGAGAGCCACGCTTCTCTGCAGGTCTAAAGATAAATATTGAGATTTTTTTTTTTTTTTTTTTTTTTTTGTAGTTCCTGGAGCCTTTCCCTGTCTTGATCAGCATAGTTTCTCTTCTCTGGACTCTCTTTGGCTCTTCAGAGGGTGGGGATCAGCTTTTCAGAAGGAATACCAGGTGCATGCATACTTCGTATTCGAGAATTAAAAGGGAAACACTTTAAATAACCTCACCAATTACCTTCCGCTTACTGTTGGCATTCGGACCACAGCAATATATGGTTGTAATCTTCAGGGAATAGTCATCAGTGGCCAGCAGTTCCTCTTCTGAGGTTGTAACTATCATCTCGAAGCCCATTGATCATCTTCCAAGTGTAATTTATATTCATTTCTCCTAATCGTGTGCCATTACAGTTGCCCACACTTCAGCTTCCATGCCCCTGTTCTGTCTCTTCGCGTAGCCCCGCGAGATCTTACTGTCATTCATCTTTGATAAACTTGGCACTAACTCATCTCTCTTTTGTCACCTCCAAACCTTGGCTGACGTTCACTTCCTCTGGGAAGCAGCCCGTGATTAACCCCGACTGGGCACCGAGCATTCGTGTTTGACATCAGGATGGCATCAGAGAAACCTCAGCCTCCACGGTCTTCTAGGGCCGTCATGATCATTCTTGAGTCTGATTTGTTCTTTCACTGGACCTGGGAGGCCTCATACAAATGGGGAAGGCCCTTGCAAGGGCCTGCTGCTGTGGCCTACGGCTGCCACATTCAGTTCTGTCCACGTACCTTCCTAGAGGCAGCCTCCCCCTGAGTGTGTACCAGGCACCTGCTCAGAGGTGCATTTCCAAAGACAAGGCTGTCACTGGCATCTCGATGGTAGTGTCACTGTGGTAAGATTAAGTCCCTGAGATCTCTATAGTGGTGTCACTGTGATTAAGATTTTACTAGAAACATATTTTAGCAATTACGTTTTTTTTTTCCTCGTTAAATCTCTGAAATTTTGTCACTTGCTTCGTAAGTATTTTCTTTCCGTAAAATATGTAATAAATCTTTCTAGACTGCAGTGGTAGTCATACCACTACATGCTACAAAAGGTTTTGGATTGGGTTCTAGTTGTCTCCAGTCTGATTTCACTTTACTTGATTAATCGTTAGAAGGTCTAAAAATGAACATGATATAAGAGAAACATATCAAGAAGCCTTGTTTCCATCTTGCCTCTATTACTCTATTACCGCACCACGCGCCAAGGAGAACCAACTTTGTCTGCTTCTTGAGTATCCTACATTTGTGCAAACACATACTCATAATAGTGTTATGACCCTGGCTTTCTTACCAAGAGATGATCATACTCAGGTCATATGATTTCCTATTGTGTATTGCTTTTTTAAAACTGGAGATCTTTCCCTATCAGCAGTTGGAAGGCTCTGTCTTTATTCATCATAACTTCATGCTGACCTACTGTGTGGTTGTCTTAGGGTTCAGGCACTCCTCCATGGTGGACTCATGTAGCATTTTGCTATATAATGGTGCTGTAGGGAATGACCTTGTACACACATCATTTCAACTTTATGTCTTCTAGTCTTTATATTCTATTCCCCTGCCCTTTTCCATGTAGTCCTCTCAGGCCACAGGAAAATGCTGTATGCATATTCTTATATCCTTAATATATTCACGGTGACCTTCCAACTAGAGAAACAAGGCCTTGAAGATGCTCCAAGTCTGAACTGTCTGTGTTTCCTATGAGTCTCACTCCTGCACTCCTCCTTGGGCAGCTGAACTAAGCGACTGAGCTGAGAGAGACTGCATAGAATTTAGAGGAAACACCCCACGGTCAGATATAAACAGTTAAACTATGTGGAGTTTTACTAGTGAAATATTTAAAAAATGTACTTATGTTATTGGTTACCTTTTAAAAAATGAAAGTATAATATTGACATTTTAAAGTAGAAAATTTTAAATAAAAGTAGTTGAGCATCAAATTCATGTCACAGAATATTGTTTTGGGCCCATAACGGTTCTGAACCCTGACCTGAAAGAACCAGCTGTAAATTGGTGTGTACGTATTTGTGGGTGCAGGAGTTGCCTTGTGGGCACAGTTGCCACACACAGCATTCCACAGGAAAGCTTGTAAACATTTTTAATATAAATTTTATTGGCATGTATTTATTGTGTAGAGTGATGAGGTTAATAAGGGATTTTTGTACAATGTGTCATGTACTTTGATCATATTCAACTCTATCATCTTCCTCCCTTGTTATTCCCATTAATTCCCCTAAATAATAATATTCCTAATTTCATTTCCTATAAAGAATGTAAAATTTTCAAGTGAGTAATTCTATTTTATTTTTAAGTCTTTCTTTTCTTTTGTAGTTCCTACCATATCTCATTTTATATAGCCGGTTGCCCACTTTAGACCTTGAACAGTCCTACAATCTCCCTCCCTCCCTCCCTCCCTCCCTCCCTCCCTCCTCCCTCCCTCCCTCCCTTCCCTGAGATAGGGTCTCATGTAATGGCAGACTGGCCTTGAACTTCCTGTGTATGGCTGCAAATGACCTTGAACACCCAATCTTCCTGCCTTTACCGCCCAAGTGCTGGGATTACAGATCTGTACCATTACACCTGGCAGCTTTGGTTTTCCCGTAATTACAAAGAACTAGTCTTTTCATAGAATTTAATTTATTCTGTTCATAAATAAATTCAAGTTATTCTTACCCCTGCTTCTTGTGTTCACTTTACATTGTACACATACATTATTATGGATAAGTTGTTCAAAGTAGTGCCAAACCCAGTAGAGTGCTTCAGTAGGGCAAATCCTTGACTCCTCAGATTCCTGATGCGTAAAATGAAGGTGATAATGTCATGTCTTCCCCTGGATGTTATTGAGAGATGCTATGGCGATGTGAAGGGCCTATCATGGTATTTATTTGTGGTAAATCCCCAGTAAACAGAAGTTCTGTACATTCTTTCCAATATAATATATTGCTTTATGACTTTCTTTTGCATTTGGGGATGTTTAAGGGTTATTGTAAATGGTTAAATTATTCAAATGATATCAAACGATCATCTCATGCAAAGCCAGAGAAGTGACTCTTGAGGGGTGGTCTGTGTCCTGTGGTTACTCCTGAGTGTTTAGTGTCTCTTCATCACCTCCCTACTTTTCTGGCAGTCCATTAGGAATTCTGGAGAGAATCCACTTCTATCAGCACATTATCAGGAGCTGAGGAATTTTCAGTTTTCTGCTCACTCAGTGCTTGTAAAAATTGAATATATATCGCTTCCCCTTTATCATGTTCAAAATCTCTGGTTCACGGTCCGTTGAAATTCATCTTGTTATATTCAAAATGCGTCTCCAGGAAGCAGCGACAGGACACGAGGCTGGAGTCCACTTACTTCTCCGGGTTTTTGTTGCTGTTCCTTTCCTACACTTTTGCTTGGAGATATTTTGTTTTAATCTCCCATTCCTTTTCTCCAGCCAAGTTTTTTGTTTGTGAAAAGTAATATTTTTTCCAAGCTATATTCTGCGTGATACAATATGGCTGTGTTTCAAGATGTTCCCTCAGCTTTTGCATCCAGCTACTAATTCAGGGCTATGAAAAAAAAAAAAAAAAAAAAACCCTAGCTGATGTTTGTGGTGATGGGTCAGTGCCAGTAGAGGGAAATAATTTTGAGGAAGATGAATCCATTTCCAAGTAATGTTGGCTGAGTCAGAGCTTACATTGGAATTTGTGAAGTTGTCTGATAGAAACCGAATTTGACCAAGAGAGGACTGTGTGCACGATCTGTCTTTGCCTACTCACATAGACCTTATGTATATGTGAGTAAAACTATGTAGAATATAGTTTTACCTTCATAGTTAATTTTAGTTAATCCTTTAGAAGAATTAAGGTGTATTTTTCATTGTCCTGGCTGGGACTTTTTTTTTTTCCAGTTGGATCTTTTAAACAACAGTCCTAAACCAACTTAAAAATAACATACTATTTCCTAAAATATTTTCTCTGGGCTTGGCAGGGAGTTTAGATGCCTTGTCTCCTTTCATCACTGTTCCAGTACTGAAGGAAGTGAGGGTTATTAACCCCAATGTACAGGTAAAGAAATAAACCCAGCAAAGTTGAGTGGCTTGCTCATGGCCACACAGTTATTAGGTGCCAGAGTTGATGTTGAGTCTTGATTTATACACAATTCAACGTTTTATTGAGTTCCTGATTTATTTGTGGAGGTACCAGTGAGATTTTTGCCTTACGACTATTACTTTAAATTTCTTTCTCCTCTAAGAGGATAATGTTTCAGTAGTGACAACCATACAGCCATTAGTAGTTTCTCCTAGTCGGCTTTGGACAAGGATGGGCAGGAGAATCTGGTAAAATCCCGCCAGCTTCACACATCTCCTGTTGCTGGGAGACCAAAATTTCAGTTTTGTGACTTAAATCACTTTTAAACATTTTGAGACCAAAGACAGGTTTGGGCTTCTTTCCAAACTATTATAATTAATATTGACAGATTATCATAATTACTTTTGACAAATTACTGGAAAAAATGGAAGATATCTGTTATCACCTTCTACAAGGAAAATGAACACTCATGTGCTGACTGCCTCATTAACTGTAGTACTCAAGAGAGAGACCCTTGTCTAAGTGCCTAGGCATTGAAAATGTGACGTAGATACATGTGGAATATTATTTAGCCATTTTGCTTAGTGAGGCAACCCAACCACAAAAGACAGATACTGATTCTCGGTAGGGCGCGGTAATTACAGGGCCTCCAGTGGGGCTGCGTGTGTGTGTGTGTGTGTGTGTGTGTGTGTGTGTGTGTGTGTGTGTGTGTGTGTAAATACATATACATATACATATACATATACATATACATATATATATATATATATATATATATATATATATATATATTGCCAATACTGTAGTACTGCATGCTTACAAAGGATTAAAATGGTAAGTTTAATGTTTTGACACAATAAGAATTTTATTCCTCCAACAAAGTGGTTTTAAGTAAAATTTTAGCTTTACTGCTTTTGACTTTTATTTCTCAATCATGTTTTGACGAGGACGAAGGAAGCATTGTTTTCCCAGACAGCCTTAGAAAAATAAGAACGTGGGGTGTTTGATTTATCACCTTAGGATGCTTTTTGCTTGCTTCTCTATGTGAATATGTCTGCTTTTATTTCTTTTATTTTTCGGCTTCACCCCTTAGGAGTGTGTTACCATTTTCTGTTATGTGCCAGACACTTGATGTGCGTATCTTATACCTCTTTTAGAAATTGGGATAGTAAGGGTGGGACAGTTTAACTTGCTGATGTCACCCAGATGGCAGATGGCTGGGGCTGAGCACTCTGATTTTTGAGGTTCTTGCTTCTGATCCCTGGTTTTGGCACCTGTGGGGTGTGGTTGTGACTTCTGCTTTGTGGGAAGGCTCCCCAGATGGGAGCCCTTCTCAACATAAGACGGATGATTTCTGAGAAATTATAAAGTCGAGTTCCTAGTAAATTAATTTTATCTTTCCATCCCTGGCTTCCCCAAAATGAATTATGGCTTCTTTTTCTGTAAAGAATATTTATTAAATAATGAATTTTAGCTGGTACATGATGATATATAACAGCTGAGTTCATGTTAATAGCATATTTAAGCCCCATGTGATAGGATAAAGTGATTTTAATTCTTGGGGCTTGGGACAGGCTTGTATCAAACATATCTGTTTCATAATGAGCCCCTAGTTGTATGCTGAGACCTGCCTTTATTAAATTGTACAGAGAAATCCCTTTGTAAAGACTGACTGACTTTTTCCTCCTTGTAGGAAGACAGATTAATAATATTTCACTATTAATTAGGTCCCATCTGCTCATCCTGCTTCCCATTCTAAAGGTTATACTTATTACCATATTCACAAACCAACCCAACTGTGTAATCGAAGTTAAAAAAAATTTTTTTTTAAAGGTTTAATCTTGGTTTTTATAGTGTAGTCGTCTTTTGGCTACTATAGAGGGGGGGAAACCACTGACTCCACTGCTGCCTTTTTCCTTATTTTCTTTGATTCTGTGTTCTTTCTTCTTGTAATACAGCCATATGCCACAAATTGCCCCAAATCAAACTATCTGATATGAGATACAGTAATATAAGAAGTGGGCACACCCACTCAGCCGCCGTTTTGGCCCAAAGCTTGCTTCAGGATCCGGGTCACAGAAGTGACCAATGGAGAAATGCAAGACTCAGGTCCTCTGCATCTGAAGGTAGTGATCTTCTGTCCTTTCTCCTTCCCTCCCTCCCTCCCTCTCTGCACCCCCCCCTCCCTCTTTCCCTCTTCTCGCTCCCTCCCTCCCTGCACTTCCCTCCCTCCTCCCCCCCCCGGCTCCCCCCCCCCCCGTTCTCTTTCTAATTTCCAGTGGGGCACCTCGGTGTCCACAGCATGACAAGAGAGGACCCCACTTGCCCAGGCCTTTAGGACATGCCTTCAGAATGCTCTGCAAGAGGATGAGAAAATGTTTGGAAGAGAGCAGGCCCTGACTTCGTAGCTAAAAATATGAAGAGATGAAGTCCATACCACAAATTGAGTCAAGTTTGATGATAGGGGATTACTGGAACATTTTATTAAGTTGGGTTTTGCTTAAAAAAAAAAAATTAACTTTTGAAAAAAAAAAAATTGAATCCCTGAGCCTGTGTGTCAGGGCTTTGGCTTGTGGATGGCGGTCATTACAGAAACTGGCACCGTTGTCCAGGCCCTCTTACAGCCACACCCTTCGGGGACAGGGCTCATTCTTTCCTTACCTCACCTCTTTCTGCCCCTCATGTCAGATGCCGTTTACCTCCCTGCTTCCTCCTCATGGCCCCATGTCCATCTGTCCCGGCACCAGACAGTGCTGCTTCCTGGTCTTCCTTACAAGCTTTCCTACCTCATCCGTGTGCAACCCTACTTTGAAAGTGATTGCGTACGAAGACCCGGATGTGTCATCTTTCACGTCCATCTTTCTTTCCAGGATGTCCTTTTCACTACGGTCACAGGCACCGGCGGCGGCGGCGGTGGCGGCGGCGGCGTTTTCTGTACTGACGAAGTAGTTCGCATTGGTGAGGGAATTACACTCGGGCCTAGGGTGATATTTCAAACAAGACGCACTTGGCTCTTTTAAGTTTAGTTCCTTGACAAGCTAATGGTAAAGGAGAATGGGAAGACAAGAAGCGCATACCTTCCGTTTGTCTTTCCTCTTTTTCTAACCAATTAACCATATGATGAGAAGCACCTCTCTCCAGAAGGTGGAATGTAATAATTCTAGCTTAAACACTCTAGCCAAGAAGAATTTCCAGGTGGAAAGAGGTGATAGCGAGCTTGGGGGAGAAATTAAATCTGCCCTGTCCTAGGGAGTCTAGGGTAAGTCTGCAGTGATGTGGTAGTGATGGGTGGGAATCCTGTGATAGCAACAGCCTTCCCCTTCACTTTCCAGTTCATACTTCCTCAGATCTTTCTAGACCCGCGCTTCATCAACTGACACTTTAGAATCACCTTGGGTAAGTATGATGCCAGGTTGCTTTTCCTAGAGTCAGCGGAGGCCGGAGCAATTTTTAAATTGCTCCCCAGGGGGGTCTAAACGTGCAGCGCGAGGTGAGCACCCCTGCTCCAGCGGTTTACGCGTTTCTTACAGAACTGGAGTTGCTTTAGGATCCTCCTGGTCGGTGGGACTTACAAGCAACATTCCCCACTGTAGCCTAGGCTTTCGTCGCACAGTAGAGTCATCGGAGTTTGGCCGGGAGTCTCCTTCCTTTCCAGCAAGAGTGCATTTGTCCTCCCGGCGCACCGTCGTGAGTGCCTTGCTGTGAAGTCCTGTGCTGTGAAGGCGCTGCCTCCTAGAAACCATCTGGCCTTGTTTTGACGGTCTGGATGGATGATTGACAGCGAGGAGTGCACATAATGGCCAAGTATCTGTGCCTTAGGAGTATTTTCTCCCAACCGTGGGCTCTCTCAGCTGCTCTCAACGCTAGTTTAGAACAGGTGCTAATGTACATCCACGGGCAGCAAGGACTCAACAGACACTGTGTAAGTAGGGGTGTGGGTGAGGATCACAGGCCCCAGCCCCTTCTCAAGGTCAGCTATTCACATCTCTTTATGTGTTTCACTCCTGCTCTTGGGAAACATTAAATCTGACAGATTTTTTTGTCCCATCGGTCCTTCTACAAGACTACTGAGGAAAATGAGTCAGTAGATGGTGTGGGCTTTTGCTTGTTTCTCCTGTCTCCGTTATAGCTTACGGGCTGGACTGTGCAGGCCTGGGACATGGCAATGGGCTCCCTGATTTGTCATCTGGGTGGAGGCGTTAGGGAGGGTGATGGCTTGTTCTCATCATAGATGAGGAATGATGCCTTGCACACCTGGATGTGAGGTTGACTCCTGGAACCCACGTAAAGGTGGAAGGAGAGGTCCCACTCCACACTGTGGTCTGTCCTTTGACCTCCACACCCTCACTGTGGCTCGTGAACCCCCTCACACATTCAGCTAAGAAGAATCTGTTTGGAAATATATTTTGTCCTTCTATGGAGTTGACAATACAAAAAGTAACCCCTTTTGGGAAATAGATGGGAAGAGATTTTGGGCTTGTCTGAGATGATTTTTAGAATTATTTGATCCTTCATTGATTCATTCACTCAGTTGATCTTTTTAAAGTATGTACCATGTGCCAATCTCCTTGATCTATATGTAAATACATCAGGGTCTCACAAAGGTTAATGCCTTCCAAGCAAATCACATACGTAGGTAAAGAGTTAGGGTGCTCTAGAAAGAATAAAGAGAGAAGGGGAGCATTGTCAAACAGAGAGTAGAGATCCTACTTCAAGGGTTTCTGTGGGTCAGCTGGATGCCTGGACAGGAATATTAATAACAGGGTTGTCAGGTGTGACCATGTTTTTAGGAGAAGCAAGCAATCTAAATATTGAGGTCATCTGCACACTGGCTTTTAGATGCCAGCTCAGTTAAAAAACAAAATAAAATCTGCACCAGCTGAGAAAAACATATGTAGACTGAAAACTGACATTGACCCATGTGTCTCTCTTCCCCTCTGTCCATCCTACACCACTCCACCCCCAACGCATGGACCCCATTTAGTCGGGGTCGCTTGCCTTAGAGCCTTCCTTCAAAATACAGCCCAGCACTGAGAATTTCATGTTAAGTGATTAAAAATTATTGGAAGAACAGATGGTAGTAAAATATGTACAGTGATGGCTTCATTTCACATACACACTCCCCTCTTGACCCACCCACACAACTGTTACATTTTTTTTTTTTGCATTAAGATCCAAACCGGTTACAAGCGTCTCTGATTATTGGTGTGGAAAATCCTCATAAATACAGGCGCGTAAACTGTCCAAATGACTAAACAAGTTACGGCCACATCATTCCTCAGAATAATGTGTAAATGCAGTTGTGGTTTCAGTGAGCCTGATCCAGCCTCATGGCGGTGAAACGCATACGAGACTCTTGCCTTCTGTGTATAGTCAGTTGCCTTTGAGATAAAATCATGTTCATGACTAGAGGCCCCGACTTACTGACATTTGACAGAGAACTACACACTCCTCTCTCCCTAGGTGGAATTCATTTGGAAGCGTTTCAAGAATGTCATTCTTCCTAAGGTTTCTGTTTGGAGGGCAGCATTGAGACTACAGGAAAGAAGTAATGTCTGAAATGAGTTACTCGGTATTCATCAGCATTTTACAAAGCCCTGGAAATCTGCCGTTCTCTACCTGTATTTAGCCCCTTCACTGCTTTGATAAGAGGCATAAAAGCCTGTTGCCCCTCTTGTCCAAGTCAAACCAAGGTAGAGACATGACTTGTCTATCCAAGTCAGTCTTCAGTTAGATCCATGGAGAATGAGTGTCTACATTCTCTGGTTTTATAGAAGTATCTTGTGGGACGTGTATTTACATAAGACAAGGAACCGTAACTGGCCATTGTGAAGAGTAGGCAGGCACACTGAGGGATTGTTGGTCTGGCAGGATTTCAAGAAGGGGATACTTTGGGATTAAGAACTATAAACAAAAGAAGCAAAACTCAGGTCATTTACGTTTGCTTGGCAAGGAGTAAATCTCCAACACACAGATGCTGTAGAAGTGATTGCTTTTCAGGAAAGCCCCTCTCCTCCCTGGGGACCCCATCAGTAATTAAGGTGGGAGGTAAACAAAGAATGTTTAAGGAACTTCTTTCCTGGAATTTTTCTTTAAACGGTGATGAGAAAGCAAAGAGATAGGCAGTGACCTCACGTCCCTTCAGGTCTCATTGTTGAGCTGTGGGGAAGCCGGTTGGTTGACGCTTCCCGAGCTGATGTCCCTCTGTGAAAAAGTGTCTACCATGCATTTCTACCTCACTCCGCACATTTCACGTGGTTACTGTGTCGAAGAGTGTTTATTCTCTTCATTGGCCTGTGTTCATATGCACGCTGTGCTTTTAAGGTTCGGGGGTTTGTTTGCTAAGGCAAGGCTGTTGACGCTGTCTTTTTTCTACACTTGGTTTGGGTCTCTTAGTCTCTTTGTTTTTAATGATCCAACTGGGAAGAGGTGTAACAATTAAACTTGACCAGCTCTGGTTCTCTAAGCCATTTTGAGGTAGGTCTGTGAGCAAGGTAAATCTGTTGTTAAATTAGGGTTTGTAGTTATCTTAATCCAGCTATCCTGGTTTTCCTTGTCTAGCATAATTCACTTGGATTTACATAACAAAATCCATGTCCAGTGTAATGTCTGAGTTTCTTCTCTTGACTGCACACTTGCCAGTCTCTAGACTGGGTTCACTCTCACACTGCTGCGTGGTTGGTAGGGGCTCTACTTACGTGTCCATAATGGCAGTGCCAGGATGTGCTGGCGTCTTTTTTTAGAGCAGGCCGAGGGCCCCTGATACCTTTTAGAGGAGGCAGAGTAGTGTGCACGCTTTCACGTCACACTGCAGCCAGAACACCTGTTCAGCAAGAAGCATCAGCTAAATTACTAGACATAATTGATGTTTGTGCAAAACATAGAACATTTGTTTTTCTCTCCTTGTGGTTAATGCTCAGCTTGATAATTTAAATGAGACCTTTTCCTCTCTCTTCCCATCTCTCTCTACATTCTATTACACACATTTTTTCCCCCTTCGCCTTGTCTCCTGGGCACTAACAGTTGCTAAGTGCTTCTTATGGAGGATAATATATTTAGGAAACAATTTTCATTCAAGATGGTAATGTTACCTGGCCCCTTTATACAACCAAGGCAGAGAAATGCAGATATGATATGGTTATCTTTCCCAAGTAGAGTCATTTGAAAGTAGATGCACGTAATATATAGTTTTTAATAATCTTTCTGCTCTGGAGCATAAACTGGTCTGTGAGCAGGATGGCCTGATGGAACTCACTTCCCTGTAAACATGGCTCGAGCAGAGTCAGCCAATTTCAAGGCAGATTAGTGTCAGTGCAGAGACCAGGATAAATAGGTGGTGAACATCACTTGAAGAAAAGAAGAATCACGAGAAGATTCTCCTAGGACCTGAGAGTACAATGGGGTGACTAGAGGGAGCCCCCCTTTCCCCGTTATAGATCCTGAGTATAGGACATTATGCCAAAAGACCGGGTAGCTGCCTGTTGTTTATTCCCGCCCCCACCCCCCAAAAACCCTAGAAATTTAGCTATTAAAAAACAATCAGAGCATTTAAGCTACGTGTAGAATTTGAACACTCTTCCTAGGAAGTGGTTGGGTGTGTGTGTCTAATTTCTTGCCAATCCGTATTTTTAAGTGAGTTAGCACCAGGGAGTCGCTGTGAATTTTCAGCTCCATCCTTGCAGATATGAAATGATGGAGATATCGCCACCTGTCCACCTTTCATTCCTTACTCTTGAGCATGTCGCTTTGCAGTCCAGTTCCTGGCATCTTGAGGCCTCCAGACGTTCGTGTGATGTCCACTTGTCTTCCCTCAGCGTCTCCTGCTGTGGGGTTGTTTTCATGGTGCTATGGAGTGGTAACTCCAGGAGAGGGGACAGTCATCCTAGCTTAAAAAATTCTGGATGACCGAGAACACAAGAAGGTGGCCTCTGACATCATCTCAGCAGGCGATTATTGTGACGCACACAGTTTCAGATTTGGTTTTTTTCACAACCTTAAGAACCCTAAATCTAATTTCTGCCCCTTCTCCTCCTCTTCCCCCCCCCCCTGCATGTAAGTAGGTTAAGAAGTCTTCTGAGAGTCCTGAAATAACTTCCAGGTTTCTTTGGAGGCCAAGAGGCTTCCACATTTACTACGTTCCCAAATTCCCATCAAGAGAGGAGGCGGGAAGGCAGGCGTGTGTTACCGGGCTTGCTGTTTTGTGAATGTTGTCTAAGTGAGGTGCCGAGACTATTTTCCTTTTCTTAAGACACTTAACCTTGCTACCTTGCTTTGTTCATTTTTCTGAGATATAGGTGAAAACAAGTGTGATCGCTAATGTGGTATATTCTTTTAATCTTCACTGACAGGTTGGGGAATTCTCATGAGACATAACGGAGTTGTTCCTCTGTGTTTGTGTAAGACTGCCCCTAGTCATATCTGAGAGACAGCTTTCAATATTTCGGTTTATTTGTCTAATATTGTGCTCTTCAGTAAGACATCAATATGCTTAAAAGATAGTAGTGCTTAAGGATAAATTATCTCAACTTTTTAATCTATGTTCTTTTTTGTTCCTTTCTAAATATTTCATTTTAAGATCTGGTGCATCTGGGGGCTGGTGAGATGGCTCAGCAGTTTGGAGCACAGGCTATTCGTACAGAGGACCTGGGTTCAATTCCCAGCACCTACCTGGCGGCTCACAACCATCTGTAATTCCAGTTCTTTGGAATCTGATGCCCTGTTCTGACTGCCTCAGACATCAGGCACGCATATGGTACACAGATGTACAGGCAGGCAAAACACTCATACATATAAAATGGAACAATCTAAAATAACAAAAAAAAAACTTGGTGCATTTTGATAAGTGTAATCTATTTTCCCATTGGCTAGTATCATACAATTGAAAAAACACGTTTAAACACTCTTTGATTTTAGGTGTCAACATTGATGGAAAGTATTATTTGGGTGGAGAGGTGCAGAAGACACGTATAGAAAGAACCCTGTGAGGATGCCTGGAGGACAGCAGCAGAGTTCATTCTCTTGGGTGTGTGGAAAGAGCAGTGTGTCCTGCAGCTTGGCTTCCCTGTTCATGGTTGTGTGTCCACCTGTTCATAGTTGTGTGTCTGCCTCAACCTTGCTCACTCTTTTAGCAGGTTTCTATGGGGCCATTTTGTTGTTTTACTCAATAGTCCTAATTTGGGCTGGAAATGTGTTTGATCATCTTTTGTCGAGTTCTCTGTGGGGAAACCCTGCTTACTTCTGGTTCCTAGATATGAGGTGCCTTTAAAAAACCATTACTATGAAAAAAAAATTACTCTGAGCAGTTATTCTCATTATTGCAGATCTTTATGTGGTGAGTTTTATTTCAGCGAGCTGTATTCTTAATTGAGCATGATTGAACCAAACACAAATACCTACATTTAAGCCATTCGCTTGAGTCAACCAAAGACTTCAGAAACAAAAGGAAAACATTGTAAACATAGTATTTTGTTTGTTTGTTTGTTTTTCAGACCAGTGGCATGAGAAGTCATATTGGAAAGAAGGCTGCTCCTCCAGGGTTAGGGTGACGGGGATTTTGATGTCAGTCTGGTTTTTCTCCCTGAGTGATTTGCTCTGTGTGGCAGTCTTCACGTCAGTAGTCGGTAGCTTTGCTCACTGTGCTATCCAAAGCCTGAAGCACACCAGTGAGCTAAACTGTCCCCCAAATGCAATTTCTTTTATACCATATAATATCTTCCACCGATTTATCATCATCCAGCTGTTCTTATGTAACTTCTAACCACAGTTCTGAGACATTCAGGGCTAATTTCTGCTATGGCAACATGTCAGTTTCTCTCACGGAAAGAAAATTATCTTTTCCATATTTAGTCATCGACTTGATTTTAAAGGATTCATGAATTTAATAATCTTCTCTCCTTTTACCCTTGTTTTTATACAGCTGCTTTCACCTGCCATAGATAATGGGAATGGTATAGGCCTCACTGCTTGATTCATCCCGGGTTTATTATGAAAACTGCTCATTCATTTGTACTTTCAGGTCAGAAGTAGAGCGATTCCTAAGGTTTCTATTCCTGTGGATGATGATTTTCTGTTTATCACCACCCCAACTCAGCTATCATTCTCTGTTTGGAAGAATTTATCTGTCTAGATTGCCAAACTGTTTCCTGGCTTGTCTCAAACTGGCTGCTGTTGCAAATAGAAATGGGAAAGAATTGAGGGTCTGAGGAACAGCCCTTTTCCACTTGAGCTGCAACAGGAATAAGTCATCTCCTGGGGCTCCTGTGAGAAGATTCGTTGGCACTCCTATTATATAGAAGACAACTTAAGGATTTCCATTTGCTATCTCTGATGATAAGCAAGAAGCAGGAGATTGTACACGCTCCCAATTACAGTGGATATTGCATAAAACTTTTTTTTTCAGATCCCATCTGGCTTTTAGCCACACTTCTTAGAGGGATAGAGTTGGTTCCCCATGTAGATTTTCACACCATTTGCAGCCCAGAGGGATTGCCCCTGTGCATTCATGATACTCACTAGTGCCATCATGTCAGGAAATGTCCTTTTCTCGTGACCAATGAATAGTCCTTATAAAATATGCATTTCTCACCAGTATGAAAAGTCTCGCTGCTCTTGTGATGCCTGTGACTTTTCTGCCCATCTATGCACTTTCTACTTTTGCTTCAGAACTATGGAATGGGTAGGTCAAATACATTCTTAATTCCTAATACATTCTTACATTCCTTCTGTGAGGTCTGCATTAGTCTACAGCAACTCATTTTGTCTATCCGTTCATTCATTTTTCATACACATTTACTGAGTCTCTACTAACTACTAGCAAGGGCCCCAGAGTTAGCCACAGGGAAACATGATAGCAAGTATCTCATCAAAAATAATTGTGAGTAAATGTTGCCACTTGGGAAGAAAGATAAACCAGAGAAATTAATGATGTCCATTAAAATTTTTAATGGTTGAGTTGTGTATATGTGAAGAAAGGCTGGTCGTATTTAGAAGGTGATGAGAAATATAGGTAATATTTTAAACAGAAATGTTCAGGTATTGCATTTAATTGTTATTCGTGCCTAAATAATACATTTAGGAAATCAAATCTTAGAGAATACAACAGCTGGCCACATGGATGGTGCCTTGACTGCATTTTCCTGAAAGGACTAAATATTGGATTCCCACTTTCATTATAGAACACCGAAGTGTGGAGTGTGATTTATCATTAGAGAGCTTGGTTCCCTCACATTTAGAAGCAACCAATTTAAGCAAATATGGTCTTTGATGGATTCTAGTCCCAATGAAAGTTTCAAGTTGCTTCAGAGAATAATTCACTCTGTACTTTTGGCTTACTGCCTGATTGCTTTGTCTCTTAAGGGCAGAGCTCTCCCTTTGTAGATTTCCTAAAGGGATTCTGATTGGACGTTTGGGGAACTGTTTTTATACTCCAGAGCATCCTGGACCTTGTTAGTATCTCCCTGGAGCTAATTGAACCTTTGGGAATGTTAGCATGTGGGTTTTCCCCAGGGCTGTATGAACTCTCCTGGACATTGATGCTACCTAGGTCCACAGTGGATCTTCTGTGAAACTGTGAGGTCCTTCATCTTCGCTCTGAAGTGTAAATGAAGTGTACAGGTCAATGGGCATCATATAACCTACCTATATCTAATTTGCTGTGAGTGTCTTCAGGGTTAGTGGCAGAGAGAATGAAAATACTATCACATGATCAAATAGCGGACATGGTTCTATTCTGGTTGGATGAGAGCTATCTTCTGGAGAATTTCTTATTAGAAATTATTAGACAGTTTCCATGGCTGCCTTCTAGAACACAGACTGACCTTAGCATTGCTAGGGTCCCTTCTTATCTCTTTCTCTCTGTGTCCTCTCTACCTTTGTTTCTCAGGTGTGGTAGGACCCAGGCCCTGCTTCTCTAGGTTAAGCCCAGTTCCTCAGCATACCTGTGCTGTTCTTCCCAAGCAGCCGACATTTCTACCCAAACTGTCACTCATCAGGAAGGTCTTGAAAGAGTGGGAATTATGCCCTCTATCTTCCCATTGCTTTAGAGCCTGGCTTACCATGAATAGCTAGCATTTTCATATTCAGATTATCACTGTTCTTTTATGATCTCTTGTTTTCCTTTTAAAAATACTTCCATCCGAGTCAGAATTTTTGCCTGAATAATTTATTTCCATTATATTTTGAGTTGCTTTGAAGGCCAAGTCTACGTAGGCATTTTCTGTGACGGTTATATTTGTTAGAGGGTCACCCTTATTGACATGGGCAATTAATTGATTAAAATGCTTTTCCTCACACCAAATCCTCAGAAAATATTGTGAGTCTCTTGGATCTTTGTGTACCTAAATTGTATTAGATTAAAATTCTTTATTCTGGTTCTTTATCCTCACTCATGTATGTAATGTTAGGCACATGACCTATTTTGATCTTTAGAGGACACCCTGGTGTTTCCCTATAGGAGGGAATTAAAGTTTGTGATCAGGGAAATTTTAGAATTCCTGTTGTTATAACCTCTTGAGCTGCAAAGGAACCCTACTAACTAGATTATAGTTATTTACAGCAGTTTCCCTGAAAAGCTAATCTTCTGTTCATCTTGAGTTTGGGGTGGTGGTGGTGTGCAGTTATTGCTGTCAGCCTGGCCTGCGAGGAGACATGAGAAAGGCAAAGAATGAGGAGAAAGGAGCTGTTCACATTTATTTTTAATTTTTAAAAAGTGTTTTCATGTATTCCTTAGAAGTTGTGCTTAGATTCATTCTGAGCCATTTACTTGGGGGGGAGTGCTGGCTGGTTAAGTAAAATAACATTTGAAAATGAGCTCAGAAATATCATCTGAACAATGATGGATTGTCACGTTGCCGCTCCAGCATCTCACCCTCTGGGACCTGTGTCAGGACTCAGGGAGACGTGGCATTTATAGGCCTTTAATGTCCTCAGAAGACCAGTCTTCGGTGGCTGAGTCATTTACCCTTTGTTGTATTCTGCTTTAGACTTGTTCAAATGAATGAAGCATAGTGGCACCCCCAAACGAACTGAAGTTCCTTAGCAGAGATGTGAAAAGATTCATGAATACAAATAAATACAAACTGAGCCTTTCTCCTCCAAAATATCCAAAATGTGTTATGCTCCCAAATGGAAACATCTTGCGCATCAACTTGATACCACGCACAATGCATTCCTGCTGCTCAGTTGCCCTCAACATACTATATTTTCGTTATATTAATTCACAGCGGAGGAGAACCATTGCTCTTTCATAGCATATACATTCAGAATCAGGAGTGGTGGCAATAGCCGACCACCTCACTGCTGGCGGCAAGAGTGACCACTTTGCTTTCTAAAAGACCATCTATACAACTTTGGTTCATGCACGACATTATGAAAAATTCTGGTGTAAAATTATCTTTAGGGGGCGTGTGTTCAAAACATAAGTGAATTTCCTGCTGAGAGCTAGAAATATACATATGCAAATATTTTTAAAAGACAGGAGGAAAAAATCCTCAGTCTGAAACACTTCTCGTTGCAAGCATTTTTGACAGGGGATACTCAGCATGGAGCTTAAAGTACCCGTTAGGGCCTGAGGAGGATGGGCCAGTGGACAGAGTGCTTGTCACCACACAGGTACTGAGCGCAGTTCAGACCCCCAGACCCCCCGTAAAGCTGGATACAAAACTACACGCTTATAATTCCAGTGCACCTACCTTGAGATGGGACGTGGAGGCAGGAGAATTCCTATATGTCCCAGGACCCAGCTAGTTGTGCATATACAGTGATTGTCAGCAAGTGACTGACAAGTGACTGTGCCTCAAACAAGGTGGAAGGCAAGGACACAAGGTTGGCTCCACATGGGCACCCTGTCATATGTGTGCTTGTAAAATCACACACACATGAACATTCACACACATGAGTGTGCCTATCCATGTATAGTAAATATGCATGCCACACATACACATAAGAACATCTGTGAGTTCTGTCAATATCTATTGAGTACCCACTATAAATCAGGCTGTGCACATGGTAGATACCCTTGACATATCAAAAATAGTTAATATGACTGCACTGATTAAAAGTGAACACGAACTTACCAAGTAATGTATCATTTTATCAGAGGTGTCAGTCAATTTTAATTCACTTATCTTCATTTGTACGTGATCGATTTGTACACGTGAGCTTAGATTGTGCCTTTAAGCCATTGTAGGGAGGATTTGCTCTCTAGGAAACACTGGCATCAAGTCTTTTGCCTCTGCTCTTCTTGGTAGTGATAGGGTTTGAGGCGTCTTCTTCGCTGATTCCCTTCAAAGTCTATGGCTTGGGGGTAACCCTAGAACATGCCAGATTCCTACTTTAAATATCAAGCGCAGATGTTTTGGCTCCTACATTGACACAAGACTGTGGGGCCTCAAGGGGCCCAGAACAGTGAATTTGCTAAGGTGTGCAAGGATCTGTTGCCCTAGCCTCCTCTCTGTTCTTCTCATTGCTACACTCAGGCAGGCAGCTGGACAAGTGCAACTTGAGTCTGAATCACAGGGTGTTACAGCACATGAAACTTGAATGTGGCAACTGTTACTGTGTGCAGTAGTGAACTGTCTGGGGAAATCCAATCCCTGTCAGAGGTCTGGCGATGGAGCCTCCAGGAGCCCTTGGTCACCAGTGTAGATGGCTTCAGAACTGATCAGATGCTTCTCATTGGAGCTGGTGTCTGATTCCAGCCCGTGGTGTACTCAGATACTCAAGGTGCCCTAGACCAGTGGAATTTTTCACCGGTTGGGGCTGCTAACGTCCCCAAAGGCACAGTGTGTCTCTGCTGCTCTTGGTTGTTTTTTCGTATGTCTCAGGGGTGCAGGACCATGATAATGAAAGATCTCTTAGGATCAGATCCCAGGAGGAATGAAACTTGAGCACTTGTGGAAAAGAGGCAGCCTCCATGATTTCTGTTGCCCCTCGCTGTGCCCACGTATGAAACAGTTGATCCTGTGTGAGTGTGTGCTGAGGTGAAACATGTGATGCTTCTGGAGGTTATTAATGCATTTTGGCAACAGGAGCGAGCTGGGGAGGAGGGAACGGGCTCTAAACTGTACGAGTTGGCTGGCGGTGTTGTTTACGGCCTTGATTGCTCAATCGCAGTGATGCCTTGCTTGCTGCAACTGTGTGTTTTCGATAACACTCTGTACATCACAAAATTTTCTTTTTCTGTGTCATTTTTCTAGTTTTGTCAGAATTACAAATGTATAGTAGGAACTCCTGAAGCTCCCCCCCACACACACACATAAGATCACACTAACTTGAGTTCAGAGGTTCCAACAGGTTGGAGAACAACATGTTGACCTACACAGCCAAACTGTTGTATGGATTCAGCTGATAGAGTGGTTCTGAAGGATATGATTGCCTACACTTATTTGTAGCTATTTTTTTCTTCCTGTCTCTCTCCTCCCTGCCCCCTGTCTCTCTCACTGTCTTTCTCTTTCTGCCCCCTCCTTTCTTCCTTTCTTTTTGCTTTTCTTCTTCGTTTTTAATGATAGGGTCTTCATATTGTCTCCTTTATGGCTTTGGTGGTTCACCGTTCAGAGAATTCTTCAATAGGGCGATGTATACAGCAGGAACCACAGAAAAGTTTGATCAAATAGAAACTCTGCTCTCATGCAAGGATTCTTAATTTTTAAACTCAGGCTTGGAGTTCAATATATGATCAGAACTGTCTCCAAATGGAGCATTCTTCATAATGCTCAGAGTCTTGCCGGAGATTTAATGTAGTATTAAGTTTCTGAATTTGTGATAGAGATTGATATGTATAAGGAGCTCTTTTAAATTGAAATATGTTTGCCACTGTAGATACTTGCCAAGTGCCTTTAAAACCAGATCATCATTAGCACCTTCATACATGTGTTTGAGCATACACCAGCAGCCTGGAAAGTCCAGGAAGTGCTACAGGCTAGGGTGAGCTGTTAAAAGACTTCTAGATTAAAAAAAAAAAAAAAAACAAAAACTTTCGTGATAAATATTCTGAGTTGTAGTCAATTAGCATTCTGCAGCTTCCTGACATAGTTGAAATATTGTAAACATCTGGGGAGAGTTGGTTGGGAAGTGAAATTCCCAAATGGAAGGTCAGGGGTGCAGCTGCAGCCAGAAGTGCCGAGGTAGGACATAGGGAGGTCCTGCTGGAAGAGAGCCAAGGGTACAGCCTCCGGTGGACGGGGGCATTTTCACCAGAGGGTGAACTCACCATGCTTGTGTTAAATTAACCAGTCACACTGCTGATTTCGGGGTTTGGGGGACAAGCAAAGGCGCCACTCACTGTGACTTTAATTTTTTTTCTACCCGGCTCTGCAGTTTATCAAGGATAACTCTCCCCCCCCCCACACACACATTCTTTTCTTTGGAAAGACAGGCTTGAATAACTGTGAGAATCTTGCAGCCTCTTGGACATAATGCAGGTCTAAAGATGAGAAGCGCTGTGGCCAAAGGTAGCAAACCTGAGTTGGAATACTGGCTCACCCTCCACAGCTGCTTAACCTTGACAATAACTATATAATATTACTAATAACTATAGTAATAGCCACTATTTCCTCTTATTATGGGCTGGCTCTTTGTATACATTTTACTTAATTCCCATAGTTTGATTAATATCAAGTATTAAAAATGAAGTAAAAAAAAAAACCTTAAATGTCATACTTTGCCCAGTAATACATAGTTGGCTATAATAGGGGAGCCAAAATTCCAGTCCAGGCATGGTTATGTCTGAAATATGTACTCTGTCCTCTGCATTATGGTTCTATAAGTTCTTTTGCCACCTTATCCACGTACATAAAGTGAGGACAGAGTTGGTTCTTAACATCTAGAGTTGTTGGAAGGAATAGAGCAGGTTCAGAACTGCATGTGCTCAATAGGCACACAGAAATTGGTAGGTATGCTTGGCCTGTGCTTTTGTTTGTGGCCCTCTTGCTTAACACACACACACACACACACACACACACACACACACACACACACACACACACACTCATGACTGTGGTGGAAGACAGACAGGCATACTCCAGCCTGGATTTTACTGATTTTTCCCTCCCCTTTGAGTTTTAGAAGAAATTGAAAAAACACTGTATAGGGCCTGGGTAGTGAGGTTCTGGTGCCCCACATAGAAGTCAGCTCAAATCATTGAAGGCTCATTTTCAGCTTCAGAGTTTTGTGAATCAAGTTGGTATGAAGGCCCTCTTTGCGGACATAAGAATGTGCTCATCAAACGTCCGTGGGTGTGACTGTGTGTGCTAGGGATGAGCAAAAATCCCGTCACCCTTGATTGGTGTTGGCTGGCTGGATGTATCAGTGAGAATGAAGACTTCCTCGTTGCTCTGACTTACCTTGTTTTGTCATTTTTCATGGCATTCTGTGACACACATTGCCACTTTAGACCTCTCATATTCGTCTTGAAGACACATTCTTCCTTGTTTGCCTCCTCCTGCTTAGGACAGACAACTTTTTGTCAGCTCATGGGTCTCCTTAAAGTCACAACCTCATACTGATTATCATAAATATTTCTCAACTTTGAGAATGAAACTCACGGTTACCTCAGACTTCGTGGATTTTGGCCTGGTCTACACGCATAACTCGTTTAATTGGCTCATAACTAGTCTAATTAGTTGCTGTTCTACCTGGCTGAGATTGCGTGCTTCTCTGGGAACTGCTCTCTTCTCAACACCTAAGCATTTAGTAAATTCCTGTCAGCTGAGTGATGGAATGACTTCTGGCCGAAGCCCAGGGAGTTATGTAAAAAGTGCCAGTATGATTGTGTTTAGACTCAAGCCATTAACAACTCAGCTGTTTGGGGAAGAGAGCAGGACTCTCGCCAAAAGTTTAGACTTTGAGAGAAACCTTTTAGAATCTCATCAGGATCCAGGCTGTGTTCTTTGATCAGTTAAGGAAAAAAAATAGTAATTGTCAGGCATAAGCTGAGAATTGGTGGAAATCCTCCACTGTGATGCCCGCACCCCAGCACTCCGGTGAAGGTTTTTTCCCTCCTGTGGCTGAGAGACAATATGCTTGCCGATGCGGCCGGTGATATAATTAAACTTTTGACCACATGCATGACTCTTGAGCAAAAAAAAAGTGGCTAAAGCCCTGTGTCTAACGTGATTGAAGGGTGGAATCCAATGCTGAGGCTCTTCCAACTAATCTCTCCTTTCAGAGTTCTCTAGAAGCAGGCCTTCTAGGGGTCCAAAGTTTACAATAAAACTCTTTTATACTTAAAATGTCATCAAAATACTAAGGCTAGCTCTTCCTGAAACACGAAGGGGTAAGCCTGTCCATTCTTTCCTCTTGACATTTGGTCTAATTCTATCTCAGATAAGTGGGTCTTGGATGTAATCCAGCCGGAATGGGGCACCCTTAAGTTTCTCGGTTTCCATGAGCTTTCTGTATCAGAAAGGGGCGCATCATCCCTCTGCTTGGGGCCTGCAGGAGGAATACCTGATATTTAGATTTCTTAGAAACTATGAAATGTTTGTCAGCACAACAGCCCAGCTGAGAAACTGACTTCATTTGGGAACAGTAAATTTCCCGCTTTCCCAGACGGCTTTCTCAAGCAAGGTTTGGTTTTTGTGTTCACAATGGACTTATTTCAGAGCACCCAGGTGGTGGGGTGCCTCTGAAAGCTCCCTCAGGCCCGGGGGAAATTCGCATTGGCATTTATGTTAGTCATTTTGCAGGTGAAAGGTATTCTGATTTGCATTTCACAATCTGATCTTGCTACCAGCCAAGGGTGAAAATCTGGTGTGATTGGCCGCTAGATCTTTTCCAATGAAGAGTGAAATGCAGCTAATAGCTCGTTAGAGGAAAGTCTCTTGACCCAGGCTAAAATAGGTAGGCAGGTTGGAACAGGTGTCTGTGTTTTGGACTGGAGATAACCCTGGAATGTGGGGCCTGCTGGGGGAGGGGCACACAGCAGTTTGTCAGAATGTAGGCTGGACAGGATTTTTATCCCACCTCAGTACTCCCTTACCACAGCAGCTGTTTTCCTGGGATTTGAAAGGAAGGAGGCTCCGTATTTGGGGAGTTATCTGGATATGTTCTCTCTTCCCCCTGAAGGAAGGAATTTGGGAGTTAGAGTTTATTAGTCTTTATAAACAGCAACTATATTTTCCTCTCATGAGCCTGTTCCAGGTATTCTAGAGAGACAGTATAAATTGGTCAAGTCATGCTCTGCTGCCTTTATTTTCATTGGTCAATTGATGGCCAGGGAAGTACTTGAATCCTTCTTTTCTAAGACAATTGGAAGCAATGTCAACATGGCTCCTGGTGATGGATTTTTAAATGTAATTGTTTTGTATTTAGCATGTTTCAAAATTGATTTTATGAACAAGGTTGCAGATTAACCTTTCTGTAACAGGCTGGAAAAATGTCCACTTGAAAACATGGTGCCCCTAACAGCATTCTTTGTAGCAATCAGGGATAATCTGCTTGTGGGCAGTCATGTTATTAGCTCATTTCCTCAAGCTGTTTCGGAAACTCGTTATCTGATTGCCGCGATGGTCCCAGCTATTGGGTTGGAGAAGAGTTCCATAACTAGATGTAACTTTTTTCCCCCCTTGCTTAAAATGACTATGATAATGGTAATGGAAGAGACATTTCTGTGAAAACACAGTAGTGAGACCACAAGACAAGAAAATATCTTTTGGAATAACTCAGTTTTGAACTATGCCAGTGTGTTTAGAGACCTACATGCTTTGCCTAGATGAGTTCTGGGCTGTTACCATTAATGGCATCCTTGGGTGAGTGTTTTATATAACCATTAAGTTACTGTTTGTCTGGCATTTCCTCCTTTAGGAAATGAGGTAGTGTGCAGAAAAGAAATTAAATAAATTCTTTTTTTTCCTTTTTTATGGCCTTTATGGTTTCCATGAAAACTTTTATTTCTGGGGACCTCAAAGTGTATTTGCTGTTGGCAAATGCTAATGTTCTCCTAACTAAATGATTTCAGAAGCTGATAGGAGGTGGGCCTGCTAAATAAATAAGAAATGCTTTGTAATCTCTTCCTTCCCAATATCTTGAATCATTGCTAGACATTTTCATTTCTCTGGTGTGGTGTTTACCGGGAGGATGCAAATTTCTTGGAAAGAGGGATCCTAACATTATACTCTTTGTTTTCACTGTGCATGGTGTTTCTGCAGTAGATTATGTTATAGACCAAATTGTCAGCAAAGAAGAATAAAAAGCAATGCCAGGCAAAACTTCCCCATTTTTTAAAATTTTCATTTGTGAAGAGTTTGATAGCAATATTAAAAAGTAACAAGAGTATCTAACATATCTTTTACGTTAATCATACAAGAATCGGTATTAAGAAGTAGTTTTTATGTGTTCAAATGGTTCCTAGAAAAGAGAATGTAACTTCCCCCTTCAGGTGGATGGCCTGTGTTCTGCTGGCTACCCAACAATCCACTTACCTGCCTAGTTTTCAAGTGTAGCTGCAAGCTCTTAAAAGTTTTACCAGGGTCAGTCTGTATATAAAATATGCTGTTTTCCCTAATTATTCTAAGATCCCTTCCTATCTGATATGGGAAGGATTTTTCTTTTTTTCATGTTAAGAAGTAGTTCTCATCTCTCAAATCTTCTTTGATTAGCCACCTGTTATGGTTTATACCTTCAGAAGAAAACTAAAGAAAAGTTCAGTGATATTATTCTGCATTACGCTTGAAGATTTAGGGTAAAGGGGACATTGTGTGATGTCAGGAAACAGTTCTCGGTGTCGTCAGCGTCAGCAGAGCGGAGTAATTGCCCTCTGCTGTGGCTTTGTACCCCTTGATGCAGGGCGCCCTTGGACAGCTTCAGTGATGACGGGCATGAGACAAATCGCTAACCGTGGTGTGTAGTGAATTTAGTGCCACTGCATTTTTTAATGTGTAAGTAGGCTTAGGTTTTTATCTCCCTTATCTTAAGCCCCCGTCAAGATCAAACTCCAGCAAGCATTCACATCCACAATTGAATCTCACCAGCCCCTTTCTTTAAGTTAACATTAGTTCAAACTTTCCCTACTGTCTCTGTCAATAGTGCTTTTAAAGGCAGGCATTAGAGTTAAGTTTGCCTTCCTCTGTTCCCCCACACTGCAGAACTCCAAGCCCAAGGGCTTCTTTTAATAGGCATTAGTTGAGGCCGAGAATCGGGTAGACATTTGTGAAGGAGACTTGAAGTTTGGAACAGAATTGGTCTTTATAGTTTTTCCATGGGGGGAAAATCTTCTTAGGAGAATAAAGGCTGCCTACTAATCTGCTACCATCTGGAGAATGAAGAAGCCAGAGGTTGTTGGCACCAGGTCACATCCCTTATGTAAACTGTCAAATTCTTTTCATATTAATGGCATATTGAGTCTAATCAGGGGGTATCAGGCAGAGCTTATTTATTGATTCTCTCTCTCTCCCTTTCTCTCTGCAGGCGAGGTCTCTTAGCATTGTTGCAGTATGAGAGAAGGACAGAGTGTAGCTAACTGAAAAAAGAGGTTTCGTTTGTGAAAGATGCTCCCTTGTGCTCCCATGTTGCCTACTGTTTAGTGATGTCTGAAGCCAGGAGTAAACTTCCCCAAGGTTCTTCTAAACAAGCTTTTGTGTCTGACTCTATTAAAGACAGTTGGACGACTTCTTCCGGTCGGCGAGAAGGGCAGTCGATAGCCACTGTACTGATCCCACATTTGAAATTGAGTGATCCCCATTCTGGCTTTCCTAGAGAACGATTACACATGCATCTGAGTGTCAACATAGGTGTGTGGCTTGGAGCCTTTTGGACACGTAGAACACCTGCAGTCACCCCAAGTCTCCTGCGTCCTCTAAGTGCTAACCCATGAAAATCCTTTGCATTTAAAACATTCTTATGAAAACCTCTGGCCTCCCATAGACACAGGGCCAGGTATACCGGGCAAGTCTTGATAGCTGTATTCAGAGTAGAATTATTCCCCAAACTGGTGCAGATTGATTCTGTTCATTCTAAAACTGCTGAGCTCTCCCCTCTAATAAATAAAAGCAGACCCACATTCTCATTCTCACAGCCTTGGGTAGGTAAAGGTTGCCCTCTCTAAGTCACAGCGTGAAAACCTAATTATGATATTCCCAGAGACGCTTGCCTATGGTACAAGCTAAAGGAAGCCATGAAAAGAACACATTCTTGAATTAAATGTTGTCCACCTAGGACGTGTGGACAAAAACACGTCTGGCATTCAGCGAGTGTTCTTTGAACAAAATAAATAAATAAAAAAAGAATGACTGTAAACTGTTTTATCCAGATGGTCTTTTCAGTTGCAGGAGAAACCAAGAGACGCAACCTAAAAATTTCAGCAACCTGAATTAAATAAAAGAGCAAACACAGAGTTCCCATGTATGGAAATTACTTTAAAATTCTGAAATGAGAGAATTTTTCCTTGGGTCCTATATTCCATGGGTGTTTTTCTGTTTTTTTCTTTTTCCCCCTTACCCCGTGGTTTCATATGTAAAGTAGAAAATGAAAACCAGACCCAGTGACCCAAAGGGGATGAAGCCTGTTTGTTTTGTCCATTATATTTCTCTGCTCAAATCTAGATGCCTTGCTTCTCTGTCCCCCGTGTTTGAAGTTGAGAGCTGGGAACAGACAAGAGATTGAGGTCCCAGGGAGAAGCCAAGTTCAGCCGGAGCTGGTGAACTCCCTGGGACGAAGGGCATATGACTTGAGCTAAAGACACTCGAGTATGACATTTCTGTCAGCAGTACAGAGCCCCTCTCTGTGCCTTTACAAACAGATTTTTTTTGGGGAGGCTCCGTGCGTGGCACCACCTGAATGCCGTGCCAGTTTTCCTTAGGTTATAACTGGCTCCAGTGGACGACAGGGAGCTTACACCCGAGCCCCAGATGACAAAGCACTTTCCACCGATGACATTTTGCTGGAATTTTGAGGGGGGGGGAATCCATCGTGGGAGACACAGTATGATGATATTGTGCAACAACAGAATGATTCTGTAAGAGGTCAACAGCAAGGAAAGTGGATGGATGGTAGGAAGGTGGAGACTCGGGAAAGAGAGCGCATGAGAAATGTCTGTGTGTCTAGTAGCTCACATAGATGGGGGGCGGGGAGGAGCCATGGGAATGGGAGGCTGATTCTAGGACTGAGTTTTGTTGGCAGCATGTTCTGCCCTGATGTTTGAATGTGTTTTAATCCTAGGCTGCAGTGTCCCGGGCTAGGGACCTTAAGTAATTACTATTAAGAATGTCACAATAAACTGGAGCCATTAGAAGGATAGTCAAGATTTACTCCAGCTGACAAGCACTATAAATATGTGAGTAATTTAGGGATCCTTTCTGTGGCTGGGCCCCATAAAATGGCCTCTTTCCTCCCAGGCTTTCAACTTCTCACCTGCAAAGCAGCAATCAGAGTTATTCATTCTTTTCAGCCAGCTTGTAATTTATCTGACTGCAGAGAACCGTGACGGGACGCAGATTGTGGTTGGGGCGGCGCCCGCAGCACCGCACCTTTTGCTCTTTTTGTGTGCTTTGCAAGGGACTCACCCACCTAGCTCTGCCCGGTTCTCAGCAGGGCTGTACAAGCAGTGCTCTGGAGAGAGACCAAGAGGCGGAGTTCAGAGTGGCGGCCAGCAGGGGGTGCCCTTGCCAGATAAGAACAGGTTTTTCCCCGTGCCAGCACAGCACAAGTCACATACGCTGCCACCCTGGCCTTTTTAAATTAATTTGGCTCAAGATTCGACCCCAGAAACATTTTATTTTGTGCTCCCAGGTCCCGGGCCACACCTGTCTAATCAGTTCTGTCCGGCATCACATTCAGTTTCTTTTTTGTTGCTAGCGGTAGACTCCTCCGCTTTGCCTATGCTGCCTTCTGGTCACCTTTTACTTAGAAACTAGAGAGGGGGTTTTCTTTCTCTCTTTCTGTATCACGGGTCAAGCTGAAGGGCACAGTCACCTGCAGGGAACAGAACCGAGTGTGTTCACTGAGCATTTTGCTGTTTTACATGACCTCACCATAAAGGAATGTCTCTACAGGGAAGGAAAAACCTGTTTCAGAAAGCAACCCAGAGCTTTGTTTTCTCCCCGTCAGGGTGACAGCCCTTTTGGTTCCTGCCAGTGGGTATACACTGGGAAGGTGGGAAACGATCCTGAAAATTCCTCGGGTGGGCGAGTGTTCATTCTTTAGCCTTCTAGCCGGGAGGACAGTGTCTGGTTCCCAGGGTGGTTCAGAACAGTGATTCAAACAGTCCAAACCCATGTGATTAGTATATTGGTCTCTCTCTCCTCTCTTCTCTCTCTTCTCTCTCTCTCTCTCTCTCTCTCTCTCTCTCTCTCTCTCTCTCTCTCTCTCTCTCCCTTCTCTCTCTTTGTGTGTGTGTGTGTGTGTGTGTGTGTGTGTGTGTGTGTGTGTGTGTGTGACTGGATGAAGCATTTTGCTTCTTAAAACATGGATTCTATGAATTTGTTGCCTGGACTTTGTTGGGTACAGCTCTCCCAGCCAGCCATCAGCGCGCACCCGGCCTTGTTACCATACTGTAATGCTTTATTAGGCAAGCCTTTTCTTGAATGCCTGAGCCACTCACTAGGTTCCTGTGCCCTCTGCCCTGCTGGATGACAAGCTGCCCTGACGCTGGAGTGATTCCCACTCTGGCTGGGGCAGGTGCTGCTGGGCACTGCTTCGGGCCGCCAAGCCCTCCTCCGCACCCCTGCCCTCTGCCGCTGGCCCTCTGTTCTTGGTTCATCCTTAGGCAGCCGTGGGTGCTGAATGGTTGCTTACTGTTACAAATAAGAAAGAAAAAGAGCCGTATCGCAAACAGGTCCTGCCTAGGTTGCAATGGGAAATCATCGAGTTAGAATCCCGGATGCCTTTCAGAAGTCCTTGTGCAGTGAGTTAACTGGGATGTTTTGGTAGTTGCCCGCCATTCAGGGACGTGAGGGTTTCCTTGTTTTTGAATGACTTACAAGCCACTCTGCCCTTTCAGGTATCTATAGACACAGTCACAACTCTTTGGTATCTGTTGGCTCTGTGTTGCTTACGTACATGGCCCTGGTTAAGCTAGCCATGTGCAAATTAACGCCCCCAAATTAATTTTTAAAACAATGACATTTATGTTCTCTTCTTCAATCCTAGCGTTAACAGAGTCATTTCATGCCTGCCCCTCCAACTCATTTTCATTTTAGAAGTCATCTTTAGGCGACGTGTTTCCCTAAGCCTCATTGTTCATGAATTATATTGTGAATCCATTTGGACACCGACCAGGAACTTGGTATAATTGCTCATGTGCAAGTAAAAGCTTTCTCTGTGTATTAATTAGTTGATACAAGGGATTAAGATGGCTACAGGAGAGACATTGCTGCTTCCCTCTGAATAGTTAGGCCAAGGTGGGTGCCAGGGCTCCGTCTGCTCCCATTTGCTCGGCACGCCCCCTTGATAAAGGCACGGAAGTTGGAGAGCAACAGGACTTCCTGAGGCAGAAGAACACAGGATCGTTTGGATTCCCTGTTTCTGTTGATGCGAAATGTGGGCTATTAATCAAGGCTAATTATAAGCACTGAGTTTAGAACAAACTAAAGGCCAGCTTAGGGCATGGTTCTTTCTGTAATTATGGACTTTAAGGTACCAGGGTAATTACTAGAAATTAGGGGTCCTTCATTTTAGGGTCTTCTCAAAATATGGAAGCAGTTTCTCTCCCCATTCAGGGCCTGCCCTCCGCTCTGAACTTGAGTTAAACAGATACAACAAGCTTTTCAGTACGCCTTAGATGCACTGTGTTGTGATTCAGGAGTTATAGAAAGAATCCCGATAGTTCTGGCTTACCTTCTCCTCACTTGGAATCTTCTAGTATTTGAATTTTAAATAAAAGTTGTCATAGACATGGTTAGGGCAGAATTTAATAGTTCACTGCCCTTTCCTCGAAGACTGTTTCTTGGAATGCTATGTTCTTTCAAAAGAAAAATCTAGAATCTTTTCTATAAGTAAATTTACTATCACACCTTTTGCTTGAAAGACAGTAGCCTGTAATTGCTTCACAGTGTGTGTTTCAGAATATAGCTGCATTTCTGTGGTGACATGCTCTAAAAACATTCTTGTGTTTTTAGAGGAGGCCTCTAAAAAGCCACCTGTAGGACTCCAGAGGGGAGGGGAGGAGAAGGGAAGGGAGGAGGCTCACCTCCCGTGCAGAAAGCCCCAAGGCCACTGTCTG
Organism: Peromyscus leucopus; assembly: GCF_004664715.2. Lineage (NCBI taxonomy): Eukaryota > Metazoa > Chordata > Mammalia > Rodentia > Cricetidae > Peromyscus > Peromyscus leucopus. The sequence continues at coordinate 18,376,076 of NC_051074.1, read as the reverse complement.
GTGGCCTGCCGTCTCTTGTAGCCAGGGTGCAGGTCTGTGTTCTCACCTGACCATGCTATAACGTCTCTGCTTAGGGAAGAAACATAAAGATCTTGGCAGTGACCCCATTTCTGCTCATCACGGACAGGGCCACTGTCTCCTATGGCTGTTGTCTTATGTCCAGGACAGTTGCTTTCTAATTTGCTAGGAGATTTTTATGAGAAGATGGGCTTTTCTTAAAGGAAATGTCATTTCTGTTCAAGTTCAGTAGAGTTGGCTTCTGCTGTGAGCAGTCAGAGCTTTGACTTACATGTGCACACACTTACACGTGTGTTTGTGCCCATCTTGTTATTAATTCAGTGAGTGGAGACTTAATGTACATATATGTCATCCTCATGCTGTCATGAATCACAGTGGCATGTTTTGTGAGTGTGTGTGTGTATGTATATGTGTGAACATGTGAGTATGAGTGTGTATCTGTGAGTGTGTGTCTGTGTGTGTGTGTGAGAATGTGTGAGTGTGTGTGTTTCTATGTGTGAGTGTGTCTTTGTGGGTGTGTGTGTGTATGTTTACTTATGTGTATGTGTAAATGTGTATATGTGTGAGTGTGTGTGTTTATGTGTGTGTATTTATGTGTGTGTCTTTGTGTCTATATGTATATGTGTCTATGTATGGGTTGTTTCTGTGTGAGTGTTTGTGAGTGTGTGGGTGTCTGTATATCCATGTGTGTGTATATGTATGTGTAAATATGTGTGAGTGTGTCTATGTGTAGGTATGTTTCTGTGAGTGCCTGTGTGTATGAGTGTTTCTGTGTGTGAGTGTGTGTGTGTGTGTGTGTGTGCTTTGTGTGATTAGGCTTAGAGAAGGGACTTAGGTAGGTCAGTAGGCTGCAAGGAATTGTGGTAGAACTGGCAATTGTTATGATACACTCTTTTGTCCTGACATGCCATTTTTAAGAATTTTTAGCACCAGTTCCCATTGTAGATATATTACCACTAAATCTAGAAACAGGTGGATTTGTAAAAATGCAAAGGGCTTATACTGATTTTATAAAACTGAAGTGTAATTTTACATCTAAGACATGTTATTTATTTACTTATTATTTGTAGTGCTGCAGATTAAACCCAGGGTCTTAAGCTTGCTGTGCAGATATTCTGTCTCTTAGCTAGGCTCCCAGCCTATATGATCACATTTTAAGTACCTCTGAGGTAGCTGATTTCATCATCACATCGGCTTAGATCTCTAATAAATTCAGAAGTTTTATTCATGTTGGTATGTGATTCTTTTATATCTCATGATTCTCCACACATTCACCAGGGCCTCTGTCTAGCCATGCTGAGAGGTGCCTGTGCTTCTGCTGGCCTGACTTCACGGAGCGTCCCTGAGGGAAGTTGCTGCATTTCACAGGCAAGCATTGATGACAGCTAGTGGGCTCCGTGGCTGCCTTACGTCCTTATGGTTTTGCTCTTTTACCATTTTATCACTTAAGTGCTAATATAGTGCTCTTCTAATTGCTCTCTCCTGGCTTTTTTGTGGGTTACTTCTTCATCACAATCTTTACCCCGCCCTGTTGCTTTCCCTATTCACACACACACACACACACACACACACACACACACACACACACACACACACTGCATACTGGAGATGCACTGTTATTTCAGATCACATGCCAACCCCCCCGGCACCCCAATATCTTAGTGTACCCTAAAAATGACACACTAATCTCTACTTTGGGTTCCTTTCTGTACCTGGGTATTGATATTTTCAGGTTAGTAGCCGCTTTGTTCTTAGAAAGCGGAATGTCACAAGAACCCTGTGGATGATGTCTGCTATTTCCTGGTTTCAGACATCACAGCCTAAGATCTGAATCTCTGTGTGTACTTTGTTCCAAACTCCCATTTACCTGGTGCCGTAATTTCTCACTTTTCTGGAATACAGAGATGACTTTTTTGGTCAAGTGCCAAAGCCGCTGGAAATGTACACATTGGTTCATCCTTCCCCTTTCTCCTGGTTCTACCAGGAGGGTAAACTCAAGGTCATTGAAGTAAATCAGAAAAACTGGAAACCAAGTTGTTGATTCTTTACCTGTTCCTTGCAGGCTCCCCATATATTCTGGAAGAACTCATACACATTTTTTCCCCCTCCTCTACATTATAAAGATTTATTTCGTCTCTGGCTCCACAAAAAGGAAGTAGAACTTGGTCTTTGGGGGCTTTTTAAAATACAGAGTACCAGTGACATCATGGGATGACCAGAATCCTGCTTTTTATTAAAGGACACATGGAACCCAGTGTGACACATAGGACGAGTCTTTCTTATCCTGTTTCTTGCAAATGATTTGTCTACAGTTTTAAGCTCTGTGAGATGTTTTGTAGAAGTTGAAGGGCCATGAAATGGACGTTTTTCTGGAGTTTAAAAAGTAAATATTAACTTTAAAAATTCAAACAATGACATGGGGGGCAGTAAGGAGGTTACTTGCCCCTCTCTGTTCTTGCTGTCATTCTTGGAGGATTAACCGGGACCCGTTGAAGGGATGGTAATGAATTGTTTGAGAGGCAAATTTGAAAATCTTTATTAAGTAGTAAGAAAAGAGAACAATATTCTGTTACCTGATCCGTTCACACCTTTGCAAATGTGCCTGGAATAGACCCAAAGCTTAAAACCCGAACGGTACTGTAGACAGTGTTTATCGCCTTCTGCTTCCCCTATGGTTGATAAAAGTTGAGTGATGGGATTTGAAAGGAAGCCAGGAGCTTTTTTTCTGTATGTGTGTGATGTCTACAGCTGAAGTAATTTCAGGCACTCCTTCTCGTGAAGATGTATGTATGTGTTGACGAGGGACGAAGCTTTCCGATGCTTTCCTACACGCTTTAAAGTATCACTAACAAAACCATTGGCAGCGATGGCAGCATTTTGTTTTATTTTAAGCTAGACTCAACTGTTTTCCTAAGTTTCTTTTAGCAAGCTGGGTACCATCTCCACCAACAGCCATTTGATTTCCATTTGAACTTTCCTGGCAGAAATGCCCTGTCGATAGAGTCCAAGCTAGTTCATCCCCTTTTGTGTGTAGAGAATTAGACACATGAATGCTGCAAATTAATCAAATATGAGGCCATAATAGAAAGCCCTCACACACAAACATGACAGTTGAAAGCTGCTTTGAATGGCAAGGGAAAAGCCTGTCAAATAGACATGAAACATCATGGCTTGTGAAGGCCCTGGAGTTGTTGGGGTTGACCAGACCTGCATGCCACTACTTACTGGGGGGCAAGAGCACAGGGTGGGGAATGGGGACCACCAGCCCCAAAGGAGGGGTCTCTTTTCAACGGCTGTCTTCCATTGAGAGAAACTTCTGGGACTATCAATGAGCCCCCTTGCTGAGGCAGGGTTAGAGGTCAAAGTGCAGAGCCCGCTGCCAGCCTGCCCCAGAGGACAATAGTAAAGCCATTCTGTACACATGACAAAGACGGGTATCCCGAAGCAGTGTTCTCAGGCACCGAGTGAAAGAGCAGTTAAGTTGAAATTATGCAGCGTCATGTAAACTTGACTTTTCTCCGCCCCCTTCTTTCCCAGAGTTGAAACTTGATGGACTCGGCTATTTATTTATTTATTATTTACTTATTTATTTAAGTTCCTCTGGCAGTTTATTAATTTATAGAGCCTTTTTAATCATTTAGCTCTTTGTTAAAAAATTGTTATGTAAAAGAAAAAGTTACTGGCTGACTAATATACCCGGCCCTCTTTAAGCTAGAAAAAATACATACGCACTTCTGAGTAGGCATAAAGCATACAACAGATATAGCCAGTTTTCCTGTGCAAATGACAGACGCATAATTCAGCAACATACTAATGTAGTTGAATTAAATTTATACGCTTAGGTATTATTTCCCAGAGAAACATGAAAAAAAAAATCTAGAGTTTAAGTCCTATGAAAATATTAACAGGAATCACTCAAGTATTTATATTGAGATACTCCATATCTGGGTTTGATATAATACAATTTATTAAACATAAACAGATGAAATAAGAGAAGCCCCAATGTAAACATAAAACAAAATGAAAACTTGGCATATGAATAGACAGCACAGCTATGCATATTTTCCTGACTCTATCTTGATAAAATTGAAAGTTACCCATAAAATACTATTCTGTGGTCTTTCCGTTCATATTTTTTTGTTCCTGGCATGGTTTAAATTTCCAAATGTGTTTATTTTTCTTCCATTTCATTTTCAATGGCAGGGTGAGGATTCTATCAGGTTTTGGTTGGTGCCCATTAGTTCTGGGGTTGACTTCCTTGTGGCTTTCATTTGGAGTGATATCATATTATTGGCCTTTACATTTGCCAGAGTACTTCGAACTTTCTATTCTCTACCACCAAATCCCCGCAATAGTGACGTAAAGCGTTTGCCTCTTGGCCAAGTACCCACGCTGAGAGGTGTGTGGGTTCTTGGGAGGAAGGCTGTGGGGTGGGAAGTTTGGACTCTTCGTGCACAGTGCTTGGCGTCTGGATTTATGTAACACTTCCAACTGTTTACATACTTCTGAGATCAGATAATGAGGAACTGGAGGAACTGGATGTGTATTACTGTGCACTCTTAGCAAGTTAATAATTCTAAATGTGAAAAACAGAGTAAAACGGAAGACAAGCATGGTGGGGGGGGGGTCTCACAGAGACTGTGCAGGATATTCCTGGTGATGCTGTTAGGAAATGCATATTCTAACGAAGGTCACCATGTCAAAAAGACTAATGCAAACCAGGATTAAAATATCCGAACTGTGGTTTCTACTTTCTCCAATATCGTAATATTTGGCAGACCTTCACTGGTGCCTCTGGTGGACTTGGGTGGTTTGGGAGTTCTGTGCCATTTTGATCCTGACGTTGGAAACAGGGCAAGTACACTAGTGACTGATATTAGTGACAGCAAGACCTACACAAGCGTCAGCACCAAACAGTTATCAGATGTTGTTGGGATTTAAGGGCCGAGGACGTCACACATGATGGAGGGGTCTAGAAGGATCTCTTAGGCTAGACGGGTGTGAAATGTTAGACTTTTGAAAATGTGGAATGGAGGGGAAGGTCAGGAGGCCAAGATAGAGACAGCAGAGTTCAACTTCTGACAGTCATTTGTCAGGCCATTTTTGCCTGCAGCGTCTTCCAAGAAAATGATTTATGCTGGACACTTGAGTAAGCAGACCCAGCTGCTCAGCCTGGGAAGCAGTATCTCTCTTCCACCCAGCTCAGCACCCCTCCACCACCACACACCCCCAGTCCTGGCCCTGTTCCTTATATGAAGGAATAGATATTTCTCTACAGGTTAGTCTTCCAGGTCACATTTTGTAAGACCTCCTGGATGGAGCCTTTTGGATGTAAACAGGGGCCCCTCCTGGGATGTTTTTAAATCGGAAGCTAAGAAGCTCCATGTACCAGGAAGGTAGAGAGGAGCCCCAGTTGGGAGCAGGATGATTCTGAAGTGAGAACTGTCCTTGAGAGGGGGAGTCTTACAAAGGGGGGAGAATGGAGAGAGAAAGCCCTGTTCTGTCATTGCTAGAAACCCAAGTGTGCTGACTAGTTTTATGTCAGCTTGATGCAAGCTACAGTTGCCTGAGAGGAGGGAACCTCATCTGAGAAATTGCTTCCATAGCACTAGGATGTAGTCTCACTTGTAGAACATTTTTCTTAACTAGTGATTGATGTGGGAGGGCCTAGTCCATTGTGAGTGGGACCACCCCCAGGCTGGTGGTCCTGGGTTCTGTAAGAAAGCAGGCTGAGCAAGCCAGTAAGCAGAACTTCTCCGTGGCCTCTGCAGCAGATCCTGCCTCCAAGTTCAGCCTCAGTTTGAGTTCGTGTCTTGGTTTCCCTCAGTAGACTGGGAGTTGGGATATGTAAGCCCAATAAATTTTCTTCTCCCAGTTAGCTTTGATCATGAGTTTTCATCACAGTAATATTAAACCTAACTAAAGCCACAGGTAAGAGGGCTACAAGTATCAAACATGGAGGCTTCCAGAGAAGAAGGGAAAGTCATGTTGAGTGTTTGGGAGAGAAAAAACATCTGACCATGAGAAAGGACAAAAAAAAAAAAAAAAAGCACCAGGAGGTGACACTCAGGTTCTCAGGAAAGGGACAGAGTAAGCCTGACGCTTAGAAAAGTCAAGCTTGACTTTGGGTAGGGATGGGGTGTGGCCTGTTAGTATAGAATTATTCAGAATTAGCAAGGACAAGGGTGGTCCCTTTGTTAAAGGTCTGATCAGTAAGAATGAACTGCTAATTGAATGTCACTCTTTCGCAAGGAGTTTATTTCTCGGAGTCGGGTATGGCTTCGAGAAAACCTTTGCATCTGCCTTGTGCCGTCATCTGGAGGTCTGCAAAACCAGCAGCTGGTCGTGGATTTAACCCCACTTGCTTTCATGTTGGTGTGTGAACCCACTGAGAAACTAGGCCCTCCCCGTCAACATTTTACAACGCAAGCAGTCAGCTCCGTAATTTAATGCTGGCTCTTCCAATATAAATATTATATTATGAGTATAATTTCCCATTATTACCACAAGAAATTATCTGGATGCTAAGAATAATTCAGCTTTATAAGGTCGTCCACCCATATATTCTTTTTAAGCCCAAATGTAAAAAAAAAAAAGAGAGAGAGAAAACACAGCTTTCCTTCCAGCGTTCTCCCTTGCTCTAGATTAAGAGTCCTGTGGTGGCAGAGTCAGATGACCCAGTGGGTGTTCCAGAAATGTTACTTCTGGTGGTTAGCTGAGGTCACTGTGGTCGGCTAGCTTTGTCACAGATTTTGGAAACGTTGACGTTGACAAATAACGGAGATGTGCCTCACCTGTCTGGTTCCTCAGTACTTCAAGTCCAGCTCCAGTGTAGCAGGATCTTAGGGCCCCACAACAGCACACCTTCGCCTAGATCTGAATGTTATCTCACTTGAAAATTCACTAGAGGGTCAGGCATGGTGGCACGCGCCTTTAGTCTCAGCACTCCTGAGGCAGAGGCAGGAGGATCTCTGAGTTCGATGCTAGCCTCGCCTACAAAGTAAGTTCTAGAACAGCCAGGACTACCCAGAGAAACCCTGTCTGGAAAAAACGAAAACCAGAAATAATTGTGCTAGAGAAATATTATCTGTGTGAGCAAGTAGCAACTTCCAAATAGTATGCGTGTGCACATGTGTGTACACACACACACACACACACACACACACACACACACACACACACACATATACACAGTGGATTTAAAAAATGTAACTTCAAAACTGTGTGTCTATGGGAAGGGTATCTGTGGGAGGGCAGAGGAAGAGCTAGGTAGAATGATAAATGAAAATATAAAAGGGGGGGGCTTTATTTCATTTGGTAAATTTTCCATAATTTATTAGAGCTTGTGCACATTGTGGCAATCTTTTTTGCTCTGTCATTAATGAATTGCTACATCATTAATTTTGTCAAGGGATCAAGAAACATTACTGAGCTGAAAGAAAAATTCTGAATGAATATGGTTGGGCCTGAATTGCTGATGGGGTTAATGTAATTCTGTCACATGGGATTTCCTTGATGGGGGAAACCTTTCCTTGTGAGTGACTTGGCCACAGCCAGCAGGGACAGTGGGGATACATTTGCCTAAACAGGAGTGGGCTATGCGGATGCCCTGCGTTGAGTTCCGCGAGTTTCCTCGTGACATCTTCCTGGCCCTCGTGGCCTTTGTTTTCATCCTGGAGATTGAACCGATAAGGTGCTCATATATAACTCATATATTCACCTACTTAGAAGTACATTGAAAGGTCAGGCAGGAGATGTTTTGAAACGTCACTTGAAATAGCGATTTTTAAAAAAGGCTTAAAAAAAACCCTTTAGATGGAAATATTTAAGGCAGTGCTTGGGAGATGGTCTCAGAACTTCTATCCAAGCACTGACTTTAGCTTTTAGTTTCCTGGTGGCTGTGGAAAGAGAAACCTGATCATTCAGATAGTTTTAATTTTTTTTCATGAAAGAAGCCACCCAGGGTGTGGGTGGGGGAGAAAGGTGGCATGAGATATTTGTCACGTGGCTCATAATGTAAGTGGTGCCACTCAGGGTGTCCGTCTTTATTTGAGGTTGTAGGTTGTGTTTTATTGGCTTGTTAATAACCCCCTAAAGACCAAATTCACGCCATTGAACCAAAACTCAAAGGCGACATTTCAGCAGGAGCTGTGGGTTGTGGTATGGATGTCCAGGTGTGCTTAATTTGGTTATCTGCCTTGAACAGTAGCAGAGTGTAGGGATCCTGAAGCTTAAGCAGGAATCGTAGCTCAGCTACTGAATGTAGCTTCCCTATGGCACTTCACCTATTCATGAAGGGGCATTTTCTTGACAAGCAAGACCCCATAGATTTTTTTCAAAGCAGTTGTCCTCTGTTAGTTGAAGGAAAGATCATATGGTCTTCCTGTCGAATACTAATGGAAAGGTAGTGTCCGCATTGCAGAATCACACCCAAGATCCCATCCACAGTGAGTGCTGATCCCAGGGAGACTTTGGATAGGTATAGTAACAGCCCATTGTGGTGGATGGGACGTGGGCATACAGTGTTAGACTGAGGAGCTGGAAGAAAAAGAAGAAGAGTCCTGCTGTATATCATCCTCTTGACAGATGAAGAATCTGCTATTCAGGGACATCAAGTCCCTTGTCCATGTCTCCCAACTCAGCAATACCATGTGTGACAGCAGAAAACAGAAGAGCAAATGGATGACTTCTGTCTATGTCCAGACAAAAGGGGAGGTCACTCCAACTTAGGTGGGAAATGACTCCGGTAGTTGAAAGAAAGTAGGACAGACAGATGACACTTTGAGAGTCCATTCCACTAACCAAACAGGAGATCAGAATATCTTCACCAGTGTTTTTACGCACAGCCAGATTTGTCTGCTGATCACGAGTAAGGCTATGCTCCCGACACCTGTAATGGTCAACCTCCATCATCGATGTGACTGGATTTTAGAATTACCTCGACACGTGTCTCTGAGCATGTCTCTGAGGGCCGTTCCAAAGAGGTGTAACTGAGGAGAGAAGACCCATCCTGAGTGTGGACGGTACTACCCCATGGGTTAGCATCACAGACTGAATCACACAGGGAAACGGAGGAAGACGGCTGAGTACCAGCATGCATCTCCCTCTGCTTCCTGACTGTGGATGCTCAGGACCAGCCGCCTCACCTTCTCCCTGCTCCAGCTGGGGCCATCCCCACTGCCTTAGCTTCCCCACCCTGAGGGTCTGGACACCTCAGATGAACTCTTCTTCCCTTCCACGGGCTTCTGTCAAGTATTCTACCACAGCAGTGAGAAAAGTAGCTAACACGACGCTTGAGCAGGAACGGCTGTCTCACCCACCAGAGAGTTACCAGGTAACAGACTCCGCTGGCCCCCTCACCATTTTATAGTATCTGAACGGCTTTCACTGGGCCATTCTGTTTGATAATACAGCCAATATTTTTTTTTTATAAAAATTGAAAATCTTCGTATGCTGTAGATATTTACATAAATATATAAAATTGAAGCTGAAAGCAATTCATTCTTCACTTTTTCATTGTGAAAGCAATCTTAAAAAATAAATTCTCAGCATCAGAGGCACGAATTGTCAGTGTTTCAGCCTTTGAGAAAACAGAATAAATCTAGTTTTAGCATAACTACTCTAATACTCTTCGAATACCAAAGTGTTTTACAGTAACAAGTTAGAGACAGGATCCAATATGAAGATATTATCCTCTCAGCTAGCTGTTCCTTCAGTCAATTTCAGAGCACACATTATGCAAAGCAATATGCATATACCCAGTCCTTTTTTCAAAGTATATTTATGTTCTCAGATTTGGAATAGAAAAGCATTCAGCAGGAAGTCTTTTTTTTTTCTTTTGTGGTTTTCATTTGTTTGTTTGTTTGTTTGTTTCAAATCAACTCCTCAGAGGATAACTGGTCTTCTGGTAGCATCTACATTCCACTATCTGTCTTTGCAGAGGGGACATTTCTGTTTCCTATAGTAACTGCACACCTAACTGCAGGTTGGGTGTGGAAAATCTCCCTTTACAGGTGTAATAAGCAACTTTCAAATAGCTCATATTTTCCTTCAGTTAGAGTATAAATATTCTTTGGATTACACCTCTTAAAGTTTCATATATGAAATGAAGTGAACTTAAGTAGGTGTAATCACATTTTTGATAAAAATGTAAAGTTGGCATTCTGCTACGAATTATACTGTAGGAGAGGAAAATTACGAGGGAACTCTTGGGAAGTTATCTGTATAAACATCATTACTATCGAGGAATTCATTTATTCCCACTTCTTGTCAGGAAGCACTTATTGCTCACGTGGGTCCACGACTGTCCTATACCCCAATAGGGTTGCAAATAAGTAGGAAATAATCAAGAAATACATATTTGGGGGACGTTTGGGTTTGCTTTTGTTTTTTGATGAGGCAGACACTTGTGAAAGAGTTAAATGGTAGGGTAGAAGAAGAGTCACAAAGAGTGATCAGAAAATACAGTCTCAGACAGCCAAAGTGTGGTGAAGAACGGCTGTGGAGGAAATGGGACCACGGTGGACTGGTAGGGGACCACTGCAGGAACACCATGTCACTGGGATTAAAGGGAAGGGACACAGCGCTCATGCATGCCAAGGCCAGTGAAATCCTCCTCACTTCTAGACCCCTTTCTGTGTGGATTCCCACCGTCATTGGTGTATTTCCTAGAACACTTCCGATTCTGTTGTCTAACTGCCCATCTTAGCTGGGAAATTCCTTTCCTTTCTGGCCCCAGCACTTTCCTTAAATATGAAAGCGGCGGACCACATTTAAGAAAGGAAGAACACAAAGCCAGCCTCAAGATGAGCTAAGGCTCCCTTGTCCCTTTCAAATTCAGATGGGTTCTTTTTGCTACAATAAATATTCCCCTTTTGGAAAGTGAGTACAGGGCAGGAAAACGATATGTTTAAACATACATGGCTTTTATTGTTGCATAATTACTAAGCCAGCCCAAATTGGATGGGTCTCATTAATAAAAGGATAAGAAAGTAAGTCAAGACATAATTAGGTCACAGCATTTGACCTTCCCTTTTTGCCTTTATCTGCCAAAGCTTTGGCCTTAATATGGACAAAGAGCAATTTAAGTCTCTTTCTGTTCCTATCCTTTTTCTCAGAGCTGCTTCAAATCTAAAGCTCTAATAAAGAAAGGGATAATAAAATAGCAAGGAAAGTATAATGGAAATTATATTGACTCTCAAGAAGTTTGGGAAGAGAAATATAATATCCTCTCTTTTCACCCCCCCCCCAACTCCAGTTCTGTAATAACATAATCATAGTGTGATTTCTACTTTGCTAGACGAGGGACTATTTTGGAAATCTTTAATGAATATAATCAGGTAGTAAGCATTTAAAAATTACTATTTCTTGAAAGCCAGGAAATTATTGTTCAGTGTAATGTGAAAAAGAAAAGAGGGAAAATGCCAGCTGCATTTTTAACAGCGTAATCTGTGTGGCATACTGAAACTGGGAACGTATCTCCAGACAGATTCCGGGCTTGGTGGAAGCCTGCATGAGTCACTGAAGATCTTTGTGGCTCAGATTTTTCTTTTTTTATTTCAAAATAACAATAATAACAAATATTTGTGTTGACTGCATGCCAGTCACTGTCCTAAGTCCTTTATATTTAACCAGCTAATCCTCCTACCACACCATAGGATAAGTGCTACCATATGACTGAAGGGTGGTTTTTGCTTAACTTCGCTTGACTTGTTAGAAAGATAATTTAAACGTATTGTCTGAACCCAGAATCCATGCTGCTGACCACTGTGTTTGGCTCAGTCATTGCGAGAGGTTAAATAATTAGATTATTCAGTCGTGAAAGCAATGCTAAATAGAGAAGCGACAAAACTTTGTACATTTGAACAATTTTTTTTTAAAGAAACTCTGGAAAAGGTCATTTATCACTGTGGTCATTGAACAAAATCTCTCAGTTTACTAAAAAGGAAGAGGCTCTTTGAAAAATCCCATTGTACAGACAGCTCCACACTCAGGGGAAAGTCCAGGAGAATGTCGGAGAATGCCCCATTAACCTAGACTAAATGCCCTTCTCCTGAAGACAGTCGACAGCTTTCATTGTTTAGACATTACAAAGCAAGAGTAGCTTCTATACACAAAGGTAACACATGTTCCTTTATATGCAAAATCCAGAAGGGAAACAGGATTGAGGTGAAAGAAGAGGGGAATTATTTGAGAAAAGGGAATAAGAGGAGGGCGAAGAGAGGTAAACTCGGGGTGGATATAATTAAAGTGTGTTATATACCTTCATGAAAATGTCACCATGAAACCCATTATTTTTAATTAATAATCACTAATAAAAACAATGGGAAAATAGCTTTTATTGTTTTGCCCGAGGCCCCACGGCCTGTGGTTTTCTGACAACTTGAACATGGGGCACAGGCTGTCCCATAGCATAGTCTTGAGGTTGCACATTATGGTATCGTATGCCAGGATGGCTCCTGCCCATCCTGTGCCTTTCTTCCTTCATCCTTTCTCATTTAACTGATAATAACTGAGCACCTACCGTGTGGCATTCATTGTGCTGGAGACTGGGATGAAGATGTGACTCCTAACAGACATGGCTCACAGCTCAGTTGGGACATGGGCTATCAGGAAATGAGAGCACAAAAGGACTCAAAATATAGGTATGCGAAGATCAATACAGGATACATATAAGGGACATATTGAGAGATTTAGGACAAGAACTTGGAGAGTTGGGTTCAAATAATGTTATTTCATTTCCTCCCATGGTTTAGCTTTATTGAGACTGGTTCTCACATAATAGATCATTTAAGACCAGTGAAATGTGCTAGAAGTAGCCAGTCATAGTGGTACACATTGGTTGTCCCAACGCTTGGGAGTCTGAGGCAGGAATTCCTGCTCATCCTCAGCCAGGTAGCAAGTTCAGGGCCAGCCTGGGCTATATTAAACTATGTCTCTAGAAAGGAAAATGTGGATCTGGGGAGATGGCTCAGGAGGTAGAGGGCTGAGAAGAGCCCCAAGTAGAGAAGGTGCCGTGCGTGAAAGGGCTAGCCAGCCTTGACGGAGCCATGGGATCCCCACAAAGGCAGTCCAGGACGCATGTGGAGCAGAGAGAGGCAAAGGTTTTGACTCTGTGACCCAGAAGGCAGTGGTTGGTGTAAGGGATGAGGAGGTAAATATGCTCTAAGGGGAAGGGAAAGGAAGTAGCCAAGAGTAAGTGCAGCTTGCCTCCAAGATGCCTGTTCCTCTTGCCTTAGCTCTAGCTTGATTACCAGGAGGACTGCCTGTAAGCCAGATAGAAGGCACCAGGAGGTTTTCCATTGCACTCCAAGGCAAGCCTTCTTATTCCTGGTCGGGCTTCCAAAGGGAGGATGAGAAAGAAGTGGAATGAATGCCCTTTATACTACGTTATTTAAATGGAGCCTTGCACTAAGTTTTTGTCTTACAAAGTTGTTTTTCATTCAGTTTAGCTTGAGACTAAATGAATAGTTACAGCAAAATCAGATTAGCTGTTTAGAAGAATGTGTGGGTCGTACATTTAACTTGAAGGCGTTACCCATTCTTTGCATTCCTTTCTTCGGTCACAGGGTAATTAAACTCAGGTTGTGGTCAGCCCTTGCTTTACATGGCAGAGTGTGTCATAGTCAGTTTTAGATGACCTATGAGAAAGAAAGGGGTAGAAATCCCTTTAAGTTAATGACTTTTTAAAGCCTTATTTGTTGTCCAGTAATAAATATAATAGAATTATATATGTAATATATGTATACATAGTAAAATGACCATTATCCTTCAGTAGTACATGAAACAGCATATAAAAATGGACCTGAAAATATTAAGAAAATACTGAACACTGGCAGCTGCACAAATAGGATTATAAAGCTGCACACTGACGACCAAACAGATTAATAGGTGATGTCTATCTGGCTATCTCAGGGTTTTGAAGGTGTACCAGAGCAAGATAATGAAATTGCCTGTCAGGTAATCTGATTTGAGAATTCCAGTCATCTGTGAACTGGTGTGTGGGCTAATAATCCCAGCGTTTGCCAAGACGGACTATTTTTGAGGTTCTGCTCTCCACATCTGTTTCTGTGGGATATGTTAAGCAAAGTACCCCCTCATGGAGCAAGAGGTGAAGGGACCCCCACAAGCGCTCAGGTTAGAGAGCCTCGCTAAGGCACAGTTCCTGATTGAGCTAAACATGTCTCAGTTGTTCAGAGAGCAGCTGGCGGTGCACACAGCTGCCAGGCCAACAGCATGGTGACCTCTAGACCTGGTCCAAAGAAGATGCTGTCACGGGTCTAAGAGAGTATGTTCCTCCAAAAGCGTGCATGCAGAGTGGGCATGTGAAGCTTGGCTCTGGCATTTCTTAGCACTTGAACCTTGACCAAAAACTGAGACTCAAGTTTTCCTAACTCACAGAATAGTTGATGTTGTGAAGGTCGACCACATAGGATTTGGTACATTAGTAATTTGTAGGCATATCCAAAGGATTAAATAGAGACCCTCTGCACCTTGTTAATGTTTCTCTTTCCCTGTCAGTTACTTTTTTCACATTCTTCTTTCCCTGGAATCTTATCATTGTTTCCCCTCTCTCTGACTTAATGTTTCTATGAGCATAAGTAGACATTTGTTAGCATGTTTTTGTTTTATTAGAAATCTTGCATGTATTATGCAAATATTAATTGTCCCTATATCAGTGGCACAGAAAAATGACCAACAGTAACACCTCCTTTATTTTGGGCACAAGATTGAATGGGAACATTGGAATGGGAGGACTTTTTAAAAAGATCCTTAAAGCCTTAATCAGTTTTCTTTCTACAATGAAGTCATGTGCTTTTAGTATACATCTGTTTATACTCTGGAGCAATTAATTTCCCACTCCTTTTAATTTGCTAGCCTTGAAATATTTTATGGGAAACAATGTCCCATTAAATGGACCTCTATTATCACTACCTTGCGAATTAGAACGATGACACATAATAGGGTGATCAGCTAGCTTTCTGGACTTCAATTGCAATTTGTCTGTTCACGAAGAAACTTAAAAAATTCTATCTATATACAGTATTAAGCACAAAAGCATTTGACTTTTGAAAGGAATCATTTCAGAACTCTGATAATTTCCCTTCATAAAGAATAACAGTAGACATACTCACAATCTAGGTTAAAAGGTAAGTTTTTGAAAGCCCTGCACAGACAGACAGGAGGGTGAAATGTGGAAGAATGGTCGGCGTGGGATCCCTTTCCACTGACTTATGACAAATGACCTCCTGAAGTTGATTATCACTCATTTAGACAAAATTTCAATATTCAATATGCTTCAGTTATGAAAGGAAATCATAAAGGAAATGACCCTTTTCTCTTCTTTACTTCTTCATTTGAAAAAGTGACCCCTTTTGACAAATTCCAGTGGAAATGGAAGGCAGCCCCAGGCCCTGGGTAAACGAATCTACTGAGAACTCATTTCCTCAAAAGTATCCTCTCTGATCTGATCGCAGGTATGGCGTGCAATGTTGTATCAAGGGAAAGCACAAGTGTCGGCTTACAGAATCGTCATTCCTGTTATCCATCCAGCGACCTCTGTAGAACTCCCTTTGAATACACTGATGCCCGTAGCAATGGCCACAAAAAATGTAGTGTCTTTTCTGAGAGGCCACGCTATGTTAGACCAAGTTGGTCTGTATAAGATCAAAGCCTTTTGGTATTAAAAGAACGATGCTTACAGAAACATGAAATGGAGATGATGTCTGCCTTTTAGAGATAAGAATCTAGTGGGTAGGCTTATCTTCCTTAGGGTACTGTGGCTTGACCTTCTAGAATAGAACATTCTCACCAAGCTGGGAAAGCAGAAACAGTGAGACGGTAGTGGATACGATAAGATCTTTTCTGTCTTCCAGCATTTCCCTGTGTCATATCCCTTCTTCCCAACACTTGCAGAGCCTGGCCCATGCAAGAACTCTAGCTACTGCAGAGCAGGCATGTAGTACTTGTCCCGTTGTCAGTGTGGCCACAGCCTGTCTGTGTTTTTTAATAAGGTCCCTGGGGGAAACCCAAGTAAATACCTGAAGTTCTGGGGTGTTCAGTTGAATCGGATCAGTGGCATTCCTTTCCTCTCCCCATTACTCTTTCCCAGTGTATTTATGTTGCCTCACATTAAGATTTAACCTCTGGAAGAAAATTTATATCTCAATCCAATTCCTTAGAGAAGTCAACAACAGTCAAATCCACAACTTGCATTTCATTTGTTCTTTTGCGGTTTACGAACTGCGGTTTTACACATTGTCTCATTGATTCCCCCAGACTAACTCCTACAGGTTATTCATATCGTCTCCATGTTGTATAGGTTGTAGAAGTCATTCACAGTGGCAGACCAGGGAACTGGACCCACGGATTCCCTTGCAGGACTTAGCTGGTCTTTCCCATTTCACTGTGCCATACATGGCTGTAGACAAGTGTCTGGGGCGTGAGAAAGCATCAAAACATTCTCGTGTAGATTTTAAAACATAAATAAATAACGCCTTCAAACTCTTACAAGGTATATCCTGTTCCCATAAGCTGACTCTGTCTGCTATTGGGTAAATTACAGTCACTTCATGTATCAGCCTCAGTTACATTTGTAGTGGTCCTTTGCTCTAGGTAGATATCAGCTATTGTTTGTTGATGGGTCATTGAGAAAGAGTAACAGCGATGTGGGAGCCTGTAGTCAAAGTGAGTCACTTTCTCCCAGCCTCCTTCTCTCCTGTGCTTGTTTCCTTGCCTGTTAAATGGAATGATGGAATAAGCGCTTCTCTCAGGAATGCTCAAGCATCCGATGAGTGGATCCACCACGCTGAGAACAATGCTGAGCGTAAAGTCAGCTCCCAGTTAATGTTAGCGGGTGGTATTCCTCGTCTCGGAGCCATAATTTGTATTGTAGCTCTTCCCTCACCTTTGCTATTCTCCTTTACCGTCAAGCGAGCCTATGGGAGACTCTGCTCCTTTCCCTGCTTTCTGCAGAGAGACCAGGAACATTGTCCCGTTGTGCCCTGTTGTGGGCTGTAGTGAGCAGCTAAGATTGTATAACTCTGCTGAAGCCAGAGCTTTAAGGGAAAAAAAAAATCATTTATACATATATATGACAACATTTTGAAAGATTCAAGTCTCTATAAAAAAATGAATTGAGGGAATGATTGTCATAAAAGTCCACTTTTAGCTGAAAGTGTGGGCCATTAGTGGTGAGTAGTAGGGTTTTCAACTTCGTAAAATTTAACAGCCTTTCCCCTTTTAAAACATGGGCATCTCGCTTGTTTTATGTAAGTTAAGGAATATGGCATGCAATATTTTTTTTCTTGATTAATTGCCAAGAAGATTAAGATTGGTGGGGCCCCCTTTATCTTTAAAAGTCATAGCATTTTTGGTCAATTTTAATTGTTAATCAGAAAGGAAAGCAAAGAATTCTTGTTATGGCAGTCAAGTATATTTGGGGTTATCATTGAGTTTTAGTAACAGTACCCAAGATATGTCAGGGATCTAATAAGGGAATGAGGTGATTGGCAAATGTGGGTGAACTGTTTGCTTCCCTCAAGCTTAATTGTATAAAAAGGAGACGTCATCTTGTAAAAATGTATGTTCAGCAACAACAGGAAAGTGTATGGCCCTGTCAATGTCCTGTCTCCTTGTGTATGAACTGTGTAGTTGTACCACAGAAGGGCTCGGGACCATCTTTGCCTCTGGAGTCAACTCTCGAGGAGACCTTCACTTGACTAGTCTTGCGCCGGATTCCACGGTCACGGCTGAACTTGGTGGCACGCTGGTCCTATCACATCGTCCACAAACGTCAGCACCAGCTTGACTGACGGCTTCCTATAGATGAGGAAGCTGGCTGGGTTCATGCTCTGAACATCTGGGCCTAAAACAAAGAACTGATTCAATAGTTACTCAGCCCCAGTCAGTCTCTTTACCTCGACTAGACATGTCTGCTCACAGCTCACATCAGCTGTGCAGTTCAGCTCTGTCTTATTCATGTGTCTTTAGACTGTTGTATAACAGGAATTTCCCAGGTTTCGATTTTACTGTTGATCCTCTTAGTAAAAGTGACCAGAAGACGTATGTACAACGTTCCTTTATTTTCAATTGTTGACCTTCTAAAAATCATTTCAACTGTGAGACACAATTCCAGTGGAAAATATTTTCATTAATCATAGGACCAAGAAGCCGGGCAGGGGTGGCATATGCCTTTAATCCCAGCACTTGGGAGGCAGAGGCAGAAGGATCTCTGAGTTGTATGCCAGCCTGGTCTACAGAGTGAATTCCAGGACAGCCAGGGCTATACAGAGAAACCCATTCTTGAAAAATCTGTGTGTGTGTTTGTGTGTGTGTGCGCGCACACGCATGACCAGAGGTTGAGGAGATAGTTCAGTGGCTCATTGGGTGAAAGCACTTGCCACCAAGCCTGAGTTCAATCCTCGGGGACCCACTTAGTGGAAGGAGAGACAAAAACATGCACCAGGGTGTCTATACAAAACACAAAAATTTTAAAAATGTATAATTTAAAATGTTTTAATGAAAAATGGTAGTATTATACAGATGCTATCCAATTTTCCCATGAAGCTGGGGTGTGGGAAGAGCACAGTATACATTCATTTCATAAAATTTATATTCGTTCTCAACATCCATGTTTTTAAAACTGGCTTGTTTTCTCTTAGTCCATCTCAATTAAATGATTACCTTAATTCTGAGTTTTCAATTTGGATGTATTGTCAGCCCTGCTGGCACCATGCTCCTGGGGGCAGGCTATTTCTCTGGAACTCATTTTCCATGTTAGGAAGTGAAGGTTTCTTTGATTTTTTTGTGGTTTTCTTAAAAGTCTTTTCTAAATGAAGTTTACTCTTCCTGATCATCTTTAGCAAAGATAACCACCACAGAATTTTATACAGAACTTCTTAGAGACTGAAAGCCTACTATATAGAGAGAAAGCTACCATTTCTGAAATCGAGTGCCATTTTTGAGAATGGTGTTTGTTGTTCAAAAACTTTAGATTACATTTAGGCCCAAAGCCCTGAGTTTTTGTTGTGATTCTATCAAATTTGTTTGCTTGATTGATTGAGTTTTGTTTTTAACCAAAGTTGTTTGTTTAGTTTTTGATATTTTGGGCCAAATACATATATTTGAGATGGTGTCTGTCTGTGAAGCCCTGGCTAGCCTGGAATTCCCTAGGTAGATCAGGCTGTCCTTGAACTCACCATCATCCTCCCTGCTCTTCCAGAAAGCTGGGATGTACTACCATACCTAGGTCAAAAGTTTTAGTATCATACAATTTCTGGGGGGGAAAAAAAAACGTAATTACCCAGTCTCAAAAAGTCTGCCCTTGTAGACATCCACAGTTAATATATACCGTCACAGAAGCAAAAAATGTTCTTTTTAATGTCTGTCACAGGAGACTTAATAGAGATGCATAATCTACTTAATGTCTTTCTTAATGCTCCGCAGCTGACGCAACCCAAACTGTCTTGCTGAGGGTTGGCGCTAATCAGATTTTCGGTTGCGCAGCCTTTGCCAGTCTGGTGAGGTAGGCTTGTATGTCTTCGAACGATGTGGGTGTGTTGCTGTACCATTTCAGACTTATACTTAAAATCACTGTCTAGGAGAGCATCGATGCTCCAGGGCTTGGAGGGTCCTGTGTGACGTCACAACACTCATGTTGTGGCCCTGGAGGGAGGTCTCTGTGGTAGGGGAGGGTGTTGATGGAGAGCCACATACCTAATGAGGCTTCTGTTAGGAGGCTGGGCCTCTTGGGATGTGAAGTTTGTGTTTCCAATTCCGCCATGTGTGAGAGAATGCCTTGCTCAAAAGACCTTTCTCGGGGGGGCCTGGAGGAAGTTACAGCTCCTGCTTTTTTTTCCACCGTATTCTAGTGTTCAGCCAGCCCTGTGATACAGTATGTCCATGAGCTAGCTCTGTGCACAGCAGGAGGATGAAGCTATATAAGTAACATACACACAAAAACTACTGCTTCTCTGGCTTGATTAAAACAATCTGCTTGCCAGCCGCTGGCTTGTCCCTTTTTCTGGGCGTCCTTTGCCGCTCCTCACTTCTATCCATCATTGTGGAGCACACAGAAGATGGAATATATGTAGTGCCCTGTGCTTGCTTAGGCCTTAGCAAATACCAATTCATCACTAACTTGGCCCTACAAGGGACCATTCATTGGCATGTTAGAACATTACAATTTACCCAGTGTTCCCTGCTATGGAAGGAGTCACATGACCGGATCTCAAAACAAAAAGAATCCCACAATATGTTCTTGGAGTTATTAATAAAAATAACTGCTGGTTGACAGGAAAGGCATATGGTAGATTTAAGATGCATGGCCACAGTCACAGTATTTCTTTCTTTCTTTCTTTCTTTCTTTCTTTTTCTGTTTTTTAATCCCACTTCAGAGCAGGAGGAGAAAAGACAGGCTTCAGAAAAACCTTCAACCTGAGAAGCCATTTGATGAGGTGTGCCTTCCACAGCTTCCTGTGAACACTGCTTGCCACTGAGCCCTTGTAATACAGCAGTGACTAAATGTAATCAGAGCAATTGGCTGCTTGAGATCTTTTTTAATGCGCAGCTTCGGACACAGTACATATGCTGTGCAAATAAATACAAAATTAGCGGTCCTGTTTGGGAGCGGTTGGTGAGAATGAGTGATTTGTCTTGCTTATGAAAGGTGCATACATTCCCACTCATAGCTGTTCATCAGTTGGCTTCTTTCTGCTTGTGGATTCAGAGATGGAAGACATCATTTGTCAGTGCCCGAGCAGATGTGCCGGCGACGGCTGGATTGATCCGCGAGGGTCTGCCGAGCAGCCGAGCAGTGCTAAGAGCGCGGCCCCTACAAATTGTATTATCTTTGGAGGCTGTTGCTGCCTACTAGCTTTTTTTCTATACTGCAGGAGAAGGGAAAGCTGCCTTTTCTACTTTTCACTTCTGTATTAGGAAAAAAAAAAAGTGACCACTTTGGGTACAGCTAAATGGAAATGGAAAACAGCCCAATCTCTCTGGGTAGTGAAATTTACTAAAACCACATTTTTTTTTTTTTTCTCTCTCCAAAGGTCCACACGCTCTCTCTTCTGATTGCAAGTTTATTTGATGTTGGATTTCAATTAGAAACAAAACACTAATGGCAGGGTCGCGGGAGTGCCATTTTCTCTGTTGTCAAACTGCTACAGACAAAATTTTCTCCTGGTTCATAGAAATAATCCCCACTAGGGCATTAGAAGGCAAGAGACAGTGTTTCACTGGGGGGGGAACTAATGGCTTTCTGAGTTTGACTTGCTTTCAGTCCGTGCGCAAGGCCTGTTGAAGCCAAGTTGATTGCAGAGCTATCAAAGCCCTTCTTTCCAACAAAACTCCTTTGCACTTGTGTCCTGTTGAAAATTACTGTCTGAGGCCCGGGAGATTGAGAAGCTAAACTCCCGCTCCCGAGGACCTTCCGCATAGCTTTCCCACCGCAGGCTTTTGACCCTGGCCTGAAGTAATTAACCATCTAGGAGCCACATTGCTCTCTT
Source organism: Peromyscus leucopus (assembly GCF_004664715.2). NCBI lineage: Eukaryota > Metazoa > Chordata > Mammalia > Rodentia > Cricetidae > Peromyscus > Peromyscus leucopus. The sequence goes on along the minus strand of NC_051074.1, from coordinate 18,354,549 downwards.
AAGGGCATCGGGAGAGAGAAACAGATTGCCACCCTTAGGTAATGAATGGATGCCCATGCGGAAGCGGACCAGCTTGCCTCAAAAGCAGGTCTGGGGCTGGCGGCTCAACCCCGTGTGCTCTTCTAGCCTCCTCTGCCTTGCTTCTGCAGTCCTCCGTGGATATTTTCCTCCAGGTGATTTCTTTTTAATCAAATCGGTAGAAAGACAATTTCATACTCAGTATACCTCACCTATAAATCGTCCCAAGTACTGCATCTGTTTTTGAAAACGTGGCCTCTAGCTCTGGTCACAGCTGGCTTACAGCTGATAGTACTGAACCAACCCTGATGTGTGCCCGGTCCTGATTATGACATCCAGCAGGTGAAGGTTCAGTGTGTGACTTTAATTTCCTCAGGTAGCCGAGGACGAGGCAGGGTTTTAGAACAGACATTTGACTGTCGGTTGCCTTTTAGACATTTCTCAGTTGTGTGTCTCATCCGTGGCTTTTTGAAAAGGAGTCCCATGGCTCCAAAGACAGCATCCCATTATGGAGATGTGGTCAGTGGTGACTACACTAATAGGGCAGATGTTTTATGAGATGAACAGTTAGAGACAATGGTCGTCTTTTGTGCCTCTTCACAGATCTGAGACTGTTCTTCCGATTGGGTTTAGACCGAGCTTTCTGGCCATTCAGATGTCTCGGCTTCCATGCGACAAATTTAGGGTGACGTTTAAGGAAGACCACGCTGGCCCTGGTAACACAGGCCTGTAATCCTAGCCCTCCAGAGGCCGAAGCAGGAAGATCCCAAGTTCAAGGCCTGCTAGGACTATATAGTGAGTTTAAGGCAAGCTTGGGGAAACTGAGTAAGAGCCTGTTTGAAAAAAAAAAAAAAAAAGGATGTGTCTCAGTAAAAAGAGGACTTGTACCAGTGGTGTATGCTGGGCTCTAGGCGCAATCTGAGTGTGAGGGGGGGAAAAAGAGAAAAATTTAAGATGTAACATCCGCTGCTCTCAAGACCTCGGGGCGGCATGCAAATAAACGATTACATGCGACATGGTGAGTGTGGCGCAGCTGGACCAGTTCAAGATCACTTTGAACGAGCGGCTATTCTAGACCAGCCTGTCCTGCTTATGTCTCTTCGTATTGTTCAAGTCAAGGAGGCACTGAAGATAATTTTTAGGGCTCGCAAAGCTCCCATGGTGGCCTTTTCTAAGTACTGCCGTTGGGTAATGTGACGTTCGTTCGGGGGTCCGATTTTTATTCCTGGACAGAGCGGCTCATGGTTAGTATTACTTCTCATCCACGAGTGACACTGTGTTTGGTACCCCAGAGGTCGCAAGTCCTCGTTCTACCTGATTCTGAGGTGCTCAGGGACACCACGTATGCTGGGGTGACAGTCCCGGGTGCTTTGAGCATGGCTCTACAAGAGGTTTGAAAGCTCTGTTGTGGGGCAGAGCCCCAGCATTAAGTAGCACATGCTACACCTCCATCTCGGGGAGCTGTCTGTCTAAGAACTGATTGAGCGCCAGCAAGTGCTCTCTAGGAGGGAGCGCCTTATTGCCCATTCTCTCTGTTTCCTAAATGATCTTAATTGCTTGAGTGAGGGCATCTCTTCTAAACGTCCCTCCCACCATGGGTGATTCACACAGGCGTGGAGGTTTAGATTACCCCGCTATCAGGACCCCCACAGATATAATGGGCTTCTCCTCAAGGGGCACCTGACAAACCTCTCTCTCTCATATACCTTTACTGCCCAGAAGCCCAACCACTTGGATGAGACTCCAGCTGACTGCCCCAGAAGTGAGCAGAGCGCCGGGGCAGTAGCTCTGTATCCTTTGATTTGACATTTTCAAATCGCAGAAGCTGTAAGATGTGTGGGATGCTCCTATTTAGGTATTCTTAGACCCATTTTAAAACATTAAATATTAAAATAGATGCAGGATAGTGTCACCAAGATTGATATTTAGGATATCACAGATAGAATTGTAATTTACATTTTGGCTTAATGGAGTCTGGAAAAAAAAAAGGTGGTGGTGGGGGGTGGTGGTGGTGGTTATAGTTTGGAATATTCCCGGCTTTGTTACTCTTTCTGCAACTCTTGGATTTCCTTTTCCTCTTGACAATTTTAGGAAATTGTATGTTCTCTACTTAAAGTTTATTTAATCAGAGCACATCGCGGCAATAGTAAGTAAACAGAAAACAGCTAAATTAAAAAGAACAGAGAAAATAAAGCATTTAAATTGCTTGCCCTTGCAAGGTGTTCTCTCAGTGATTTTTTTCCCCCCAAGTGAAGAAAATAACTTCCCCCTCATTTCCATCAAGCCATGAGAAAAAGGTAGGGGTAGAATAGCATTGTCATATTTGAAAAAAGAAATGATTGACAGTGTCACTTAAATTCAAATGTCTCCTTAAAATAAATATAAAAAAGGCCTTTGAAGGAGTTGCTTTGAAAATCCCTTTTTTTTTCTTTTAAAACTTAGAGTCCTTAACTTCTCTTCCTTTCTGCTTTCTTCTTTGATGGCTGGCAGAGTTTAGCTCCCGCCGGAGTGTGGAGGCTCTTGGGGAGTGTACATCCCACACCGGTGTACACTTCTGCCCAACGCCCCGCCCAGGTGGGGTCTGAAGCATGTGGGCGTTTCCACACCGGACCCCTTCTTCTTTCTGGGGACACTGAGTTGTGCTGCTGGGGTGTGTGTGTGTGTGTGTGTCGTAAGTGGGGCACGAGGCTGTCATTTTTATTTCGGCTTGTGACCGTCATTCATTCCTCCAGGTATTTTAGCCAGGAACAGGCAAGCCTGCGCGCTGCTGGTTGAGGTGAGGCAAGCCCATTCACTTCCTCTGTGGTGATTAAAAATACTTCCCACAATCGCACTGAATCTACAGCCGGGATGACATGCTGCTCTTTCCTAGCCAGGCATTGTGAAAGTAGCCGGGGTTTCTTGGTCCTTGGCGTGCTAAGGTGCCGGGAGACCTGCGTCAGGGAGGCTGATAACCAGGTGAATGGTGTTTCCACCTCCCAGGATGCATGCACATGAGTCACAGTGGCCTGTGGAGAAAGCATGGCCCTCCCACGCCCGCCCGCACCCTGTCCGTATAGAACACCACACTGCAGATAGGACAAGCCCGGTGCACATTCCACGAGCAGAGCGGCCTCTGATGCAGAAGCCACGGTTCTTTCTCCCTGTGCCCGGAAGTCTGAGGTCACTGCAAAGGACAGACCTTGAGTCTATCCCTTCCTCTCGGTCTTTCACTAATTGGACCACGGCTGTACTTCCTCTTTCCACAGGAAATCCTCACTGTGCCCACTTCATGCTCTCTTGGGCAGTTTCCTTCAGTACAGCATCGGGGAACCGAGGCCTCTCGTTTCTTATGCTCTGAGATTTTAACTTGATAAGTAAACAGCATTGTAATACTAAGCATTTCAAAAACTAGACAAGACATAGGAAAACATTCTGTCACGTGTGTATTTTCCACCTTAAACTGGGGCCCATGTTAACTGTGGGCCCATCCAAAAGAGCAGGGCTATGAATCATTAGAACTTCACAAGATGTCAGTATTTTCCTTTGAAATTAACATTTCTTGAATAATTTCCATGTTAATGTTTTCTATACAGTTTGCCCAATAACTTGTAGCATTTGAGAAACTACGCTTTCTCTACCAAACACTTAAACTATGTATACAATAAGTTAGGAGTCTTAACTAACTATATTCGTATAACAAAGAAACTAATTAGGGTAGGGGCTACCCTGTTTCCAGAGCTTGTCCATGAAAATTCCCACATGTCATTAGTTCAGTGAAGTTCTTTTGTTGTTGTTTGTGTTTGCGTTTTTGTTTTGTTTTTCAAGACAGGGTTTCTCTGTCTGTCCTGGGACTCACTCTGTAGACCAGGCTGGCCTCAAACCTGGAGATCCACCTGCCTCTGCCTCCCGAGTACCGGGATTAAAGGTGTGCGCCACCATCTGGCCAGTGAAGTTCGTAAGTGAAACAGTGAAGTTTCTTTCTCCAGCATCTTGTCAAGTGCAGTGTTCTTAGCATCACTAAGGAAATTCTACCTTCTTGCAGTCAACTGAACCTGAGGTGGAAGCCTGCCTGTCATATCCTGGGGTTTGTGTGTGCACAAGCCCAAAGCCCCAAACTTGCCTGACAGGCAAAAAAGCCTCCTGCTCTCTGGCCATGAGATAAAGTTTCACATCAGTGCCACACTAGGAACTGACAGCCACTGTAATCTCGCTTATTTTGTATCACTCATAAATATGATAGAGGTGTTACGATTTAATTGCTACTTTTAGAGTTATAGATGTCGATTACATTTTCTGATCTTGGAATTTATCACTTCCAACCTATTTGTAGCATTGTAATGTGTTAAAGGAAAATAAGGCCTCAGATGATTGCTATTAGCCTTAACTTTCAGTATTATTTTTAATGTATAAATGAGAGCTTTGATTTGTTGCTTAGCCTTTCTACAAGCTCTAATCCTACAACATCTACAGTATTTTTCTCACATATTATAGTTATTTTTATACATCATCGAAATTCTTATAAAGTTAATACTTTAAAAATATATGCCATGTGCATTGATTGTGCATCCCCATTATCCTAGCACTGGGGAGGTAGAGGCAGAAACATGAGAGGTTCAAGGTTATCTCAGCTACATTGTGACTTTGAAGCCAGCCTGGGCTACATGAGACCCTGTTGAATATTTTTAATATATATTGAATAATTGCTTTGATAAAGTTCTTACATATTTTCATTGCTGAACATTTTATTTTATTTTTTTACTAACTTTAATGATTTGCAGTAACCAGTGATCGGCCTTCTATACCTCATTGATGAGTGGATATTTTCATGTGTGTAGTATATTGCATATTTCTTCAGTCTGTTCGTATTCTTTGTAATACCGTTTTCATGGAATTATTGCAGACCTTCAATGAATAATCAATCATTTCAGTGATATTGTCTTCCTTTCCATGAGGTTTCCCCCCTTTCTGAGTATGTGAAAGAATAAATAGCATTCTTTTTATGTGATATTCTTCTGCAGTCTTTGCGAACTTACATAAACAAGTTTTGTCGTGCGTCCTTAGTCTTGTTTTAGACGACACTTTTGAATTGCTATTTTGTGCTGCTTCTCTTTGGACCATGCAGTTACTTATGGCATTCTTACATAAGTTCCTGAAACTTGAGAGTTACACATACACTTTTGGTTTTCTCTGTCTGCCTCCTAACTCTTAACTCCTCCCTCCTCTCCTCCAGGGTAGATCCTTGTTCTCCCTTGGGACCATTTATCAGGTCATTTCTGTGAGGAGTCGGCATGCCCTCACTTTGTCAGAATCATCCAGAGCAAAGAGTCCGTAGCCAAGGAAAAGCTGATGCCTTCTCACCTTGATTGCTGTGTAGGGCCTGGTCTACAAGGCCACTGGGTGAGGTGCAGTTTCAGTAGTCCATTCTGACATCCAGGTATGGCATCAATTCATCCTCCAGAGATTCGTTTCCCTCCCTCTTCCTTCTCACCAGCAACTTTTCCTCCAGTGGCATGATGACTGGCCGGAGTTCAGAGCCAAATGATCCTTCCTCTCCCCTTAAAGTTCACTTCCATGTTGTGCACGGCCTTCATGCTGGTAGTCTTTGGTCATCGCTTAAAAACACTATCAGCAGCCATGCTACAGGCTAGTACTTCCCACTGCTCCCTCTTTCCCTGTGTTCAAAGGAGACGGGAATCCCTTGAGTGTAGTGAGTTAGGAGAAGCCTTTCATGTTCCATTCACTTCACAGATTGTATCCGTCTTTCTTCTTAGTTTCATAAACCCGATTAGTATATGGCCTTAAACAGTCTGGGCATATAAGGTGTGATTTTTCTTTCTGAGACTGTGGTCAAGACTACAAATAGAGAAACCAGTGTCTCCCAGGTGGTCTCAAGGACATGGTGGTGTGGTGTGAACTTTTTCGTTAATTATCGTGTGTGTGTGTGTGTGTGTGTGTGTGTGTGTGTGTGTGTGCACATTCAGATACACATATGGAGAGCACTAGAGTGTCAGTTCTCTCTTGCTATGCAATCCAGGGCTCAAACTTAAATTGTCCTATTTACACAGCAGGTGTTTTTCTCTGGGGAGCTATCTCCATGGCCTGTGGTCTGAACCTTCTTGGGGCATAAATGATACTTAAAATCTACTCTTTCATGACTGTAATAGTGTGCATTCTTCGTGTTATGCTTTGCAGACTGTGAGTGTTGTGACAGTGGTTTTTGTTCTTAATGCGGGCAGTTGTCAATTGCACAAGCTAGAAATACAGAAACCGTATCAAAGTAATGTGGCCTCCACAAAAGAGAAAAGCCGGGCACCTCAAGAGAACCATTCATTCCATAGAAAGGTGTACATTCCTCCCTGTCCCCTGGACCTCAGATCCAGCTATTCCTATGATGTCATTACAAAAGCGTCTGGATTTTACTGATGGAACATGAAACTGTGAACATAGAGTAACTATGGCTTCTTGAACCCCTTTCTCTTGCTGTGAAATTTGTATCTCCATTGTCTTACGCGCTTTCTGATGTAGATACTACACAAACTGTCAGCTCAGTTTGCTTCATACATTTTACTCATTTTGCCCATATCAGCTCTGCTTATGCTGTGAACTGGCAAAGACTACCCTCCCAACTTCCTGCGCATCTACAGCCTACTTCTCTTTGGATATTCATTGCACAAACTGCTCAAGACCATCCTTATGTTCCTTAGTTACATAATATTTAATTTGAGCGTCACATTTTTGTATCCGTGCCCACTGAGATTGTAGTCTGAGAGACCATACATAGTCCTCTTCTCTTGCCAGAGCAGGGACCAGACTGCCTTGCTTAGAGGAGAGTCTCAGAAATGCTTGAATGATTAACTTTTCTCTAAGAGAACAAATTTGAATGGATAAAGATAAGAAAAGGATCTAGGTGATTCCCCGTGCTGAATAAGGATGGCATAGTGAAGTGGTAAACTTGCCTTGGCTTCAAATTGTACACTAAATGAAAATTAGAGATGCATCCTTTGTGGGTTATTTTTAATGCAAGCTATGAAGTTCCTGTAAGGATACCTCTTATCTGTAGAATTTCTACAGTCTGTCTTCTTACTTATCTAGCTTTACCCATCTTTCAAGGCACAGCCAAAGGTCTACAGTGTTATAAGCCTTTTCCTGCTTCTCTGACCTCCATCTGACCCTCATCTGCAATCATGAAGCTGGGAACTCTTATCTGCCCATCACACAGTATTTGCAGATACTGGAGTGTATTCTATGCTAATTGTTTGTGTCTATCTGGCCTCCTTCCATAACTATCTCTCAACCTCCTTTGAGGTCTCAGAACCATAGTTTAATCCTTTTGCATACTGCAAGTAATTAGTGTGATGTTTGTTCTTGGATTTAGGGGTAAGCATTTGGAAACTTGGTTATTATGGCTGTTACCTAATAATTCCTGTGAGTTGAACAAATCACTATCACTCTTAACCTTAGATTTGTCACAGGTAAAATGCTCATTGTCTTAATTGGGGTTTCTATTTCTGTGATGAAACACCATGTCCAAAACCAACATGGGAAGGCTTACACATCCAGGTCACAGTCTACTGAAGGGAGCCAAGACAGGAACCCAAAGCAGGAACCTAGAAGCAGGAACCAAAGCAGAAGCCAAGGAAGAATGCTGCTTACTAACTTTGTCCTCATGGCTTGCTTAGCCTGCTTTCTTACACCGTGGGCCCAAGACTGGCATGACTTACAGTGGCCTTGACTCTTCTGCATCAGTCATTAATCAAGAACATGCCGCCGGGCGGTGGTGGCGCACGCCTTTAATCCCAGCACTCGGGAGGCAGAGCCAGGTGGATCTCTGTGAGTTCGAGGCCAGCCTGGGCTACCAAGTGAGTTCCAGGAAAGGCACAAAGCTACACAGAGAAACCCTGTCTCGAAAAACCAAAAAACAACAACAACAAAAAAAAAATCAAGAACATGCCCTACATACTTGACCATTGGGAATCTAGTAGAGGCATTGTCTTAACTGGAGTTCCTATTTCCAGATAACTCCAGCTTGTGTCAAGTTGACAAAACAAACAAACAAAAAACCCCAATGATGATAATCGATTTTTCATGGAATTGTGAAGATTAAGTAAATTGTGGATAAACTACAACTTAAAATACTAATAGAATAAATTATTGTTCATTATTTGATGATGAGCTTTTGAAGTGTGTGTGTGTGTGTGTGTGTGTGTGTGTGTGTGTGTGTATGTTTCTAGCTGGGCACATGCCTGCAATCATATCTCTTAATAGGTAGTGACAGGAAGAACAGACCTTGACACCACAGCAAGTTGGAGGTTAATATGGGTTATGTGAGATACTATCTCAAAGCAAACAATATGTTCCTAAGACAGGGTTATAACTCAATGACAAAACCCTGTCTAATGTGTGAAACCCTGAGTTCTGTCCCCAGCCACTGAAGGCCCCAGATCCCTCTTTTCTTCCCACTCCTGTTGAGTAACAACTTCCTTTTTGGGAGATCTATATTATCTATGTTTACAAATGGAGAATTGTGCCTTTTACGTATAGTTGATGCTAAAAACAGAATTATTGTAATATGTGTGTACATATATCTGTTATATGAACATATATGTACACATATCTGAATATATGTACATATATCTGAACAGAACTAGTGATAAAACCCAGCACTTTATGAATGCTAAGTAAGTGCTTTGCCATTGAACCATTGCGCCTAGCCATGAAAGGTATTTTTTTTGGACTGGCATATTGATAGGGTGAATGGAAAATCTCTGAGCTTCTGTTGCACATATTTTTGCATGCATGTGTGCGTGTGTGCACATGCATGCACACACATACAGGTCTCACAGTTTAGACCAGGCTGGCATGGAAATTATCTGCCTCTGCTTCCCCAGTGTTGGGATTAAAGTCGTACTGTACCACACCCAGCCATTTTGGTTTGTTGGGTTTGTGTTTTGTTTTGTTTTGTTTTGTGACATGGTCTGACATTGTAGGTCCTCAAACTCATGACAGTGGACCTACTGTAGTCTCCATGGTGTGGAGGGCAAAGGCATGGAGCTCCCACACTCAATAATAAATACTTTCTGACTTAAGAATCTGTACATATTATGTCTGTTTTGTTTTTAATGATGGAGACTTAAGGATCCACTAGAAATACCTGGCCAGTGTGTTAGGCATGCTAAGCATGGAATCCACACAATAAAATGTATTGAATAATTTTTAGAGCAGTTTACATGACCACAGACAGCATAAAGATGCAGTTGAGTGGCTTGTGGTAGGAAATGAAGGAACGGATTTGAAAGAAGTTATGATTCTTTATGTCAATATTATTCTACCCTCTTTGTCTAGTAGAATCAAATAGGTTGTCTAAAAAAAGGAATTCAGATGCCTAGATTTGAGCACAATTACATTAGGATTTCTTCTTTATTGCTGTCAGTGAGAGGAGAAGATTATTTGAAGATTTCCATGTGTTACTGTTTAATGTCTTATTACACTTAGATTCTTTTCTGGCAGTGAGTCTACTAAGAAGGTATAACATGGAAGCATTGACCAGCTAGCTGAAAGTGATAAAGCTGGAGTTTTATTAAAGTTTTTAGAGTACCCCATGTAGGTCAGTTGCAAACTCACTCCAACAAAAACTTCTCCTGGTAAAGTTTAGCTATTGGAGAGACTGCTGTGGGATCAGAAAAGAAAAGACCCTGCCTTAGAAGAGGATGAGGATGAAATAGCCACTTCCCAGATAGACAAGTAAAGAACACGTTTTGGGTGAGAAATACTCCGTATTTATAGCACCAGGATAAAACTTCCCCTTCCCCTCATGGACACTGACTCTTCCGTCTACATTAATTGAGAGAAATGATGGCAATGATCTTTATAACCAAAGTTAATTGCTAGTAATTTGGGCCCTAAGGACCACAGGAGACAACTGTCGCTAACTAAATGAAGTATTAAATCTCTTCCATATCACTTTTCCAAATCTCTGTTTTTTTTCTTACAGCTAATCAAATCATTCCTGCTACTGTGAGAGGAATTTGTAGTCTGCCCTAAATTTAACAATACCTAGTTTTTGTTTTCTATAAAACGTTTATTTTTCATGTAAGTGATCTATATGTTTCTCCTCAAAACTTCCATGTGTTTATTAATCCTGTCAGTTTTATTTTCCAGTCTTTGAAATGTTTTGTTTCATTCTTGCCTCCAGTACTTTTCTTTTGGAGCATCCTAGTTGTAGTGAGGGGCCACCACCTCCTCCTTCCATTGTAGGGAGAATGAATCCTTTGAAGTTCTGCAGTATGATTTATCATCTGATATTACAGGTAAATTACTTCCTTTTTAAACTGCACACTGTGTTGTTTGTTCGCTGGGGGTCATTAGGCATCCAGTTTCCTTTCTCCTGGATCCACAGCTAATCATTGTCCACCTGGTATCTGTGACGTTTATTTTTCTTTTCTAAGTCTGCTGTCTTTTATCCGCCTACCTACTACCCACTGCAGCTGAATGCCACGGCCATTACCCACCTCTTTGGGACAATAGGGGCTATTATCCTCTATTTATACCCCAGGTGTGAGAGATAGCTAAATGAAATAGCTCCTAATACTGCCCCCCCCATTCCTCAGAGAGAAATACATGCAGGCAGGGATACCATCTACTTTTCTTCACAGACACACATAGAAAGTCACTTTTTAAAAAGAAAATGGAATATTTTCCTTGGTGGCAAACTTCCATTACGTTTTATTTATTTATTTTTCATGAAAGAAATCCATGCTTTTTAGAATCAGGCTCCCTTTGAAGCTACGCCGTTGTTTTCCTGCCTATCGGTTCTCTCTTCCTTTGCATCATCATTTGGTTGATACATTGCCCGGTGTCCTGGGTAGTTGTCAGGTCTTGGTAAGCTTTCAGGGGAGGTTACACATACTCTTCATTTCACCCCAATCTAGGACTACTTTCCTCATCTGTGGTCTTCCAGAAGGAACTTGGGGTTAAGGTTTGGGGCTTCTGCGTGGTGTTTTGGCTTTGGCTCTGCAAATGTATCACAACGCAGACATAATATGTATACAAGCAGCTAGAGACACTAGTAGAATCTTGTCAGGTGTGTGTGTGTGTGTGTGTGTGTGTGTGTATGTGAGAGAGAGAGAGAGAGAGAGAGAGAGAGAGAGAGAGAGAGAGAGAGAGAGAGAGAGAGAGAGCAAGCTAGCTCCTGAATGGGAAAAGGAGAAAAATGTGCTGAGTCTTCATGATGACATGTTTGAGTCCATCACGAAAGCCACAGCTAGTATTTAAAATCCAACCAGTTTTACATTTCTTATCATTGTTTGCTCTCCAGCACCAGATAAAAGAGTAATTAATAGCTTTTGCAGTTTGCATGTGTTGTTCTCTCTTAGCTCATGTGTTTACATGGAAACACTCACCCACATACACAGAAGGAAAGAGGCCTCCAGTAATGTTCCTTCCATAAGGGAGATAGTATCAGACCTCTTATAGTTTATACATCCTCAAACTCTGTTTACTGTGGAAGTCAAGATCTTGAAGTGTTTGCTGCTCCCAGGTTTAATTGGTTTTATCTGCTGTTATTTATCATAACAGCCTTATCTCTGCAGACAGTTGCATGGATAATATTTGGAGATTGGAATTCAAGCCCAGACACACAGTGTCATCCAGCAATTAAATGTTATTTGATAGTTCTGTGTGTAGCTCAGGTGCTGGGGAGCTCCTGCCTCTGGCCGACAGTCTTTATAGCATCGTAAAATAGTTCTCAGGGGAAATCCAGATATGGAAAGCTTTCTGAATAGAAACAGCGAGCAAAGCTGAGGTAAAGTGCGGTTCAGGCTCTCCTGGTGGTTCCAGTCATTGACCGTTGCCTAATGACTATGCAGGTTTGGGTCTGAGAGATGTTTAATTATTTCTGTTATTGCATTTTGGTGAAAGGATGAAGAAGCCATCCAGCTCCGTGACATGGATGCTGATGTATGTTTTGGGGAAGTCCATTAAATGAATCAACATTGCTTTCCACATGCCCAATTTAATCCCTATCTGAGAACTACATAAAACATACCCTTTATAGGAGAGTTCTTGATGGATGTTTAACTGCATGGATCTAATTAGATGCAAAGCAAGACTTTCCCCCCGGAATGATTAACTGGTAAGATTAGGGTAGACCTTGCTTTGTTTTGTTGGGATTTGAGCTTTCTTCCTATAACATTCCTTTTTTATCTTCTAAAATGAGTTTCTGAAAGCAGAAATGGAGGCAGAGCAAGCGCTTGATCTGGCTGGGGTTTGAAGAGGGTTACCGTTGTTCTTCTGTGGTTTTTCAGGAGTAGATTAGCTCTTAACTTCCCATGGCCTGTAGGGGAGAGAGAGAGAGAGAGAGAGAGAGAGAGAGAGAGAGAGAGAGAGAGAGAGAGAGAGAGAGAAGCCCGATTCAGCCTTCTGTGGAGGTGAGCACTAGAGTGGTCTGCTCACCACGTTCTTTAATTGCTCAGTTGTGCCTGAAATGTAGATTACCCATCCAACACCCCCCCCCCAAAAGGTGCCCCCTCCCCTCCCATGGAGAGCAGTAAAGATGAGAGACAATAGGATTGACAAATGAGGTCCGCTAAGTGAAACCCTGATCAATACAGAGTGCTGTCCATTTGGGTAATGGACATCCCTGTCATCTCAGCTGTTAAAGAATTCAGCAGAGATGAGTCCCCAAAGGTCTGCAAAGTATAGGCATCCGATACAGGAAACATTACCACCTCCCTCCCCAACCCCAATAAATAAAAAGGTGCATCTCAGGAGCCCCGTCTTCAGCTGCAGTAAGCTGTCATGCATGGAATTTATTGTGCTCTATTTTCAAAAATCTGTGCACAAAGCAGAAAGACAACCCGGAGACTGGGGGAAAGGCAGCCGTCGGGGTGGGGCGGGGGGGTGTGTGTCTTTGTTTTTTAGGTCTTTATGATGATGTGGACACATGAGGTAATCCTTTATGTGTTGAAGAGGAAAGTCTTGAGGTTTAGAATTATGACGTGGCTTTAATTGCTCTTTGAAAAATGTTCTCCCTTTCATCTGGTGATCTTGAGCCAGCAAATTTGGTAACCAGGAGGGTTGATGAATGGCTTTTGTCCGGCAGCTGTATGGCAGCTGGGGTGGAGGTCACGTGGGGCCCCCACCCTCCTCAGATCAGTGCCCTTCATGCCACACATCTATGTCTCACAGGGGATGTTCATGGTCTTCCCACTAAATACTTTCAACATGGCCAAGCTCTGCTTCTGCGGAACTTCCAACTGCCTCTGACCCTTGTTGTATTGTGCAGGTCGGGAACACAGTCCTTGTTATCTGTGGAACCCCTCCCCATTTAACCTGGCTGATTTCCCCAGAGATTACCGTAACCACTGACAGCCAGATTTCCTGCTGGAACGTGCTTGTGTGGGTTTCCGGACAGTTGTGACGAGGAGTGCCGTTTCACTGGGCGATCAGGTGTGGGCCATTAATTTTCAGTGCTGTTGTTTAACTATTAATGAGGTCGTGGCCCCAGGGCCAGACCGACTTTACCTATCAGTTGTCTCCCATCTCCCAGCAGGCCATTCACCTTTAGTCAGAACTCTCCACTAATAATTGTCCCATGCAGCATTCACACGCCATTGCCTCATCTCTTACCCTCCACCTCTTCTAGATAAGAGATAATTCCTCCTGCCCATCTCCTCCGCCATCCATCTTCAGTAGGGCCCATAAAACAGAGCCCTTCCCATTTTCCATTAACCTCTATGTCCTGAAACTTAGAGCCATATATACTTTCTAGTCTTCCTCAGCAAGGGACATCTACTCGCCATCGTTCTCAGAGGGTCTTAAATTATGTAGAAAGGCAGTCATCACCCCTGTTGACCTGGCCACCTACTTTACCTTTCATTTCTCGCCTATTTACCATCGCGGTTGATAACTTGTAGAACTCAGTAAAGTAATTCACAACTGTCAGCATCTTTATTATATTGCAGCCGGCAGCAGAAATTGTAACCTGAAGGGATATCTAGTAAATCAAGATTTCTGTAGCATAAGCAGTGTAAATGAATTCTGCACATTACATTATTATTTTTTATAATGTCTTTATTAAAATGGAAAAGAAAGGATGCCTATTTAGAATGAGTACAGCACCATCCAAAGGCTGATAGATGGATAGGATTAGGAAACGCAGCCCCAGCGTCTGCCCATGTGGAATCCCTACCCCTTCCTGAGCAGGTGTCAGCAGCAAGGCTGCCCTGGGTTGTGGTCTCACCTGCAGTTGAGGGTCCTTCCCACCACTGCATCCTCCTCCTGCTCTCCAGTGCAGCGTGGAGAAGGATTCATTCTGCCTGACAGCCTTTCAGGTCCTGGAGAGTAGGAGGTATGGTGTTTTCTGCAATAGTCTCTCTCCCGCTTCAACATGTCCACATCTCCATTCATCTGTTTCATTTTTTTTTTTTTTTGATTTTCTGCAGCTGCCCCCTCCCCCCCCTGTTTGTCCCCTCATTTGTCAGTCGGGTTTAGACAGAGGTATTCCAAGCACTGCAGCAGTGTGTGGTCTGGCCATGTCAAAGAACACAACAAGTCCTTTCGTCTGGACTCCAGATTTGTAGTCGAGTATGTAGGGTTACCTGCAGGGAGAGGGTGATGTCCGGTCTCCCTGGTTCATTGTGAACTTGCAGTTAACCATAAGGGTTCAGACTAAGTCATGTAGACGTTACTTAAGTCAGAGAGTCAACCCCCCCTTTTTTTTTGCCTTTTTTGTGGTGACTTTTTTGATCCTGAGTGAAAAACGTTGAGAAAAAAATAGCTTTATAAGGAACATTTTGTTGAATTTTAAATCTATCATTTTCCAACTTGAGTCACTGGCAAATTGGATTTAAGAGAGCCTCCTTATAAAGTATCGCGCCTATGCTGGAAAAGCATACAAATATGGCAAAAAGAGATGAAGTATTGTGGTGCCTCCTCATAGCACAGGGGTCACGCATGTCCCAGCTTCCCTAACCAGGACGGCTGTATGTGTTCCTGGTGTCAAACAGGATTGCCTATCGCTGTGGTTCTCGTCTTTACAGAAAACCCAGAGGGTGAGTATAATTGACACCCCCCCCACCCCCACCATCCCCTCTGGACCTGGTATGGAAACCAGGCTTGGCAACATGAGTTGATTTATCTGAGGCTGTGGCATTCGCAAGTAGCATGACCAAGGCTTGAGTCCAAGTCTACTCACTTTTTTTCATTCTGTCTTGACATCCGTGTTAAAGTTCACACACTGATTTAGCTTTTTGGGTAAGTTCCATTTATTTCCAATATTTCTAACATGAGGAGTTTCTTTTTTGTTTGTTTGTTTTGTTTTGTTTTTTTCAAGTCACCCTAAGTCAGTGGATTAGGGCCCAAGAGCAAAATACTCTGTGGTAGAGACAGTGTACCTCACATGCTATTTTGTAGAAGCCACTTGAACTTTTAACAAAGGTTCTGTTTCTCTTACCTTCCAGGCATATTGTTAGACTGAAATTTGGTGTGGTTATACAGCTGTCTGCCGCCAACAACTGTGAGAGGAACTGACCCATGTTCCTATTAACAGGCGCTTTATGATGCAGCGTGGGCTGGCCAGATACTCTCTTCCCTCTGGTATGGCCATTAGCAACATGCATGACAGAGGCTGCTTATCCACGTAGTCACCCTGTGACTACAGTGACAGTCCCCCCAACCTGACTTCTGCAATAGGCGGATGGGTGAGCACGGCACAACTCTTTATTGCTTTTAAGTCACCAAAAAGTTGGAAGTTGATTGTTACCGCTTCCTAATCTCATCACCTGTCTTGGCTGTCACTATTAGCTTGCCAGAGGTGAAATGTGACTGAGTTGTCCGTCTTGAAATCTAAACCCCCCTTAAGATAGAAAGTAGCAATTACTGGGGCTGGAGAGATTGGCTCAGCACATGGTTAACAGTATATACTGCTCTTGCAGAGAACCTGAGTTTAGTTTCCGGCACCCACCTGGAGCAGCTCACAGCTGTCTGTAACACTTGGTCCAGAGGATCCAACATCCTTTTCTGGCCTCCACCGGTACCTGTCTGTGCTCTTGGTGTACACCCAACAGCCACATCCACATAACTAAAAAAAAAAATAAAGTCTTTAAAAATAAGAAAATTTGCAATGACTACACATTCTCTTGAACTTAAAACAAGGAAGGCCATGTCACATGTAGACAATGCCAGAGACTCCTCATCTCCCACAGTCTTTGTCTGTAGCACACAGTGGAGTCTGCTTCTGTGTTTAGGACATACTCTCAAGACAAGCTTCCCCAACAGCAGATTCTGAATCAGTAACATACATGTTGTTGTTAGGCAGAAACGGTAGTTGCCTGTCCAATCATAGGGAAGCAAGAGTGAGGAGAAAAAAATGGATTGAGTTGGATAAACTAGAGAAGCAGTCCAAGGTGGTGTGCAGAGCATCAGTGGTCCCTTGGAATTGCCCGGTGGTACCGGATGTGCTTGGCCTGTTTGCTTCACAGAAGTGAGTAAACAGTTAACCTCCTGGCTCCTTGAGTTTGCTTGACTCCCACTGATCAAAATCCTGTTCAGCTCCAGGGTATGTAGCCTGGACACCTCCAACCATCTTCTGGGAAACCAGAGTCCTAAAATGTCCCAGTCTAGACACTCTAGGTGCTGTAGGCTCTTCTAGCCTGAAAGGCCCCTTGGGTGCAGGGTAGTTGGAGGTGTAGCCAGAGGAGCATGGCCTAGTATACAAATAGTATCTGGTGCAGACCTGTCCAGACCTTGAGTCTGGGACCCTTCATTACCCAGGATTTCTATGGTCAGTGAGCAGAGGGTGTTGTAACATTAGACTAGCTTTAAATTGCACCAACTGTTTGCCTGGCAATATTGGAATGACACCTGATCTAATTGTATTATTGAGAAAACAGAAATAACTTCAATTTATTTCTTAAAAAAGTTTTTTGGTAAAAGTCAGGCTCTTACTATGTTGTCCACGATAGTCTGAAATTCCTGAGTTCAAGCAATTCCTCTGCATCATACACTTGAGTGTCCCATCCACTGTACGGACAGTCATAAAAGAAAATTGCATCCTTGCTATTTCTTTTTTTCTTCATTATCCTTGCTATTTCTTAAAACATGCCCTTTAAAAAAAAAACCAATGGCCTATTGTAAGAAATCAGTTTTGTAAGTAGCCAGTTGAACATATATATAACATACACACAATTAAAGAGAAGTTTACAGAAAAATACTTTCCTTATAAATGTTATACAAATACTTATTTAATTCCATGTTATATTTTAAAAGCTGTTGTCCAATAAATTCAAGATCTGCTATTTGAATATCACAATATAGCGTTTAATATAACCCCTCTTTGTCTATATACAAATGATGTGATTAAAGTATTTAATTCTCATTTGTAATACTTTGCTATGATGGCATCACTGAGAGGAATTTAACATTTAATTTTAATGTTTTTATGTACTTGTGGTTAGCAAAACGATTTTAGCTACGGGGAAAAAACAAAACAAAACAAAAACCCAAAAACCAATGGATCTTAAAACAAGTGAGAAGGTAAGTGTGTAGAAGTTAGCTAGAAGTTCTTTGAGATCATGCCTGTCAGCCTGAGGGCACACGAGAAAGACATACTTTACCTGAGTGACCAAACACATCTCCTTCTCCCATTCCTATTAAATTCTGAATTTTACCTTTATAGAAACAGTACAGTACTGTAAGCACTTGAGAGGTGTTCTGAGTATTTTACCTGCTGTTGACTTTGATGACAGGTAAAGATCAACCAAGGAACTGTATCCTAATGAGGAAGCAAAAAAAAAAAAAAAAAAAAAAAAAAAAAAAAAAAAAGCCCAATAATTTTTACCCCTGCAAGTGAAAATCTCGTGGTTAATATAGTTGCTCATTCTGAATTTAAAAAATGTAACTACATATGGTACCAGTGGTGAGTTCATTCAAATAATGCCTTGAGTACAGGCCCTTGCTTGCCATAACTTGTAGACTTTTCTAATGTTTTTTTTACCATTTCCTTGACCTTCTAAGTTATCATTATGATTTAAGAAAGAAGAATCCTTCTTGAGACATCCCCCCCCCTTTTTTTTTACGGTAGTGCCTTATTATTCCGGAATCCGCGCTCTTTCTGGTTTCCTCAGGCTAACTTGCTACCCCATTCATTTAGTTGTTAGAATAAAATAGTGTACTTTCACTTTCAGAAAGTAATCCTGTTCTGTTCTTTCCTGGGCTCTTTCCGCTCGGGGAACTCATCAGAGAATCCGTCATCAGTCAAGCCTGAATATAAAAAACGTGCCCAGACAGGGAAAACTGTAGCTTTTGCTTTCCTCATATGCCACAGCGGTCCAGGCTGGTGTGTGTTCACACCTAGGCACGTCCAGGCTGTTCCATCCCTTGTGTGTGCAGACTTCCAGGAAGGACACATGAGGCTGGGTAAACACCACACTGGCCGGAAACAGCAGAGTTGATTCTAGGACCAGGCTCCTCCTCCTTTGGAGTCTTCGAGCTTCCAGATGGAGTCTACTGCAGCTTCAAGAAGCGATGTCCTCCTCATTTTCAAAGTCCAGAGCAATACCAGTCTACTGGCAAGCCAGTAGAAGACGGCAGCTAGAGTTCTGGTTTTTCGGATTTTGGTTTGTTGGTTTGGTTTTTCTCTTCAGTCCCGTGTGAATGATCAGAGTCCGAATGTCATGTCTCTTTTGATTGATTTTGTGGGCACAGTTTCCGGTCCTCTTGCTTGTCTATCACAGATGTCTCTCTCTTTTTAACGTGCATTGGTGTTTTGCTTGCAAGTATGTCTGTGTGAAGATGCCAGATTCCCCTGGAACTGGAGTTACAGACAGTTGTGAGCTGCCATGTGAGCGCTGGGATTGAACCTGGGTCCTCCAGAAGAGCAGTCCGTCCTCTTAACGGCTGAGCCATCTCTTCAGCCCCCCTCACAGGTATCTTTTACAAAAGCATAAAATTCCTTGCAAACTTAGTAAGAGCTTTGAAAGAAAATGTAGGTATAGATTTTAAGAACAGCAGAGCACTCTCATGATGTTGCCTAAATTTAAAAATGGTGTCCAAAAAAAAAAAAAAAAAAAAGCTGGTCAGTCCTGGTGCACACCTTTAATCCCAGCACTCCGGAGGCAGAGGCAGATGGATCTCTGTAGGCCAGCCTGGTCTACATAGTGAGTTTCAGGACAGCCAGGGCTACATAGAGAAACTGTGTGATGGGAGGTAGGGGTCAACAACAACAACGAAAAAAAGTAAAAATGGTGTCCGTTGCTTAAAGTTAAAATTGGGATGTTCACATGAACGTGAATTAAGGAAAGGGATAGGAAAGCGACATCTATCGCATATGTGCTGTGTGTGTGTGTGTGTGTGTGTGTGTGTGTGTGTGTACGCTATGTGTTGACTGTGCACACAGCTGTTGTGTCTCTGCACTCTCCATACGTTAACACATTAGTCCTGCAATGCCCATAACCTTTTAACCCTTGCAAGTTATGGCATTTCTGGTTTTCTTTTTACATTATAAAAATTTTAAAACTATTTCCTAGTTTGCTACTAGTTTTTACAAATTTAATTGTTTACTATAATAGAAATTTCTGGGTAGGTTTTTTTTTTTTTTTTTTTTTTTTTTGGTTTTTTGAGACAGGGTTTCCTATCTATAGCTTTTGAAGCCTATCCTGGAACTCGCTCTGTAGACCAGGCTGGCCTCAAACTTACAGCGATCCGGGTGGTTCTTGTATAGACTTTGAAGCCACTATTTAAAGGATGTTTGAAGATGCAAAGTGACATCACCTTGGCGAAAGTGTGATGGATACAGCAAACCAAGGGCTCTTCTTCCCCTTTGGGATCATCACAGATCCCAAAGAAACTTAACTTGTCCTTGGATTGAACATGAGGTCTCACTATTACTAGAGGTGTCAAAACCCAAGTTTGGCTTTCAGTTAAGCAAATAAATGCTTTGACAGATCCCTGACATCTACCATCATTTGACCTGTATTCCATGAGTGTTTTGTTTGCCTGTAGTAAAATAGCAGAAGTGAAGTGGGTAGTAGATGATGTGTCAGCAGTACATGGAGCATGCCGACAGGATCAGGTACTGAAGCTTCTGCTCACTTACGTTTAATTTTTGAAATAAGGTCTCACTGTGTAGCCCAGGGTAGCCTCCACCTCGTGTTCTTCCTGCCTCAGCTTCCCTAGGGCTAGGACAACAGTACACCCCACTGCATCTAGCTGCTACTCGGTTTCTGCTGTATTTAGGCACTTGCCTGTTTTGAAGCTCTGTCATCTATGTCTGTGACTCACCCAACTTGTGCTTGTGGCCTTTTTCTGTAATGAGGCAAGCAAGCAACAGTATTTCTTCATTATGACTATTCTTTCCTACCTGTTGTGTAATGGTTCCTCCTGGCACAGCTGGTGCCAGGAATAGCTTCCCATTACCTAAAGTGAATTTTTGGTTCACAAATCTGTTCTGCCAGGAACTTAGGTGAGTAACTTCCAGTTAAAGCGTCACTCACGGAAATTACCAGTTCGAATGTGCATGGTCCAGTGATGTTCCTGTACAGTAAAGATTGTCAGGACTGGAGAGGGGTTAAATGGCATTATTTTGGTTGATTAGCTACAGGAATTACAAAGCAGGAGAACTCAACAGATTGGTTTCAGGATCCAAACCACTGACACTAAAAAGGAAACAAACCAACATACAAAACACCACCAACAACAGCAACAAACAGGAAAACCTTTCCATTGCTGTTTTGCAGCACCTTAAAGATATTCAGGACCTAAGCTCTCCCTTTAAATCGACGTGAAATGTAATTATTTGCTATTACAGGGGTGAAAGAAACTGGATGTTAAGAGGAAAGATGGATTGTTCTTATTAATTGCAAATGGTAAACCCACCGCCTGCCTCTGCCGCCCAGTGTCGTTTGTTCCTTCCCGCCAGCCAAATGAAGAGCGCCCATGCATTGCTCATCTGCATAAGGAAAAGAAGAAACCCCTCATTTGTTATGACAAAGGGATTTATTTCAATAAGGAAAGTGAAGGGATGGCAGATAAGTGCACTTAAACCTTTGGAGCCTCGCAGCGAGCTTGTAGAATTTGGTACCGACTGTAATCTTTGTATTCTCTCTTAATGATACAGCCTCTTGGACAGACTGAAGTTGTGCCTGGAACCGTAATCCTCTCTTTATGCAGCTGTGTTGCTTCCTAGCAGGCAGAAGACTCGTGGCTGATCCTTTAGTTCTCCACCTGCTGGCCCCTTGTGAACAAGAGCTTTTGAATTTGATGCAGCCTTTTGGGTATTTGCACAAAGGGGTTCTGCACAGTTGTGAGTGGTGTGCCTGCTGCAAGAGCAGTGTGACAACAGACGCCTCACACAGACCTGAGACCCTTTTCACCTTAAACAAATGGAAGACAAGCAGATTGTATCTGAGGCTACTTTCTAAGAGGCGCACACATACCCATTCTCACAGCTCTTTGTGATGGTGGCGGTTCTCTGATTTTGCATAATGTTAGGAAAGCTGGCTCCCAGAAGCATCATCTGTCTTGTGTAACACCTTTCAAAATCGAGGATATGAACAATAACCAAAATCAGCTATTGTTGGTTTCTTTTTTTCAGCAGTAATAATGGGGTTTAATAATTTTAATAGTATTACCTCAGTGTGTTAAAGGATCTGTGTAGTTTCAATGTCACTGTCCAGAAAGCTTAAGAACAGAAGCATTCCAGATTTTGAATGATTTTTTTTTGGTGGGGGAGGGTGTGATATTTATATCGACTTTACATGTGAGCATTGCTAATCCAAAATATCTGATATGCAATTTGTATTCTGTTCAGATTTAGAGCATTTCAGATTTTGGACTTTTCAGATTCACAGTCCTATACGTGGTCACTGGGAATGGTGAGATCCCTGGTTGGGTGATGATGCTAATCTTGCATGTGTTACAGAGCAGAACATTCTCTTTCCTTTGAACTTCATTTTGGATGGGGGTTGCTGATAGCCTTCAAGTAAATAAGCAAACAAAATAAAGGGGTTCTGAAGATTGTAGATAAAACATAACACTCATAAAGCAGAGGTGTGATAGAGTGCTGTCTTAGTTAAGATTCCCATCGTTGTGATGGAACATCACAACCAAAGCAACTAGGGAAGAAAAGCATTCCTTTCATCTTATAGTTCCACAGTATAATAGGCCATCACTGAGAGAAGTCAGGGCAGGAACTCAAGGCAGGAGCTAATGTAGAGACCATGAAGGAGTGTTCCTTGCTGGTTTGCTCAGCCTGCTTCCTTACAACAGTCAAGGCCACCAGTCCAAGAGTGGCACTGCCCACAGTGAATTAGGCCATCCCACAGTAACCAGCAATCAGGAAAATGTACTACAGGCTTGCCCACAGGCCAGTGGAAGCAGTTGCTCAATCTTCCCAAATGATTTCAGTTGTGTCAAATGGCTGTATAACTAACCAGCACAGCCGACTCCTTGTCAACTTGACAGACAAACACTAAACCATAACCTTTCCTTTCTCGCTTAGCCCCAAAATGTCATTTTTATATCAATATTACACCATAAAACATTCTAACTTTTAAAAGGCCCACAGCCCTTAAAAATGCAAACAGTTTAAAAGTTTAATCCCTTTAAAGCATACAAAGCCTGTTTTAAAGTTCAAGCCTTTCTAAAATATCTAGTCTCTTTAAAATTTCTCTGAAACTCCAGAGTCTCTCAACTGTGGGCTTCTATAAAATCAAAATAAATAAATGAATAAACAAACAATTAAATAAATAAAAATACTTTTTTGTTCCAAGAGAGAAGAACCAAGGCTCAGTCACAGTGAGGTCAAAGCATAAACCCAAGTTCAGCAGTGTAAAGCTTAGTGTGAATTGGCTCCAAAGGGCTCACCATAGCACACGCAGCTTGTCTTCTAGGCTCGGGCAGGCTCCATTCCCAGGCTGCCACTGTCCTTGGTCATCATCCCTTGATACTGGCATCTCCAAAATGTTGGGTTCTGTGCAACTGGGCTGCACTTTCACCGATAGCTCCCCCTGAGCTCTTTTTAGGCACTTCAGCCCTGCCACCCAGTACCATGCCTCAGATGCTTTCCAGGACCCCTAAACTGGCATCAAAATCGGTACCACCTGGGAAACTGGCTACCTAGTTCAGCTACCACCATGAGGTACAACCTTGGGTGCCTCTGGAACATAGCTTTTGTATGCTTACTCTGAGGAAATGTTTCTGAAGATTTTGCCACAGTGATGCTGGTCTCTTCTTAATCAGTGCTCATTTCTCAGATCCAGATAAACCAGCATCAATTGTCACAGCAAAGCAAAGGTTTTACTGAAGTAATCCTGGTCTCCTGTTCGGCACAGCCAATTTTTTCAGCTCCACCTGATGAGAACCCAGATTCTGAATTCAAAATATGGCAGGAATAATCCCAAGAGCATCTCTGAGGGACTCTGAGATTCTCTCCCCCCCTCCCCCGCCCCAGAAGATACAAAGCCAGAATTCCACTCTCTATACTGCTTTCTTCTTGCCTTCCAAGCTCCCACAAACAGCTAATTGAGCTCTAAGCAAGCATGGCATTTGTAAAATGCAGTCTCATATGAAATGTTAGCTTTTGAACTTTTTAGTGTTCATATGAGGGTAACACCTAAAAGCACATTGTTGCACATTATCACCGCGGAGAGGAGGGATTCCCTGGGTTGGACAGTCATGGTCATTTCTGAAGGAGGAGGAAGGCATGCACATTCTGGCCAGACAAGGCATGAAGTTTTATACGAATCGAATCATCAAATGACACAAAATCATTTTCACTTAAGTTTTAAATAATATTACACGTATCGGATATAGTCCCTATGAGCTAAATTTAAAAGACTACAAATCCTAGGAAATAAGGAAATGTGATGTTTTTGTTCAGTACTGGGTGTTCCACTGTTGTTCAGGATGCTGTAGCTGGGGAATGAGTGACTGCTGACCACCCTGAGCTATCATGACAAAGTTATTTCAGTGAAAGGGACATCGAGCACATTGATCCACACTTGTTCTTGTCAATTCCTCCTACTTTCTAGCGGGCCTGAATAGGGTACCAAGAGGACAGAAAGGCCCTGTACTTAAAAACTTCCATTTTTTCCTTAAAAAATCTCATTCTTGAACATTAGGGGAAAAGCCTATGATGGATGACATAGGACTTTTCCACTGCCTACTACATAGAAGCTGGAACAATGGAGATACAAATGCCAATAGATAGTCTGTATTTTCTACCTCTAGTCTTGAGACTAAAAGAACCTAGTGAAAGTAGCCAGGTGACAGTCATAAAACCTACCCTGTGTGTGCGTTAAAGTCTTTTCATTTCATACCTGAGTCATTTTTAGCGTTTTGGGTACTTTCTAGTAACTGGTTCCTTGAATTCCCCCATCAAAAGGCTTTATTGTATGGAGAGGAAGGGTCCACCCCTGTCACGCTCCTGCTGATTCATTGCATTTAGAAAAGCTCCCCGTGATAGGCCAGATGTGGTGTGCAAACACTCTCTGCCCGTCTAGCCAACTCGAGCCTCCGGTACAGTCCACGAGACCAGTTTTTGTTCGAGCAGAGTGACACTGTGATTTATGAAGTGTCAAACCCCCTTGCCTTTGAAGAATTCCGGCCTTCACATCTGTCTTCCCTGTGTTTAATTCCGTTGCCTGGTGACACACTGTCCCCGTAAGCCCTGAAATGGTTCCGTGGGTCTTGTGGAAGGAACAGAGGGTCGTTTCACCCCTTTAAAGGAGGGAGGCAAAGCTATGAATGAGAAATCCGGACAGAGTGGGAAAGTGAGTCACCGAGCGTTGCCCCTGTGGCACCCACTTTATCTTCCCTCAGGGGCGGCAGTTCGGAGGGTCGGGCGGGTCCACGGCGTCTCCATTCCAGTACAGGCCTGTTGATCCCAGAGTGAAAGTAAATTAGCAATTCTGCCTTTTCTGAAAACTTACTTTCTTTTTTTAAAAGTCAGAACACGAGAATACACTTAAGCAAGGTTATGTTTATTTCAGACTTGAGTTGTCTTTGGAATACCTGCTTCCTGGCTGATTTGCTGTGTGGATGGATGTCTAATTTCATATTCTCCACAGCATGTGCTTTTTCTCAGGGGGTGATTGCTTCGCTGGGGGTCCCAAAGAGACAACACTGATTCCCTGCGTGTTTTATTTTGGAAAAAGGAGCACTGTTTCAAGGACCTCTGTGTATTTTCCCCTAAGAACTTTGACACCCTGCATGTGTGTTTATTGTTTCAGTATCATATAGAAATTCAGGACAAGGCTTTCCACAGGATGAAATGGATTAAGGGACAACAAGTTTTCCAAAAGGATTAAGCTAGGAAAACCAAGTTTGACCTTGTCAAGACAAGATTTTTTTTTTTTCCTCTTTTGCCCTAAGAAATGATCTTGTATTTTCAGATAAAGGAGTCATGTAAGGGTAAACATCCCATTTTAGGAAAACCCATGCCTCAGCCTGTGGCTTTAATTGATGCTTGGAGAAGCACAATCAGCAACTTCACCGTGACTGTGCTCACCGGGGTTTTAAAAGAGCATTTTATTCGTGGTGAACATTTTTCTCAGGCAGCAGCCGATCTCATTAATAAGCAGAACTCCCGCACAGTGATGCCGTGAAGATTCCCACTGCAGTAACCATTGTGCTTTGTCAAAGACCGCATCTTCTCCAGCCACAGTCCTGTCCCTTAGCCCATTTCAGTGACATACGATTGAAATACATTTATTATCCCTGTAACCATACATCCCACATATCAGTGTATCTAATGAAACTGGCTGGATGCTCCTCTCAGTGTGAGTCATGGGGAATCTTGAAGAGCAGGAACATTGGGGATAATTGACCATGGCCCCTTTCTCTCATGAGAAATACAGAAAGTACTGTTCAGTGAGTGTCTAGGAATTTCAAGTTCAGCCAAGGCATTAAAATTAAGGTGACTTTGTGACTCCGAGCAATAGTTTTATTTGCTGTGGTTGTGTGCTGTCTAGTGGAACTTTTTTTGTTTTGTCATTTTGGCCTGTCAGTCATGCCTAATGAAAGTAGCATCATCATGTGTTACAGAGACCAGGGTTGTTTCCCCAAAGTGCCTTGAACTTCAGCAGTTTATAAAGATGCATTTGGGGAACTGGGGCTCCTGACATGTCACTAATGGAATTGGCTACAGGGGTGCCTTGTTTTTGGCAAACACGGAATCTTGCCCTGGGAATTTTTGGTTTTCTTTCTTTCTTTTCTTTTCTTTTTTTTCCTTTTTCTTGGCATGGTATACATCAGCTTCCCAATGAGTCCTAATTGACTGGGAACGCCGTTTGCAATCCTTGAGCATCCTTCCGCCCACCACTCCCCCAGGCCTCCCCCGTTACATTGTTCTGCATAGTGGCTGCTCTTCTATTAAGCATGGTCAGGACCCGGAGCTCTCCTCTCAAGAGATGTGTGTGCATTATCAACCCTCCTACCAACACCAAAATCCTGTCAATCACAGTGACCTCCAGGGGCCTCTAGCAAGCCTGGTAAACAAGGGGCTGATGTCTGCAATGGCTTTGTATTTTTTTTTTTTTTTTGAGTGAGCTTTCTAATTACTCGGTTGTGTATGCAAACACTGACGGAGCATTAGGCTCATCAAGTGGGGGTCTGCTTTTACTAGGAAACCCTTTTATTTTCTAAATAGAATATGTCAAACATAGTCTTCCCTTTTAGACAGTTAACCTTTCATCTCTCCTGTAGCAGAAATTCCAGTCTCTGGGGCTTGCTAATTTTGTATTTGAAATATTCTAAAGCAGAAGGAAAATGCTGTTTACAGTGCCTTCATTAAAAAGCTTTTAATCGTGTTGTGTTGCTGCATATATAGTTTGGGATCCCTGCTGGGTCCACTTCATTGCGTGAGAAAAATACAGTACCTTTTTAAAAGACACACCAATCAACCCAACCCGATTCTACTTTGACCCTGACAGCTGCGCAGACAAAGTGCTTCTGTAGTGTCCCTATGTACTGGATTATGACGAAAGTACAAGTTCAAAGAATCCTTGGGAATGCGTTTTTTAGGTGACCTTCAACCTCCCTATTTATGAAACGATCGTTTCCTGTAGTCCACTCACTCCTTGCACATGGTTGTGCTTGTTAAGTCATAGAATAGTACCACTTACAACACAACTTGTCATACATAGAACACGGTTCATACATAATGTAGTTCAAGCCTTATTGGAGGAAGTGCTTCAACAACTTTTTTCTCATACTTCGCCCTACACGCAAGGCTGAAGTATTTATAGGCTGCACCAGACGATCCTAAAGGGATTATAATAACAACAAGCACCTTTTAACATTGTTCAGGTCTTGAAGGTAATGCTCTCAACAATCCTGTGAGGTAAGTGCTGGCATTGTTTTATTAAAGGGGAGGGGTGTGGAACACAGAGGTTGCCTTAAAGTGACTTACCTGATGTTACAGAGCCAGGAGGGGGCTCGTAAATTTGGCTCCTGTGGGCTGGCCTGAAGTTCTGTGTGTTCTCCAAAGTGCCATGCCTAACATACCTGCAATGCTTTCCCAGCTCCTCGTGACTATGCGGGAACAGGCAGAAAACAGCAACCACGGTTCACGCAATGAGTTCGTAGGATATGGTTTTCTTCTTGTTTCTCTCCCAGCCCCCGATGAACTAGAAGATCCCAAAGACACTAGTTCTATTTCTTGTTCAGTTTTTTTAACAGCTTTATGAAGTTGTGATTTATATACCATAAAATTCATGAGTTAAAATACAGTTCAAAGAAGTTTGGTATGTGTACAGAGCTATAATCTTTTCTGCGATCTAATTTTGTAATGCTTCCACTGTAGGAAGGACTTTGTGCTCTTTCTCGGTTGTTAGTTTCCCAACCCCAGCCCTGAACAACCTGAAGTCCAGCCTCAGCCTCTACATACTTGACTTCTTTGAACATTTCCTATTAATGGAATCAAACCATGTTATTATTTTGAATCTGACTTTTTTTTGATGGACATAATGTTTTTAGAGTTCTAGACATTGGGCTTAAATGTAGGGTTTGGTTATTTTACATATCTTTCAAAAGTCTTTTTAGGCCTGCTCTAGGAGAGTGGAGCCCTGACTTTGCTCACCAAAGGCTATGGCTTCCAGCTGTCACACCAGGTTTATACAGCTCCACTGGAGTCCTCAAGAGCTTATACTGAGGCATAACCATCATCACCATCACCACGAGCTTCCAAGATGCACAGTAAAGTGCTCACATATGGGTGTCCTCCTATTTAATCTGTCATAGCTCTGTGTGTAGTGTCATAGCTCATACACAGTGTGGGAGGAGCAAAGACTCACATCTCTGGGGAAAACATAGCATGGTCATTTCTCATAATATAGTTAAAATACTTGTTTGATGAGCAGGCAAGCAGACCGACAGGTTATTTGGAGCACAGTGTAGGGGCTGAATAACTTCCTTTCATGCAGGCCTTTCCTTTTGGCTCTTTAGAGTTGAGCCATCTTAATTCCTATATATTGTAGCTGCTTCAGAAAATAAAACCCTACAGTATCTAAGGCCTGTAGGTCATTCGAACTGTTAGAATAAATATCATAAAGATTAATTCAGCTAGTGGAAGATATAATAAGCTAAATAATGAAATCACCTCTGTTCATTTCAAAACCTCTTTGGAATAATTTTCAGTTGTCCTAACCTGGACTTCCCTGTATGTAGTTCATTTCAGATAAGTAGATAAATAGAGATAGATAGATAGATAGATAGGTAGAAAGATAGAAAGATAGATGTCCATTATTCATAGATAGAAAGATAGGCAGACAGATAGATATAGTCCATCATAGATAGGTAGGTAGGTAGGTAGGTAGGTAGATAGATGATAGATAGGTAGATAGATAGATAGATAGACAGACAGACAGACAGGCAGGCAGATATCTGGGGGAGTGTGAGGATAAGTAGGAAGAGGCAACGAGATTAGGAAGTACACAGAGTTCTTGTTTGAAGTCCACTTATTTGGTTGGTGGAATCCCGACCTGAGTGCCTTCTGGAGAACCACACCCTGCTTTCATGTGGAAAAGTTACTTGCGTATAATTTCAGAAGCTTCCTTCTGAACAGATGATAAATTTCTATTAAAATCATTACTTACTGACCGCCTCAGGAGCCATCAAGTTCTGGGATGTATCAGGAGTTAGTGTAACTGCCGCAAATGGCCAGGAGAAAGAGACGGGGTGTGTGTGTGGGGGGGCAGCTTTCTGAATCCAATGGCCACGAAATGTTCTTTGGTGAAATGATGGACAAGGGGAGACCGACACTGAGGGGAGGCCGTTTCAGGCACAAAGAGTGTTCAGTTTTAATGCATCAAGGCTGGGATGTGTCCTCAGAATGGAGCCAAGCAGTATGAGAAGCAGGCTAAACGTTAAGGAATGCTGGGCCAGAAGAGGCAGGTCTCAGGCGTCTGGGCTTCTGCTTTGAAACTATTGGAGGGTCCTGTGCATTTTTCTCTCCTTGTGAAAAATAATGGGATTTTATTTATTTGCTTGACAATAAAAACATCAGGATACCATTGCCTTGGTGGTTTTCTTCTCATGGAAAAATAAGTCTGTACGTGTGTGTCAGACTCATGGGGTCTCCTGAACACTCCTCGGGTTGTGGAAAAGTCAGAATTGAAAACAAGCAGTTCACAAATGACTCACATTCCAGGTGGGATGATGTGTTCTCTGCCCCCAGTGAGAAGTGGGGGGATCACTTCCCATGAAACAGAAACCTTCTCCTTCTCTTTACGTTCTCCTGGGGGCAGAAAGGCATGGCTGGTTGTGTTTGGAATGTTTCTTAAGATGGAGCTTTTTGGGAGTCCCAGGAGAGGACTCGGGTCTGTATTTAGTCTCAAATTCTGACTGGAAAAAAACCCCACACCTGATGGAAGTCCTCATCTCCTGGCTGTTTTCTTTAGGTCTGGGAGATCAGGAGATTGGAGATGCTTCGTAAGTTGGTGCCAGGAGAGAAGGGAAGATTGATTGGGGTTTTATGAGGTGGCAAAATACATAGGTAAACCTGGGGACAGGGATGTCATTTCGTGTGACAGATACTGCAGAAAACAAGGATGCATTTTATTTGGTTGTTTTTGTTAAGGCAATATGAGACCTGCTATTTCTGCCCCCACAGCCCTGGCTGTTTTTATGTCAGGCACAGATGTTCAGGGAAAAAATTCCAACGCCAGCACCTGTGTGCTGCTGACCCAGGCTTACCTTGCAGCATCCTCCATTCTGACTGTGTCCTGCAGATCAGTTTACAAGTGACACTTACGCCCCCACCCCGCTGCTGCCCTGTCCATCCCTAGCTAGCTACTGAGTATTGTCCTGGCCCTCCCTGAGTTCTCGGAGATTAAAATAAAAACCAACAAGGAGACCAGTGTCCTAGTGCTGAGGCTGTTTTCAATGCACACACTGCTTTCTGCTTAGAAGGACCTTAGGAATCCATGAGTGTGATGTTGCAGCTTTGCAAGAAGTTGGGGCCTGCTGCAGTCACTGTGTAGAATACAGAAAGGATCAGTTGATTTCAGTAGGGTGTCAGTGTTCTATTTTTAGAACACCGTGTTTTTATCCAGGGCCATTCAGGTAGTTCTCATTTTAAATCTCAAACATCTGCCCGGCATACGGCTTCTGACATCTGGCTTCCACTTGTTCTACAAGGGAGCTATTTGGACGAATTTCTTCATCTTTGCAGTGGGACCAGTACCTGTTTCTGGCATGTTCTGAGGATCATGGGGTTGCAAATTTGTGACAGCGTGTTGGAAACAAAACACATAGAGTCAACAGCGCTTATCATACTTTATTATTAATTGAGATCCCAAGTGAGTGTTTCCTAGTAAGTCTCAAAAGGCATTTTATGTGGTGGAGTTTAACTCTTTCTAACCTACTACACTATAGTGTACTACTTCTATCTCAGCTTAGTACCTTGGGCTGCAGCAGTACTTGGGGTCAGTACCTGGGTTTGGGCCATGGTCTCCTCACAGCTATTGCTACAGAGACATGGTGCCAAGACGGGGGTCATAAATGACCCTTAACTCCATGTGGATGAAGACCAAGGCCTAGTCCCAACTCTGCCGCTTCCTTTAAGTGCTGGTAACAACGTTCATAAGATGGCAAAGAGCTTCTTTGTGACAGTGGAACTTCCCAAAGCATTAGAAGAGCCAAAGCTAGCTCACCTGGAGACTTCTTCACCTCGATTTTCTCTGTCGCAATTTCGTAATTGTAAAGAACTTGACAATTCTTAACACTTTAGAAAAAAAAAAAAAGCGGTTGCTTTTTTTTACATTAAGGTAGTGCAATATGAATGATATGGGGCATAGAAGAGATGAAGCAATCTCTAGTGAGAAGTTGCAGTTGATAAGATTGCATTTTAATTCTGAATGGCATTCTTGGTAATTATTGCATGATGATGCTGTCATCCCAGGATGAAGGTCTTGTATTCAGTCCAGTGGAAAACATCACTGCTCGGCATTGCTCTGGCAACACCTTTTGTCGTTGCTCTGGACTCTACCTCTTTGTTGGGGTTCTCTGGAAGTCTCCCCAGGGTTCTCGGCCTCTTGGCCTGAGTGAGAAGGTTCAGTTGTGAGCCTTCTGTGAGTCCCTAGGATACGGATTCCTTCAAGTACTGTAAACTAGAGGGGCAGAAGACAGGATGGACATGCACTTAAGGGCATAAACTAGTTATTCCAACCCCTCCCTCTTAGCTTGAAAATAAGTTGCTTCTACCTAGACTATTGGAGTAATTTACACCCTACTGAGGAGCTGACTTGGGGTTCTTTAGCTACTGAGTGAGGAGTGATTGACAGCCCTGTCTTCCAGGACAACAGGGATAGAGTGAGCCTCATACAGACTCAGTGGGGTGGGACTTCCCCTGTTGAATGCTGCTTTATGTCTTTTCAGCCAAATGCCATTTACATCTGCCCCCCATTTGAAATCTGCTTTGACTGGCTGCTTCTTACAAAAGGAAGTAAAACAAGCATTGTGACAGTCATAGATAGCATCTTGGCATTTCCTTCGTCTTGAAATGTACCTTTGGGGTGTTCTGTGAGCAAGGTCTTAGGGAAGGAGATCTTTTCAAATGGAACTGTTGTGAAGTTTTGCTGTGATGCAAGCTTGCGAAATTTTTGGAATGCTTTGTGAGTGGGCCTGTGTCTATAAAGGGTTCTTTGCCCTTTGAACAGACTGAGCCTGTGCACAACATGGTTATGGTGTCTCAGTGTTAGTCCTGTTAGCCTCTTTTCTCTGGTTTGTTTTTATTTATTTTCTGAGATAGCAATTTAATTACATTTCTCTGTTTCCTCTCCTCCCTCCCAAGCTTCCTATAGACTCCTCTCTGCTCTCCTACAAATTCATGGACCCTATCTTCATTAATTGTTATTGTGCTCATATATATATATATATATATATATATATATATATATATATATATATATATAAATTCATAGACATTTTAACTATTTAAAAGAAAAGCAATGTGTATTATTGATAGTAATTGGCATGATTTTCCCATTTTAGGCAGGTGTGTTTGATGTTGCTAGTAACTCAGTCTACAGGTTAACATCTAAACGAAAGGAGTTCTGTCCGACTCGGTGAAAACAGTTGCATATTCATGGCTCTGACCATCCAGCCCACGTGGTTGAGTTAGTACCTGACAGCACTGTAAATCAAGGAAAGATGTCTGGTCTCCATCAGATCCCAAGAGGATGGCTCTGTCATCCTAGTCTCTCTAGTTTTGGAGACACTGATTACAGCTTTTTCAGACAACATTCAAGCTTGTATTCCAGAGCTGGATGAGAAGAGATTGCTCAGTTCTGATCTTTTAGCAGCCCATGACTCCTTTTCCAAGACACTCACGCAGTTTGCTTCTTCATTCACATGTCCAGGGACACTTACTAAATATCTTCTGCCATCATAGCATACGGCATCCGAGGCATCCGGACAGCACAGGAATGGGGGTCCTGTAGCATATTGTTAAGAACTAGTGGCCCCGCCATTTCCGTGAGTTAGCCAGTCATTCATCATTTATTTTCTGATTGCGTATTATGCACCATTCAGCTCATTCAGAATATTCATTGAGTATCCACTGTGTGGGGAGACTGTTCTGTGTTCTCAGGACATAGTAGTCAACACATCGTGGGCAAAAGTTTCTGCCCCTGTGAAGACCTTATTCCTTTGTTTCTCATTTACATTAAAAAGTCATTAATAACAGTGTTATGCATATGAATGTGTTCTTAATGGATAGACACTTGGCATCTTTGTTCTTTAGTGTGGATTCCTTGAGATTAGAGGAACAAATAATTGTTTCAGAATCTGAGTGTCTAAAGTCATCTGCTCTTATATTTAAAGGGTTATAAAAAATTCAGACAAAATTTCATTGAAAACTAACATGCCAAGGTTTAAAACCTGGTTATTTGTAATTAAGAAGAAAAGTCATCCTATAAATCAATTTATGAGAATAATACTTTGTCCAAATATCATTTTCAAACCTGAATTTTATTCTTACATGTTAAAACCAGAATACCTAAAATAGCCATGTAATTGAGGAAGCCTAAATATTGGGATAATTGTTGCATATAATAAAGAAATAAACAAATGAATAAATGATTGAATGAAATGTTTGAAGAAACAGATAAGCCTAAATCCTGAATGATGACATATGTATATGCACACATATACACACACGTATCTATCTATCTATCTATATATATATATATATATATATATATATATATATATATATGAAAACACTTTAAACTATTACAATTAAATGTGGAAAAACTTTTAAGTGGCATTGACTTCTACAATGATTTTTCTCATCGTAAAAACAAGATTTACTGAGTGCATATATTTGTGTTTTTTGCTGCCTATTTTTAGTACAGTACTTTGTACCTGAGAATAGTGTTAGTTTTTAGCTTGACTTACTTGTTGTCATTTGGAGAAGAATCTGTTTAACCAAACTATCACTCTATCTCAATGGCCAAAAACGATAGAAAATGGTAACATTGACCTCTGTATTTCTGGAGTTTTGTCTACAATTTGTATAGCTGAGGTTGATATAACACAGATGAGGTCTGCACTTAACTGTGTGGCTATTAAGGAAGACCTGTAGGAATAACGCTTTACAGTGAAGGAATCAGCGATGACATTGTGTGTCCATGCGTACAGGTGCGCACGCCTGTGTGTGTGTGCACGCGCACATGCCAAGTACAGAATTGTTGGAGACAGGTGGCTCTGTAATACAGTGACCTCACCATAAGAACCTGGGATGCTCACATGATAACTGTGGTCCTGGAGGGTGGATGCTATTCTCACAGGAGAACTCACTGGCATGTGTTCAGTTCTATTCTAAAGAGCCATCCATCTGCACCACAGTCGGCTCACAGTTCTACAGAGAACAAAGTGACAAACTGCCAGTTTCGTTCAGCAGGAGAAGAGGGAAGACCTGATTTGCCCTGAGGTATCCAAGGATGGTGGGATTCCTTTCTGGGGCAGAACGGCCCACATGGTTTCCCTTTGAGATAGCATAATGCCCTGGAGACTCATCTCTTTCCTCTTCAGATCCTTATCTCTGTAATGGCTGGATTCCATCTTGTCTTCCTGGGCTTCTTTGACATGTGGTAGAGCACAGCCTGTTGCCTCTTTATCTCCTTGCTGTTCCAAGAGCAGCAGAACCAGGAGAAATAGTCTATAAACCATATTTTTTTTTGAGTTTTACAATACCCATTTTTTTAAACTAAAAGCTATATATTGGTGAAATTGGATTTTATATAACTCATCATATCCAAAACATTGTCATTTCACTATGTAATCAATATGAAAACATTGAAGTGTTTTACATGTTTTATATGCAATTTTCAAAATCCCATGTGTAATTTACATTTGTTACAGTGTTATAGACTGAGCATCTAAAAATGGTATCTTGTGTTACTTGTATCTAAAACCTCCACTCCCACATTGCCTGGATAGGTTCTAAATTGCTACAGGCTGCCAAATGAATGCTCTGTGGTCATGGCCAGTATTGTTTTAATCATTTAAACTTCATATAGATGCCACTAAAGACCTGAATTTTGGAAAAGATAGGGTAGAAGTTCTTTGTCCAGCGTAGCCACATTTTTGTCCTGAAGAAGGCAGCTCACGCCTTTAATCCCAGCACTCGGGAGGCAGAGCCAGGCGGATCTCTGTGAGTCTTGGTGTTCGAGGCTAGCCTGGTCTACAGACAGGCACCAAAACCACATGGAGAAACCCTGTCTCGGGATGGGGGGTGGGGAGGTCAGGGCAGGGCAACTCAGTAGCCAGAGTGAGGAGTACACTATGCCCCAGGGACAACTTTCTGTTCAGCCTATAGTTGGTATATTTGAGGTGGGTCCAGTGCTCTGGGCCTCTCAGTTGTACCAACTGTAAAATGCTGTATGATTAGGTTGTGGGACTCTTAATGCCAGGGCACTGCATTTCTTCACCAATCAGGAGCATCCTTCCCTCTTAGAGGTGAGTCACTTCTCAGCTCTTCTCGACCCGCCCATAATTTATCGCCCTGCACTTATTTGACCCTGGTTCTTGTGTCGGCTCCTCAAACGCAAGCATCTAAACGAACGGAGTTGTTCGATCGCTTTCTCTTTCTCAGGCTGTGCCAAGGACAGCTAGTCTTACGTTGAGTAAACCCTGTGGGATGCTTCCTGTGTGCTGGGTTCCAGGGTGACTCCACATGTCAGAAGGGCAAATGTGTAGTCAAATAATTACAACACAGGTCAGATGACTATAAAAATTGGAATACGTACAAGATATTTCAGTAGGCCAGAGGGGAAAGTGGGCGGCTTTCCCTGGAGTGGTTCCCGGGACTGGGGAACCTATGCTGAGAATTGCTTCAGGCACCAGGACCTGCTCTAGAGACCGTCTGGGGCCTGCCATGTCACTTGTATCCCCTGTTCCTTCTGCTCCAGGCAGTAGAGCACATTGCTTGAACACGCAGATGGCCTGGGTTCACATCCCAATTTGCCTGGGGAAATTGGTTTACATTTTTGGTTTTCTAATGTGGAAACGAGTCATATGCTGGCGATGCTTGTCATTGGGGTTAGGGCGACAGAGGCAAAAATGGGGAATTTTAACAACTGAGGATTTTAGGGCAGTTGCCTCATGACTGTCAGGTACCGTTCTGTGTCTTTTCATCTCATCAGTCACCTAGCTGTCTGTGTGTTTACACGTACGTTCTTCTAGCACAGGAACACATTTTCTAGTATTTGTCAAAGCCATTCTACTCTTCTGTGGGTTTGGGAGGTGTGAAGGGCATGTGTGTGTTTAGACATTCATGTGAATGCACATGTGTGTGAATAATGTGTGCTGGATTTATTTGGGGTCTCCAGGGGAATTTTTCCAATTCTGAGATCAATGACCTGAAACTCTCTGTCTGCTGTCTTTTCCAGCTGTCCGGGGTTCCCGTTGAGCATGCCCTAGCCAGTGTTTGCAGTTTTTGCATGGAGAATCGGTGCACGGTGTACCTGGTAGCTTCACATGGCTAATGAAAATCTGTCCAAAATTAGTAATGTGGGGATGCCACAGAACTCTCCTCCAGCCTTTCTCTTAAGTCATTGGGTATTATTTAAAATTGCCTTTCATAAAGAACAGTATTTTTTCCTTATGTTTATGAAATGCCCGCCCCTTCACAGATTATAAGGTATGAATATTTACTTCACATATAGCAGGTCCCTCATCTTAAAATTCATAGCATTTTTGTCTTGAACTGAGATTATTTCCAAGACCTTGTTAGGCACTTTCTCTGTGGAGAGCTTGTCCTTTGTTATTGATGTCATGGTAGTTTTTCAGAACAGACTGCATTAAAGGTACAGGAAAACAAAGGCTACTGTTTTATACATACTCCGGCTTATTGAAGCAATAATTGAATAATAAATACAGCAATATTATAGTGCCATAATTTTACTGTTGGTTCTGTGGTAGGTTTTTCTGTTATAGCTTTATTTTTTGAAGTGCTTTAAAATAGCTAGGGTTGTTCCAAAGGATTAAAATACAGAATCTACCAGAATAGTGATAAAAAATCACGACAAATGCATCTCCACAAATACTTGCTACCCTCCAAGGCTTGGGGTTTACACAGGGTTGCTGTTGCCACTTTTCATGGACTCTAACCATGTATCTGGGGAGGGGCAAGAAGGCTGATTCAATGACTTTACAGGTGGGTAAACTGAGTCATGGTGCAGTTAAAGGATTTTGCCAGTGTGGTATTGTAGATACATTCATCTGCTGTTACTATTAGCTCTATTATTGCTATTGTGGGTGTTTACGTGTGGATTCATGACGTATGTAGGGAGAAGACCAATGTGCTACAACATGCGTGTGGAGGTCAGAGGTCAGCTTTATGGAATTGGTTCTCTCCTTCCCCTTCTGTGTGGGTTCTGAGCATTGAACTCAGGCCACCCGACTGCTTCGAGAGGCCTTTACCTGACTTGAGTTCTATTTCTATGTCAGTGGATAAGAGAACAGAGCAGATAAAGTGCCCAGCGGAGAGGTCACATACTTGAGTAAGGTCGTCGTCGTCTGGTGGCTATTTTTATAACGTTGCACCACCAGGGCTCTCCCCTGAGAGGAGGGGTGCATTTTGTTTTACCCATCTGCCAGCAGCCATTTAACAAACATGTCAATTTCATTTTAAATTTGGCACTTAAAAAAAAAAAAAACAACAAAACAATTGTGTTTTAGTCTATTTCTGCCTTTGTCAGGTTTCGATCTAAACCTTGAGAAGGAAGCTCCCCCAATCCCACACCCTCAGACAAACACAGAAAACTTAAGAAATGTCCCTCCCTTAATTATTTCAGCTTACCTCAAGAAAGATGTTTCGCCTTCCTGTCCTGCAGGGTAGGGAGTTCTGTGAGACAAAAACACTAGGAGGAGGGAGAAAACTCCTTGGATGCTTCTTGTGTACCTGATGGACAAATCAGGGAGGATGATGGTCTGTGGCTAAAGATACCAGTTTGGTACCTGCTGTCCTGGTTCAGAACTTGGACATAGCAAACCCCACATGCTATAAAACATGCACACAGTGTATCATTTTTTGTTTCTGAAGATTTCAAAACAAAATAGTATTAGGAAATTTCTTTCAAAGGGTTTTCTCATGGGTAAGCAATTTTCTGCAGTGATAAATAGTAATGGTCATTGTAAACATATTTTAGAAGTGATTGTTGATACTCGGCACGTTGTGTCCCTTCCACAGCATTCGCCTCCATTCCTTCTCCTGCATCCTGCCTCCCTCTTTCCCTTACTGCTAGTCCCCCTCTTCCCCAATCTCCCTTCTGCTTTCACGCCGTGTGTGTGTGTGTGTGTGTGTGTGTGTGTGTGTGTTCTATAAAGAATTATAAAGAAACCACAGATAGGAAAAGTGACATTTGTCTTTCTGTATTTGGTTTGTTTTGCTTTATAGGACAGTCTCTCTTTGCATCCTTTCCCCATCAGACAGCACAATTTCATTCTTCTTTATGGCTGAGTAAAACTCCTGTGTGTTTCTACCACCTTTTCTTTATTGGCTCATCTGTTTACAGACACGTGGTTTCATTCCATATTGGCTATTGTGAAGAGCCCAGTAAATATGGCACAGAGGTATCTCTGTTCTCTGTTTACTTAGTGTACGTGGCTGTATACCCAGAAATGATACAGCTGGGGAGGGTGTGGAGGAGAGGGAACCCTTATACACAGCAGTGAGGGCGGGAGCTGGTCCTGTATTGCAGAAATCAGTATGGAAGACCTTATCTCTTTAGAATTCAAATGCTCTACATATTTGCTCTGGTTTATTTTTTACGGCTTCCTGATGCCGTGATTTGCATGGATGGTGTAGTTTTTCCTCTGTAGGTAGTGAAACCACAGCATAGGTTAAGTGATTTACTTTTAATGTTATGCTGACTTTCTTTTTTTTTTTTTTCCAGGCAGTTTCCGAGGTTTTATGTTGCCAGGACTGTAAACAAATGCACAATTCCAACCAGCAAGGAATTCTGGGGCTGTGCATGAGAACACTGACTCTAAGAGGGCTTTCTGAGTGGCAGGTTCTTAGTGAACTTCAGATCTTACCTGTTAGAGCAGGATGGCTTCTAGCAACAGTAAAGTGAACATACTGTCTGTCACCTGGCAAAACATACCCACTATATTGAGTGGCGCCTTGTTCGCTGTGCATTTGTCGAAGGCAGATGATTTTGCTAGCTGGTAATGATTGTAAGAGTCCTGGAAACTTGATAGCCAGGTCTGTCTAAGTTCTCAGTGGGAATAGCTGACCCAGTCCAGTGAGGTTCACGGCGGACTTCTTCCCATCTCTGCGCTTTTCCAACACAGCAGTGATGCCTTCTGAGCGCCTCCGTTTTTTGTTTTTTGTTTTTTTTTTTTAGCTTCCATTATCCACCACCCAAGTTCTCAATTCAATTTCAGACTCGGGCAAAAGCCTGTAATTCTATTTGTTTTGGGTAAATTTAGCAAGCTGCTCCTGATTACACCTTAGCCAGAGACCATCTGTTGACTGGCGTGCCTCTCCGAGGAGTGGTTTCTGTAGGCGATGAATGGGAAGAGGCTGAAGCGCTGTTGCCATTAGTAAGCAGATGCACCACATCGGGGATAGGCCTTCCCGCCTTTCAATCTGCCCGCTCTCTGTATTGATGGAGTGTCGTATGCCTGCGAGTCATTCCATCCTCGGGCAACGAGAAGAGCTCTCCTAGGGGCCATTTATCAAGTGCTTCTCCTGGCATTTGATGGAAAGGAATTTAGAAGTCATAGTTTGATACACTCAGAGCACAGCCATATCCTCTGTTGCACGTCCCGCGTATCTCTGTCTGTGTGTGTATATATATCAACTCGGTGCACGCTTTTCAGCAGCTATAGTCATGGGCTGTCAGAGGCCTCCCAGATGAAACAACAGGACACAGCTGTGCTTCCTAATGCAATGTGTAAACCTCCACAGTGTCAGGCTCACAATTCCAGAAAGCACTGTTTCCTCTGCTAAAATGATTGCTAGTCCATTGCATCAGATGGGGAAGATGTGCCTACATAAATTCAGAGTGTTGAGGAACAGTTTCCGTGCTGACTGTGACATGCACAGTCTTTTTTTTTCTTCTTCTTCTTTCCCCGAATGATGATGATTTTTGTTAGCTCATGGCTAAGATGAGGCCATCCAAACACAGCATAAGACAGCAGCTTCCTGTGGCAGCAAAGCAGGGGGGAAATGGAGAAACAAAGCATAAATTAGCTTCATACTTTTTTTTTTTTAAAGAATTTGGAGAGGGGAGAGGAGGAGGCAATGGGTTGCCAGGAGGCTTGACTACTAGAAGTAGACAGTGAGCTGAGAGGAGCCCTCAGCTGGGTGAGTCCCTGGTTGGGTGGAGGAACACCAAGGTTGGTGTGGATAGCTGACTTCCGGGGGAAATGCCCAGGCTCCATCTTAGGACCCCATCGGACAGGACATTCCCATGGATTTCCTCTTGAGGTCATTTTGTTTGTGATGGAGGGTAGGGAGTACTTAGGGATTATGTGATAGCTACAGTTTAGCAAGAAAGCTTCAATTGGCTTACGACCTACGTCTTTGCTTTATCCATATAGTGCCATAGATTATTATTTTGGCTTTATGGCCTGCTTGTTCCCAGCACTGGGGATGGAGCCCAAGGCTTTATACATGCAAAGCGAGTACTACACCACTGAGCTGTATAGTCCCAAGTCTTTGCCAACTTTAAAAGCAACAAAACAAAACAAGAAACACACACACACACACACACACACACACACACACACACACACACAGGGTCTCACTGTGTAGCTCAGACTGGATTTGAACTTAGTATACTGTCCAGGCTGGCTTCAAACTCGGGGTCCTCCTGCCTCGGTTTCTGAGGATTCGGGTTATAGAGGTATACCAGCATACCTATATGGCCTTTATGTGTAATGTCCTGAATTAACTGGGACATTTTCTGTTACCTTTTTCTTCCCTGCACATACAAAACCAACCTTCTTAAATTCAAGCTTTGGGATTCATGTGAAGATTCAGTAACATGAGTAGTTTGAAAGGCCTGTAACAAAAATGTGGTGTATACTCTGTATCTATGTTTTCCTGGTTTGTTTCTGTTTTTCAAGAAAGGCTTTTTCTGTGTAGCCCTGGCTGTCCCGGGACTCACTCTAGACCAGGCTGGATTCAAACCTAGAGATCCATTTTTCCTCTGCTTCCCCATTATGGCGTGTACCACCATGCCCGTCTATGTTTTTCTTAATAATTGTGTCACGGCAGTTTTAATTTTCAGATAAAAAGTGAATGGTGACACAAAGCCAATCGCCCTTCCCCCCACCCCCTTTTAAATCAAAGCTAGCAATCAAACCCAGGGACTTGCACCTATGAGACAGTACTCTAAAGGCAGGAGGGTAGGAATTCAGACCAGCCCAGGATACATGTCCGGCCTGAATGACAACTTGTCTCAACAACAAGAAAAACACCAGAAAAGAGGAGGTGTGGGGGTGTCGAACCCAGTGTGATGAATGCTTATCATCACAGTACTTGGGAAGGAAGGGACAGGAGGACAAGGTGCTCAGAGCCAATTGCTCTATACATGAACTACTTCCGCAGCCTCTGACTTCAATGTGGGTCTTACCATGCAGCCCAGACGAGCCTCAAACCAGACATGTGGCCCAGCATGTCCTCATACTTGCAACCCTCCACTCTCAACCTCCTGAATACTAAGAGGACAGGTATAAGTCACCACAGCCAACAGAAATACTTTCTAAGGGATTAACATCACGAATCTTGAATGAGAATACTGGTCGCTGGGAATGTCCTTGCTGGGGGGCGGGGGGTGGGGGGGTTGAGTCATCGGCACTGATGAATGAGAAGCAGATTTCCTTACTGTTTGTACTTCCATGTCATCTGGGATTTCACATCATTTATTTAAAACTGCAGATCACCACCAAACCACATAGTAATTATAACACAAATAGAATAAGAAGCTTAATGTACAAATAAAAGCTGTATTTTATTGATTCCGGGCTTAATATTGTACAGATGGTTAGACGTATCCTGAAAGGAAAATAGACTACTTTACAAAAGGCATTTCAGAAGTCATATAGTTGAGTTACGTTACAGTTAAAGTTAGCCTATACAAAGCCTCTATAAAGACTTTGGAGAAGTGTTTTATCCTTTAGAAAATGGCACTAGATGGACCAGTTACAGAAGTTGTCTTCATGTTAGTTTATGGTGTGCATTAAGTACCTCCTTCCCTGGTCTTCTGTGTTCTCCGAAACAGAAGCCTTAGGATGAGGTCATGGACGGAGAAACAGCAAGAGCTGGGAACTGGAGCTGCTTTGACTGAATTCCCCTGGTTCACAAGCCCCCTCCCATAGACTCCTGGATAAATGGTCCTTGCTGAGACATTCACAGGAAATCCTTTTTTTTAAAAAAAGGAATAGCACCTTGCTATTTGAAGAAACAGAGTAAGGGCGATTTAGGGCAAACCAATGTCCCTTTGTCACACTTGTGCACATGTGCCCTTGCCTGAAATGTCTCCTGCTTGAGGCAGGGTGGAGCAGTCTAATTTTTGAGAGACATGCACTTCAGTAACACAGATAGGGAAATAAGTAAGGCTAACACGTGTACATTCAAGTAGAGTTATAAAAAGGAAAGAGGCTGGGCGGCTCACATATGAGCGAAGTGGCAGATGGGAACAGAGCAGTGTCAACAGGAAGACTCCTGTCTTCTCGTCCCCAAACAGTCACTAAATAGTGTGAAGCAGTGTGGCATTGTGGGAAAGAGATAGGAGGTCTCTACTATGTAAGAACCATGCAAGGGGATTTGACCTTACATGAGCAAAATTATTAGAAGGCAAGAAGGACTTTACCATAAAGAGCTATGTATGGTGAAGGACACAAAACTGCAAACGTTCTTCAGAGGATAAAGCTTAAACTGTAGGGAGGATTAAAAAAATAAATCAACCTTCATGCCCTACTGATCACAGTCATTGTTGATACATTTGTGTGAATTTTGCTTTATTTCAGATTAGAAACACAGTCCCAGAAAACAAATAATTACCAGTGATCAACCTATAGATGGAGATTATACTGGAGTGGGTCTCTGAGGATGAAGGATTGGCTTTGAGAGACAATGCCCAAGTGTGACATCTGAGATAATTAAAGAGGGGGAGGGGAGAAGCTA
This sequence comes from Peromyscus leucopus, assembly GCF_004664715.2. Lineage (NCBI taxonomy): Eukaryota > Metazoa > Chordata > Mammalia > Rodentia > Cricetidae > Peromyscus > Peromyscus leucopus. The sequence continues at coordinate 18,311,408 of NC_051074.1, read as the reverse complement.
TCATGAAGCCTTAGACTTCTCACTAACAACTGGCTGGCACCGTGGATTCCTTCCGGGGGCTGCAGGGTAAATTATCTAGTCTAAACTATGGCCGTGACCTGGGAGCTTTCCCTCGGTGGCCTGGCTCAGATATTCAGGTTGGTGTTGCCAGCTTACTGTCTCCGTGGGCCTATTTACCTTTGTAATTTGCACCTGATGCATTTATATTGGTAATTTTTTTTTTCTCCCCGGAACCCTGAGATCTCATTTATTCACTAGTGCAATAAAGTGGTGGAGTGAAAGTCCCTCCCTAAAGCAAAGAGGGCAAGAATTGTTTAGGGAGAATGGCACCATAAGAACTGAGGCTCTAATTGAAACATCAGAGGAAGCCCTGCTCTGACTTACACAGTGGCTAATGCCTGCCTCACTGTGCACCTGAATTCTTTTCATGGGCATCCTCGCTAACATTGTCTCTCTTTTTCCAATCCAGGGTCCGTGTGTCTTTGTTTCCTAACAAAACAGTAGCCGCCCTAGGGTGGAAACTCAAGAATTCTTCAGCCCCAGCTTGCAGAAACCATTCTTGGTAGTGTGTGGGGGGAAATTGCTTTGAGTAACAGAAGCACAAACAAGAACTGATAGACTAATAACCAATTAAGGTAGATTAACAACAGTTGCTGGATTCCAGCTGTTGGCTGGGGAAGTAGGCTCCTTAATTCAGACTGGTTGAATGTGACCCACCGTTATTCAAGAACAAAAGGGATAAAAATGTATTCCTGCCAGTTAGGAGAGGTAACTTTATTGTTTTCTTCTGAAGGGAATTTAAGTATTTGTGCGTGCGAACGTGCACGAGTGTGTGTAGATGTTTTTAATTAGAATGACAAATTCTTGTGCTTGGTGACATATTAAAAAAAACACAAAGCAGAAAGCAAAGCAGGGGTCTGTCTATATTTCCTACAGAAAGGAGGCACTTTAGTTGCTGTGTATGTGTATCTGGATTGCATCCTGGGTCACCGGCTAGGCCACACTCATATTATATGAGGACATCATATAATTATGGACCACATAACCCTGGAAACTCTATGAACAGGTAATTTGCAGGGTAATTACATGTAGTCTGCCTACTACTGCTCATTTTCCGCAACCCATTTTCCTGCCTTCAGACCTGCATCATCGAAAGACCTTGCTATTGCTACTCAGAAGGAGGCCCTTTGCAACTGTAGAGAGCTACCTTTATGGTTGTGGTCCTTGTGCAATATCCCAGGAGCTGAGACAGTTTTGAATGTGTGGGGTAGGAGACTCTCCTGTCACTGTCTGGGAGTTCGTAGGTCAAGCATCACGGGAGCTGTGGTGATGTATACAGTGCCAGGTCACCCATTGGGACAGCATTTGCATATCATCTTTGGGCTTCCCCATCAATGCAAGATGACTGAGGACTGTGAGATAGAAGAATCCAGGCTCAGCTGGGCGGTGGTGGCACGTGCCTTTAATCCCAGCACTCGGGAGGCAGAGGCAGGCGGATCTCTGTGAGTTGGAGGCCAGCCTGGGCTACAGAGTGAGATCCAGGAAAGGCACAAAGCTACACAGAGAAACCCTGTCTCAAAAAACCAAAAAAAAAAAAAAAAAAAAAAAAAGAGAGAGAGAGAAAGAAAGAAAGAAAGAAGGAAAGAATGAATTCAAGCTCCCAGGAAGCACGAATTTGGCATATGATGGAAGCTACCTGTTTCTGTCAACTAGTGGTAGAATATGTGTGAATCAGTACCTAAAACGTGAATTAATTTCATTTGGGTTAATTTTATTCAGTGTTTTCTCTGTCCCGATAACCATAAAATAAATGTCCACACACAAACCAGGAAGTGTCATTTTGATGATTTCGTGTACAGGTCAAATGCCCTCAGCTTTGCATTTAATTGTTCTTGAACCATGTAAAGATGAATGATAAAATTCATGTAATAATGAAATACGTTAGTTTCTTTGGAACAATACTTATAAGCAAATAAAAAGCGTCATGAAAAATCGAGGAGACACCAGGAAAGAGGGAGAAAGCCCAATAATTTATGTCATTAAAGGCATTTTCATATTACGCTGTGTCTCCAACCTTACCTAATGGGTCCTGCCAAGGCCCCTTCAGCTGGCGTGAGTGGCCGAGGTTCCCACCGTCTCCTGGTGCTTCCTTGGGTGACTCATGAGACACCAATTGCATGTACTTTTTTGTGTGTGTGCCTTTACTCCCTGTATAAGCCCCCATTTATTCAGATCCCATTGCATTTCAAAGCCTCTACGGTTCAAGGAACCTTTTAAATCCTTTATGTCTGGGCAGAGTATCATTTTCAGACTGTTATTTTCTCTAATAATATGTGAGGCTCTTATTACATTCTAGACATGGTTAGCAAAAGGAGGAATTTTACACAGGTATCCCAACACGAAATGCCTGCCCTGTTGGAGGCTCTGTCCCTGACCCTCTCCTGACTTTCTGCTCTCAACTCAGTATGAACTTGTCCTGCAAATGAGTTAGGAGATGTGGGTGGTTTTATTTGCCCTTGAGAGTGCCAGCATCTCTGCCATAGAAAGGATATTACTACTACAGGTAGATGCATGGCTCGCACTGATACTTGGCTTGTGACATCATACGAGACTGTAGGCCACTGCCCCCCATGTAACACTAACCTGCTTCTGGGTCCAAACTGTGTCAATAAACAGAAGCAGCTTTGGGAGCTGGTGTTTGAAACCAGGGGTCTATACTTCGGGTCGTTGGGAGTGCCGGTTAGTAAGGGATTGGTGAGCATTGCCTAAGAAGAAGCTCAAAGAACTATTCCCCAGCTCACTGGGAAATGACCTGCTCCAGGAAGCCAATCACAGGCAGTGTCTACTTTGCCCTGGCCAAACACTACTTTATCTCAGCAAGAGGGATTATGGCCTTGCTTGAGGAGAACTAGCAGCTCCACCCTGTTGGCAGTTGGTGGTGGGTCTGCTGGCTAGATTCCCTCCTTCAGCACTTCACTTCCTCCCTAGTTGCTGTCAAGCCCTTGAGGATGCTACAGTGAGTCTTCAGGGTCCACGCAGATGCCTAGCAAGCCCCAGGCGACAGCATCAACTGTTATCTTGAACAAGAGTCAGCATCCTTTTCGCAGAAGAGACGCTTTTGTTTCTTCCGGTGGCAGATCTGGTTTTGTGGAGTATTAGGGAAGACAGAAGTAGAGGATCCCTGGTGTGCAGACAGGGTGTAAGAAGGTGCTTTGTCACCCTCCAGGAGGCCAGACACCACCCTGTATTGACGGACACACAAAGATCCTTAAAGAGAGTCACTACAACATGACCTCTCGGAGGGACCCAAACCCTCTGCTCCTATCTGTGACCCCCCCCCCAAAAAAAAATCATCTGTGTAGAGCTGTTTCTTGATGGTGGTCGGGGCAGGGCGGGAGGTAGGGGGAGCTGAGTTGAGTTTCGAGAGGGAGGTTGGGAACATGTACCTGGTCAGTGCTTTGTACTTTGTACCTGGTCAGTGCTTTGTCTCTCCTCTTTTCTTTGACACAAGCTCCCTGCTCCCTGCCAGAAGCTCCCGGTATTCATTCTGGGTTAAGTTGGCACAGCCATGCAGCCAACACCAGGCCTCCTAAAGCCATTTGATTGCAAGAGCTACAAATACTAAAAGAGACTGACTTCAGAGATGGCTGGAAATGTGTTTTTGGTCCCTTTTGGGGAAAGCAGAAGCTAAGCAGTTTCAAGTACCGGCCAGACACAAGATATTTTTTTTTTGGGGGGGGTGATATATGCTTTATTAAAAATGACTAATTAATAGAATAAGAACACATGGCTGATTGCTACCTACATCAGTAGCATAGGGAAAGCCTGTGATTGAGGTGAACAAAGCTATATTCGGAGATGTATGCTCCTGGAAAACTATTGTAGAAAGTAGATTCTTGAGTCACATTACCTGGCAGTGCCCAACCTAGCAATACAGGGCTGGGTACCCATTGTGTGCTTTGTATCTATCTTTGTTTTCGGAATGTGCGAAATCATGACGCACAGAGGGCTGTTTGAATAGTAATCAGTTCGAAGCATGTAAAGTACTCAGAGAACGTGCATTCCCGGTGATAGCTGAAGTTGTGGCCAGGGTAAGGAGCAACCAGAGGACTGGAGGCCTTCCTAAAGTCTGTGAAGGCAGTCATGGGAGCTATAGTCTGTCTCCACAGGAGTCGTCTTGAAAGTGGAAATGAATAGTCTCCTGCTATTTAGTTTGCAAATTCAAATATGTATAGCGTACCTATGCCTTGGGTTCTCCAGGTGTTGTTATTTACTTGGTTTTTCTCCTTGGAAAAGTAATTTAGGCTTCTGAGCCAGGTAGACAGTTTTCTTTGCCTAAACAGGCTGCTTGGTAAGAACGTGATGACTCTTGATCCGGCCCACACGCAGAGACAGGGCATGCGCAGCATTCTGCAGTCCCCTCCCCGATCCAGTCTGGGGCTTTAATTTTTCTTATCAGTAATTCACTTCAGATAACGGCTCTGGAGATAAAATGGGCCTGAGGGTTGCTTGGCTGAAGGGAGGGAGAACAAAGGTTTTATTGCTCTTTTATCTCTTGTTTACTGGAAAGTATTTGGTTGTAAAAGATAAAGACAAAACTATTGTGTGGGCTCTAGAAAATGAACAAATAAAAGTAATTATTGCAGTGGGGCATGGAGTAACAACAGGACATATTTACTTCTCTCCCCAGTTGGTGGCTTCAAATCTGGCACTTTATTTTTTTTTTCAACCTTCCCTCCCCCCCTCCTCCTTAAAAAAATGTATCTTGTGATATGAGCATATCACAAGAATACACCTTTAGGTAATTTTCTTTGAGAGTGAAATGAAGGGCCTACATACCTCAGTCTTATTTTGTTCTGAGAGGATCATAAACTGCTGTCTCTCTTGGAATGATGCAATAAAACGCATTCCAGAAGCTTCTTGAGTCCCATTGAAGACAGTCAGTTGATCACAATAGATAAATGAGATAATATGTATTTACTTGAAGTGCTGAATATTCCTCGGGAATAACTCCGGAGAAATAATATGCTTTTCCTTTGAAAACACATTAGTTTTTAGAAGTCTCTAACTTTTGTAACGTTGACGGGGTAAGGATCTTTCTGGCTGAATAGTAATTACAACAGAATTCTTTTCTGTGAAGTATTTTAGATACAGTCTTTGAAGTGTTTGTAGAGAATCAGCCATAAATATATTTTTTTTTCCTTTCGTGGATTCTTTAAGACGTATATTGTGTGTGTGTGTGTGTGTGTGTGTGTGTGTGTGTGTTGCATGTACATGGGTACAAAACTCAAGTTGTAGGCAAAGGTACTTGCTGCCAAACCTGATGCCCTGCGTTTGATTTTTGGGACCCACTTAGTAGACAGGGAGAACTGACTTCTGAAAGTTGTCCTCTGACCTCCACACATGTGCTGGCTGAAGGGATTAAAATAAAAAGGTACAGTGGGTACCTTATGGTAGGCCCTGCCGAGGTATGCCACTAAGTAAACATGCCATGCTCAGCAGAGTTAGTGCAAGGGGTTTATTGGGGAGGGGGGAGAGTGAGAGAGAGGCCGGCAAACCGGCAGACAGATGAAAGAGAAAGAGAGGGAGAGGGAGAGGGAGAGGGAAAAGATATCAAGAAGAAAAAGGCAAAAGAAGTAAGAGAGCAGCGATCTGTGCCTGGCGGACATTTTTAAGGGGTGCACATGGCGGACAGGTGATGATGCAACTGCTTCAGCAGCTGAAGCAGGCTGCTGCCGTGCAGAGAACACAGGTGCGCGCGCACATGTGTGTGTGTGTGTGTGTATGTGTGTGTACACATACACACATAAATAAGTAGATGTAAGCATTCTTCCAAAACTCAGTCTATAAAAGACTAGACAATGGGAAGCCTTCTATCCAACTCTCCCGTTCCACTCCAGAGAAGGTGACTTTCACTTATAGACTATGATTATACATAGAAAACCATAAAAACGCCAAGAAGAAGGGGTTTTCATTAGAAAACATTGGAACTGAGAAAAGCCCTGCTACCTGGGGCATACACCATGCCATGGTTTTCCATTTCCCATAGGTGCAGACTTATTGTCTGACCATTACCCTATAGGCCATTTGGGTAGACCTCAGAAAAGCCAATGTATCTCCTGTCACCAGGGATGACAAAGCTAAAGTCCCTGAATATGTTATAGTTGAAACATGTTAACATGCATGCTCTCTAATCCATAAATCACTTCGTATCCGGATGTGGCTTAAATAAATAAATGTAAAATATGCTGCTAAGATTTCTATGGCAGTGGAGCTGGAAACTCAGTTTCCAAATCATCAAGTCAAAGAGTTAATGAAATCTCATCTCTTTTTCAGATGTGGGATGAGTAGCATCTCTGCAAGGTACTATATATGTTAGGATGGTCAAGATAACTGGGTTTAGGGTTTGTGCAACCAGACTTAGTACTGTATCTCTTCCTCCGCTGAATGGTTCCCAGCAAAGAAAGGGGATGTGATTCTCTGTTGAAATGCTTTCCTGGTAACTGCGCGCACACGCACAAGACACACACACACACACACACACACACACACACACTAAAACCGCATCAGCATTCTTCTGCTGTGTAGTAAGAGGTACAGATCAGTGGTCAGTCCCTGCCTCAGCCTCTAAGGGGAACTCCCATGTCTAATGGACTTTGGAACAGAGGCAGTTACGACACTTCTTTCCTGGAAGAGGAGGTGAACACTGCCGCTGTTCTCTGGCAGGAGCGTATCTGAGTGTGGAGGGTGCAGGGTGGAGGATCAAGAAATGTTTGTCTCTTTTGGAAATGATAAGTGTACTACAGTTCATGGAGATAGAGTGTTGTTTAACTCAAAACCAATGTGGCTAGGAGATAAAAATGTGCTTGGTGGGCATGGGTTGCCAAGTCCTCTGAATCTATCCAGAAAGGACATCATGCACATAAAGTTACATAAAGCATGTTTATTATCTACAAATGGATGTCAAGGGATAGTAGACTCTGGCATTTGTTGTTGACCTGTCCTCAAAGCTCAGGGAAGCTCTCCTTGGAGGATGGAATCTTGTCTATCAGCTACAGCTAAGGGACCCTGGAAATCGGATCACTTCGACTTCTATACCTTAGGTCCTGAGGACACACTAGGTTGCTGGGCTGACAGCTGTCCTGAATGGGAGATAGCAATCGTGTTTAGGGTGTTCTGGGCAGTGCTACTGGAAGAGGAAGGTTGGAATATTCTCAACAAAACCAGGCCGAGACTCATGTGAATCCATCAAAGAGGTCTTCAGTAGAAGACTGTGTGCAGAGAAGTCTTCGAGGCCCTCCCTTACTTTATACACATCTGTTAGGCCAGGACAGCTATGCTAGAGTCACAGACAGCCCCAGGATTTGAAGGGCTTGACAGTGTTTATTATGGCAGGTCGTTGTTCACCATGTATGGCCCAATCAGGCATTTTCCGCAAATTCTACAGTTATTGTTGAGAACTATAGGAAAAAGTCAGGGGAGAGGACAGGCTAGGCAGAGAGCTGGACCCTCCAGGACTGCCTAGAGAACTGTACTACATAACGCTTGCAGTGGGCATGCCATGTGTTTTGTTCTGTTTTTTTTTTTCTTTCTCTTCTTATTACACATAAATGATATGAAAAAGTAGTTATGTGCAGGTGGGTAGGTGGTGTCAGATCAGCTACAGGATGCTCAGGAGAGTTAGTCCAGCATGATAGCTACACTCCATGTTGACACTCTAATAGTGTCCCTTCATGTAGTCTCTTTATAGTAAAAGAATTTAAAATATGTGCCATTTTATATAAATTTTATCTGATCTGATAGATGAGTTGGCTATAGATTAGATGGCATATGTAATGGTAGTGGTTATATATATATATATTATTTTACATATATATTTTTTTAATTTTATTTCAAATACATATTTTACCATGGGAGATTAAAGGTAGAATTCCTCATGTTCAGGATTTGGGAATTTTTCAAAAGATCTTCAGTTTTCACCCTTTATGCTTTTTTTTTTTTCTGCACATATTTTCATTAGGTCTAACTTCTGAATGGAGTTCTGCTTTTGCCTTGGGATTCATAAAGCAGTTAGATGCCTGTAGCATCCCACCTTGACATCCGTGGCTCTAAAATGTTCTGTCTGATCTAGAGTAACCGGAAGGATGTCTGGGGAACCAGAAACACCAGAGTGGACAGATGCGTCATTCCTTCACCTCCGTGACCATCTGTGATTGGAGGATGAAGTGAGAAGGGTGAATGTAAAAACAGATAATGAATGAAAATCGACTGTTGGATAAACTTCAGAAACAATTGTGTCTCACCTAATGGAGCTGATTTATAAATGTAAAAAGAGGGAGTAAATAAATGATTAACGAACAACCTAAAAAAAAATGGGATAAAATTTGTAGGTCATCAACTACTATTTCTGGCTGCTCGTAGCTGCCTGTATGTCCTGGCTGGCTCCTCACCACCGCATAAAGTCACTCCATGGGAGAAGACAAGTCATCACCCAGGAACTTGTGTTGGAAATACACTCCCATTTTCCCCCAGGACCCTGGCCTCACAACTGTAGCGTAGAGTGAGGAAAGCTTACGATGGGGCTGACTCTAGAATTCCTGTGTCTGGTTTACAAAGTCTCACCTCCCTTAGCTCCATTCCCCACCGCGGCGGCGACTGTCTGCTTAGCCTTCTCTCCAGCCTCAGAGCCGAGGGAATCCATCCAGCCTCTGTCAGCACCTGTTGTACAAACTCTGTGCCTGTTGCTACAGACGATGCAGATATCATTCCCGTTTTCAAGGAACTTCACAGTCAGAGAGGGAGGGCGTCAGGTTGGCATGGAAGCAGCTGCCATTCAGGGCAGAAGGGGCGACAAGGCTGAACAAAATTGTTATCATTTCCCCCTGCTCAATATGTTATAATGACTTCACTGTCGCCCTTTGGATCAAATGAGGAATTCTCGGGCTTTATCATTGGACACCACCCTAGCCATTTAAATTTTTGTGTAAAACACCATTCAACAAAGCTCTGCTCTCCTCCTTGTCCTCTGCCCAATACCATCACACACACACACACACACACACACATCCATCCACGCATCCCTCCCTTCCTTTACTCATTCATTATTTCTGCAACCTCTAACTGCCTGTCAGACACTCTGGAGGAAACATAAGGAAATCAGTCCCTGCCTGGAGCGGCTCCCCATCCGGTGGGAGAAGACAGACAGGAATCCGTTTTTTAAGAAACAGTGTATTGTAATAGAATGTGCAGAGTGCCAGGGGAGGAGAGAGGGGATGGAGGCCTTGCAGAGGAAGTGAATCTTGCCAGAAGTTGATTTAGGTGTTCACCAGGGAGAAGGGAGGGGCGGGTGAGCACTACAGATAGAGAAAGCATTGGGTAGTAGTAATTCGGGGGCGAGAGCAGACTCTGGCTCAATCTGGGTACCGGTGGTAAAAATGGGAGCTAGAGGTCAAAGGTCACACTGGAGCTTAGTCCGATGCTAAGGAGTGTGCTCTTTACCTTTATGCTACGGGGTGTGGCCTGCTGTTTGCTATAGAGATGTGACTGACTGGAGTCTTAGAATGCTAACAATGATGTAGGAAAGACATGTTAGTTTCAGGAGTTGGAACGCTGGAATATTCTCAGCAAAGGGGGAAGCAGAGTCAGTTTAAATACGTTGAGGAGATCCTTGATCTGAGACCATGTTCAGATCTATTTCTTTGAGACCCTCCTCACTTTGATATACATATATTAGTTAGGAGAGGATAGGTTATACCACAGTAACTGGCAGGCCTGAGATTTCCAGGACTCGGCAATATTATGGTGGGTGATATTGTGGTGGGTGATAGTCTGCATATCACTTGGTGCTAAAAGCGATTTCAGTGTATTTTTCAATATTTTCACCTTCACACAAATCCTCTCTATAACAAAATACTGAGGAATCACTTTGGCCCAGGGGGTAATGCACTTACAACTCCCACCCAAGTAAGGAGATATAACAACCTTCTACACCTAGGGGAGGAAGGTGGATATGACTCAGTTCTAGAAGTGCCCTACATCTTACAGTCTGTCGTCATTTTTCTTGCCTAGCGGTAGAGTATGTCTGAATTACTCAAGCAACCTTTCTTTCACTGTTCAGCTGTGCATTCTCTTAGAATTATCATCTAGTTCTTCCTTATGCATGTGCCTTATTCCTGACAGATTCAGAAGGTCCCTCACCCATCCTAATACTCAGGGAAAAGGGGGCGGGCGTCCTGAATGAAGTGCATTTGAAAAACATATTGGGAGTCTGGCCTTGGTGTTCTTTTCATATATAAAATACTCAGGAATCATATGATTTATTTTTCCCTTGTTTGTGATTGCCCATCTATCAGATGACTGCAATTTGCTCTGAGCTGAGATGGACCAATAGGGATCATACAGTAATTTATTGTAAAGCCTTTAATGCCGCTTTGCTTGTGAGACCCTCATTTCTTGTCTCATCTAAGTAAAAATGCACATTTACTCTGAACGTGACATTGCTATGGTACATTTTAAAGATGAACCTAAACGTTTAAGGGCATCTAAATATGCCTTTCTCATTTTAGTGCCCGGTTTGTGGGATTCAGTAGAAAACAAATCATTTGCTATTCCATGTTAACAAATAAGCACATAAAAATGCAGCATAAAAGGGAAACCCTGAAGGTTGGACTTACATGCAGTGGAAGGTGAGGGTGAGACCCTTTGAGAATTTCATCTGAAACAGGGTTTACTTGCATGCAAGGGAACATCATTATTTCTCCTCATCCTCATCCTCCTCATCCTCCATTATTTCTTTGACTTTTTCTTCCCTACTAAGCCTGGCTTTTAAAATAAGTGCAAGTCAGTGAAAGTGAGCCCTGGTTCCAGTCAGTTCTCTTTAGTCTAAAAACAGAGTCTGTGAGTGTCTATGTCTATGGCTTTTAAACATAATCCATGGGAAGCAGGTATGGCAATAATTATTTCTGGTCCAATACAAAAAGCTAACAGATCAGTTCACTCCTTCTCCGGGTCCAATCCTACCACAAACATTTTCCTGGCCCTGAAAAAAAAAAAGGAGAAAAGGCAAAGATTCATTGGGTAGGAAGGGGTCCAGCTGTTTGTCTATCATCCAGCAAACTTGAAACACTTACATTATGCCCGGGCCCCTCAGGGGGTTACTAGCTGGCTTCCACTTCTGCCTGAGAATTCACTGCGGCGGAGTGTGTGCAGTCTGTCTTGCTTTCTTTTTTACACTGAATTTGCATTTTAACGTCTTTTGCATTCTTCATAGCTAAGAAGGAACTTTTTCTTTTCTTTATTCCCCCCTGCCCCCCATTATTTCTACCCGGGGACTGCTGTAAGTGGAAGCTCATCTGAAATTGGGTCATACAGTGCAGAGAGAGAGCTGCAATGTGGAAAAGGAATTTGAATCAAAGGGAGGAAGAAAACAGGATTAGAAATGTAAACCTCTCTCTTAGACTTTTCCGTACTTTTCTTTTGATTTTGGTTTATTTATTTATTTTGTCTTGTTTTTTTAATTCCACCTTATTTGGTTTCTCCTGGAGTTTTCCTTAATTTTCTTTGGTCTTTTTCTCACTCACTGTGTTTCTACTCCTTGACTTTTTTTTTTTTTTTAATGTTATGGATGTATTTCCTTTTGTGTACGCACTTCCCTTGAGCTCTCCGTATACCTGCTTGGAAACATTCCTGATCTCTCAGAATGAGGACTCGAAAGAAAAGCCATGTCACAACAGCTCAGCCTTTTGCTGGTGGTATCTTACTTGGATGTCCCCTGAGATGTGGCGGTTTGGGAGAAAATGACCTCCCAAAGGGTGTGGCACTATTGGGAAGTGTGGCTTTGTTGGAGGAAGTGTGTCGCTGTGGGGGTGGGCTTTGAGGTCTCATTTATGCTCAAGCCACACCCACTGAGACAGACCCCTTCCTGTTGCCTGTAAGCCAAAATGTAGGACACATGGCTAGTTCTCCAGCACCATGGTGATAATGGACTAAACTTCTGAAAGTGTAGGCCACCCGATGAAATGTTTCCTTTATAAGAGTTGCCGTGATCATGGTGTCTCTTCACAGCAATAGAAACTCCAAGACACCCAGGTAGTAGGTCCATCTCATTTCATTCTTCACCATCAACTTGTTTAATTAATTAGGTGTGGCCTCCCTGAGATGCATAGTGGTCTCATTCCGATGCTCTTAGAGTAGGGTCTTAGGGGCAAATACCATTGCTATTGTTGGCTTAAATTGTCTTAGTGTCTATCTTAAACTCAGAACTCTCAAGCACCTGTATGATGCCACACTGGCTTTCCCCTCATTGTAGTAACTGCACACTAAATGTTGTTGCCACGGATCCATTTAAATCTCTCACCCGAGCTCAGAATTAGATCCGCCGTGTGACTTGGAAGCTGTGCAGAGACTTTCTTTGGCCTTATTGCTGGAACCCGACAGTAGGCATCTTCTGCTGATTCCATTAGCTGAGGAGCAAAGGTTTGGAGAGTCAGGAGTCCTTCCTCACGGTGGGAAACCACTCCATAATTCTCTGAAGACTAGCAACCATTAACCTTGGGAGAGCAGAGAGGGCTCCACAGCGTGATAGAGATGCTAAAGGTGTTCAGAGTCGCAGGTGTATTACCCGTTTTGCACTAATTAGGAGTTACTATGAATCTGTTTGACAATTAAGGACAGGGTGAACTTTAAGGTAGATCGCTACCGTGGGACTGCCAACAGTTTTCAAGCAAGCAAATGAAAATTTGTATTGAGTACTGTGTTTTTACCAAGACCATAAAATTTCTCTAATAGTGGGGATTCAAACAGAAGTCACAGTCTGAGGCAGGCTTTCTGCCAGCTGAAAGAGGTTTCTCTAGGGGAAAATGGCCTCAAGTTCTTGGTAAGTGTGAGTAGTTCTGTGTGTGTGGATAACACCTACTAGGAGAATATAATTATTCCAATGCTAGCCTTAAGGAGTCTTGGATTTCAGTTTGTCTAAATTTTTACTATCTGGGGCTCACAAGATGACTAGGTGATTTAGATTACATTCTGCTCTTACAGAGGACCTGAGTCGGTTCCCAGCACAAATCAAGTGACTCAGAGACCTGTAACTCCAGCTCCAGGCAGACCTGACTCCTGCGGCCTCTGTGGGTACTGGTACTTGTGTGCACATCTCCATACGCATGTACATAATTAAATAAATAAACAGAAACCTTGAAATTCTGCAGTGTCAAAATCATGGGTCTTAGCATTATGACAGTTTAGCAGTTAAGTGTCCATCTAGAATATGAAAATGAAATAAAGGATCATCATGTCTTAAGAGTCATGTATGAGAGTCCTATTTTAATATAAAACTTCCTGAGTGTGTTCTCTTTTCTTCCCTGCCTTGCCCTCTAAATTTGTACATCCCTGTATCCATTTCCATTAAGTTGGTGTTTGTCTTGGGTTCCCTTAAATTGTGTTCTTAGACCTGAGTGGAGATTTATCAGCGCTCTATTCTCCAAGACCCTAATGCCGTGTGGCAGGCAAGAGTACCCTATTATTATCCAGAATCTGCAAAGGAGACAGCAGCCAGGGTGTGACTTATAGCTAGGATTCAGGAAGATGTGAACAGTTCAGGAAAAACCCGAGTGCTGTGTGCTATAACAGAAAACACTGTAAATATAATTAAGCCAGGTGGATTCCATGACAACAAAGAGGATTAGGGCCTGGGTGGATCTGGTAGACCATTGAGACCTATGCGAATAGATGTCAATTTATTTCTATCCTTTCTCCCCGGGGGGTTGGGGGACAACAACAAGATAGTTTGATGTCTAAATGAAGTAATCTCTGGAAAGAAAGGGGAGATTATATTTGTTAAACTGTATAAAAAAATCAGAAGATAATATGGCTTTGTTCACAGTATTACATAAAGAAGATTAAAAACGAAGAACAAGCTGCTTAAACACTGTAAACTAATTAGTTCTACGAATTGTTTTCCCGAGGTTCATGAGATATGAAACATTGGCAGTAGTGCGTGAAATACACTCTGCCTCGGTGCTCTTTTCAATTTATTTTTCTGTTAGTGTCGTGTGTGTGTGTGTGTGTGTGTGTGTGTGTGTGTGTGTGTGTACACACACACACATATATGTACATAAATACATGTCCCTCTTGTATCGAGAAAAAGGGGTTACGGAGGGACACCACAGACTGTCATATGACTGTGGCTGACATTTTGTCATCTTCAGCCTGGCATGAGATGGCCCGTCTTTAATACCTTCTATAAATATCAGCTTCATTTTCTCCCACCACAGGCTACAGTGCCCAAATGATGTCACGACAAGGCCCACAGGAAATCCTGCTGCTGTTCAGAGCTTCCGAAAGCTACCAAGGCAGCAAGGTCACATAAAGAGATGTAGCCTTTATCGGTTTGCCAGGCTCTAGGGCTTTCCTGAAAGTAGGCTACGAAAACCCCAAATGAGGAGGGTGCAAACAGGGGCACAGGGCCACCATTGACTTCTCACTCCCTAGTTCTACAAGAGACACATGCCCCCTTCCTTTCTCCTAAAATGAATATTTTCTAGGCAGAGGACTAGTCAAGTATAAATTTTCATTTTGTAAGTATGTTTACTTGAATTAAACACAATAATAATAATAATGATGATGATGATGATGATGTAAGGGTATGTTCTGTCTGCAACTTATGTATCTATTATTATGAGAGGAATGGATTTTCTTGTGCTTAGAACTCTATAGTAATGAGACCATTTACATTAGTTACTTTTTTAGTAGCTGTGCCGAGTACCTAAGGAATGTACTTTAAGGGAGGAATTATTTATTTAGGCTCCACAGTTTCAGAAAGTTCAGTCCATAGTTACTTGGCCTTGTGCTCTAAAGCAAATCATTATGGAAGTGGGGGGCGGGGGTGGGGCTGTGAAAGAGAGAACAGGTGGATCCCTGCCATAACAAAGTCAAGGTGGTTCCCAAGGTGCAGCATCCAGTGCCCCCTTCAGTTTGGGCCCTGTTGTATGCCTCAGCTTATCCTCCCAGTCTGTCTTCCCACTGTCGTGGTTCTGCTTACATTGTAGCTTCTTTGGGGGTGTCTGTGATGCTCCCTTTAAAGTTTCATTTGCCTTTACTTCACTTACCAAAGGGACTCAGGCATCAACCTAATTGGTCTATAGAGCATCTAGCCCTCCCCACCAGGCTCTGGGTAGGACCAACCCAACCGTGTGTCATTAGCCTGGGTTTCTGTAGTGCCTGAGAGGATTTTTACAAGAGTTTTGTATGCTACATTTGTACAAAATGGAACTTTTTATTATTTTCTTATCATATGGTAGAGCTGATAGTATTTCTTGTCTCTGTCATGAATCCATTCATGAAGAAAGATGTAGTATTTTACAAAAAATGCCACTGAATTTGATTTTAAATAGGAACAGTAAATGTTGAGTAGATAAAGTCTGAATGGTTCTAGGAACACACTGGTTTATGGGGGGGAAAAAGAAAACCTCCAGTTTGAGCACTAGTATGTATTTCTTTAAATGGTTACATCAAACTACAGTGTTTGCTTTCCACTTTTAACTAGAACTTTATATATGTTAAACACAGAACACTTTGGACATAGATATGTATGATTTTGTGTTTTCCAATTGCTTTTAAAACTGATAGGATCAGGCATTTTCCTCTTATTTAGATGTCACATCCAAAACAATAAGTCAGTACTGTTTGTAATGTGCTTTGAGATTTTGCTTTTTTTTTTTTTGTAAAAGGTATTTCAGAGAGTACAAGTATTTTATTTTTAAGATTTGCTTATTTATTTTATGTATATGAGTATTCTGTCTTCATGTATATCAGAGAAGAGGGCACCAGATCCCATTACAGATGGTTGTGAGCTACCATGTGGGTGCTGGGAATTAAACTCAGGACCTCTGGAAGAGAAGTCAGTGTTCCTAACCACTGAGCCATCTCTCCAGCCTGTGTACAAGTATTTTATGCTGGAAATTCTATATCCTTTTCCTTGTTTACAAAGTATCTAGATATGTATTCTTTTCCCCTTACTTTAATAAAGTGTGATAAGCCGGGCAGTGGTGTCTCACACCTTTAATCCCAGCACTCGGGAGGCAGAGGTGGGAGGATCTCTGTGAGTTCGAGGCCAGCCCGGTCTACAAAGTGAGATCCAGGACAGGCACCAAAACTACATGGAGAAAACCTGTAGTTTCAAACCCTGTCTTGACAAACGAGAGAGAGAGAGAGAGAGAGAGAGAGAGAGAGAGAGAGAGAGAGAGAGAGAGAGAGGAGAGAGAGGGAGGGAGGGAGGGAGGGAGGGAGAGGGAGAGGGAGAGGGAGAGGGAGAGGGAGAGAGAGAAATATAAGACTGTGGGCTGTGGAGTCATAGGTCATAGCCTGCAAACCAGTGTCTTTATGTGTGAGGGAGGGGAAGCAAATTATTCTTTGGCTATAGGGTCCTGCAAAGACTTCACAAACGTAGAATGCTTAGCAGCATGCCTGGCTGGCATATATGCACAACTCAGTTCGGAAATGCCTTACTATCTCTTTTCAGTTAGGATTAGGATAGGGAAGTAATATTTAGTTTCGTATTTAGATTTGATGGAGGAATGCCACTGAATGAAAGTCCCAGGGATTTCCCTGTTCCAGAAGTGGCAGTCAGAACTCATGAGGAAACTTTCGTGTCTCATGTAACCCCAAAACGCAGAGCTACAGTAAATCACTTGTTGGCCTGGATAAGGGTAGCTATAATTTAGGTTTTTTAATGTGTTTTCATTTATTGAGGTCAGTGCTTTTGTGTCAAACAATTGAAACTTGACACGCAGAATTAAGGATAGCCTGGGCACCGCTCAATTATTACTCTGATCAGGTTTTAATTAGCACCAGATGTAGAAGGAAGTGCACTTTTCTAATCCATTACCATTTAGTTGCTTGCATATGTACCCTTGGGCTAGAGGTGTTTTATTAATTTTTTTATTGGCAACCAAGACAATATTTTGACTTCTGATTTGAAAATTGCCAACTTGCTTAAAAAAACAAACAAACAAACAAACAAGCAAAACTAATAGTCACCATGAGAATGAAACAGGGTTGTTTAGCTAATATGAACAAATCTAGAGAGCAAACCAGAGTGATTTGTCAAGATGAGGCCACTAGCTTTAACATTCATCTGTAATGTCATTCTGGACCCAATCACTTGCAAATTATTCTTTTCATCCAAATTAAAATTCCTTTCTTGAATGTGAGCCTTTTTAATCAGTGGGCAACGCTGACATATATTTGCGTCTCTCTGGTTCTGTCGACTTTCCTGATGGAAAGGTTAGGGCTGCTTAATTTTATGTTTTCGGAGCCGCCTTAGAGAAGTCTAAAAACTTCCATAAATAAAATGAAAGTTTCGTTTTTTGCAAGCTGACTAATGAAGTATGAACAGTCTAATGACACCCGTAAATGCGAACATGAAGAAATTCAATCCTTCTACAAAATAATTAGACACTAAGGGACTTCTGTTGGTTCCAGAAGTAAACTCAGGTGACCCTGTCTTATTTATCAAGAGTGATGAGCTCCAGCCCGTGTGTTTCTTCCTCTGCCCCTGCTACTTGCCTGCATTTTTTACATGCTGTCTAGAAGTTTGCAACTTTCATGCTATATATTTTTTCCTATCTGACTTTTATGACTTCCCCCATAAAATGTATTGGTTGTCTGAGTCTCACAAATCCAAAACTACTTAATGGCTGTGGCTGCATCCATTATGCGTACTGGGTGTTTGTGTGTGTGTGTGTGTGTGTGTGTGTGTGTGTGTGTGTGTGTGTGTGTGTGTGTGTGTTTTCCTGACATCTGTGTAGATATCTTCTGAAATTTACAAAACCTTTGTAACTAATCCCACAGGTTGACCTGATTTGGGGCAGTGTTTGTTGCTGCTAATTACACAGCTCAGACCTTTGGGAAATAGGCCCTTTGTTAGTGATGAATTTGAGCAAGCAACCAAACATTCCTGAATAATGCTGAGCGGGTTTCTGCCGAGGTCTCTCTGTTGGTCTGCACCTCTCTTGCATGCCTGCTCCCTCCTCTGCTCCGTAGATGATGGCCACTGGGCTTGATGTGCATATTAATTGCTGGAGCAGGAGCAGAAGCTGCGAGCTTTTGTGGCAACAGGGTGTAACACAAACAGCTGTGTAATGAGGCACATGTGGATTATTAGGTGTGACATAATGCATGGTATTTCTATCAGCATTATGTATCTGTCAGAGTTTTTTTTTTTTTTTTTTGTCAGACTTTTTTCCTTCCAAGGGCTTTGAGAAGCTGCTCCTGTATTTTAGTGGTTATCACTAAAAATGGCCTGAAATCCCACTGCTACTAATCAGTTATGCTACCTCTAAATATCAGCCTCTGATTGATGGCTTGTTAAAATGGGCTTTAGCACCAGAGGGACTCTCCTTAGAACAGGTATGTGTTTGATTTAGAAGTATACTAGTTTGCATAATTTAGCAAATAAGCTACAGTGTACTTAAAGCTCTATACTTTTTTAAACTTTTTTTAAAAATTGTCATTCAGATAAGGTGGCCTGGATTAGTCCTATGCCAACCATCCGGTGCAAAGGCCACGACTCAGGTAGAAAAGCAGCCAAAGGAAATGCTACGGCTGTGCCTGGACACACCATGTACCAGTAGCTTGGCTATTACTGTTAGGTCCACCCCAAGGAAAGTAGGATTACTTAGGGAAAGAAAATATTTGTAAAGTCTATCCCCAAAAGGCAGTTGATGAACCAAAGATAGTTGAAATATAATCCGTGTAATTACCAGAGACCCTTTCATGGTTGTTGCATTCAACACAGAGTGTGTCCTAGAGCACCTGCCTGCTTGTCTGTATGTCTGTCTATGTGTTCAGGGAGGCCAAAGGACAAACAGCCTTGGGTGTCACCCTCAGAAATACCATTCACTTCCTTTGAGACAAGAACACACATTGATCTGGAGTTCTCCAGTTAGGCTAGAGTGAGTCCCAGGGATCCCCCTGTCTCCACCTCCCAGGACTTCGATTACATGTGCATGACATCTAGCTTCACATTTTTAAGTGGGTTCTGGGTATCAGACTCTGGTCCTCAAGCTTACAAGGCAAGAAGTTAACTGCCTGGACTCCGTCTTCTGCCCCTTTGACATGTTTACTTGTTTTTAGACTGTAAATTCAAATCACATTGTTTCTTGTTCTTATTTGTAAACGAAATCATTTCTTAGAGTCAGGATAATAACAAACAAGAAAATAATATATTTCTGTTACCTAGTATAACACAGAGCCTTTGTCTGGATGTGTGTTTGAAAATAAACATCTTGCAGGTAGATAAGTAGACTAAATATAAAGCATTTCTACAGGGGTCGGAAGCACAGACTCCTGAACCTGAAATGTCTGGGAATTGTACTTGATTGAAAGGTAACAAACTGTTTTCCCCAAATTCTACTCCGATGTGCTTGTTGAACTGGTCATTTTCATTTACTTTATAGCTAATTAAGCCAGAAGGGGGAAACCGTGGGAATAGAATGGTCTGTCTTGTCTTGAAACCCCAAAGAAGCCAGTTGATAGCTTTGTTTATCAGTAAAACCTCGTTGGATGTGTGCTTCATGAGGGAGCTGTGAAAATGCAGACTTCTAAAGGTTTACATACTTCCATTCTAAGTATTCTGTGCTCTTCTCTGCTCTCCGCTGTGCTTTTGCAAAGCTCTCAAGCCACCCTGGCATCTTCCATCTCATGTTTTATTGATTTTTCCAACTGTACCATCTCAAAAGGTACCAGGCTGTGAAAAACATGAGCACAGTTTGAGATTCACTTTTGTACAAGATTTGGACGCTCGACAATTTTTTAAGGATCTACAAAGTATTGATATTAATTCTAAGCATCCCATTGCTCCGGAAAGCATTTGGCCTGTACATTTTACAACTCTAAAGGTGTATAGTCTCAAGAAGAGTGATTCTAAGGGGTCTCTTTTTGGGGTGGTATAAGTGGGTCAGCTCTCCTGAGAAATATTTAATCAGATTGTGGGTACCCTAGACGACTCTGTGTTGTGATACACAACTCTTATGCAAAGGTTATAGAATTGCTGATGTGGTCCTTGATCAGCCCTTAAAATGATACTGGTTTTTCAGGTTCCAGTTTCCTTTCAGCAACACAGCAGATTAAAAATAGCTTTTAAAACCACCTTGGAAATACTGTGCCACTGACAGCCTTAGAATCTCTTTACATTTTTGTCCCCCCAGGATCCCGACCGAATTGTTGGTGGACAGCAGTGGCATTTTGTTCCTCTTGGATTTCCTGGAAAGTTCATATAGTCCTCCGTTCCCCATGAACATTCTAATGTGGCTTCCTGTTCTAAATTGTCATAGGACATTAACTGAGTACTATAAGCCATCTGCCGCCTCACACTTATCTCTTCGAGGTCAGTGATACAGATAGCTGGGAGGTGTGAAGCGTATGAAGCGATTAGCCACCTCACAGGCGTGGAGTGAGGTTGCACCCCTACCAATTTGTAAAGACGAGGAGTGCTAATCCACAAAGACAAATTAATTATTAACACCGAATACTGTGTAACTTACAGTGGGAGAGTTTATTCTCTGTCTACTATGACACATTTGTTCAACAGGAAGGGCCTTACCACTGCCACAGGTCATAGTGTGAGGATGGGTCCTTTAGCCAATTATTAGTAATCATTTCCTGGTCTAGTGAATATCTTAACCCCAAAATTTATTAAACAAGGCTCAGTCCTACCATGTGTAGAAGGAAAAAGTAACATCAGGTTGCACATCCGCTGTCTGTTGAGACAGATGTGGAGGCCCACAGAGGTTTTCCAGTGAGATCTGAGCTTGCTTTACCCAGCACGGCTACATATCGGAATGACTTGACCTTGTGTGTGTGTGGTTACCTGGTGTTTGGAAGGGTCTATACTTGGCTGTGCGGTATGCTTTGATCTAGCAAGGGGGAGGTCTTTTGCCCTGCTCCTTGGCTTGTTATAAAAAGTCCTTTTGATGAGACAGAAGGGGCCTGTAGATATTAATCCAGGTCCTCCCGAGGCTATCCTGTGTTTCTGTCTGTCTCAATCTCCCCTATCTTTCTATCTACAAGTTTCTCATCCCTCTCTCCTCAAGAGTACCCTGGGTAAAAAGTGGGAGCTGGCCTCCCACAGACAGAAGCTGTTCTATTAGATGGTGATTTTATGTGAATATGCTGATACACTAGCACTTAAATGATAGGCACCTACATAGATAAGAAACATCATAATTTCTTCTTTCACTTGGAATGGCATTGAATAGCCGTGCTTCTCCTTGTACTTTACCCCTGGCAAGTCAGGCGGCATCATTCTGGAGCCCAGTGGACTCATGCCAGGAATTAATATTCCAATGTAGACTTAATTTGAGGCAGCGTTCCTTATATTTGCCAGGACTTGATACCAACTGGACTGACATCTTCACAGTTGGTGGCGTAGAGGTCTGTTCTCCTCACCCACCAGCTAAAGCCATCCGGGATGCTATAGAAGGGTGGCTTGCAATTGAGCTGCCCCTCGCTGCCAACGCAGAGGCGCATGATCGCATGGCAGCACCTGCCTGAGTTGTTGTATCAGTCGTGCTTGGACGAAAGTTCAACAAAGGTTTCTGGTCCTCTGGGAATTTTCTACGTACAAAACTGAAATTCATTCTTGTCTGAAAGCATGGAAAACTCTTTCTTTTTTTTTTTTTTTTTTTTTTGGTGCTGTTCTGTGTTGATGACTATTTCTTAAAGTGAAAGACAATCTGTGAAATACTATTGATTTCGTGGAAAACTCTGAGAAGTGACAGACACTGGGCTTCTTTGTCGGGGCATGCAGCCTCCTGTGACTAATACAATGTATGCAGTAATCGCTGAGTAAGAAAATCAAGTGTGGTCTACAAACTGCCGGTGAGAGAGGAAATGGTTCTTCCACCCAGATAATTTCCACATAGGGAAACACAGAACCTGTACTGCCCCAGCTTCTATTGTCCCCAGACAAGGCAGAAAGTTCTACTTCATAGGAAATCTCTCACAGGGACTTACAGGAAGTTCCTTAAAACATCTTGCCAAGCTTTCCATTGTCCCTTGTGTGGAGATGCTACTAGGAGAACAGGATTGGCAAGCCCCACCCACACATTTCCATCTGAGGTGGCAACCTGCTGTGAGTCTGTGCTGTTCTACCTCATCCCTGTCCCCAGAGGCACTGGCATCCCGTCTGCTCCTCTGCTGAAGTAGCTGCTGATGGCTGGTACTAATAACTGCTACACACCGGCCCTGCCATCCTTAACAAGACTTACAGATACCTGACCCATGGCCCCTGGAAGAGACTGTGGTAACAGCGTCTTTCTGTTAGGAAGTCACTGATCACCTTGTGGAAACCTACACTAAAGTCTCTTTCCAGAAGACTTAGGCTCTCTCCAACTGTGGTGACCACATAGTTATTATGTTAGAAAAATAAAGTGAATTGTGTGTGGGGAGGAACGCGCGTGTGTGCGCGTGCACACACACACACATATGCTGGCAGCCAAGCATAGTGGCGCTAGCATTTAATTCCAGCACTGACAGAGGCAGGTGGGTGGGTCTCTGAATTCCAAGGCATCCTGGGTTACAGAGTGAAATTTTGTCTCAAACAAACAAGAAATATATTGGTTAAGATGACATTGTTTGGATTAAACTTACATACATGGACCTGAAATTGGCTCATAGGCTACCAGTTTACAATGTTTAATCTAGATCTAAACTGTGGTGATTTATTAACTATGTAGATGTTAAAGTCAAATAAAAACTCCATTTGTTTATAAGTAATAATTTTGGATTAGAACTCATTATGGGGCTTGGAAGATTGTGTCTTGGTTGGAGACCCATTTCTTTCCTTCCGTAATTGTAAACTATTAGTCTTAGTTAGGGTTACCATTGCTGTGATGAAGTATCATGATCAAAAGCTACTTGGGGAGGAAAGGGTCCACTGAGAGAAGCCAAGGTCACCAAACTGGCCTAGGACCCAGAGGCAGGAGCTGATACAGAAGCCATGGAGGGGTGCAGCTTACCGGCTTGCAATCCCCCACCCCACCCCGCCACCCTGGCTTGCTCAGCCTGTGCTCTTATAGAACCCAGGACCACCAGTCCAGGCGTGGCACTGGCCACAATGGACTAGGCCATCCTCATCAATCACTAATTAAGAAAATGCTTTCGAGGCTTGCCTACAGCCTAATCTTATGAAGGTGTTTTCTCAAATGAGATTCCCTTCTCTCAGGTGACTCTAGCTTATGTCAAGTTGACATAAAAATAGCTACAACTCCTAGAGAGTTTTCAGATTCATTGTGTTTGGAGAATTGAGTTATCATGGTCCCAGTTCCTTGGGTTTAATACTATGAGTCTTCCTATGTAGCTATAGTTAACATTAAGACAAGACAGGTTCCCTAATAACAATCTAGAGAAAACAATCTGGTTGTGGTCGATGAAGACACCTAACTTTTCTGCCATGTGGTTGCATACAAAGCCAGATCAGTAAGGAGCTGGCCACTTTTCATCTTCAGTGAACTTCAGACTGTGGTCAACAAGAAAAATAAATGAAAAAAAAAAAAAAAAAAAAACAATTAACTACAGTAGAGGCAGAGTCCTAAAACCCAGGCCTAAAATGGAGAGCGTGAGAGTGGCCTGGCCTTCCTGAGCCAAGATTTACATGGCGTGGAGTGTAGGTTCCAGAGGCAAGGTTTCAAACCATGTCAGCAGGGCCAAGGCTGCAGCTTCCAAGACTAGATCTCCATCAGGAACAGCATCTCGGAAGGCAGCGGAGTTGTTTGGAGAAAAACACGGAAGGAAGGGGTCCTTGGAGTAAGTGAGAACAAACCTGGGAGGTATGGTGCAGATGACAGAAGAGTTCCAGCAGGTGCCTGGGGGAGGGCAGGGGAGGGGGCTCCATTACCGTGTTGAGATTCCTGCAGGGGCTAAGCGTATCAAAGGTTTGTTCAAATATCCTTCAGCCTTTTCATCAGCTCCACATTTGGACATTTGTGTCCCTGGGCACTACAGCTTTATTTCAACCTTGAGCATTCTCAGATGACTGAGCCGGCTCATGTTGCTGATTACTATCTGCTTGTCATTCCAGCTCTCTTACGTCCCGTGTGAGTTGTACCTTTTTGGTGCAAATAAGCTGGCAGGGCTCGAGCCTTGTGCTGCAGATGTCCCTAATTAAGTTGATTGAGACAGGTCCATGGGATCCCGTTGCAATGTCTGACAAGCCTCCCTGTCTCAAGAAGCACTGTCCCGTCACCTGATGCACGCTGCTTACTAATGTCCTCTGGGCACAGTTTATTAAAGACTAAAGTCTTCAAGTGCCCATGCTTTTAATATGAAAGCTGTGGAGTGACGGTTGCTAATAGGCAGTCAGGAATGTGGGAGGTATTTCAAGTTCTTCTGTAAATTCTGAGAAATTCCAAGAGAACTTTACAGGGAATTGGTGGTTTTCATTGTCTGAAGTATTACCATTTTTTTTTTTAAATCGAAACTAATATTAACGTCAGTATTTGTATAGATTTAGCTAATTGCAAACACAGACACTTTTTTAAAAAAAATGATCATATTGCAAAAATAGTTCAGGTATGCCTAGTTGTCAGATCTGCACAGTGTCTGGTTGCCATCAATGATGCTGGTCTCCAAACATTATGAAAACTGGCCTTTTATTTCTTCCTTACCCACATTTAAGCTGGGCCTGGTAGTTCACATTTGTAACCCTAGCACTCATGAGTTGGGGTAGGTGGAAGGCAGCCTGGGCTACACAAGACCCTGCCACAATATATAAAAACTAAAACACAAATCCACATCTACTCTCAAAATCTTCTGGATTAAAAATTATCTAATTACACTTTAATATCTTATGTTCTTGGTTTTGTGCATAGGTCTATATATTTCTTGTGACTGTCTACAGCATTTTGTACAGTTTCCAAAACTTCTATATGTCAGCCCAGATTTAAGGCTATTTTGATTCTCTTAAAAAAATATCATATCATGTTTATCCTAAAATATGTGGACACAGATGTCATTTATTAAATGCTGAAAGAAACAATAAAAGAAATTTCCAGCTACATGTAAGAACTACTGTGTTGTGATATCAGTGACTTCATTATTCTCTCCATGTATAATGTTGAATAGCAGAAAATACTGCATTCTTTAATTTTTAAAATGGATTTCTTTACTATCTAGTAGACATGTCTGTTCACAAGAACAATGATAAAATGAAAATGGGAGAAAGATGTTCCTCTTTTTTTTTTTTTTTTGTTTCTTGCCTTCAACGGAGATCCATTTTTAACAAATTATGATGTTCTCTTTCTTTGATATGGTCACACGTCTGTTAGAGTCTAGGTAGGAGGTTTTTATGGGTTACCAGGTACATGAGCACTGACCACTAATTATGTCCTGAAAGTACTTTCCCATAGAGAACATGCTGTCATGACTCATCACAGTCTTTATGAGCAGCTCTGAGCTCCATGCCCTTACCTGCCCTATCCATAACTAACGAGGGTCCTAATCCGGTAGTAGACATTGTCCAGGCTGTGCTTTCTAGTTGGAGGGGTGATATTTCTGTCCTCAACTGACTAGCATGCATTTGTAGACCATATGCTCCAAAATGAAATATGAAGAGGGAGATCCAGTGCTTGTCAAGTCCAGTGACTGGATAATACAATTAGGATCCTACCATATCTTTAAAAAGATCACTTCTCTAATTGCACACATTGAGGTCATGGAACTTTACTATCCTCAGTTCTTTGTGATTCAGTAAGCAGGTGTGGGTGGATGTGAAGGTGATAAAAGCTTTTCAGGGAAACTTAAATACTGAAGGGGGCAGATTTAGGGGGTCGAAAGCAGAGGGAAAATGAGTAGAGATCTGCAAGTTAGGGTGTAAAGAGCTAGTAAGAAGACCAGGGCAGAGTTCAGGGTTGTGGTACCAAGACCATGAGTACAGGAAGAGTCAGGCATGAGTCAGGATTGGCCTTGCAGAAGAGGGAGGCACTTAGTTTGTTCTTGGTTTTTTTTTTTTTTTTTTTTTTTTTTTTTTCAAGGAAAGCCTGAGGAGTTGGGAGGAAATACAGAGAAGTGGGAGGCCAGCTCACACTGATGACAGCAGCATGGCCTCAGATAGACAGAATGACATCAAAGAAAAATATCAGAATCTCTAACCACTCAGGCTTTATTGGAAAGAGAGACAGACAGACAGACAGACAGACAGACAGGAGCTCTTTCTCCTGGTTTTGTTTTGCCAGTTTTCATGTAGGCAAGTCTATCAGAGAGTTTAAGGAAGGGAAATTATGAAAAAGTGTGTTTTATCTTTGATTAGCAGTGTTAATCCTTAACACACAGAAGGAGAGAGGAGTATATGGATTATTGTAGGCCTGCTGGAGCCGACGATTGATGTAGAATTTAGAGGCCAGATTTCCATTTGCGTGCCATTAGGAGTAAACACTTGCAATTGACAGATTCTATCAGCTTCTCTGTTTAGTCCTGCAATTTTAATCAAATAAAACTGAGATAGGCATTAATGGTTCGTTTGCAATTACCCGGTATTTCTGGTCAAGTCTCAGGGCTGACACACATATGGTAATTGGAGATTAGTCATTTGCCTGGATTCACTTCATCCTCAGTAGCTGCAAAGTGATTGAGCATCCGTTGTGGCATTTGGTCTAGCTTTGGAGGTTTAAAATGGCATCTCTGGCTATTCAGATAAGCCCTGTTGGAAGTGCTGTCTGGCCATCCTAAGAGCAGTGAGTTAGTGTTCCCAGGACCCTCACTGCAACCATTTTGAGGCGTCCAAACAGACTGAATGTGCATACATGCCTTGCCACAGACAGAGCTCTTGTCACAACAGGAGCAGCTCTTTCCAGTAGTAGGCGTGTACATCCGGGTTTCCAAGCCCTTCCTAATGAATTGTAGATTGAGGATCTCATTCTCTTGCAACTCTCACTTGAGGATCAGAGTAATTATTTCCTATTGCCCTTTGCGGAATACAGTTATAATTGCATTACTGTTAACGGCGTCCGCATTAACACTTAATTGTTAATGTCCTCCTAATTTGGAAGAAATCATCACCTCTTCATATTTCATTGCCAGAAAGAGTTGTTAAGCTCACAGAGAATAAGGTTTCCAGATCGGGGAAGAGGAAATGATTCTAGAACTCAGAGGTAGAATTTGTACAATAACTTCTCTTTCTGGTGTGTGTGTGTGTGTGTGTGTGTGTGTGTGTGTGATTGTGATTAAAATCTTGAGTATACACGAGGGGCAGGCAGAAGTCAGGATTGGCCTTACAAAATAGAGAGGCACTTGGTTTGGTTTTTGCTAATTTCCTCCCAAATCTTCAGGGGAGGAAAGATTTATTATTTCCTCCCCTGAAGATTTTGGAGGGAATAAAGAGAAGTGGGAGGCCTGTTTGGGGAGAGGAGGCCAACTCACACTAATGATAGCAGGACAGGCTCTGATGGTCAGAAGGACATCAAAGGAAACTATCAGAATTGCGCGGCTGCTTCATCTTGAGGTTAAGCCACAACACCAGGCCCTTCTTGGGAGTCACAGGGATCCCTGTGGTGTGGAAAGGGCTCCGGTGCTTGTGGTAGGAAAAGGGTAGTAACTTTTCCTCTTAGCTAGCATCCTGTTTGAGTGCTGAAAGACACATTAGCAGGAAAAGAAAGACATCACTGTGGTGAGGCCAGCCCGGCTGTGGCGGGCTCCTGTAAGCTTTGACTTTCAGGTAACTATTAATTTCTTCCTTTATGAGACACGGAATTGCCTGTTATTAACAGCCAAACGATTACTTGGTCTAACTTTGCAGCAGGAAACTAAAACATTTTGGGAAGGACTTGTTTAAGATGATGATGATGATGGTGATTAATAATGGCTGAGAGAAAGGAAAAAAAATGCCAGAGTTACCTCCATGCTTAAACCTGTTAAGGGGAACGCAGTTTGGGGGCATCTGAGGCTCTGTTTTCTTTTGTATTTAGGATGGACACCTAGGATACTCATTTAATAGGAACTTCTTGGAGTGATCAAAGAATAAGTGGGAGTTGGGAGTCTGGAAGCCTGTGCCTTCTCACAGGCTGCCCCAGGGTGAGATGAGTCTCTAAATGCCGGTTTAAATCTGTGTCTCTACACACTTGACTGTCTTGTTGTAAAAAGTTTGTGTATAGACCGCAGGTCGAAGCTTACGTGGCTGGGGTGTCCCAGTCCCTCCACTGGACGTCTTGCCTGGTCACAGGAGATGACTAGTTCAAGCCACATATCGGAAATTGCTAGGAGTCTTAGCTGCGGCGGCGGCGGTCTTTGTGGATTCCGAGGAGTTTCCCTTGTAGCCTAATACAAGGCGGGGTGCTCAGTCTTACTACAGTTTGATACGCTGTGTTTTATCAATATCCATGGGAACCGGGGCTTTTCTGGACAGAAAAGGAGGAGTGAATGCTGGGGGTGGGGTAGAAGGTTGGGAGGAGAGGAGAGAGGGGAAACTGTGGTCGGAATGTAAAATAAAGAAACAATGCTGATTTTGTTTTTAAAAAAAGTTTGTGTATGTGTGTGTGTGTGTGTACACGTATGTGTGTTGTAGAGGTGGGGCTTAGTTATGTCAATGTAGAATATAGAGGACAACCTCGTGGGGTTGCGTCTCTTCCTACTTACCTTTACCTGAATTTTACGTCATCAGGCTTGTGTGTCAGTGAGCCGTCTTACTGGCCCCCGTATTGAAATTCTTAATAATGTTTAGCAAGCTCCCCCCTTTTATTTTGGGCTGGCTCCTGTATCTTCCAAGCGAAGCCCTTATATGACTTGCCAAGCCCTGCTGGTGGGAGTAGCAGAATGTTTAGATTTCAGCCAGTGTGCTAGCAGCCTGCTTCTCAGCCACCCAGTGTACAATTCAATTCTACACTCTTATCAACCTGCAGACTGGTCTGTCAACATTCCTGGATTGCTCCTTTTGGAAAAGGTCATTTACTTAAGCAGCTGTGTGCCAAATAACCTGTTTGACCTAATTTAAAAAAAAAAAAATACAAAACAAAACTATTCAACTGGTTGTTTCTACATCAGATATAAACCATAGGTCCTTCTTGAGACTATGAGAGGATAGATTAATGAGTTTAGTTGTGTATGTTTTAATGTTTAGTTCTAAACTAAAGAGCTGGCGGAGCTGGCGGATTCCTCCAGATGCTAAGGTTTAGACACTTATAAGGGTTGGGATGCATTCTTAGTCCGCCCTGGGAGATTTCAGACACACTTCTAGAATAACCTTAGCCTCTATGAAGGAGGTTACCTGGCGCCATTGCCGTCCTGAACGGGCCCTTAAATGATTCTGTAGTTGGGCTTGGTTATGTACTGACCAGTGAGAGACTGTACCATTCACTCCATTTTGCTTTGTGACTAATTGCATTTGTTTCTTGTAAATACTCTTCCCAGTTCAGTCTAAAAAGTTCTGTTGTTAGCTAGGCGTTGGTGGCGTACGCCTTTAATCCCAGCACTTGGGAGGCAGAGCCAGGCGGATCTCTGTGAGTTTGAGGCCAGCCTAGGCTACAGAGGGAGATCCAGGACAGGCACCAAAACTACGCAGAGAAACCCTGTCTCGAAAAAACAAACAAACAAAAAAGTTCTGTTGTTAAAAGCAATTTTGTCTTTCCTAAGGGTGACCATTTTCAAGAAAATGTATGCACGTTGGCCATGTAAGTCCTGCCTGTTTAAAGCCACAAGTATAATTTTATAACTTCTTTTTTATTGGGCGATAAACTTTGTGTCAAAACAAGGGACCATCGTGATTTCTCTTCCTTTTTAGAAATTGTGATTCTGCATTTCTTTACACACTTGAACTTGACTTGAGGCTGTCTTTTACATAATGCTGTTTTTGTGAAGAAAGTTCTGAGGCTTTGTGTGGTATCAGTTCTGCAGAGATATGGGTGGTGTAGAGTGTTAGATGAAGCATGACTAGATCATGGAAAGAGAAGAATATGTACATCCTTTGAAAGTTTGGGCTCAAGTGTTGTATTCCTATTGCTGTCATGGAATTGTGAATTCACTGAAGGAAAAAAATCTGGGACTGATTTCCTATTGTGTTATTACCTTCAATGGTCCTTTCTTATACTCTTTCCCAAGGGAAAGGGACTTGGACAGTGGGTCCCTGGCCTCTTTTGCTTCTGCCTGGGAAAGACTGTATCTTGCCTTGCATCTGGACATGCTGCCGCAGCACTCAGCTTTGGCTGCCCCTGCTGCGTCTGACTGAGTCTTACTTGGCTTCTGCATCACTGAAGCAAATGGGTCAGTAAGCTGCCTGAGAGGTCTGTGTGTGTGTGTGTGTGGTTTTCCGAGTTCTCCTTGCTTGCATGCAACACTTGTGTCAGAATTTACCTAATTTACTTATTTCAAATAGATACTCTTAATTTTTATCTAATATTTCTTTCATAGGAACTTAAATATTTTTATTATTACATTTATTTATTTAGGAGGTGCATGTGAGTTTGAACATGCCATGCTATGTGTGTGGAGGTCAGTTGGAAGCTTGGGGTGAGTTGGTGATTTTTCTTTCCACCATGTGAGTCCTGAGAATCAAGTCCAGGTCATCAGGCTTGGTGGTAAACACCTTTGCTCACTGAGCCATCCTATCATTTTTCACAGAAACTTTTTTTTTTTTGTAAAATGTGTTTATTTTATTATATGTGTATGTGTGTTTTGCCTGCATGTATGTGTGTGCACCACATGTGTGCCTAATGCCTGCAGAGGCCAGAAGAGGGCAGTAGATCCCCTGGAACTGGAGTTATCCCCTTGTAAGTTGCCATGGGATGTGGATACTGGGAATTGAACCTGGGTACTCTGGAAGAACAGCCAGTGCCTTTAACCACTGAGCCACCTCTCTGGCCCTACTCATCCAAGATTTTTAACTTTCCTCCGAATGTTATATTGCCAAGATGAAACCTTGCCAAAATAACCGCGCATGGCTCTGGATTTGGCGCCTTCTGTCTATATGCCAAAAATAGAGACTGGACAGGGTTGGAGAGATGTTGGCGACCTGAGAGCATCATGCTGAGGCTACATGAAAGAGGAGCCATCAGAAAAGAATCTCCTGGTGTGACTCCTTGGCCACCAATGTTGGATCGATGTGGGGCCTGGAGTTGTGCAGGGGTAGGCCATTCTCGTTGCAAATCCTGCCTTGAGGGGTGGGATTTGGTAGTTGCTGACAAAGCCCCTCCACTTGTTAC
Source organism: Peromyscus leucopus (assembly GCF_004664715.2). NCBI lineage: Eukaryota > Metazoa > Chordata > Mammalia > Rodentia > Cricetidae > Peromyscus > Peromyscus leucopus. The sequence goes on along the minus strand of NC_051074.1, from coordinate 18,280,230 downwards.
ACGCTCTCAGATGCTACCACTATAATCATTCCTTTAGATTTATATTTCGATTTTGTTCAGTAATTACCTATTTAAATGTAAATTGCTCTGTAACCTTTTAGTAGTCTCCTAAAGATTGCTTTTCCTTCTTATTGGGACTCACTTTCCACCAAAGAACAGAGACTAGACATCCGGCGGTGTGGAAAGATTCAAAGAACTACTTAAAGGAAACGTCCCACTCCCCTCGGTGAGCTCATGGGACAAAGTGTCTTCTTCAGGGTTTATTTCAGCCTAGTGTAGCCTCTCTTCCATCCCTTTCTCCACTACCACACAGTCTACAACACTCACATCCAATCTCAACCCTTTGAGCCCACCCCAAGTGGCGAAGGCTCCATCGCTTAATGTCACCACACTACCTCACTCTTGGCTCTTTTGAAACGATCTTCTCTCTTCTTCTCGACACCAAGGAAATGGTGTGAAGACAGGAAACCAAACTCCATAGACGATGGCAGAAAAACAGCAAAGCAAGGGCCACAGTGTAAGTTTCTGTAAGCTGATTGCACAAGAATATTCCTTACGCAACCCAGCTGGGAGAGGTAGCCTTCCATCGCCCCAGATTTGGCCCAGTGACACCTGTCTGGTTCTCGTACGTATGAATCATTAAAACAGTCAGACAGGAAGCTCGTTGAGGTGTGGACACAGAAAAAAATGAAAGAGAAATCATGTGTATCCTTTCCAGCCCTGGTTTCCAGCTCTCCTGGAACTGTCTTTCTCTCTGCCTAGCTGGCTGCTGAGACTGTGAGGGCAGGGAGGATAAAGCATTATTTCTGCAAAGCATAGCACTGACTCAGCATTTGGTACCTGCACCTTTGACACAGATTATGGCTTGACACAGTTTATGACCGTCCATTGTTTCCAAATCCACAGTGAAGCTTTGGTAGCAGCACCACGGCAGATTTTAGCAAAGGGGGGCTCTGCTGTAAGGAGAAGTGCTATGGAGCAGGACCTTAGTTCTGCACCTGGGTGCTAGGTGACCAGAGGGGGGCTCCTTGCCTCCTAGTGCACCACATTTTCTTGTCCGTGTTAGAGATGAGGAGGCAGCAATGGGAGGTAGTGATTTCCCACTTCACAGCAGGGTTGTTTGGAGTTCTGGGTTAAGTTCAAGTGACTTAGAACACACCGGGCATTGTCGGCCTGACATCATGAAGCCTTAATGCCTTCCCTTTGTCATTTTGTTTTGTTTTTGTTTAGTGAGACAGGGTTTCTCTCTCTAGCCCTAGCTGTCCTGGATCCTGCTCTGTAAACCAGGCTGGCCTTGAATCAAGAGATCCACCTGCCTCTGCCTCCCGAGTGCTGGGATTAAAGGCGTGTGCCACCCCACCGCCCGGCCTTTTTTTTTCCAATAAAAAAAAAATACAATTACATTGTTTCTTCTTCCTCTTCCTCCCTCTAACCCTTCCCATGACCCCCCCTCTCCATTGCTCCTTCTCAAATTCATGGCCTTTTTTCTTTGTTTTATATATACATATATATGTATATTTATATAGTTAAATATATAGGTATAGTTAGGCAACGTGTGTGTGTGTGTGTGTGTGTGTGTGTCTAACTATATAAACACAACCTGTTGAGTCTGAGTCCGTTTAGCGTTACTTATATGTATATGATTCAGGGCTGGCCACTTGTATTTGGTAACCAATTAGGGAATCTCATCCCTGGGGAAGTCTATTTATCCTGCTCCCAGAATTCCTTAGTTGACAGTAGCTCTTTGTCTAGGGGTGGGGCCCGTGAGATATCCCCCTTCTATGTTAGCATACCCATTGATGTCATCATTGGTCATGTCTTGTTTTGGAAGCCATATAGGTGAAATATCTTGGGTATTGAAGCTTCTTGATGTTCCAGGAGACACAATATCATAGCAGATTTCCTGGTCTTCTGACTCTTTGAATCTTTCGGTGCCCTCTTTTTCAATGTTCCCAGACCTTAGGTGCGGGACTTGTGTTATAGATGTATCCATTGGGGTTATCCTTCCTTTTTATTTAAGATGCTCTGCTCTGCCTTGCACAGATTGTGTATATTCTTTGCTGCCTTTTCTTGTTTTGTACGCCCATCCCTTTTTACTCTTGTGTATGTGTGGTGTGCACTTGTGTATATGTGTTTGCACATGTGAGTGCACATGCACATGTGTGCTTACCTGTGAAGGCTAAAGGTTAACATTGGGTGTCTTCCTCCACTGCTCTCTACGTACATTTCCTGAGGAAGGGTCTCTCGCTGGACCCAGAGCTTACTTTCTGTGCCAGTCCAGCTAGTCAGTGTGCCCTGGACATCACCGGCCTCTGCCTCTCCAGCCCTGGGATTACAGGCAGGATGCCATGACCCCGGCCTCTGTGTGGGTTCTGGTCCTTACACCTCAGCTGCAAATACTTGAATCCATAGATGCTTCTCCCTAGTCCATTTTTTTTTGTATTGATACAGAGTCTTTTTGTGTAGCCAAGGTTGGCCTTGAACTCACATTCTTGGGATTACAGGCAGATACCGCCATACTTGCCCCTTTTATTCCTTATACGCTAGAGTAATACGTTCAGAATGAAAGATGAGTTTCAAGCAAACTGAAATGCCCAGAACTGGAGTGAAGGGCATCACCATCACTCCTCAGTACATTTCTCCTGCTGTGATAGGTTTGCTTGGAATCGAAACTTTAGTCATTATTTAGCTCCCTGTTTACTTGATTTTGATGATGCTGGATTATATTCTCGGGAAGTGTCAGAATGTCATGATCACCACCCTGGCTCCCCTGTCGCATTGGCTCATACTCTGTGAGCAAAGCCAAATATTTGTGTGGAGTCTTGGGAGAAAAGCAGCGGCAGCCTGGTGTTCTGCCCTGTAGGAGCTACCCGAGACTACGTGGTCCATATGAATTCTTCTAGTGTACCATGTAAGAACAGGGCACAGGAGGAAATGACATTGGCTGGTCCTCTTAGGTAACCTTCAACCATTTTCTTCAGAGGCTTAAATGTTGGCGGTGTTCACTCTCTCCAGCATGAAAAAGAAAAGATGGCCTGGGGAGGGACTCTTTGGGAAGTGAAGGTGAAATCTGGGTAGTGGAAGTCATAATTTGGGTCACATTTGAAACTGAAAGCTCCGCTGTCACTGTTGGTGACCACTGGCCTAAGGAAAAGCAGTGGTTCGGAAACTTCCTCTGAATTGTTTTGCTTTAGAAAAAAAATAAATAGTAATAATAAAACCTCGCACAGAATGGAAAGTTTGGGTCGCAGGTGTAAACCCTTAGGCTCTGCTTCCCCAGTGAGCTCAGTGCTGGTCTCAAGGACAAAGGAAGAGAAAAGGGAAGGGAGTTCACATTAAAACTGGAGTTAGGATGGCTGCGGACGGACGCAGCCTCGGGGAATGCCTGGTGTCACTGGGGAGGGCAGCAGCCCTAGTCATGGACTCAGAGTACTTATTCTCCTCCTGCCATGATGGATCTGGCTTTCCTTCAGAGTCCTTTCTCTGCGATGGAGTAAGGGTTAGCCGCTTGGGGACCGAGAGTTAATTTGAGCCCATGGGCTACTCTCTTTCTTGTACCACTTGGCTCTGTGAGTTTAACTAAACTGGCACAGGGCAGCGCAGGGCTGAGTTATTGGAGTCCACGTGGGACGCTGTGGCAGGAAACGAACTGTTCACCGCCCCCAAATGAGAGAGGTGTAGCTGGGAAGCTGTGCCCAGCATCTGCTGTGATACCTTCCTTCCCTGCAAGGCTGAGAGTCAGATTTGTCCCCTGAGGAAAAAACAGACAATAGTTTGGAAGCTGTACCGCCGCCAAGGCTGGCCAAACGTACATTCCTGCTCTTTCTAGTTTGTTCTGGGCTAGGGGCAACATGGTCTGTGTCATCCCATCAGATGATGGGGCAGGGGCCCCCCCGCGTTGTGAGAGGTGCTGAGACGCGTCCTCTTGAAGTGGGTCTTCAGACTTTCTTCATAACTCCCAGATTGCTGGGGTGAAGCCGAACCCGCCAGGGCTTCTGAGGAAGATATGGTATGAGGAGGCCTGACTTGTTTTCCTGCCTTTTTTTTTTTTTTTAAAATCCCTGTAATGTGCCCATGATCCTTCTCTGTCGTCATCGCTTCTTGTTTAAAGGTTGATATTAAAATTTCCTAAAAGCTCTTCTGAGCTTTGAAATTGTTTTCTTAATGCTTCTAGCCCTACTCCCCATGATGTTGTTAAGTAAGCCTTGATCTCACGTGAGGTACTCCATACCTCCTGGGACGTATAGTCCGATTCCCAGATACGGCTTGCTGGATGTAATTTTTATGACTTTATGTCAATGTTGGCAACTTTAAATCATCTTTACAAGCAACTAAAGTTCAGAGCACTGGGTGGAAAGAGGGGAAATATGAAAGCATGTCTGAAAATGTACTTTTTAATGAATTTCAAATTGGATTAGAAGACGGTTCTTAGCCATAGTTCCCTTGACTTAGTTCAAGCAATAGCTTTTCTTTTAGCCCCATGTTTATCATTGTCGTTACCAGAATTATTCTTATCTCAAAAGTATTTATTTCAATTGTTTGAGGGCATTTTGTAAATTACATGCGTGCTCCCATAGACTGTGAGTTCTGTCACAGTTTGGCAGGGACATATATATGTATAATATTGGAATATAATATAATATTGGATATGTATAACATTGGAAGATACCCCTGAAAATAGTTTAATTTTAAAATCCTCATCTTCTGATAATGTGAGAAATAATTATCATTGAAGAAAATGAGAATTTTAAAGTTCAATGACAAAAAACTTTATTTGTAAATGGTGCTCTATGGTGTGTGTATGTATAAAGAAAGGGGGTGTGTACGGTTTGAAATGGACACGAGCTGTTTTATCTATTACCTTACAACTTTTTTTAGTTTAGTTTAGTAATATGTGACATTTTTATGGCATTTATTTTGCTAGAGAAATGACCAAACTGAGGTCATGTCTCAAAAGTCTTGGGGACCAGAGAGATGGCTTAGCTATAAAGAGTAACCATGACTACTCTTCCAGAGGAGAATCTAGTTTTGAATCCCAGTGCCTATGCGATGTCTACCAGCCATCTGTAATTCCAGCTCCAGTGGATCCACACCCTCTTCTGGCCTCTGTGGGTACCAGTCATGCATCTGGTGCACAGATGTGCATGCAGACAAAACACTCATAACATTCATGCACATTAAATAAATACTTGAAAAATATTTTAAAGGATGCTTTTAGATATATTTTAGAGCAAAACTTTCTTTCTTTCTTTTTTTTTTTTTGCTGCTCTAAAATTAAAGACTGTAAAACCCAAGCTGCCTCTGTCTCTTGGTCTAATTTCAGCACACTTCATAGAAGAGAATACGGAGCTCTGGAGAGAGTGCGGCGCGCTCAGAGTCGCACTGTAAGTTAGTGACAGGACAGGGGTGGAACCCGGGTCTCCTACCAGCCATGTCCTCTCTCCAGGGCAAATCTTCATGCAGTAGTTCTCTTTACTCCCCTGAATGAGCTTCAGGCTCATCGATGTTTTGAATCTCGGCACGATAATAACAGAAGTATACGCCGCTATAAACCTGAAGAATGGGTTTGGGGGTCTCTGGGAAGCAGAGAATAGAACTTGGTTTAACTGGGGCCACTGAGTTGCTTATTGGAGAAGTGTGCCAGTTCTGGCTACAAAGCAGGAATTCTAGGTAACGCTGTCTCATGTAACAGGTTCACATTCGGATCTTGCTGGGTATTTTTATCTTTGCTGCTGCTGCTGCTCCTCCTCCTCATCATCATCATCTTCATCCTCCATTATTTCTTTGACTTTTTCTTCCCTACTAAGCCTGGCTTTTAAAATACGTGCAAGTCAGTGAAAGTGAGCCCTGGTTCCAGTCAGTTCCCTAAAACAGTCTAAAAACAGAGTCAGTGAGTGTCTATGGCTTTTAAACATAATCCATGGGAAGCAGGTATGGCAATATTATTTCTGGTCCAATACAAAAAGCTAACAGATCAGTTCACTCCTTCTCCGGGTCCAATCCTACCACAAACATTTTCCTGGCCCTGAAAAAAAAAAAAAAAAAAAAAAGGAAAAGGCAAAGATTCATTGAGTAGGAAGGGGTCCAGCTGTTTGTCTATCATCCAGCAAACTTGAAACTTTTACATTATGCTAGTAAAAGTCCCAGGCTGGCATGGGACTCCCTATGTAACCAGGCTGGCCTTACACTCAGAAAGACCCATCTGTCTCTGCCTCCCTGAACATAGGGATCAAAGGTGTGCGTCATGACACCCCACTTTCTGTCCTAATACTACAGAATCAAGAGGGTACTTACTGTTTCTCTTTTCTCCCCATCTTGTCTGGTTTCCTTTTTAATTCCTTTGTTTGTTTTGTTTGTTTGCTTGTTTTTGAGACAATGTCTATGCATGTAGCCCTAGCTGGCCTTGAACTCGCAGAGATCTGCCCATCTCTGCTTCCCCAGTGCTGGGATTAAAGGTGTGCGCCACGGTGCCCAGATTTCTTTCGTCCTTTCTGATTTTTTTCTTCCGCAGTCTTCCTCCTACATAGAGTCTCTCTTCCATACCTCTTGGGAATGCTGTCTGCTCTTTATTCTCTGATGTGTAGACAATAGCTTTAGCATGCCAGTTTCAGATAGTTTTTAGTGTGTGTGTGTGTGTGTGTGTGTGTGTGTGTGTGTCTGTCTGTCTGTCTGTCTGTCTCTTTGTGTGCGTATCTCGACATTTTAGTGACCTCAGGGACTAACCGCATTCTCCACAAAAGAAATGTTTTGAAGACTTGCAGGAAAGAATTGGTCAAGAGGTTGCCCCGTGCAGGACACATTGGAATTCTGTTCATGTGTAGCCCGAAGCAGAAAGTGCTGGTTTGCTTTCAAGGCTCAGAAAATATGCACAAGTATTTGGTGAGAACTTCAGAACTCTGCTAAGCTGTCTTTGATTCCAAAGATATCCCTAGGGCCGGTGAATAAATTACAGATGCTTTTAAAAAATATTATTTAATGCTTATATTAAATAATTGATTCTTGACTGTGTAGGCTAATCGAGTTATTGCTACATTGGCTTAATTTTCTCCACTCACATTTAAGATACTACTTTGTTTAAATGGGTGATGATAGGATCTTTTGCTCTTCTGTATAAAGGGAACACTTTTTGACCCACAGAAGCGATACTGCAGCAGTAAACTGTTCCTGTTTCTTCAGCTGAGGAACGGCTATCCCTGTTCTCTCTTGCCTAGATTACAACCTGTGGAGTCCTTTTCTCTGTATTTAATATCTGACATGTGAGACCTCTCTTCAGGGATGTATTGACTGCATCCCCAAAGATGCTATTTGGAGCTTGCCCTCGATGACATCCTAAATGGTACCTTGAAATCCTGAAAGAACTCAACAGAATAGCACTCTTTGTATTTTTAGTCAAGTTTCATCTCTACAGGTGTCTGCTTAGTCCTCGCTTCGTATGAAAATTGCTTACAACTGTATGTTGCAATTATGGACATTTTAACTAAGACCTTTATCTCTCCTCTCCTGTGATAACTATCCTTTGTTTTGTTTGTTTTGGTTTTTAATAAAAAATCTTTTGTTTTTCACTGTAAGGTCTCCTGGAACCTGGGAATTCAGAAAGATGTAGTGGTTACCACCTATTCTAATTCCTACCTCTTTTCATTTAAATGTGCAGGTGGCCAGACTTTGGAATTCCTCCTGCTCTGAGAACCCAGAGGGACAGGGGCCAGTTCAGGAAGGCTGGACCATTGTGCCCGAGGTTGTTGCTGTTCCCTTGGTTTTGACAGCTGCACCTGTCTGCAGCAGTATTTGCATGGCAGATACGGAATGAGTGGGAAGGGCTCTTCTGTTTCTCAGGCAGCGTATCCTCCTATATTGCTCAAAAGGGGAGGGAGTTAACAGGCTCATTTCCCCTCATTTCAACAAGTATATTCCTCGAACTCTCATAGACACCCATAGGAACCACAGCTTTCCTTGGGGTGTTTGGAATTGATTAGCATCTCTGATGAGCCTTTAAGTTTTATGATAATGGTGGCATCATTTATCCTCCCTTTCCTCCTTTTTTTTTTTTTTATTTGAGATATTGGAAGTAGGTCAGCTGTGTGCCAGTTTCAGCTGGCACATTTTAAATGACAAAGGGTATTAGTTTGTTCACATTTGTTGCTTTACAAAAGAAAAAAAAAAGGAGGAGAAAAAAATGAAGAGCTGATACCTTCTCTAAGAATGAGACTCTACTCACTCAAGTTTTCAATAAATCAGTTACGCTGATGCACGTGCTGTGTGACAGACTGCAACCAAACCTCATTATTCATACATGTCTGTGTGATGTTGCTGAATCAATTTGTACTGTATCCATTTTGCACTCATGGATAGTTCACGGTCCCTTATGAGCAGAAATAGTCAGCAGGCAATAATGGAAGACACGAAGCAGAAATGGATGGGGCCCATAATCCTTTGCTTCATGGTGAAAGATCCAATTCTTAAATTCATCTTTAGTATCTTTTTTAAAAAAATAATTCTGATCTCATTATCACGAGGGTAGTGTCAACAAAATCACAAAGCAGACACTTTTCAAAGCATTAGGTATTATTTAGCTTTTATCCTTCTGTGGGTTATTAGCCAATCTATACTTACTGATTGTTACGACGGGTCATTCCCACATGTAATTTGTTATTGACAATATTAGTCCTCCTGTAAGATAGTAGACCTTTCTCAGTCAAGAAAACTTAGCAGCTAGAAAAGTTACAACCGCACCCAAATGAGTTCCCTTTGGAATGGCCGGCCAGCTCCTTAATGGCCGGCCAGCTCCTAGGCCTGTAGAAGAAAGAATAAGAAATGACGGTAGTTCCATGTGGCTCACCATGGTGAGGTTTGAGAGACAGCAGACAGTTATGGCCACTAAACTAGCAAGCTCTAGTGAGGGGCTGTTTTCAAGTGATGTCTCCTCAGTGGAATTCCAGGCAGTGCGGCTCACTGAGGGATCACTTTTAACAGATCCTCTGACCATGGAGCTGAGATTCCCTCAACTGGTCCCCCTGCAGGACACCGCCATTCTGATGACCTTCCGTCTACTCTCTGCACGGGTGATTTTATAGAGAGAGTCCCAGCTCCCAGGTCTTCAGTTGTCTCCTTCACGGTGATCCTGGAGGGAACATTTTCACCTCTGTCCAGGAATTCAGGGATATAGTCTTGTCTAGTGCTGTCATTTGAAAATCTGGGGATCTTTGACAACCAAGTCCACCTCTGTAAGGTGACAACTTTTCAGCTGTCCGACATTGGTGCATGATAAATGATCTTCAAGGCCCTCTCTACTTCAACCTCTGTAGTCCTGGTTTTGTATTGATCTCTCGAACATTTCTTTCTTTCTTTTTTTTTTTTTTCTGTATCCAGAGCAATATTAAAAAAAATGTTCCAACTGATTTCTTAAAATAAAACCTTCTTAATTCAAAGTAATTGTGAGAGGAGAAATGCTTCTTAGGTCAAACAACAAAGAATTGTCAGTGTGCATTTATGAAAAAGCATATCTCGTCAACATTAAAAAAAATCAAGACTTGTACTTAGAGTCCTTTGTAGAGAATCAAATGTAAAAAGAGAAAGCTCTTGAATGGATTCATTAAAATATCAGCAAAACTCTGAAGTTTACAAAGAAAGACTAAATTATTCTGTTTTCCCCTGGATAATAGGGTGGGTGATTAAAATTTCTAATGCATAAAAGACAAGGCAATAGAAAGAAGATACCTCCTAAAATGCTTGCTCTTCCATAGAGGGACTCGATCACTTAAAAAAAAAAAAACAAAAAACATGTTTTAAATTGGCTTGTGAAGTAGAAGGGAATTCTAGGCTTAGTTTCTCTGAAAATCTGAGCAAATAATTCATGATACTGATCCATATTAAGGTTTTTCCAGTACTCATTTCTGTACAACAAAATCATCATATAAAATATTCCCTCAGAGCTGTGGTTGCTGGTACCTGTAAAACGACTTTAGCAGCCCACTCTGTAGGCACATGCCTCCTCGTCGCTGCCTCTGTTTCTCTCGCTGTCCACACACCTAGAATGTCTCTGCTAACTTTATGTCTAAAACTAGAGAAAGTATACTCCTGTGCAAGCTTTGACTCTGGCAAGCCTTTTCTTACCTCCAAGGCTGTAGTCAGGGTCCCACTTACACACCGCAGAATGTAATTAGAAGTTCATGGTTCTGTCCCTAGGATGGGGCTGAATTCTGGGAGCACCACAATTTAGACCTTGTTTGCCATTACTTTCTAGCTGGCCCACAATGCTCAGCAAAAGCTTTTGAATGATCAGTTAAATTATTCACTAAGAATAGCACATGAGGCTGCCGAAATAAAAACTATTTTAAAAAAATGTAAAATATGAGAGAAACAAACATATTAAGAATATCTTACCCTCAATGAGCATTAAGTTTGGGTCTTAGCTTCCTGCAGCTAACTATAATGAGAAATACAATATACCCCAAGCAGGGCCATTCACATAGTGACTAGAAGGTTAAAAAACTGTTGACCAGAACAAGTTGCAGAGTTTCTTTTCTCCTCAGTTACTTCATCTGCAAAGTGGGAATGAACAGCCTTAGTTCCATGTTACTGCTCTGAGGGGTGAGGAGTAAGTATACTAAGAAGTGTGAAGGGAACATGTTTTAATGAGTAAGTCAGATATGCAATATATCCTTATGCTTTGTTTTTCCATTTATGCACTTATGTGTGTGTGTTGGGGAAGGGGGGTCGGGGGGAGGGGACACTAAGATGAGCATAGGGAGGTCCAGAAACAACTTGTAGGAGCCAATTTCTTTCTTTCACTCTACGATCTTGGGGACCTAACTCAGGTCTTCAGGCTCCGTGGCAGGTACCTTTACCCACTGACCCACCCCCCTACCCCCCCACCCCCCGAATTTAATTTGCCTTCCTTCTCAAAGCCGTTCTAAATTTACAGGGAGTTCTGTTTGGTGATTCCTTTCCTGCTCAAAACATTCTCTAAAGTTAACTGCTTTTTAGAAAGTTAACTACTTTTCCAAATTACATTATAAAGGTCTAGCTAATACGGTCAGAGAACAGTTAAAGGGTGCTGGGGTTTTGGTTTTTGTTTTTGTTGGTGGTGGTTGACTGAAGACTGTTTGGCTGTTTGTTACCTCTTTGGGGCGCTTTATGAGCTGGCAAATGATGGTTCTTTTGGAGAGGATAACAGATCAATCACTGATGAACATTTAAGGCAAAAAGAAGATCATAAGAGTTGTGTTTCTTTCTGCAACATTTGGCACATCAAATTCTCACATTTTAAGCCTATTAAAGATGCCAGCGAGGGGTTCAGCAGTTGACCGGGCCGCTGAGGCTGCTGGGTGTGAGGCTGAGCATGGGGGCCTGGCTGCAGACAGAAAGAAGAGAAGTGTATGACGTTTGTCAAATGTCAGTCAAAGCTGATAAAGCTATGTTAATCAGACAGCAGATACACACGAAACCCTTCCAAATAGAGGTTGGCGCTTTCTTTGTGGGAGTCATTCGAAACCTGCTGTAGCTGCACCCAGGGGGGCATGAAGCATGCACTGTGCAGGAGCTGGGTGGCATGCAGATACTTGTGATGTACTCTGACTATACCAGCGGCATTTATCCTTATACAAAATGGAATTATATTTCTCCCCCCCCCCCACCGACTTCTTGCATGGCCATTTTGGACAAGGGGCCTATTCCACCAGAAAACTCACTTGGACAGGTGGGGAAGCAGGAGATTATGAAGAGCCCCCCTCCACACACACACACACACACACACACACACACACACACACACACACACACACACACACACACCAAGCAGCAGAGAGACTAGGTGGATCTACCGGGACAAGCGTGGTTTCTTCCACTGACACACACACACACACACACACACACACACACACACACACACAACTATTAGCAGAGTGGCAGTAGCCCTTGATTTCAAAACATCTTTTCTTAGAATGGGATGCTTTTCAGTTCTCCAGAGGCTCAGCAAGATCTGAAAAGGGTTTTGCTCTTGTGTGCTGGTGGCCACACATGCCACTTTTTGCACCTACCTTTCCCTAGATGGAAAAGCACTGTAACTCGGCGCTTTGCATGTTAGAACAAGTCCTCCTGGGTTGATGGCAGTACACGAACAGCTGGCTTCTTCAGGAACCCATGTGCACTGCCATGGCATTACTAAACAGTCATCACTTACATCTTTTTCTTTCTTCAGTGCTTAAGCAAGTTTCTGCACGCTCACAGGCAGGGATGCAGGAATGGCTCAGAGCACACTGGGGAAAAAACATATGCCCGGCACCCTTATTCATTTAGGTTAAATTAACTTTAGCTTGATGTGTAAGGTATCTACACGGCCCTTCCTTAGCCCTCCCTGTCAAATCGTTTTCAATTAAGGCCTCCGAGTCACAGGAGGAGTTAATATCTCTGACATTGTATTATGTCAGTCAAAGCTATGTTAATCAGACAGCAGATAAACATGAAACCTTTCCAAATAGAGGTTGGCGCTTTCTTTGCGGGAGTCATTCAAAAACCTGCGGTAGCTGCACCCAGACCGGAAATCTGAACATTTAAGTCATCTGAACATATGCTCATGCTGACAGGACCAGTGTTAGTTTTCCAGGTCATCATGTGCCTTGTGAAAAAAAAAAAAAGGGTAATTCACACTGAGTAGAGTGAAGAGAATTGTCCATTACCAGCTTGCAACAATGAGCCCTAAGACCCAAGAAAGAAACATTGGGGTGCTTTATTATGTGTCTTTGTGATTTCCTAGAGTTATAGAAGATGCATTAAAGACAGAGGAAAGTATTTCCTCTTCCAATCAAACAAATACTTAGATAATATTTTTGCTAAAAAACAAATAGTACTCTTTTCAAAACTCATACATTATATAGAGTCTTCTTCAGTGAAAGGTTTTCAAAGAAAACTCTGGGCACATTTGAATACCAAATATCCATACTTCTATTCCCAGTGTGGCTGGTTAGTAATTCTTGATCCCATAAAGAATTTAAAAAATGTGCCAGCTTAAAGAGGTCAGAGGTCAAAACAGGGAGGTGTTTCATGTGCCTTCATCCCTACCCCCATCTTATTAATAGACTGTTGACATGGGTCTTCTGTGAATTCCAGAGCTAACTAGCCATATTCCTGTCTGAGTGCGCAGAGGAGAAGTAACCGCTCAGATTTCAGGATGTAAAGTTTTGTTTAATTTCAGTCAATCATTTGTTGATGTCAAGTATACCAGATGAAACACATCCCCTGAATGAGCCTTGAGATCTTTGGGTTTGTGCATATAAATCATCTTGCTAGCCTTGACACCACATCCAACAAGCCCTGTTGACACTGACAGGGACCAGATGTGTAAGGCCATGGAAAAGACATTAGGTTTTGACACGAACTGACTGACAGTTACATTTGGAGGCACCGGCGAAGGCTGGAGATTTTGTCCAGTCTGGCAGGTAGATGGGAATCTGTGTTTAATGTTATCAAATGCTTTAAACACTTCTCTGTGGATAAAAGTACCTCTGTTCCTGGACCTGAGTTTGAGCTCCTCAGACTGAGTACTCCAGTCACTTTTACCCTGTTCTCTCTAATTTTTATATCCACATTAGGAAGAAAGTTTAAGAAGCAAAAATCAAACTTAGGAGACACTTACGAAATTATTCTCACTCCAGTGTATTATTTCTTATTGTAGCCCGACAGTACTGTATAATGTACTAAACATGACAAATAGGTAAACAAAGAGGAATGTCTTTAATAGTATTTGGGGGAGTAAATGTTACATATTGAATTTTTCCCCCAAATTTTCACCTTTAAGAGATTGAGAATTCTGGAACATAAATCTGGAGGTTTAAACATTTTCACATGTCAGTGGTAAAGTAAAAGATTCTTGGCCCAAACTCCTGAGACACAAAAGTAATTTTAACCTGAAGGGAGTTGAAAATCCTAAAGCCGGGCCTTGGAGTTGAACTTTGCTGGTTTTAATGTAGCACCTTTGATAACTCGATGTTTATTCTATATTCCAAAAATAAAGATATGATTTTAACATACTTCCTCTAACATTTTGATGAAAAGAAAAGTAGAAAAGGTTTATCTACAATTTATTAAACAATTTATTGTTCTTAGTGTAAAGTACCTTCAAGTAACTGCTCAGAAGTGAATTACAGTTTTTTTTCCAGTGACAACATATAGATATATTTTTACTTTTAGGGAACCTGAATATCTATATTTGCTTTACTTTGCATAAATGCAACTGAAAAGTAACAGAAGGAAAATGCCCATGCTGCATATGATAATCATTTGCTTTTGTTCCTGTTGGTAACATGAATGTTTTAAGAGTGGGTTAAAGATGACCTTGTATCTGTATGCTCTTCCCCCTCCTCCACTGGCAACTTTGCCTGAGGGCTGCTGAGAGCTGTTTATTCTAATCAAACCCATCACAATCAGGGGGAGACAATTAGCCAGGTTAGGCCTCTGCTGATCTCACATGTGGCCCTTAGCCTCAGATGGCCTTGAGCGCTCTTAAATCATATCAACAAGTATGCCAATAATATACCTGCCCTGCTCCGTCCTGCTGAAGCCAGTAGGGTCTGCCTTTCTTTTCTGGAACCACTTGACTTTGTGCATTCTGGCTTGTTTTAAATCAAGACCACAAGGTATTGATGTTTCCAAAAGTAGAAACTTGGCAAACTACGTGGCGAGTGCTGTTTTAAAATCACCTAGTCAATAACTTGGAAATTCATGAAATCAATTACCTATAAATAGCTTTTCATTTGTTTCTGTACGTGTGCTCTTCTGGAATTCACGTCCTAGAAATCTGTTTCCACGGGAAATGACATGCATGTGGTATAGAAGAGTCCCATGTACAGCAGGCTCAGATGTCTTAAGCTATACTGAGAATAAAGTAAGATAGTGCATGTTCAAGTGATATAAAATTTGTTCTGAATCTAATATTTATTAGTCAAGACATTGTCTAATTTACCAAATGTCAGCATTTTTTAAAATGAAGAATGCAATGACTTTTATTGCCCTCACAGTTTTTTTTTTTTTTTTTTTAAGACTTGCTTTATTTCTGTGAGGGTCTTCCCTGTGTGTTTAATCTGTGTACCATATGTGCACCGTGTGCCCAGAGGTCAAAAGAGGGTATCCAGTACCCTGGAACTAGAGTTACAGATGGTTGTGAGTCACCATGTAGGTGCTGGGAACTACATCCAGATCCTCTGCTAGAGATCAGTGGGTGTTCTTAATCACTGAGCTATTTCTCCAGAGCCAACATATTTCTTTTGAAAGTTCTGCCACATCCAGAACTCAACTGAGAATATGGCTATGCCCCAGGGGTGCTATTAAATATGTGTTATACATCACAATATCCAATCTAATAATATATTCTCAATTAAAAATTAAGTACTTTTCGGGCCGTAGTGGTGCATGCATTTAATCCCAGCATTTGGGAGGCAGAGGCAGGGGGATCACTGAGTTTGATGCCAGTCTGGTCTATAGAATGAGTTCCATGACAGCCCGGGCTACACAGAGAAAGCCTGTCTTAGGGGGAAAAAACAACTTTGGGCTGACAAAATAGCTCACCTGGTAGATTGCCTGCCCAGCCTATATCCCTAGCACTTCATAAACCAGGTGTGATGCACACCTACAACTTCAGCACTTGAGAGGTAGAGAGGAAGCCAGAAGTTCAAAGTCATCCTCAGCTATACACCAAAATATATACAACGAAGTATACATATATAATATTCTAATAAATGAAGAAGAAAAAATATAGTGTCTCTAGAAGAAAATTGTATCAAATTAAGATTTGTTTAAAGGTACTGTACAGATTGGGGCTGGAGAGAGGGCTTAGTGGTTAAGAGCACTGACCACCAGAGGAACCAGATTCAATTCCTAGCACCTACATGCAGCTAACAACTGTCTGTAGGTCCAGTCCCATGGGGATCCAGCACCCCCTTCTGGCCTCCACGGACACTGCCTGCATATGGTACACAGCCTACATGCAGGCAAAACACTCATACACAAAATAAAAATACCATTAATATGAAAAGAATTTTAAAAATACTATACAGATTATGACTTTTATATGATAATACAACATTCATACAAAATTTTAAAAGGAAATGAAGAAAACAGGCAAGGAATTATTTCTACTTATTTGAAGTATTAAGATCTTTTACTGGGATACTCATTTTTTTTTAAAGTTTAAGACCTTGTGTGCTTGTGTGTATTTGTGTTTATGAATTTTTTTGGTGTATGTGATGTAATTCTTATTTGACTAAGAACTAACGAGAATTCTAATTAGAAAAAGACTCCTTAAATTTAATATATGAAAGATTCTGATTAGTTTTGTGCAGCGATTTCACTTTCATTATAAATTTGAAGATCAAGTAAAAACAAACACGTTTGTTTCTACCAGTGAATATCAAGTTTGGAAGTCTGATATTTCTTAAAGCTGTCCAAGTTTGGGTAATTTATATTATCTTTATAATTTTCTTATCCATTTATTACCATTCATTCTTTATATATAAGTATTCATAAATATAGATTCAAAATATTTACTTTCCACCTCTAAAACAGCAAGATAAATGAGACTTCCTAGAGTGCTCAATTTTTTTATTTTCCTCTTTCAAATTCCAGAAATATCTGCTAATTTGTGATTTATTGAGAAAATACTATGTTCTAATCTTTGTAGTTTGTAAGCTGGATAATCTTGATTTTTTTTTCTCTACACATGTATATAGATCTTTAATACAAACCAACATGACTGAGTCATCCAGTTGCTCTATGGGCAATTAAACAGGAGTGTTTTCTCAGCAGGGAGAAGTGGCCAAGTTACCCCTGTGAAATAAATAGATCTTTGTAGCTTGAGCACATAGGTGTCACTGTAAAGAGGTTACATTAAGATTCACCTAGTGATCAATGGCCATTACTGATGAGTATCAATGAATAACAAGGTGATGTCAAAAACTCTTAATAGTCTAAAAATACTATATTTAACCTTTTCTGTCTTGCTCAGATGCAGTTTCTATGCTAGGAAATATTTTGGGATCTACACTGAGGAGAGACCTCTGACCACCCAAGGGATTGATATTCAGGGATTAATGCCAATTCCAAATAACTCTTGTTTCTCACAGTTGCATAGAGAGAACAGAAATCCTCTAGACTCCATGCTCTGTTTCTCTCAATGAATGGGACAAATGATAAACCATTGTGGTTTTTTAAAATATAACTTCTGAAACAGGACATATAAACATAAATCCCATGTTCTCATTGGTTTGAGTGGTTTCTGGTTTCAATGATATTATATATTTATAATTTTAGAACTCTAAACACCCCCATGTCTCTCTCACAAAGCAGAGTCCAGTTGATATGAAAAAATGAATGCTTTGTTGGAACATTTGGATACACCATGTATAGCCTGTGTCCCGACTTTCCCCCTTCGTGTCTCTCTCTCTCTCTCTCTCTCTCTCTCTCTCTCTCTCTCCTCAGTATCTCATGTTTTTGGTCAATCACAAAAAAAATTTTTTTAGCAGCAAGTGTAGAAAAAGACTCTTTGATTGATTGAGCAACACTTTGAACAGTTTTGGCTCCAGGAATTGTTTTGTGTTAATTATAACATCATCTACTCAGATACATTAGGAAGGAAACAGGCAAGGGTTGGTTCTAGAAGGTATTTCATAATAAAGTCACCAGGCCGGTGACTTTCTTCTTAGGTTAATTCAGTACTTGCCTAAGAAGTAAAAATTTCTACTATCTAGAAAAATGAAAAAATTCACCTGGAATTCTAAGGAAACATTTAGACATCCCACAGCGCTGAAACCCCATTTTGTTTCAGCCACCAATGTCCTAAAGATGTTGCCGGGCAAACGCCATTCTGTTGTGAGTCTTTTTCTTCTTCATGTGGAAGCTGAGGTGCATAAAGTATTCCAACTCTTCTTTTGACCATTATCCCTGTTTATCAACACAAATAACAGCTAGCTTAAAAGGACAAGATTTGCGTCACCTTCGGGACCTGCGGGGCTGTCTGCCACACAAAACAACAGAGAGGTGGTGTCACTGTGTCCAGAAGCAGCGGTGGAGGGTTAGAAGTAATGGCCTCCATCTGCTTAACGTATTACCAACGCTTCTGGAGACTGACAGAATCTTAAATTACCCACTCAGTCCAGTCATTTAATTATCTTCTAGAAGATTTCGGAAGAGGAATTTTATTCGTCCAGAGAGCGTGATGCAGATGGTTTTTCTTCTATCGTTTTTTAGTAGTGCTGCTGAGCAGCGGGTGTAAAATAATTTTCACTAAGTGCGCATTTCATAGTCATACGCCTCGGTTGGGGATTTTGAAACCTAGACAGCTCCTCCAGGATGTAAGGTGGTGTGAGAGCCGGAAACAGGTGAGAAGGTACTTGGTGGAAGTTGCTAGATGATGATGATGATGTCATTGACTCTTCTCTTTGCTATACTTGCCATCTTCTCTTGTGTGGCTTCCCAGCTCACTCAGTGTGGGTGAGAACAGGCGGAGTAGCATGGGGTGTGATAACCCGGGACAGCATATTCTCTTGTAGCTTCTTGTCAGTTGCTATCACCTAAATTGTCCCAAGTTCTGTCACTTTCTGTGCAGAAAGAGTTGAATCCTTGGTTGCCATGTTTTTTCTTGTCTTTTTGTTTGTTTTCTTTTTTTTTTTTTTTTTTTTTTTTTTTTTTTTTTTTTTAGACAGGGTTTCTCTGTGTAACAGCTCTGGCTGTCCTGGACCTCCTTATGTAGACCAGACTGGCCCAGAACTCACAGAGATCCGCCTGCCTCTGCCTCCCAAGTGCTGGGATGAAAAGCATGTGTGACCATTCCTGGCTTGTTGCCACGTTTTGTTGTTTTGATTTGTTTTGTCTTATCTTTCTATTAACAGTCATCAACCAATCATGGTGCTACTTTTGATAATGGTTATTTCAGGTGTAATAATCCAATTTGGGGATGGGGATTGAGAATTATCTCAGTATCCAACTAAATCTTATCATTTAGTTGTTGAAATAATTTAGTTATCATTCACATACCGAGTAACTATTCTTTCTGTGCTCCATTTATTTTCCATTTTATGATGATGGTGGTGGTGGTGGTGATGATGCATGTATGTCTGCACACCATGTGGGTTCCTGGTGCTCTCAGAAGCCAGATGACAGTGTTGGATCCCATGGAACTGGGGTTACAGATGGTTGCGGGCAGCCATCTGGGTGCTGGGAATCAAAATTAGGTCCTCTGGAAGAGCAGCTAGTGGCCTTGACCTCTGAACCATCTCCATTCCCCAGGAAGTATTTAATTTATCTTTTGATTGTTATACTTGTAGGGCTGGAGGTGGAAGCCAGGGCCAAGAATATGCTAGACAAACACTTTACAATTGAGCTACATCTCCAGCCCATGTGTTCTCCATTTAAACTGAAACTGTGATACCGACTTTTTCCACTTATTTATTTAAAAAGTGATAAATTAAGAGATTAACTAGTTTGCTCAAATTTACAGATTATAAAAGGCAAACAATACTAAACCCAGGCTTTTCATTTCACACTCAGTCTTCTTTCAGCATGGGATACATAAGAGCTCCAAAATAATGAACAAACATTGAGGATTATCTTTAACCCTCCTCTGAAGTTTCGGCCTCTCTGTAACCTTGCTCTTGTTCATCTCTTTTTCTTTAATCCTACAGATGCCCCGTCTAAGCCCTCTTCATATCTAGGCGATCGCAAGCAGTCAGAGAGTTTGTATTTAACCTAACTTGTAGCTTTCAACAATTCCACATATCCTGCACAGGGCCTCTAAAAATAGCCACCGGATAGATGCATAAGTGAATAGTTTATTGACAGATGCCAAGGAGCAAAATTCCCCAGCTGAAGCCTGGGAGGGGTGTGTGTGTGTGTGTACACGCACGCCTTGTCTATTGCAATGGAATCCTAATCATCTCCCTGCTCCAGGCTTGCTTTCTGTCTGTCTAGGCTGCCTTCTCCAGGGCTAAAAGAACGATCTCTTTAGCGTACAAACCCAATCATGTCTGCACCTTCTTAAACATCTTCCCTCTTTCTTCAGTGCCCATCAGACATTTTTGTTTAAGGTGAGTTTTGGCTCTCCTTGGCAGCCTCTCTTGCTCTCCACAAACTCATTGCCTCGGGCCTCTCTGGGTTTGCAGGTCACTGGGCCTGGGGAAGCCCACCCCTCCCCCTTAAAATACATCTGTCCCTGTCCCAAAATTCGGCTTGTCTGAAGTCTTCAAGAACTCTCTCAAAGTCCGTCCTTATTGTCTACAAGGAGGCAGAGCATTTGGTAGCAATGTCTCTTATGGCATTTGTTACTTAAGTGTCTTGGTGGCTGATGTGTGTGTGGCAGTCTCTCCTCCACCCCACTGGTTGTCCTCTCCTGTGTCTCAAATCGTTTTTGTTTCTCTGCCATCAGGTAGAATGTTTGAACCACAGAAGGCTGTCAATATACTTGTCTGTAAAGAATGAACAGAGATAAGATACATAGATGTTTTGACAAATACATTGTCCTAGCAAAGTGCAGTTTAAGTTCAAACCAGCTTTTTGTTGTTGTTGTTGTTGTTGTTGCAGAAAACTATACAGCATAGTGCAATAGGAACACACTTTCCGGAGCCTACCTTAGTAGAATTTAGAAGTCACAGTGTTCTTCTACTGCCTCATCCTGCATACCTGTCATTCTACTCAGGGCCTCTTTCCTGAAGCCGCCTCCTCACCGAAATTCCCCCACATAGTCAGTGGTCTCTTGGGTTTTAGTACTGCGTTAGTATTAGTGTATGACAATGTATTCGTGTACTGACGGAGCTGGTGTGATTTTCCTCCCAGGCAGACACACTCCATACATGCGTCAGGACAGATGTTCCTGTTGGGAGGGTGATGGCCTCTGTGTCCTGGAAATCCTACCGTTTAGGCGATGCTCCACTCTTCCTCTGGGGGTTTAGGTACATGATAGCTTGACTGTGGTGCCTTTGCAAATACACAAGGAATTCTTCAAACGAATCAGCGTTTTCCTTTTTCTTTAGACACAAACAGAAAACTTCTCTCAGAGTCTGCTTTTCAGCTAGGCATGCTGGGGGACACTTTTAATCCCAGCATTTAGGAGGCTGATGTAGAAAGATCTGCAAGCTACAGGCCAGCCTGGACTATATAGCAGGTTTGAGGTCTGCCTGCGCTACTTAAAAAGACCCTTTCTAAATAAACAGTTACTTTTACTGATTTCATTAAAAATGTTTTATAATTGTACTCCAATCTTCTCCAACTCCATGGCAGTTACTGTTGATATTTTCATTTGTAAACACCCTTGAGAATCTCGGGATTCCTGCTCACATGCTGCTTCCTCTTCCTCCCTCCCTCTGGTTCAGCCTTCCTTCTGTCCTTCCTTCTGTCCTTCCTTCCTGAGAGGATCTTGCCATGCATCTCAAGCTGTTCTTGAATTCAAGCTCCTCCTGCCTCAGCTGCCAGAGGATTGGGGTTACAGACGTGTGACATAATGCCCAGAGCAAGATTTTTTTTTTTTTAAAAGAATTAAAATGTCCTTGTTCGTGGCTGTCAAGAGTACTTTTCCTTTTTTTTTTTTGGTTTTTCGAGACAGGGTTTCTCTGTGTAGCTTTGCGCCTTTCCTGGAGCTCACTTGGTAGCCCAGGCTGGCCTTGAACTCACAGAGATCCGCCTGGCTCTGCCTCCCGAGTGCTGGGATTAAAGGCATGCGCCACCAATGCCCGGCAAGAGTACCTTTTAAATGATCTCAGTAATATAGTCGGGTCTCCTTCGCCATTAATATTTATTGGGCACCTACTGTATACCAGGTCCTATACCAAGTATTTTTAGTTTTCATCAGCACAGATATGTGCTTTACCCTCATGAGTGTTGTAGGAGTGAGACATCATCGTTGTCCCAGTGTGACAGAAGAGGAAACCGTCAGCAGAGAGGTAGCAGGACATGTCAAGGTTACACAGCAGTAGCAGAGCCCGCCTGGCGTTGAAGGTGGGCAGGTGGCTGTGAATCTCTTTCTCTTGACCTTTTCGGCTATCCTGTCTGCCAGAACCAACAAATAGTTGTTTCTTTCAAGTTATCAGCGATGTCTAAAAGTTGAAATATCTTTAATCAACTCTGGCTTCCTTGATAACCTCCAGACACTGAGAAACAACATACCATATGCGCTCAAAAAGCCAGGTGCTGGGGGAAGGATTAAAGACAAAATTCTCTTTCCACGCTGATTTCTACTTTTTATTACTGACACCTCCCAGGTGGTTCCAAGGATGCATATTAGTGTTCCTGGACATCTTGAGCTATGGCAACCCTCCTTAGAGAACTCTGGGTGGCTGACCTCTCTGCTTGCCAGGTGTCCCTCTGCCCATGTCAGACATCCCTGGCTGAGCACTTTTAGAATGCCCAATAAGCTGAGAAGCCTCCCTTGGGCGGGCTCACGAGCATTTGTGACTTCTCCACTGTGGGATTCCTGCTTTCAGGACAACCCGGAGCAGAATGAGAGCAGACGCTGGACTTCCACATCCCCTTCTTCCTTTCAGGGTCTGGATAAACTGTCAGAGTCAAACCATGAAGTTAACATGCCCACTCTGCAAAGTAGATTAAAAGTAATTTGTTTTTTTTTTTAATCACATCTTATGATGGCAACTCCTGTGTACTTTTATCCTGTGATCAACAGCTTAAACCGTCTTATAGCTTTGTCATTATTTTCAAGACTAAGATTAGATTTGTTTGCTTGAACCTGTAAACCGGAAGCATGTAGGCTAATTAACATTGAAAATATGTAGGGGTATATATTTATATCTCCCAGTGAAGCAATAAATCAAGCATTATATGAGATGAGTAGCAAATAAATAGCAAACCTTATCTGAAAAAATCATTCCTCCGGGATTGAGCATTTTTTTTTTTTCGTAGTTGTCACAGTAAAGGAAATTTTACTTCTAAGTTTGGTTGTGTTGCCGAGTAGATTTGGAAAAGGATGTTTCTGTCCTGCATACAGCAGCTGCACTTACTGCTTTCATAATCCGTAATCTCAAATTGTGCTTCTATTTTAACGTCAGAGTGCCCAAAGCCCGGGATTCTTTGCAAACGTTCCGACATAACTATTTAAAATTGAAAAGAGAAGTTCTGGCAGTAAGTATTCTCATCTGCTCTGAAATTTCTCTTCCTGATGTGATGAAGTGAAGCACTCGAAGCCACCCGCAATTCCTCCTCGCGCCGCCTTGCTTGTGCGAACTTCTAAATAGGCTGTAGTTGCGAGAGCATGTAAAAAAAAAAAAAATCTGTACAAATTTTGTCTGGCTTTGCATTATTGTTAAGTCAGCGAGGATCCTCATGGAGCACAGAGGAGGAGACAACAAGAATCAAATCAATAGACACAAAAGGCAGACGAGCTTGCATAAATTAGCACTCTAATAGGGAAAGATAAATGTGTATTCTCGTTCATCTTTCAAGTCATACACACACACGCTTGAAAAAGGCCTAAGAGGAAAGCACCTGATTTATTTTCAGCTTTGTTCAAGGGTGCAGAAATGGGAAAATGAGAGTGAATTGAGCATTGAGGAGTGTGCTCCGAGCGGCCAGCATTAGATCGATGTATCAAATACAGTGTGTAGAACTCAGCATGCTCGGTCCACATGGAAGATTCTATTGTCAGCGTTCCTTATAGAAATATGAATACTCAACAAAGATCTCCAGAGGGCTTACTCCATGACCAGAATGTGTCTTGGAGAAATGAGGCTCTGATCTTCGCGTCCGGCTACTTGCAGAAGCTACCCATGCCTACTTCACCCACTGAGAAAACCACAGGGAGGGGTTTTTCTGATGTTGAGTGCCTGAGTTGCTAGAGCCAGGGGCAATCACTGATCACTTGCTACTGCTGTACTACCCAATAGTTTCATCAAGCATCACCAGCTCAGCCCAAGATATGCTTAGGGTGTCCTCACAGTGTGCATCTTCCCCAGCATTCCAGTTCTACTGTGCACCTTTCGGGGTACAGTGGCTTTGGCATGGATGTCACAAGTGCCAGGCAGTGCAGCTCCTAGTCATAATGTAGCTCGTGAACCAAGAACATCTTCTGTCACTTTGGTCTATTCCTTCCAGTACCTTGTTTGTCCATCTAGCTACCCAGAAGGAGCTGAGCGTGCAAAAGGCTGCCAGATACTCTTCATTGCCTTTGCTAAAAGGTAGGAAAGCCAGCCATGGATTTGTCATCTGAGTTGGGCAGCATCCAGCGCAGGATAGCAGCCTGGTCATTTGTGTTGTGGGTTGATTCAATGTAGGGCGATAAGCAACGTGCTAATGGTTTTATGTTGGCATTTCTCCAGAAACCTCACACGCCGGCAGAGAGAACCCTGCTACCTCGGGAGGATTTGGATGTCCTCTTTCATGATACTAGAATACTCTGGCTTGAGTACCTATTTTTAAAGATGTGTCTAAAATTCAGCCGCTGGCTGGCTGTTTTTATCTTTACTTAGGAAACCTTCACTCTTGGGGAAGTCTTCTAGAATTCTATCTTAGGGAAAATACTATCTGTATTATTGTAAGAAAAATAATTAATTTGTCAGTCTTGTTTTGGCTCCAATAAATCCAAAAAGAATAAAGAGAATAATGTCTGCCAATGATCAGAATTTCTTATCTTTTTTTCTTTGCATATTTTAAAAATTGATCTTTCCTCAACTCCCTTCCATTATGCTTAACTGTAATCAGTACTTTATGGTCTTATTATATAGCTTTGTTTCATTAGGGCAACGAAAATGGTATTGAACAATAGCAATATAATGCAGGGAAACAGTTTGTAATTCAGTTGGAAATTGCTAATGCAGTAGACAGTCGATAATACAATCAGCTTGACTTTCCTGGGAAAACATGAGCTCAATTTCCTCTGCTCTCCTCACAGATCTTCTCAGAGGGCAGGGCTGTGGGAATGCCTGGAGGCACACACCATGGGATACCCCTGGAAAGCAAAGTCCTTTATGAATCAAATTTGGACTGCTACTTAAATTTCTGGCGGGGGTGGGGGGGTGGGGGGGGGAGGAAGTACTATTTAAGACTGAAGTTCTCTCTGGAGAGTTAAAAAAAAATAGATAATTTCCAGTCCTGAAAGCAAATATCTGTATGACATGATCTTTCCAAACCCATCCTTTTGTGTATCTCATTGTAGTCTGGATGGAGAAGTCAGGTTCTAATGTAATTGTTGCTGACTATGAAGTATCAAGGGAGCATCAGCAGGCTCACCTTTGACAGGCTTACACCGTG
This sequence comes from Peromyscus leucopus, assembly GCF_004664715.2. Taxonomy (NCBI): domain Eukaryota; kingdom Metazoa; phylum Chordata; class Mammalia; order Rodentia; family Cricetidae; genus Peromyscus; species Peromyscus leucopus. The sequence goes on along the minus strand of NC_051074.1, from coordinate 18,254,997 downwards.
CATGATACACACACTTGTAATTCCTGTAGGTTAAGAGTCGTCAGCATGAGCGAGTCCGGGACACAAAGGAGAACAACTTGAGAGACTGGTTGGATGGAGGGAGGGGGTGATGTGATTATGTTTTAATTTCAAAAAAAAATTAATGAAAATAAAATAAAATGGTATTTTAGAGATGCGTTTAGGTAGAATTTTAGTGTTTTTGCTGGAAGAGCTTAGTTGTGACTGTTGAATCAAAAGTGAATGTTGAAGTTTGTTTGAGAGGCACTCACAGTGTGTAACATGTAACTACATATACGGTGCTGAGAATTCCAGTTCAGCTTGTGCTTGAAGATGCTGCATTGCCATGACCAGTAAGAAAGCCAGGAATGATGTGTCCGATTTTGAGTTGTCTTATAACTTTTCTCATCCTGAGAACCGGCCCAGTCTCCTCTCAGGTGGCATAACTTTTTAAATCAGAGAACAATAGTATTTATGTTTTCATTTACTTTCAAACATCCATCATCTTTAGAGGTATTAATTATATATTAAAGCCACAACCCTGATTTGGAAAATAAACGAAGCTAAGTTTAATGTTCTATCAGAAGTTTGCATACGGAGGTTTATTTCTTTAGCTTTAATACCAGAAATCTTTATTTACACCAAAAATAAAACAAAAACATTTTTCTGCCCCATGGGCCTTTTCAGTTCATTTCTTCTAGGAGGTTAAGAGTTTGTAGGGGCTAGAGAGTTGGCTCAGCGGTTAAGAGCACAGACTGCTCTTCCAGAGGACCCGGTTCAGTTCCAAACACCCACATGGCAGCTCAGAACTGTCTGTAACTCCAAGATCTGACCCCCTCACACAGACCTACATGCAGGCAAAGTACCAATGCACATAAAATAAAAATAAATAAGTTATGTAAAGCAAGGACAGTTTGTAGCTGCTTAGAATTCAGACCCTAAGCTGAAGCAGATCATGTGCTTCCGATCATGTGCTTTCGCATGGCAGTAAACCATGCCAGGCCATTTCCTCCAGCCTTGGGATGTCACAGTAAGCTACTGCTTGGGCTTTAGCAATACCAACGGTGGACGCTGTTCTTAATCCATCTTGTAGACTGTGTTTCTTTGGTACCTACCTGGGCAAAGCATGTCACATGATCCACTTGGGAGTCATGTGCCTTTAGGGACTTCTGACCTCTGCCTTTCTGCTGTTGGCTGACTTGTTGTCTTTGGGTAGATCTTAGGTCTTTCCTCTTGTGAATCTTGTTTCTCAGCTGCAGGGTATTTTATTCTGAGTCAGAAATTCTGAGTTCACCAAAGTGCATCTCCTGTGTACCTACACCCTACTTCTCTGAGATAGAGCTGAGGGGTGTATTTGGTATTTAATTTGAAGGATGGGGGAAAAATACAAGTTCCCTTTAGCACATAAAATGGGTTATGATTTTAATTAAATATTTGGCATGTACAAAGTGGGAACCAGATGTTGAATTAAAACTTCAACAAATGAAATTGGCCTTTTCTGTAAATAAATTGGATGATGAGCTATAGTCACATTTATTCTACATTGGACACAGATTCTGTGTCTATGTTCCTGGCTGATTTAGCAGCTCCCACACGATTCATAAACCCATTTATTGTTCTTTGACCTAGCTCATCGGTGCTGAGTTTGTGACCAGCCGTAGGTCATGTTTTGTTTTTTTCTTTTGTCGTCTCCCTTTGAGAAGACAGAACACTCTGAACAGCAGTAAAACGTTCATGTGCACATGGTAAAACTTCGGGATCTGTGCTCCCACTGCCGGGTGTTGAGGAAAGCCGGTTGTGACCCTTTCTTCTCAGAGCTCACAGTGCTGACTTGTCACCCAGCATGGAGTGTCCCTTATCACCTTGTTTCATCATCCTTGTCTCAGGTACCCTTTGAGAATCAGGGCCTCCACAAGTGGCTCATTCAAACCTTGTAGCAAAGCCGTACCAAAACTTCTGAAAGTTCAAGAGGAAGGCCATGTACTCTTGCTTTGAACTCTAGTTTGGAAAGTATACCTTTGACAGTAGAGTTTATTAAAGCGAAGCAGATGGAGAAAAAATCATCAACTATAGTCTGTCACTGAGATAAACAGGATTCAAGTGGGTAGAGCTGTTATTGTACATGAGGATCCCCAAAGTGCCTGGATTTGTTTCTAAGAAATAAATCATGAACTGTTTATCTCTTAGCTCCTCTTATGTTTCCTTGGGATAGAGCAATCCATTTCTTATTTTGAATGTTGGGTTATTCTTACATATATCTTTCTGTGGTTCAGGCTATAAAAGTAAATATAGGAGCCAGCTGTATGAATGAATATCCTTTTAATAACTTTAGGGAAGAAACCATAATAATAGTAAGCAGTGCAAACCCACGTTTATGGGATGACCCGCAGTTCTCAGCTTCCCAGGCTTAAGCCACCTTCCCAGGCTACCTGCCAACATGTGCATTAAATGGCAATTTCCTATGTCTTGATATTAAGAAGTACCTTGTGGTTTGTTGTGTTCCTAAGACACATTCACTGTGATGTTTGAAGGGTGCTAGCATATCCTGTTTTAATGTCCAGGGTCAAGGAGGAGAAAAACGGAGCAGTGACTTTTCCATAGCACCCTCATTTCTTCTGAGTAGAAGAAAGCCTTGCTGAAAAAGTGAGATAGCCCAGTTGCCTCGTGACAATACAGTCACTTCTGTAGGGCCGCAAGTTAATTTCAGAAGTGAAAAGTGTCCCTGCTTAGGGAAATGGTGTGTCCTCTCTGCTCAGAACAGCTCACGGATACTGAGCATCTCCACGTGTAGGATGCTGTGGGAGGTACCAAGAGCGGGTTAACACTGCCCTCCTCCCTCCCCTCTCATTCCCTTCTTCCCTGGGCATTTTTAGTTATTCTTGATTGCACCTCATCCATTTATTATTCATCTTTTCTTATTATGACACAGTCATTGATGGTATTATAACCTGAAATCACTCTACTTTCTTCTATACTCTTAATTTAATGTTAAAATGTTTTAGTCACCCAGTCTGCTGGTACAAACTACAATAGTCTTGGTAACTTAAGTATCAGATTGACTTTCTGGAGTCAATAATAGCAAGATCCAGTAGGGGTTGGTTAGGGTTCCCTTCTCACCCTGTCTTCCCATGGCCGACAGAGGGAGCATTTTGCTGTCTCCTGTTGAGAGGACCCTAATCCTATTGGATAAGGGCTCTACCTGTTAACCTTGATTACCCTCATAAAGACCCTGTCTCCAAATACATTCGTACAGAGGTTCGGCTTTCAGCATAAGTCATCTGAGGATAGAGATACATAATGTGTGTAACGCTGCAAATATGGATGAAAAGAGCATGTCTCACATAGACAGCAGACCGTGATGTGCACTTTGTAGCAGGTTACTAAGCTTTAGCCTGGCGCTAACTCTGTGCTTCCTTTCCATACACATTCTCTGGTGATGATAGCTTTAGGGGAAAGCTTCAGAAGTCCCAAGATAAAAACAGGGGGAAAAAATGCCTGTCTACCTTGCCAGGCTTCAAGCAGTGGCCTGACTTGGCTAGGGGGATGGTGGCTAGGAGGTGGGAGATGTTCCTAATCCTCGGGCATTCTGGTCTGGTGGAGCCCTAAGAATGATGAATTAATACTGGTCTTTATTCACAAAGATCTGAGTCACCCTTGGGTGGTGACTGGTTGATGGCTGAGAAATTTGATTTCCTCTCCCCACTCGGGGTTAAGCAACAGCGAGAGACTGGGTGTCAGGCAGTTTGTATTCTCCACATCTTCTCACTGCAGCAAAAAAAAAAAAAAAAAAAAAAAAAAAAAAAAAAAAAACCCTGCCTGCTTTGGGCCTGACCTGAGCAGACGGGAGTCTCCAGACCCAAGGAGCCTCTGGATTGCCAGCTTCTGGTTGCCTGGGACACAGCTCAGAAGAGAACAGTGGCTGGCAGAGGCTGAAAGGAGTCTTGGGTGTCCCTGCCAGTGTGAGAGGCGACTGCAGGGTTTTGTGAAGCCGTCTGCTGAACCCTCGCAAATGGAGGCACTCAGTGCTGCTCAGCTGTGTAATTGGGATGGAAATGGGCCAATGAGAGGCAGCAGTTTGTGCTTAACCTTTTGGGAGTCTTGTTCCAGGAGACTTGGTGGGGGGGGGGGGGCGCAACATTACAAATAATAAGCTTCTTCGCCTGATTTGTAATGAATTAGTAATAAACGGCCTGGTGCTGTACGGAAGTCTGCGATTACAGAGCGGCTTCGGCTAAGAGCACGGGACCACATCTTATTTTGATCAGCTGTAGCGTAGCAAAGACATGTAATTATCATAATCTAACAATTAGCTTGGCATCACTTTCCAGTGTTTAATTACCCCGATAGATGGTAATTGAATAGAGGACTTAATGACAAGAGAGAAACTTTAATTCTGCCTTAGGTGCTTAAGTTGTCTACTCGGCTAGGCATAATTCTCTCACATTGCTCGAACAACAGTCCTGGTTGTGTCTTCCCACCTTGTAGTCCACCATCGCTCTGTTTCATGATCTTGACCTTTGTTTGTCATACCATGAAACTCTCCTGAAAATTTGATATAGCGACCCAGAATCCATAAGATTATTACGTGTTTTACATTTCTTGGATCTGTTATTGAGCTAAAATTTCCCTTCTTTGGGTACCCAGCAAAGCGCAGGTACTCATGGTAGAGGTAGTAGATGCTGCAGTGACTTCAAGGAGACGGAAGGATAAGATACCTACGGATGTGTCCCAGTTTCCCCCTGAATCCACCCATATTCTTTACTGTTTATGAATGTAGTGAACATCTAGTTTCTTGATACTCTAGATTTCATCTCCTTTCAGTTCTTAACTTGGTTCCCAGTCAGATTTTGATTGAGCTCCTCAGAAGGTCCTAAGTGGCCTGTGCACCTAGCTACCTCTTGCATAGCAACAACACTGATTTCTGCCTTACAGACTGAAACTTCTATTAGATGATATTACTATAGTTATTCCGTGGCATGCATGCTCCCTTTTGGCTGGCAAGGGTCACGTAAAACATGCATTTTTCCTTTCTCCTGGCTTACTGTGTTTTGCTTGTTTACCAATAAATTAATATAGAGTAATACTAATTCCTCATGGGTCCTGGAAAATCCAGTTGTCGAAAAATCAGAGATAATTCTGGGACTTGGAAGATAACTTTCAAAAAGTTACCCTCAGCTCATACAAATATTTCAGTGCTTATATATCATGTATTTAAGAAATATCAAATCATTATTTTCCCAAAACCTCTTCTTGACTTGGTGAAGAAAGTCGGGATTTATAATTACTCTTTGCTGTTACTAGTTTTGAAACTAAGAATGGCCTGGAATTCTGCTGGATGCTACTATCCCACATACTTAGAAGTGAGCAGTTTGGCAGGTGGTTCGTGGGTTTCGTAGACGCCCACATCCCTTGGTCAGAATCAGTTTGTTCAATTTTTTCCTGAGACATTGACTGTGTAACCTACTTGATGATTCTTTTTCTGCACCTTTTTCTGCTCAAGTCTGTATGTGGCAGGGTCTCTGCCCCACATCCTTATGAGGCCCTAAAAGTCCAGATGGCTTAGAGCCTGCTGCCTAGCTTTGTGGAAAGCTCCTGGCCAGCAGACATAATGAGAAACAGCCTGTTCTGCGTTGTGTAAGTGACCCATGTTAGGACCACACTGATTGCCAGACGCTAATTCTTTATTTTTGTTTCAAAATCCCCTTTCGAAAACTATTTGACATGATCTGTGATGTGTCGGTCTTGTTAGGGCTCTGCCTGGTAAACAGGCTGACTTGGCCTGCTGACATTGACTCCCTCTCGCTCCATGCTCTAGGCTTCATCGGGGGCTTAAAAGCAATTAGACTGTCACCCAAAATACCCAGTCCCTTCCTAGAGGAAAGTCTTGTTTAGGCTCTGCCAATTTAATGCTTTGTTTCCTTTGGAGCTCCTCTGTCAAGCTAATAAAACAAGCTCCAAATGAGTTAAAACATGGGGAGAGAGAACATTCTGTGTGCCTTGTGTTTGATTGAAGCAGGTGATGCTCAGAGGAAGTACAGTTTTTAAAAAGCCGTTAAGACTGGTGTGCCTAATACTAGAATAGCAACAAGCAAGAGCTGTTTAAGATTCTTATCATTTAGTAAGGATAATTAATATTGGATATGGGACTTTGAAGCGCACACACATGGTACAGAGAGAGAAAGACCAAAGTCCTAAGTTAGCATACTATTCTAGTGATGAATTCTGAGTATCCAGTCAGGAATCTTATGTCTTATTCCTGTTCCCAACAGTTAATGAAAAGCTGCCATGCCGCAGACCTTCACGTCAATGAATTCTGTTCGGCATCTTCATGAATGGATCAGCACAGCATTTAAATCTGTGTAGTAAATATTTCATCAGCATCTCACACTTCCTCAGATGAAAGCGTCCATAATGCAGCCAAAGCTATTGGTGCACACACCGCATATAGGTAGCACATACTAGACTGCATTTCACCAGCAAGAGGAAAGAGGACACATCCCTGAAATACATATGGAAGCAGGTTCCCCTTCCAGTTTGCGAGTGTCCACTCTTCTAGGAATAGCAGTTGATACTGTTGTACTGCAGAACCTGGAAGAGATAGACCTGGACATTTCCAGCTTCAACTGCCCTGGTTGCACTGAAACCACCCATGCCTCACACTCCAAGAGCTCTCTCCATTACCAATGCATCCTAAAGACCCTCCTGTGTTAGCCCAGGAGAGAGGGGAAAAGTTTGAAATGAGCAAAACAAGTATTTGTTCAGCCCTTGGTGATAGCGCTACCATTTATCCAGGCCAAGTTTCACTCGCTGTTTGTATTTCCATGCTTAAACCTCTGCAAGAAAACAAAACAAAACAAAAAATGAACATCTTCAGATTTAGGATAGGGAGCATAAGGTGTGCATTCTGCGCTGAGAGAAAGAGCAGAAGGAGCCGGGGAGAAGCATGTTATGTAACAGGGCTGTCCTGCCCATTGCACAGAAGTACATTTATAAACCAAAGCCCACATCTCTTACAGGGCCCACTGGGTCCTTTTCGGACAAATGAGGAGTTCTTCCAGCTAACAGACATCTTATTCTGTAATTAGACTCTAAATCAAAACTAGTGGAATTGAAAGACAGTGCTGCCGGGACATATTCACTCTAGATTTAGTTTAAAATTTGAGAAGAACCCTGAGCTGATAAATTTGCTTAATCTTTGATCATAAATCACATTCTTCTTTTGCATTTCAGTTCCAGAATGTAATATATTAGGTTGCCCTATAATTAAAGAAGCGACAGCGGAGTCCTGTTCAAATAGGAATGTTAAAACAATCACCTCTTGACATATTAGAATATATTTAAAATGTAGTAATCAACTATCCGATTGGGGAGAAATAACATTTTCATTGTGGAGTCCTTTAAGATACTACCCTGAGGGGAGTCAAAGTGCCCCGAAGCGTCCTCACTTCTAATGGCACTGTCTCCTTCCAGTGATGCTGTTTCTGTATTTATGGAGTGAAGCCACGTCACTCAGGAGCTGCTTGATGAAATACCTCACTATGTATTTCCCTGGAAGCAGGCTCTCTGCTGTGCCAGCAACATATGCTAAAGGCCAATTTAGAATGTTTTAAATATGCACCATCCCCTTCCTTTTCCAGCTACTAAAATGAAATGCATTTCGGCTTTAGCAAAGGAGGATGGAGAGAGGAGGGTTGCTACCGGAGAAAATGGCCAGAGGTTGCTTATGCCCCCTGTTGCACTGTATGCTGAAACCCAGGCCACGGCTCGCATCTTTTTGTTGTTTGCCCTCGCTAGCTGTCAATACCCACAACACAGGGGCATATGGCAGAGGAGGAAGGAAGGTCAGTAACCTGAAAAACCATCCAGGGACAAAGACAGCTGGGCGGTGTCTGTTTGCTTTGACAAAGAGTCACCAAAGGACAGGATTAAGTTAAGAACTCCACTGATAACGAACCCAAGTCCTCAAGGACTAGATGGTCCATTTTTCCAGTGACCCAGAGTGGGAAATAAAGTAGTTAGGAGGACAGAGATGTTATGGTTCAAGCTAAGTGGTGCTGTCAAATGATATTTAAGTTTAATCTCTAGAATTTGAGGGCACAGTATCGAGAACTAAATGAAAAGACAAATCGTCATCTCTTGTCTCTATTTGATTTGAGTTTTGAGATTCGAGTCATGATTCACGTCCACTGCACAGGTTAAGTAGGGGAAGAGATACATTGACAGTGGTTGTAAATTGATAATCAAGACCACATTTAGCAATAGGATGGAAAGTCACCCGTCAAATACTCTGAGCCGCATTCACTTACCTGCGTTTAGAGGCATGCTTCCCAGTTCCCATCCCTACTGCTGTAGTCACATCCACAAGTCGTCTTCAGGAATGTGCCTTTCCTCTAACCTGTTAGTTTGCCTCCATCCTCTCCAACTTCCCACCAAGTTTATGCCTCCCTCTGGGTATTAGGGATGATTACAGCGACTTAATTTTTGTGCTGAATTTTCTTATTAATCAAGTAAAAAATGGACCTTCTGTAATATACATGACATTGACCCTCAACCAGTCTATGGCCAAAGTTTGATAGATGCGTAAAATATATTTTTGCTGTAAGAGAATCTATTTTATTATATATTGTGTAGAGGATTGATCTGATGAGCTATGTATCCCAGTGAGAAACAGGGGCTCTCTTTCCATGCCTTCGAGATGCTTTTGGCTCCTAAGATATTTACACTGATGCAAACAGTCCCATTGTTAACCGCTTTATGCAGATGAAACCTGCTTACCAAATATAGTGAGCGTTCATGCTTTTACAGAGTGAACCACAGTGATAGTTTAGTAGAGACTAGATGAACGATGGCTGCCTGATTGGTGAGCTCCCACATAGTACAGTTTTTAAAAAGATACAGCGATGTCAAAGAGGTCACAGCTACAGACACAGTGGTAAAATCAGAGGGAGTTAAAAAAAAAGAGAGAGAAGGCGCTTGCAGGAAAGGCCCTAAGACATTTGCTAACCTGCTAAAGCCATGGCTGTCACCCATAGCACCTGTAAACATTGGCATGCAAAATCATCCTTTCTAGATGTGTGTTTCTTCTTTAATGTGAGCCCCCGCTCATGAAAACTGTTTCCTGATGGAAAAAAAGATCCCTTTATGTGAGTGGCTGCTGAGTCTAACAACACTTTATTCTGTGCAAGACTAGAAGACTAATGTACATGAGTCAAGAGCTAACACTGCCATCTGAGGCTTATTTTAAATGCTGGTGTTCCCCTTAGCTTTTGGTTTAGGATTTTGGAAGCAAGTGGGTAGGCAGGCAAGAGAAGCGGGGCTTGTCCTAGGTTGGTGTCGCCTTAAAGTAAACCGGTACCCACCGTTTTAAGAGGGTGCCATTTTAAGACGAGAAGTTGTTACAATGGTGGAGCTGTCGCACTGTGGGGCCATTGTGGTTTCACAGACAGAATAAGCTTCAGAACCAAGGAAGATTTGGGTTCTGATTTTAACCCCAATACTTATTTATTGTGAAAAATTGAGATAAGAGGATAATATCCTCTCTGGATGTTGTTCCTGATTGGTAATGCAAACACAGTGTAATGACTCGATATAGTTGTTTTGAGTATTTCATAGTATACGTATTTCATATATGTAGAAACATACACAGATCCCCCAGTACAACGAATGCTTATTATATCAGTGAATGGGAAAGAGAACTGAAACCCCACTGAGAATGAGAATTGTCCCTCTAGGGAATACGAAGCGGGCCTATGGACTTGATGTTAGCAATTTAATCTCTTAGGAAATGTAATATGAAGAGCATTAGCTCTGAGGTCAGACTGCTTTGGTTTCAATTTCCCTCTACTTTTTACTAGCTGTGAACACTGGGCACATCACTTGATTCCTTAATCTCAGTTTCTTTGTTCTTGAATGGATACAATAACAATGAATATTCTGTGGTGGTGTGATGGATAGTAAACTGAAATAATGAATGCACCCTAGTAGTACTCAATAATATTAGTCGTGCTTGTGTGTTCCTTCACAGTAAGAAGGCCATGACCACTTTGTACCCAAAAGGGGGACCTTGGTATAAAATTGGAATATCTAACCCTATTTTTTTTCTTTCATACCTGAGCACATTATATAATGCCTTTCATGGATTTCAGTTAGTCATTGTTTTATTTATAGATTGCCTATTCTTTGACATATGCATTAGTAAACAAATGTGCAAATTAAAGATCCGAAACAAAGCAGGCCTATAATCCTAGGAGGTAGATACAGGAGGTGATGGGGTCCAAGACCGCTTTTGACAACATAGCAAGTTCAAGTATGGCCTCTGCTACGTAACACCATGTCTCGAAACACAGAGAAGCAAAACAAGGATCTGAAACAGAAGTGGAAATGGACTATGATAGATTATCATCTTCAGCAACTGATCGAAGAATATTAGCTTCTAGAACCGTCGTCACATGTTTAAAATAGGCACCTGAGTACTTCACTTACCTCACCTGAAAGTCCAGCATCACCTGAGGGGATTACTGATCAACCCAGTGGAGGATGGGTTTTCAGTTCCATAGTGTGCTTTATTAAAATTTTAGTGACGCTAATAGAGAAAAGTGGAAAAGATAAACTAAACCCGAGGTGCCAAAGGAACCTGACAATGTGGCTTTTAATTGTAGAATAACAGAATTATAGAATAAAAGAATAACAGAATGAGTCCAGGTAACGACAGTTTTTAATTTTCCCTTTCAATTTGAGCACTTTCAAATGCTAGTCAAGCTAGCATGAGTGACACTTAGGGAAAGGAAAAACTCCCCCCTTGGATGTCTTTAAAATCTATAATAATAATAATATAATAGGATAAAGTGCATCTGGGCATCGCCTTCTGCTGCAGTTCTTGTCTGGCTCTCGTCCAGAACTGTCAGGCTCCTCTTGAGTACTGATGATTCATAGCCCAGCCACCTTTTATCTCAACATTGCAGTGTCTTTTCTTTGTACTTCAGCGGTGATGTTACCTTGATGTTCAGAAATCCCTTTAAAGCAACAGTCTTTCCTTACATCTTGACAAATCATTGTCTGCCAGTAATGAAGAAGAGGTAAACTCATAATCATTATCAACGCAAAGAAATAAATACTGGTGGTGTGGTTCTGTTTCTAAGAAATGCCTTCCTATTTGAGGATGCTAACTGGAATGTAAATGTTCTGATAACTTCCCCTTGTTTTTGAATTATCATTTATAAACCTCAAGATGCTCTTTTTATGTTTCCTTCTCTGAGACTTGAGGAGCCATGGGAGGCAACCAAGGCGAATTCTCATTGTTATCCTATCCAGTGTGCAAGGAAACTGAGGCTCTGGGTGATGGATGACGTCCACTCATCAGATACAATCTTTAAGCCCGGTCTACTCACTCAATGAGTAGTTCTCTCACTTTTTTTTTGAACAGTGTTGGGTCTCAGAAAGGAATCTTTGTCAGAGCATATTTAGCATTGAGAATAAAAGCAGTCTATTTCTCCCAGGCTAAACATGAGTCTCACAGTGCTGAAGGTCTCATTTACACTTGGGTCTTACATTTTAAGAACTCGTTGGGAAACTGGAGGGCATGAGGAGGATCTTAGAATAAGAAGGAGCCTGGGAACCGTCCCAGAGAAAACCAAAGGATTTTCCTGTACGGAGGAAGGAGGATACAGTCGCAGCTGACATCTCTAAATGTTTTATGGACTACCTTGTGGAAGAGGAATTAGATTCGCCCTTTGTAACTCCAGGCAGCAGAAGTAGGATCAGTGGGTAGAAATTACACAGAAGCAGATTTATGCTCAATATAGGAAGAAAGTTTCTAACATTTAGAGATGTCCAAAAATGGAATTGACCAGCTCATCATCCCTGGGAAGTGTTCACGTGAGACTGAGACTGACTGTCCGGGTTGAAGATTACGGGACTTTATGAGTGTTGTATTTCAGCAGTAACACAGTTTTATGGTGAACCTTTCTGAGGGCTTAGGGAAGAATTTCCTCACTAGCTTAAAAACAAAGGCGTTTTTATAAGCTTTCCTGCCAAGATTTTAGACTGAGAAAGATTTACCCATATGAGTCTTGCTTCCCCATCACTAGGTCCTGTGAAATACTTTTCAGCTGATTGGGAAAGATATTAATTAAAACAGAGAAGCCATAGTTTTATAGAATTGAACTGAAGCAGACATGTGGTACTTGCAGATCTGGTATGTGTGTGTGTGTGTGTGTGTGTGTGTGTGTGTGCGCGCGCGCGCGCGCGCGCGCATGCACAGTTGGCTTTGTAACATTTCACATTAGGCTATAAATCATAACAGTGTTTAACAAGAACTTTTCATACTAAATGTTTTAGCCCCAGGATTATTGAAGGACTCCACTGTTGATTCCAAGCAGAGACACTTTCCCTGTCTGAATGATCACTTCCTTTATTTTTTTCCCCAACAGATTCCAGAGGGGTGACTACCACATTGACGTCTGTATCAATGACTACCTGGATGTTTTCTGCCCTCACTATGAGGACTCTGTCCCGGAAGATAAGACTGAGCGCTATATCCTCTACATGGTGAACTTTGATGGCTACAGTGCCTGCGACCATACTTCCAAAGGGTTCAAGAGATGGGAATGTAACCGGCCTCACTCTCCGAACGGACCACTGAAGTTCTCTGAAAAATTCCAGCTCTTCACTCCCTTTTCTCTAGGATTTGAATTCAGGCCAGGCCGAGAGTATTTCTACATCTGTGAGTACATAGAGATTTATTATGTTGTGGGGCAGCTGCGAAACTCAGGCTCATTTTTTTTTAACCTATGATTTGGAGAAATGCAGAGCTGGACTCTGCATTACAGATGTCTCCTTGTAAATGCATATATCACGATCCCTAGATACATTAGCTGGGAATTGAGAGCCCAAATTAGATTAAAGACACACCGCTTTTTCCCCTATGAAATTGCGTGTCAGCCTGTTCAATGAACCACTGCTGACTTGTATTTCTTTTAAATGAAAATTGCCAGGACTTTTTTTTTTAAAAGCTTGGAGAAAGAAGGAAAAAAAAGATTCCTGAAAAAAAAATTAAAGGAAATAATTAAATTTACATAACTTGGAGTCATTGCATTTCTTATTCAGGTGTCAGCAATAGCCTTTGAATCATCCACATTTTTAGTGGAGAAAGCCACAACTCCTGCAAATGTCAGCATGCTGACGATGAGATACTTGCTTTGCACTGAGGAGAAAAGACAATTATTAGGAGCAGCTGTGTCTTTAGACAGGCAAGTGTGAAGATGTATCTAGGAAGAGATCCAAGGGAACCAGCTTCTCACCTGTGAGCATGGCGTGATTATCCTGAGAGAACTCTGAATGTTCTCAGTAGACCAGCATTAATCAGAGTGCCCCAGTCTGCTTTACTCTCCGTCACAGGCAGCAGTACCCTTTCAGGTGTCATACTGTTAATAGATTACCCTAAATGCACCTCAGACTTCACCGTGCATGATACGCCTGGGGGCCTGGTTGTCATACTTAAAACCTGAGGTGGAACCCGAGGCCCTGCATGCATGAAGTTCCAGGGAATGTTCATGTTGCTGGCCTGTGGGCCACACGTTGAGTAACAGAGTTCTAGAGGATACCAACTGTAGGTCTCTTGGTGCATAGCTGGATGTTTTTTTTTAGTATCGAGTATTTAGAGTCTAGTCTCTGGACTCTAGCTTTTCTCACGTTCACTGTAGGCTGAAGGTCATGAGAGCTTGTTTGCTAGTTCCTGGTACATTTATTTATTGAGGAGCTCATGGTGGCTCTGAAATGTTGGGAGGTGCGAGATGAAGCTATTCCTTACTTTTAGCTTGTCAAGAGGCAGTTTAGGTGAGGACAGCTGCGGAGTAAAGATGCATGCAAGTGCCAGTTGGGACTCGGGAGGAGTTGAGGCTTACCTTCGTCAGGAAAATGAAGAAGCTCGGTTGCTCCTGCTCTGGAGAAATCCACCTGACACCACTGAATGCTTGGCATCCTTTCCCCATATCCGCTTGCCAGACAAACAAGGCAGAGACCATTCCTTTTTTTTTTCTGACTCAGTTCTTCCATCCAAATGTCTCCACCCACATGGTTTAGATTCACGGAGGTTCCTAGCTCCTCTCCATCTCCAGAAAACAGAATTTTATAGTCAGCCAGATTTCACCCTCGCCATGACTCTCTCGCTTATATTGGAATTGAATTTTAAAAAAGGAAATTGAACAGTACCAGTTTTATTATTTCAGCGCATACTTCTGTTGTTAGTCATGAGAAAAACGTGTAAAAGGCCTTGATACTATCTCACATCCAGTCCATAGAATTAAAAACGGAAGATTGAGTCTCACAGACTCGGGAAGCACTGGCATCCAGTGACCCCTCACGCTCTCAGGCAATGCACTCACAGCTTCGCCGAGTTCTTCTCTCCCTGAAAGAATCCTATTCAGCAAAGGAGGGGACATAAAAGAGGAGGTATTCAGTGGTGGGGTGGCATTAATTTCATTAATTCCCCAACTGTAAGTTGCTGTATTCGAAGGGGAAATTATTACCAGAACTGGTATCTTCTTATTGACTTCTCAGATTTGAAAACCAACAAAAGCATAAACCGGAAATAAAGAGATAACATCAAGATGGGAAGCACACTCACTGGCTAACTAGTTGATTGCATGATTATTAGAAATTATAGAATCCATTGAGGTTCATAAGCAACATGTTATTCACATACACTGTAGTGCTTATGACTAGGTTTTTCCTCATCTGTGGTTAAATTCAATATTTCACTAAAAATCATTATGTGTCTTCTATAACATTCATTTAACGGAGTCATTTAACTGTCAAGGGCTCCCGTCAAAGTAATTGTTCCAAAATGCTTCAAAATATCAAGAGCTTTTTTGCTGTTCAGCTGAGTTTAACTTAAATTACTTTTTTTAATGAAAGGTAAAATAGCACAAAATTAAGCAGCAAAGTGATGTTCATTTACGAGAGGCACAGTGGCCTGGTGTTCAATTAAATGGAATTTTCGACCACGTTTTCAACCCACAAGAGCGTCCCTCCCTGTCTGCTCCATGGTGAAAGGCTCTCCTGTCTTTCTCTGCTGAGAGTAGTGGCAGAGCTAATATGGACGGCTTAGCACGTTTAATGTGCTCTGCTCATAATTAAAGCACAGGACTCTGAGGGGAGGGTTGGCCCTTGGTTGAATTTCCTCTCTCCTAAGATGTGTGGAATGAACAAAGAGATTGGGGAATGGCTTTTTTTTTCCCCACACTTATTACACCCATCTCAGAAACAAGCTTAACTGTGAGGATAAAGGGACCAAGTAGTCTCTTAACATCTCTTCACACTTCTCCAAAACCAGGAGGAGGAAGAAGCCCATAGCCTACCGTCTGTTCACTGTAGGCTTAAGCTCCGCTGTGAGGTAGGGCACCAGAAAGATAAAAACCGATTAGGTGCAAAGGCAAGGCGGGCGTTCCATAGCAGGGGTGCCTAGACTCAGACAAGAGTACCTAGACCCAAACCAGAGGATTCTTAGCAATATCCCCTTCGTCATCTGAGGGGCTATCTCCTTGTTAGTTCCTTTGCATTACATACATTAGGAAAATATAATGGTTGACTGTATCTCCTGCGGAGCGTCTGATTTACCTTCAAGATGATGTGCCCTTCAGTGTCCCCAACTGCTTTATTCATCCCAAATGAGGGCTTGTTATTCCCTTCCCTGCGGAGCAGGCTGCAGGTCAGAGTTGTGACTCATTGGGGCCAGTCCTGAGTCTGACCAACTGTTTTTAATCCCTTGATAAGAGATTGGTATCCTGAAGTGGCTACAAAAAGATCAGTGGTGTTTCTATCAGTAGTAACAGGTTCTCAGAACTGCCAGCCAGTTGATTAAGGTAATAGTCATTTATATAGACTTTATATCAGGCATGTTCAACCTGTTGCCCATAGCCCAAATACAACCTATGACAGCAATGACTGTGAATGTGGCCCTACACATTAGTAAATCACAGTTTGGTGTCCCAATGGCAGTACTTTTTAATAAGGAATAGCAATTTTTGAAATTGCTATTAAAAATATTTTAAAAAATACTTTGAAAATGTTCCTCACAAATCTTAACCTATGGAGAACGTGTTTAGAAGAACTTTTTCTGCTCTCATATCTACACCAGAAGCGATCAGAGAAATCACTAAAATAAGGACGTGACGTTATTTTTATAGGTCCATAGAAATACTGATTTGAAGGCAGCCTTTTGTTGAGGGGAGGAAATAAACACAGTGATTGCCTGGCCCATCAGTTGCTGTAATGAGCTACTTGAACTTGGGCAAATCACCTAATATCTCTGGAGTTCAAAGTCTACATCTGTAAATTAATGTGGCTGAAATAAATGATTTCAGAAATTACTTGAAACTTTAATAATCCTCCTGTTATTAATTTTTATCTGAGGTCTGCAGCTTCGATAAACATCTGTGCAGTGGCCCAATATGGTGCCGCGTGGGTATCAGTCAGTCGAGACCAAGGGAAATCTGTGAGAACACGCAGAGTGGAGGGTTGTGTTAAATCTTGTCTGTGTTCTCTGCTAGTGTGACAGGCTCCTCTTCTTGTCTGGATGAGGCCAGCAAGGTGCCCCATGGCTGCATTCTCCCTCTCCCAACCATCTTCCTCTCTGAACCCCCCCCCCCTCCAATCCTATTCACTGTAGCTAGCACACCCCAGTGTTGGGGCTTGGGCATTTTAATGTCTCCCCACCTCATTCATGCCCCTCGCTTTCACGCTTTTTAGAGGTGTGTTGATAAATGTCTTTATCACAAAGGCTGGATAGAAATATAAAAACAACACTTTTTTTAAAAAATCTTTCTCTTACACTCTTACTGTCTTGTGCTATTATTTTTCCTCAGGCACTTACCACTCCTGACATTAAATATTTATGATTTATTGTTCATAGCTGTTTCTGCCCTGTGGCATGGATTATACTTTTTGTCATGGAAAACATGTTCAATAACTAGGAGTAAACAGTGTTTCCAGAGCACATACTCCGTTCTAAGTACTGTTCTGAGCACTTGGTCATTCAAATAGTACTCTGAGATGTGAGATAGTGTTCTTTTTTGCCTCTCTCTCTCTCTCTCTCTCTCTCTCTCTCTCTCTCTCTCTCTCTCTCTCTTTCTCTCTCTCTTTCTCTTTGTGAATGGAGAAACTGAGGCAAAGATCAGGTTCTGATGAAAAAGGTTCTGGGGCATAAGCTACGAGAAGAAACGAAAAGATGAAAAGCGAAGTTCTCATGTACTTCAGAAGGAAGAGCATACATTTTTATTTTTAAAAGGTTTGAAGTGGGCTCTGGAGATGACTCCGTGAAGTACTTGACGGACAAGTGTAAGGACTTGTGTTTGGATCTTCAGCACCCATTGGGCAGGTGTGGTGGCTTGCTTGTCATCTGAGCACGGAGAGAGCAGAGACTTTCTTCAGTCATCTTCAGCTCTCCGAAGGATGCCTTTCCCTCTCCAGAAGACATCCTTAGCTCTGTCACTCTAGACAACTTCCAAAGCCAGAAAAGTTGCCTAAATTCTAAACAAAAAACCTAAATTTGCTACGTGCACAGTGAAGTATCCAAATTGGATTATGATTATTTCTGTGCCCCTGAATTAGTGAATCTTTTTTGTTTTGT
Source organism: Peromyscus leucopus (assembly GCF_004664715.2). NCBI lineage: Eukaryota > Metazoa > Chordata > Mammalia > Rodentia > Cricetidae > Peromyscus > Peromyscus leucopus. Next base: position 18,237,374 of record NC_051074.1, on the reverse strand, counting down.
TGTTGTTGTTTTGTTTTGAGACAGGGTTTCTCTGTGTAACAGCTCTGGTAGTCCTGGAACTCCCTCTGTAGACCAGGTTGGCCTTGAACTCAGAGATCAGCCTGCTTCTGCCTCCCAAATGCTGGAATTACAGTTGTGTGTCACCACTGCCAGGCAAATTAGTGAATCCTAATGAATGGCCTACTAGAGATAAGTATAATTTTCAGAAAATGACAATATAAGGGCAAAGGTAGCCTTTGCTACATCTAATTCAGGTGCTGGGAACATTCTATGCATGGGCACCTTTTCCATAAATTCATAGTATTTTGCTCCTTGAATGCATACTAACTGTCAGCCCTCCATGTATTTTAGTAGTTGATAGCTTTGTTTTAGGCTGTGAGATGGTTCTAATATGCCATACTCAGTTTTTTTTTTTTTTTTATCAACAAAACAACCTAAATTTTACTGAGACAGTTTGACTTCTTATAATGATCCAGATCCACTCGAGAAACTGATTGGGCAGTGTGGTTATTGAATAACCTTTTATAGGTATGAGAATATTCAGAAAAACAGAACATTACTATGAAGGAGACACTCCTTCACTTGGCATCTGGCTCCAGAAGGTTTTCGGTAGGTGAGTTGTTTGGGGCTCTGAGTATCACTTCCTTATAGAAGTGTTCATAAAATCAGGTGAGGGCTCAAGAACACAGAGAATCCACTGAGCCACAATGAATGGATGAAAACTGTATTTCCAAGGAGAAATGGTATAAACCAGCACATCTAGAAGATCTGCTCAATAAACAATAACCGAGTGAATAGGTGTCATAATAGTGCACTACATACAGGGAAGAGATTCATTTTAAAGAAGTTTGTATGGCACGTTCTGCGGTAGTTCAATGGCTTGGCAATGCTTTTAAATCCGTGGAAATAACGTGTCATCCAAGGAGAGTAGGATGTGGTTTAAATGTTTCTTTAAAAAAAGTTGTATGGACTCTGGTCACTGCAGCCTTGGGCTTGCATCTTTCTAGTCTCCTAAAGATTTATTTATATTCGTTTTATGTGCGTGGATGTTTTGTCTGTACATGTGTCGGTATGCAGTGACCTCAGAGGCCAGAAGAGGGCGTCAGAATCTCTGGACCTGGAGTTATAGACAGCTGTGAGCTGTTGTGTGGTATTGGGAATGGAACCCAGGTCCTTTGGAAAAGCAGGTTCTTAATCACTGAACCATCTCTCCAGCTTCCCTTATTCTCCTAGATACTAGTGTGTTGATGGGAAGTTGTCTAACCTTATCAAACTTCATCTGTAAAATGGTTTTAACAATAAGAGTTAACTTATTCACCCACAGTTTCTTCTTCCCAAGAGCCAGGAAATGAATTGTCTTTTAAAGAACCAGCTGCCTGCTAAATGGGTGTCTTTAACAATCCTTATCCAAAATGACTTGCGTCCTTCCAAAATTTAAGTTACCTTGGATAGCCCAAATTGATACTTTAATTCAAGAAAAAGCATAGACATATAAAGATTACATTTGAAAACTAGTTCCAGTATCCCTGAAAAGAATTATGCTAGAATTACATTCACCCACAGATGCCTGCTATTCCCGGTAGAGTCTGGATTTGCAATGTTTTCCACTGGGCTACATTAAGGATTATTATTTGGCTTTTGGAACTTCACACCAATTCTCTATTTTCATGAGTTTTCTTATTGAAATAGAAGAATGTGAAAATAGAACAATTATCAAAGCAGAAGGGAAAATGTCTTAACTATACAGGCTATTTTACTCTTGCAAGGGAGGTAACTTGTAAATAGAGTGGTGTCTTTTTCTTTTTTATATATATAAATTAACACCTCAATACTTGTTCTGGTGTTTGTGTGTACATGCATGTGTAAACACACATTTTGTCTGTTATTGACTTATTATTATTATTATTATTATTATTATTATTATTAGTGAGCCTTTCTTTTGGCATTATTTGCTCTAGCAGCAACTGTTCTGAGATTCCAGGAGGTCATAACAGAAACTTCCAGTAGAACTCTTACAAAGTACTACGTTACCCCATCAGTTTTATTTTTAAGGTGGTGTCCCAGAGAGTGATATTTCAAGGCCTATTTATGTTAAGACAGAAAACGTTGAAGGGATTGTTCAGAAAGTGACCGATTTTTAATATTTTCTAAAAGAAGAAATAAAAAAACCCTAGCTTTTTAAAGTTTTGTTTTATTTTTAAAATAGAATGCAACCATTTTTCTCCACTTGGACATTGGACATCTTTCAGGGATAGTATTAGTTCCCTTTCTGATAATAGCCATTTTTATTCTCTCTGTGTACTTTACAGGTCTCTTGTGAGCCTACAAGACTGTGCCTTTTCATTTAAAGAATGAGTTTAGAGAATTGTTTCTGGTTCAAGATGTCCCTGGCCGTCTTTTAGGAAAGTGTGAATGGATTGATTCAAGAGTCCTTAAGTCAAAGTTAAATAAACAACCTGGAAGATGTTTGGGGACCTCAGAGTTTTTTTTTCCCCTGTGTTAATTGTAATCTTCTCTTATGGAAACAATTGTTTACTGCCAGGTGTGATGCCAGCCTTCTGAACGAGAGTGTGTGGTGTGGTCTCAGTGCCGCTGGGCCATGAGTGTGGCGCCCAGGCTTTGTGGTGGCTTCACTCCACACTTCAGGTGGGACAGAGTAAGTGATAGGATCACAGGATGTTTTTCAGGAGTCCGTTATTTTTTAACCTATCCACAGTATTACTCCGTCAAGCATTTAGATTTTTAAAAAGAGAGACGCACGTGTTGTTAAACGAGGGGATGGAAGGAGAAACATAGCTGAACTGATGTTAAAAGAGTCAGAGAAATTAATGCCAGGCCTGTGCAAATAGAAGCTGGAGCGAGCATCACTGCGTCATAGATGTTGACACGGAGAGCATTCTGGAAGTTCGCAAAGGGAGCTGTGACATCTATTGAATAACTGGGGCTTGATGGGAACTTGTGTTATCAACCACAAGGAACTGAAGACTCCCAGGCAACCTTCCCATTGTCTGAGTTTTTCAAAGGCTATGACATTCAGATAAGAAGTTCAACAACAAAATCATTTTTATATGTCCTCCTCTGGAGAAATCAAAATGCTGGTTAAGATGGAGAAAGCACGTAGCATCTGACCTCCTGAGGGATGAAAAGGAATTATGTCACCTTTTGCTCCTGTTTACATGCTCTGAATAAACACTGAAAGAGAAACAAATTAAAGGATTGCTCCCTTTCCCCCCAAATGTCAAAAGTGACCACATCTCCAGAAACAACTCCCGTGATTAATTGCATAATCTCACGGAGAAGCAGCAATACTCAACTTTATAAACATGGGATGTGTTCAATTGGGTTCGGAGTTAACAAAACACAGTTTGATGGGCTCCTGCATTTCATGTACATGTGGCGTTACATAGCACAGATGCCAGGAGAAATGGAAATAACACACCAGTGACACTTGGAATAACAGTGTTTATATTTCATTGACTTGGGACTGTCAGCATACTAGTCTCTGTGTTTCCTTTAGTAACTTACTCAGGCAACCAAACTTCAGTGTGATGATGTCTAAGTGTCATTTGTTATAAATTGCACAAGCTTGCACACATCAGATACACAGTCGATCTTCAGGGGGAAAAATGAATACTTTGTAGTATAGAAAAACCCCAATCTTTTTCATGGGACACACACATGCGCACACACACAGAGTGAAAGTTGACTGAATAGGGCTCCTGTGGGAATAACGGGGTTGTGGTCTTTCATCAGAAGAAACACCATTTCTGCAGGGTTCCCCGCTCATCTTTTCTTGCTCTATTTTAACAGAATGGTCTTGTAACTCTTGGTTTGAAAGTTGTCATACAGCCTCGCAGCAGGCTTATATTATCTACAGAGTTCTTTATGAGGAAATATAAATCACCACCAATGAGACTTTTCACAGCCAGATATATGTAGAAATCTGTGCCAGTGCTTTCCTGGCTGCCTAAAAAATATCTCTAGGCTCTGAAGCTTCCTTACCACTCATCCTGCTCCCGACCCTTTTGGGAAGCAGTTCTCAAAACTTGAGATTTATGGTCCAGAGAGCTGATAGTGGCTATAAAGTTTTCTATTTTCTCTTTTCTTTAATATTAATGCAGAGAACGAGGCATTATCATTCATTATTTTAGTTCATGAGTATCCTGTGGGCTTGAAATACGGTTCCTGGGGATGTGGCTCACCTCTATTTAATAGGGGAAATATGTGGACTTTGGCAACAGGCTGTTTTTCCATTAAATATTTTTATGTAGATTGTATAAAACCACATTAGGAACAAAATCTTAATATAAATGCAATATCCAGGCTTAGTTTAAAATTTTAAAATCTTTACAAAATATTAATTCCTTCTGAGCCCCAAAAGTAAAATATCATGAATTGGAGAACAGCCAGCCTGTCTATTATTGTTAGAAATTGCAACGATAATATCTTTTCATTTTATTTTATTATTTCCACAGATGTACAATATTTCTGACCAGCTTTATCTACATCACCATAAGCGGAGTTTTAGTCTACAGTTAGTATCCCTTTAGCATGCAAATCCTCTAAAAACAAATAACATGCTCTGGATAATTTAAAACAAGGAAGGTGCATTGCTTTAACTCACCCAGCTCCTATTACCTTAAGAAGCGGGGTACTAATCCAGATTTGCCTCCCCTGATTCTCTTGGAAATTTTGAAAAGTTAATTTTCCACTGAGGTCAATTGTTACCGCTGCTTACAGAATTGATGGGTTTGGCTCTATGCTATGGTGTTTTTGCTTTGACGCTTTCAGTGGGTCCCACCCCTTCGGTTTAGAAATCCTTGCTCTGCTTTAGGTGGCATTTTAAGAAATAGATCTGAAAGAGCTTTAATTGGAGACCCCAAACGTAGCATAGGACAGGGGGCTTAAAGGTCTTGCTGGGGGACAGTCAGTGCAGCCAAGTCTGAGAGCGTGTGGTGGCCCCCTCACTAAATGAGACGAAGCATAGTTCATCCTTTTGCTAAAGGCTTACTCTGCTCTGAGGAATGATTATGCTCCTAGGTGTAATTATAGTGATTTAGCGTTTATTACATCTACTCTGTCCATTGGTTCCAAGTACGAGGTGCATTCCCAGCCATCAAATCCTCATCTGTGAGGCAGGTGGTGGTGTCATGGTCTCTAGTGTTACATAGGGAAGCTGATGCTCAGAGAGAGTCGTAAGTGTTAAGCTTGCAGCTTGCCTCCAGGTCGAAGTTTTATTTGTGCATGTCATAATGTATCAAAAATAGATTGTTTGCTGCTAGTGACTGAACCCAGGGCCTTACCGTTGCGAAGCATGCATGTGATCCCTGAGCTGTACCCACAGCCTCATAGTAAGTATTTTTAAAGAAGTCAAAGTAAGACAGAGTTCAAACATGGACAGCTTCTGTCTACTCCAGAACTGAGGACAGTGCCTGTTCTGAAAGCAGCTAAAGTAAAATAGTTTAGGAATATTTTCTCTTGCCTTGTTACTGAGAGTCACAAAAGACCTGTGTGACAAATATCATACATTATATTACTGTGGAATGATTTGTGGGGTCAGAGTATGATGGCATATTATGGTGTGTCATTTGCTATGACAGAGACATTTAATGACATTCAAGACTATTGAAAGTATGTCTCTTCTATGCCCTCAGTCATTTTTCAGAGGTTAAATTTCATTAACAGAATCAATATTGTAGTGTGGACATTGGTAGATTTATTGTAAAGCTTTGTGACCAATTGTGTCAACATTGCAGCTATTAATATGATCTGCCAGAAATTGCTTACCTGATCCCTGAGGAACATGATACCTATACCTATACATTGTTGCACTTATTATTATAGTAATTTGTAATGACTATTGTTCTTACTGTTTAAGATCCACAGTTTATGGGGGCTGTGGAGATGGCTAAGCGGTTAAGAGCACTTGCTGTAGAAGGATGAGGACCTGAGTTCAAATCCCCAGCATCCATGAAAAACATGGGCATGGATGCAAGTGCCTGTAATTCTAGCCTTGAGGAACAGAGACAGACAAATCTCCAGTGCTCAGTGGGAAAGCAGCCCCACCAAAATGGTGATATTCCTGTTCAATAAGAGACCCTGCCTCAAAGAAAGGAGATGGAGAGCATTAGAAGATGATATCCTACATCTTCCTTTCACCTCTGCATGCACAAACATGGGCGAGGATGCCTACACACCATGTGCATGCAGCACACATACACACACACACACTTCTTTTTAATCCTATAATTCTCCATAAGCTTAGAAGTATTAAATATTCTTTACTTTATAAATTTTATAAACATTATATTTATATATGTTATAAGATACAGTTTTTATAACACAGACCATATTGGAGATTTGTTATACTTGAAATTTTTTAGCATGAAGTTTGGGAGTTAATACATAGAAATGGTCCAGGCACTGATTTACAAAGATGGTCACCTAGTGTTGGAAAGACATCCTAGCCCAAACAGATTAAGCTTCACCCAACTTCTGATAAGCAAGTTAGAAAAGCAAGAACCCAGAATGAAATATTGGGCATGGTGGTGCACACCTTTAATCCCAGCACTTGGGAGGCAGAAGCAGGAGGATCTCTAGGATGATGAGGCCAGTCTGGTCTGCACAGTGAGTTCCAGGTCAGCAGGGACTGCATAGTGAGACCCTGTTTCAAAAGAAAAGAAAAGCAGGCATCTAAGATGTTGCTGGAGAAGAAGCCAGGGTTTTTTTTTGGGGGGGGGGGGGAGTAGCACATAAATACATTGAAATCATTTGTTATATGATAATAGCTACCATGGGAACACTTAACCCATTACTTAATGTAGTGTGCTATATACCATCTTATCTATGTCGTGTGGCAACTATTGTTCCCATTTTTCTGATGAGGAAACTGAAACACACACAGGTGAAGTAATTGGCCTCACTCACAGGGTTCATGTGTGGAGGAATCCAAATTGGAACAGATACAGGCTGACTCCAAAGTCCACACCTTTGGCTCTTATCTGTGAGTGGAAAGTCGTGTTTAAAAACTAATTCCATAAAGAGCCCTGGTAGTTACTGAGAAGTTATTCTCATCTCAGAGATACTAATACCCTTCACTTGACTTTTCCAACTTCACTATTGCTTCTGTGTTCCCTTCAGCTCTGTTGCCATAGCTATACAGTTTCGATTTTTTTGTCTCGACTTTTATGATGTTTATGTTAAGTGGAATTGCTAAATCAATAACGTTAGCTGGATTATTAGTTTAATTAAAAAGCAGAATTTCTGACCTTTAGGTATGATATGTTTATTATTAAAGTCCCTTTAAGAAGATTTATTGAAGCTGTTTCCTGATATATTTATATTCAAAATGCTGTAAATCCATTTATTAAACTCAGCTTAGAGCTGTCTTTTACTGTGCATCGTAGTTGTAAAAAAAAAAAAAAAGAAAAGAAAAGAAATCTACTGGACTATAGAATGTCACTCTCCTCTTAGTGAAGCAGATCGTCTGTGCTTGGTGGGCTGTGTTTTCTCTGCAGGCCTGTGCAGCATCATACACTAAGTGTCCATGGACAGCCCTTGTCCCCAGGAGCTCACAGTACAGTGTGAGGAATACATATTCATAAAAGCAGTTAAAGTATTGAAAATAAAATGTGTTGTAAGATCAGCGCTGTTCCTAAAAGAGACAGAAGGAGCTGACTTGAGGGGTAAGGTAGGATTCAGTGCTGAGGACTGGCTACTCTGCCCTAGATCTACTGATCTACCTGTGGGCGTAAAGGTGTGAAATCGCAGGATCCTTGAACTCACTTCCAGACCTTCGGATTCACTCCCTTTTATTGGATGGAGGGTCCATGTGAACATGCTGCCCAGCTGTTTTTCCTAAGCTGAGGGACAGTGAAAGAGGATGTGTCTGAAATGGGTACTAGAGGATTCAAATAAGTGGAAGGTCACGTCCACGGTGGCTTCCACCTTGAGAAAAGATGTGCTTTCTCTTGTGAATGTTAGCATAGTTACAGGAAACCAAGGCAGACTGAGGTGGCCCTACACCACCTTTCTCTCGGCCTTACCACAGGCTTTCTTCATTTGTTCCATCCAGAGAGAGATCCACTTTGACTTAGCTGATGCAAAGGAGACCCAGGTAGCCCTGTGGGTTTTTTTTTTTTTGTTTTGTTTTTTTGTCTTTTGACTATATTTTGGTACAGTTTTAAAAATGTGCTATTATAAAATGAATTCCTTTTCAACAGTGATAAGCTTCATAAAACAAGGATAAAAGCCAGAGAAACAGGGAGACAGAAAGGCAGGAAGATGGTGAGTGAGAGGTATTCATTTCAGCCTAACAGTGTGGAAGGAAAAGCTGTCCCCGTGGAGAAAGAGCAAGGATGGTGACTCAGGCTGGCATTCATCATACAACCCAAGGTTGTTGGAAGTGCGGGCGAGAAGTCGGCGCCCATTGTTTGTGACCTTTTGTGCTCGGCAAGCTTGTTTTTCTCTGCCTGATGTCAGTTAGAGCCTGATGAAAAAGGAGTGTATCTAAGTGGAGCAATGATTTGGTTATGATTAAAGGTCAATGGGGGATGTGTATTTAATCACCATTTACCACTCATAAACTGGGTTAGACAGCCGTCATCTTAAAACCCGTATAATATGCTCTGATTCTTAGAAAATAAGTCTGTTATCTCATAGATTCCTTTTAAAAAGACTTCACGTTTAGAACAAGAATTTCACAATGGAGAGATGTGGGTCTAGAGTGCATTACACACTAGGTATGTTTAGCTGTTAGCTGGGCAATAGATCTCCACCTAGGCCTGAAGGTACCCGTATATACGTGAGATGAAGTGCTAGTTTAATAAATGATATTCTTAATATTGATATCTGAAAGGCAATTAGTTACTTTCTTAGTTCTATCAAAATTAATGGTCACTTCCATGACAAATCTTTATGGGTACTTTAAATTATACATTTGCATATGTCAGAAATAGTCCCTATCATCAGCTAGTTTGAAATACAGTAGTAGTCAGAAATAGCTCACTGTCATTTACTCACAAGTACATTTTTCTCACAATTTTTATAGTATCAAATGTGACCAAAATGTATTAATTCAGTTCAAAAGGCATTAGTTCAGTTCACTGGGTTCATTTATTTTCCTACAGTGGTAAAGATGTAGAAATATCATTCTGCTCGCTCAGAGAGCCATTGTGTGGCTCACATCCAAGTCTGTAGTGGTCAGATGAATGCGTACAAAATATTTTCAAGGACTAACTAGAAAATTGCTTTACCGTTGGCAGGGTTTGTGCACTTATTTTTCCTCCCATAGAGTTTTGTACCTGAAAACCACGGAGAAATATTCTTTTTCCTAAATTGAGAAACTCAGCTGTAATCTAAATGAAATGGGATAAATTATCTTTTTCACAATTATCCATTAAAGAGAGAATTAGAATTAATATTAATCACAGATGTTTCATCAAGCTTTATTATCAACCAGATTGACTGCCAAAGTGCTTTCTGGAAGACGTTTTCTCTCCATCCCCCACCTGCTACTGAGAACAAACTGTTATTATGGGTCCTTAGATAAAGATTAATGGTTTTGGCAATTCGTTTGAGGAAATCCATATTTTACTGTACATTCCACTTCAGTTCAAGGCATCGCTAAAAAGCACGGTTTGTCACCTCACTGATAAAATTATGCAGTGGAGACATATGGTATGATATTTCCTTCTACCATTATCAGAAACAGGCTAGTCAGGAAGTCTCCCAAGGTTGGTATCACCCAACCCAAACTGTTTAAACTTCAGCAAGATTTGTCTACAGAAAAAAGAGCCTGCGTTTAGGAGACACATAAACATGCACATATCCTTTCGTGGTCTCTCATTAGCTTGCCATTGTGTTTTTTACTAGTGTCTATTAGTAATATAAAATAATAAGCTTTATTATGACATACTCATATGTGCATATAACATACCCTACTCAATTTCTTATCCATTTCCCTTGCTTATATTTACTGATCCTACCTAAATTTTATTCTACTCTTTATTTTGTGGCTGCTGTCAGAAGTAATTGCCAAATATTTGGCCCTCATAATAATTGCGAACATTTCCTGATGTTCTATCAATTTGCCAATGGCACTGTAGACCACTGCTGCATTCAATAGTTAAGGTCCTCTGTGTGTAAAAGTTTTATCAGTTCCAGCAACTCACGCAACCTTCCCTTACTCTATAAAGAGCTTGGTTCTGTTAACTGGGTCTCCCAGGGTGGAGAGGATGAAACCCTGGGGATCTAGAGCATAGCATGTCTCATCAAGACATAGTCATGTGCTCTTCTTAACTGCAGTATTTCCCCACTCCTGAGTGACTCCACTCAGGATTCAAGTTCATGGGAGAATGGATTTAATTGGCATCTATGCATGTCCTTTGGCAAGAATAAAGAGCACCATGATTGACAGCCCTAAGAATTCATGGAAGAAGGTAGAAGTTTGTTTGTTTGTTTGTTTAACATTTTTTGATGGTTTATATTTTAGCCTAAATAAAATAGGTAGTGATGCTGAGTGGACTGAAGCAAATACTGACCACAGCAAGCAAGTCTGTTCTTCACTGATGAACAGTACTGTAAAACACACGGTGTGGTACAGAACCATGGAGAAAACTCACATAAATGATTTGAGTGCCTCTGAAGCAGAGCATCAACTCACTATCTAGAGTTTTCATTTGTCATATGGTAATATTCTCTTTTTTAAAAAAAATTTTTTTGAGACAGGGTTCCTCTGTGTGTAGTCCTGGCTGTCCTGAAACTCACTCTGTAGTCCAGGCTGGCCTCAAACTCACAGAAATTTGCTTGTCTCTGCCTCCCGAGTGCTGGGATTAAAGTCCTGTGCCACCACCACCCCGCTTACAGTAATGTTCTTTACATGGTCCTTTTGTATTTGCCTAATACATTTACAGGCTTAATTGAGGTCAACAAATTAGTGATATTGGCATGCATTTTTCAGTTAGGATTTCTCTCCTATCTAATTGCTTTCCTTTCCAACAAGGCTCTGAGGTTGCTAAATACTTTATAATTCTGTTTTCCATTCCAGAGAAACTTTCTAACTGCATCTGAGCATAAAGAACTTAACATTGGTTTTCTCCCTTTGAGGGAATGTCTAGAGGTCTGTATCATTTTTAAACAAATATGACACAGGACAATTCTGACTTTACAAAAGAAAAATGCCAGCGTGATTGTTCCATTTACCAAAAAAAAAATGGATTATTAATAGCCCTAGAGCCTTTTGAAAAATAGTTTTATTTCTTAAAACCTCGTTTACATGTATTTTTCAGAATCACCATATTTATTAGAAGCCAAAGGAGTTGTTTTAAATAACTGTAGGTGACCAGAGGAACATGTCTTTGAAAGTAAGATAAAATTCTTGATACCCAAGAATTGAGTTTAAAAATACTATAAACTTCTTCTTTAATAAGATGGTGATGGTAATGATTTGTGTTTTGTTTTTGTGGCCATGTGGTATGGTGGTGAGTGATGTGCTATATTTATGTGCAGTGGTATGGTGACATTGTGTGCATGGATAATTTCTGTAGTAGGGTGTGGTAGGACGTATGATGTTTTACAAGAGTATAGTGATGTTAGTACAGTGTTTTGTGGTGATATAGTAGCAATGGGCATGTGTTTTGTGGTGATATGGTGGCAATGTGTATATGTTGTTTTCTTTTGGTGGCAAATGTGTATTATTTTGTGGTATGGTGGTGATGATGTATATGTGTTTTGTGGTAGTGATATTGTGTGTCATCTATGGCCATGTAATAGTGGTGATTTTATGTATTGTTTTGTGATAGTGGCATGTATGTGTTGTTTATGATAATGTGGTGTGGTGGCGATGTATCAATGTGCATTTGTTGTGGTAGCAGTATGCACATGTTGCCTTGTGTGGTATTATGGTGATGTGTGTGTTTCGTGATTGTTATGGTGGCAGGTATGTGTTGTTCTGTGGTGTGGTATGCTGATGTATGTGTGTTGTTTTCTCTTGGTGGCAATGTGAATCATTCATTATTGCAGTGGGTGGTGAAATGTCTGTGTTTTGTGATGGTTGGTGGTGTTGCCTATCTTGTTGTGTGGTGTAGTGTGCTTACGGAAGCATGGTGGTGGCAGAAATGTGTGTGTGTTGTTGTTTTTTGTTGGCCAGTCTGGCCTTGGCTGAAGTGGTACATGTGTAGATACAGTTTATATTCTGTAGACAATAGGAGTTGGCAGCCACCTATTAGAAAGAACAGTTCTGTGACTTCATTAGTTTTTCAAATCAGTGTCATAGACAGCTCCCACTTCTCATGCCTATGCTTTCTAGAGAGTCATAAAGTAGAATGTCATAATGTGCCTCCCATTGTCTTTCGAGACTGTTCTCTTAATTGAGCCTTGTGTCTCTGACCATATATTTGAGAGGAAAATAAATCATCACCATGATCTACCCCACATGAGAGTAAAAGATGCAGCAGCCATAACTTCCATAACTTTCTGCAGTTATTTAAAATAGTAAAAATATATCCCTTTCTATGAAAGGGACATGAACGTATTATCCACATTGATTTCATATGCTCTGAGGAATCCATTCAGCAGATAAAGAGTTCAACCAAACTGCTTCACAAATTTCAGCAGAGTTGTCTGTAACAATTTCGTTGAGCACTTAATGCCTCCTAAGTTGTTATTGAAGAGTACTTGGGGATGGTCATTTTGCTCCAGTTTCAGGGAGTTAGATGAACTTTTACCTTTTCTTTCCTAAGTGTGTCCTAGTCAGAGCTGCTGTTTGGTACTCTTTCTCCAGAGCATGCTACACTTCAGGTATACGCGCTGAGGTGAGGCTCTAATTAGTTATTTACTTGAGGCTGTTTATGCCCTCTGTGCAAGAGTATGTACGTGTGTGCATGTGTGTGTGCACATTTGCATGCCAGTGTGTGTGTGTGTGTGTGTGTGTGTGTGTGTGTGTGTGTGTGTGTGTTGTGTTTGTTTTTCTATTTGTATGGGTGTCGGAGGGAAGCTTGTGGGAATTGATTTTTCTCTTTCCACCATGTGGGTGTCCTGAGTAGAACTCAGGTTGTTAGCCTTGATAGTAAACAAGTTCATTCAGTGACCCATCTCACTGGCCCACTTTCAATTTATTATTTTTTAATACAGTATTTCCACAATTGAGGATTTTGTGAAATGTATTTTGATCATACACACCTCCTACTTTTAGCCCCTACTCTTCTCTGATCCATCCCTACTGCCCACCCAGAACTCCGTTCCTCTTTTTAATTTTTTCTTTGTAGCCCAAGAGGCGAATTTGTGCTGTACATATACTCATAGGTGTGGGCCGGACACCAGAATGAGGTCAAGTTATCAGGGGCCACACGCTTGGAGAAAACTCCCTGTCCCCTATGAAGTCATCAACCTCAATAGCTCCCCTATTAGTGGTAGGGGATTCATAAGCCCTGCCCTCCTCCATGCTAGCATGTATGTTGACTGGCTTGATCTTGTGTAGGTAACCATACCTACTATGAGTTCAAGAATACAGTGGTCCTGTAATGTCCACAAGACACTGTTTGGCTCCTGTATCCACTGACCTTGGCTCTTAAAATTTTTCTGTTCCTCTCCCGTGATTGTCTCTTAGGCTTGAGGGGTTGTGACGTAGATGTCTCATTTGTGATGGAGCATTCCAATAACCCAATAACTGGAGTATTCCAGTATCAATTTTGTTTCCTCATGTCCTGTAACCAAAGTGTATGGTGTCTAAGGCAATAGGTTCTTACCATTAAGTTTTGATAAGAGATCAAGAACAATGATAATAGCCTGCATTGTGTGGGGCATCTCTGGGACACCCTTGACCAACAACTTGAGAGGAGGAGGTATCCCATAGCTGGCACTGGGCTTTTACTTGGCAACCTGTAACTTCTTACAAGAACATAATATATATAAAATATATTCTCTAAATATATTATATATAAATTTTTCTGCATTATGAGGTGATCTTTGTAAGTTCCAAGCCAGCAGGCGCTACACAGTGAGATACTACATCAAGTGAAACAAAAATCAAATAAATGAACAACTTCCAGTTTATGGCATTATGTTAGCATCCAAAAAATTTGAACTTTTGGGACTAGAGAGATGGCTCAATGGTTCAGAGCTCTGTTTGCTCCACCAAATGACCCCGGTTTGAGTCCCAGCTCCAATGCATTCTTCTGAATTCCTCTGGTACCAGACATGCATGTAGTGCACAGACAGTTGCTCAAGCAAAACACCCATATATATATATACATTATACTATATACATATATATCATAAACACCATATATAAGTATCACACATATATAGTATTTTTTAAATGCATCTCATACATTGAAGGTGGTTGTATTAATGTATGTTAGAATGATGGTACTTGAAGACAGTGGCAGGAAAAGAACAGATTTTTCTGAATTACTGGTGTGTTCAACATTTTGTTGTGAATAAAGTTTGTTCAACACAGAACTTTTATAAAAATTTAGATAAAAAATGTTCTGCATTATGATCAATTGTTCATTCAACACCTCTGCTTGCCGCACACAGAAACCTCTCTAATTGGCTCTAAGAGCTACACGAATCTATGGATATAGAAATGCTAGTTTAGAGGGCACATTACTATCGTGTCCATTTAGCAGAGGAACAGTGGGAGGTGAACCTCTGGAGCCCATGAGCTCCCAGCCATGGGTTCTGGGCCAGATTTACAGCACCAAGCATGTGTGTCCTCCTGTGGAATGGGCCCTAAATCCAACCAGAAAGTGGTATGTCACCCCCATAGCACTACCCAGCAACATTTCTTAACCATGCTGCTCATTGTTCTATTTCCCAGGGTTCCCAGCTGGGCAAGATTGATGATGACCCTTCTCCCAGTAGCCTATGGTGCCTTCTAGTATTTTTACAGCTATCCTGCAGGGAGGAATCTTCTTGCTCAGTATCAACTTTGTTACCCCATGTCTTGTAGTCAAAAGTGTATGGTGTCTAAGGCAATGGGGGGTCTTACCATTAAGGTCTGGTGAGAGATCAAGAATAATGATAATAGCATGTATTGTGTGTGGCATCTCTGGGACACCCCACACCAACAACTTTAGGCGAGGAATCCCATAGCTGGCCCTGGGCTTTTAATTGACCACCTCTGGCTTCTTACAGGAACATTATCATGCATGTAAGGTAACTCCAATTAAAATCTTTTGTGGGGTGTGTGTGTGTGTGTGTGTGTGTGTGTGTGTGTGTGTGTGTGTGTGTTATAAAACAGGTTGCCATATGGCACTTTCAAGTATCCATATTGTTAGTTATCCCTGCTCTGCCCTACCCTCCCAAGTGGCTGAGCTAGGTGGGTTTCCATACTCAATTGACATGATGCAGTGATTTAAGCTTTGGTTGGTCTAAAGATTCAAAGTGCTCATTGTTTGGATATTGATGATGAAGAAGAACTTGTCCTGTGGGTCAAGACATGTCATTCTGTGGTGTATTTTCAGGCTGTCTGCTATTGCTCAGCATTACTCCACAGAAAGGCCGCTGAGAAAAAAAAAACTAAACCCTTCTCAATCCTCTGCATCTTTCATAGTAACACCTTAAGCAACTACCAGATTAGTAGTGGTTTTGCAAAGGTACTTAATATAAATGCATTTTTAGTGCATCTTAATTGAATGTGAAGAAAAATCCCCATTCTTGACAAATAAGCCACTTTTATATTTATAGCAGACTTAAGAACCTAATTACATTGTATGAATTTCACATGCCCACACAGTGAGTTATATATATGTATATATACACGCACACATATACATAACACACACACACACACACACACACACACACACACACACACACACATATAGTTTGTTCCTTCTACTCCAAATGTGATTTAAGTGTTTGTAATAGATCAGTGAACAAGTAAGCATTTTTCTCTGAATGCCCTTTTCTTTCATTCACTTATTCTTTTTCTTTCTTCTCTACTTCATTTAACAGACGTTTGGCCAGATTATATTTCAAACAGTGTGCATACGACAAAAAAAACTACTAGTGGACAAAAGCTCTGCTTTAATAGAACTTCTGAACATAGAAAGTAGGGAAAGGGCTGTAAACAGCCAACAAATAAATTTGAAATTTTTTTTTTTTGTGTGTGTGTGTGTGTGTGTGTGCGCGCGCGCGCGCGCGCACTATGAAGGAAACAGAATAAGGAGAATGAAGAATAGGAAGAGAGACTGGCATGTGTGAAATATATTACACTATGTGATCAAGAAGGGCCTCTCTGGAAGTTAACATTGGAAGGTAAAAACTAAAAGAATTCCCATTTCTGTCTGGCAAGAGAATTTTCCAGGCTGTGGGAACAGGAACACACCAGAGGTCTTAGGGGCCGTGTGCCTGACTTGTCCACGAGGAGGCACTTGAGGCTGGATGGAGCAGTGTGAACAGAGGAGAGGGCGCTGTGAATGTGTAAAATACACACTGATGTGTGTGGAGGAGAGTGAGTCATGGTAGAACATGGCAAGTATCTGGGACTTCATTCTCCTCTCATAGGAGCCAGGGAGGGTTTGAATAGGTCAGTACCCTAACCAACTTTCTTCTGGTCAGGTCTTTCTGAAATTTGTCCACTTGTTCCTGCCAGGGCAGCTCCTTTGTTTTGTTTTGTTTATTTAATTTTTTTTTTTTTTGATGACATGGGAGCCATATACTTAGACAGTTAAAGGAAAGAATGGGAGGTGGTACAGAAAAATGTAACAGCCACTAAATAAGACATTCATTGATCAAATACCATCATTACAGGAAAGCCAAACAGAAAAGTACAGTCATTTGTGCTGCAGCTTGTAAGCAATCACAGCCTTATTGGATCTAAAGTAACTTTGTGGTTCGTCTACATGTGTATCTTCTAAAGCATTAGAAAAGGCCCCCAACTCTGTATGTACATAAGCAGGTGTGCATGAGCCCAGCAGACTCCTTCCCCCCACGAATCTCCACAAGGTAGGGTTTGCTATGCACGTTATTTTACATCTTAGGCCACAGCAATGACAGTTTGCTTTTCTTCACGTCTAGGGATAAGACTCCAGATGGGCAGCAGACAAGAGCTACCCAGTTTCAGGGAATGTATCCTGGCATCACAGTCAGCAAGGCTAGCCCAGGATATTTCCCATGGGGGAATAAATATATAATAACAATACTGTCAGTTTCTCCTGTTTTCTTTTAAATATTTTTATTTTATTTTCACTAACCTGGTGTGTGTGTGTGTGTGTGTGTGTGTGTGTGTGTGTGTGTGTGTGTGTGTGTGGTGTGTGTGTGTGGTGTGCAAAGTGCACAGATAGAGGTCAGAGGACAACTTGGAGGAGTCTCCTTCTACCATGTGGGTACTGGGGGTTGAATTTAGGGCATCGGGCTTGGCAGCAGAAAGCGCTGTTACCACATACCGAGTCCTGTCACCTTTCTCCTGACTCTTCTGTAACATTGACTTATTGAGCATTTGGTTCCTAATCCCCCCTACCATGATACATGTGTATACTTGGGAGTTTATCAGTTATGGTCTTATAATATTTAAAGGCTCTTTCATGACAAGCACTTGATTAGGAAATATGTACAGAGCAGGTCTCTACAGGCAAGACTCTGCTTGGTTTTCCCAGTGGAACCTATTACAAACAGTTAAGATTACACAGTCAGGTTCTGCCATGTTTAACTTTCCCTTTGCCTTTTTAAGAAAGACTTTGAGGAGCTTCTGGGAAGTTATGAAACAAATATGTGAAGAAGGGCAGTCATGAAGAAAAGTATGATTTATACTGCAAACTGAGGTTGTATAGTTTTGGCATCAAAAGAACTTGGAATTGAATATCCATTCTTCCATATACTTAGCTGTGTGTGACATTGGCTAGCGACTTATCCTAAGCCTCGGTTTTCTTGTTCCTACAATAAGAATAATACCTGCTTCAAACAGATGTGCTGAGGATTAAATTTAATAAACCTGGCATGGTGCCTAGTGCATGGAAATAGTAGATAAATGATAACTATTGTAAAAATATTATTGGTATTCTGTGTCCTGCAATGTGGTTCCCTCCCACCAAGCTCCAAGTCAATTAAGAAATAATTTTATGTTTCTAATTTGTATGTGGTCCAGTTTAAATGGAGAAAAAGAAACATTATGAAAAAATAATATTTGAGGGTAATTGGTGCCAAAAGAATCTTAAAATAAAAATATAAGTCTTGTTATTAATTCCTTAAAACAATCATTTGTTGCTGTTCTGTGACAGATTTATTGACTACAACGATCATTTAGAAAGGACAGACTAATGAGAAGCCACCATTGGCTGTGATAATAGCATATCATTACAAGCTTGAACCATGTGGACTTATTTGGCCCCCTTTCAGAGGAATAAATTATTTCAAACTCATTTCATCTCTTGAAAATCCTTATGATTTAGGTCACAAGTTAGATTATATGAGTAGCAGCCCTAAAATCCATCATCTAAAATAAATTCTATGATTCTGAGCTATTTTAAAATTGAGACACTTCAAACATTTCTCAAACAGGAATTACATAAAGGGGTCGCAAGGTTTCTCTAGCCTCTAATTTACCTTTTTTCATTGCAGCTTGATTGTTATTCCTAATGGTTGTGCTCCCCCACCCACACAGGTTTTTTTTTTTTTTTTTTTTAAATAGCTCTGCTCACAGAGAATATATTGCTAAATACTACTGCAAGGAAATGTTTACAGATGTAAATGATTTCTATTTAGGGAGCTCATGATTAAAATGTGAAAGAATATGGCACTAGAAAGCATATGAATAACTTTTGAAAAAATTCTCATATGATTATGACATATATATGTATATGTCATATGATTATGACATATATATGTATGCATGTATGCATATATCCATATTCTAGAGTTGAATCATGAGAGTGTTGTGAATGGGTGCTTTCTGTATGTTACAGAAGACCTTACACTGAAACCTATTGGTATGGTTTTACTTTAATTTAGATAAGTTCACTGTTTTATGATTGTGAAACTGTGAGTAGGATGAGCTAGAAAGCAAGTATCCTAGAATGAACTAGACTTACATGCAACCAACCAGTGAACCAGTCAGTTCCTACAAATCCATCCTTCTGGTCCACAGGAGGTGCATCTAAATTATTTCCGTCTCTCATAGCTGTTTTGAGACTCAAAGTATATTTTATTATTTTATATTTTAGTGTTCAGGGAGTAGATGGCTAACAGAGTCAAGAGGGGAAATGCAATCATTGGCAGCCTTTTTTTTTCTTTCTATTTGCATCAATGAAGATCTGCCCTTGGTCCCTTGTTTTTAAGATTAACCTCCTGAGGTCATCAGAGAGATCAGAGTTTGCTTCTCCTGGCTGTGGAAATGGTGTCTTTCATTCTTTGGGGTGTAGTAACCACTGCTTCTGTTTCCCCGTGGATGGCTCTGGAGACCTGCCTGGATCAGGCCCTGGCCATCCAGGGGACTAATGAACATGTCATGCGCGCCTGGAGTTCCAGTCTCTGGCACAGCTGTGGCACTTCCCCCCCCCTGCTGGGAGGCACAGCACGCTGGCCATTTGTTGGCAAGTTCATATTTCACACTGCAGGGAATTGAAATGATTGAGCAGACAGAAGAAGAGTTTTATTAGCAGTAGCCTACGTCTCCCGAGACTCTGATTTGGCATAGAACATCTGCTTCGGGATCTGCGTCTAGGCCAGTTCCTTTCCCCCCACAAAGGTTACGACTTGAGGCAAGCTGTGCTTCCACTGGCGGGAGGAAATTTGCCCGAAGACTTGATTTAGTCAGAATCAAAGCATCCTGCCACAGAATTTCTTTTTTCAATTATCTCCGAAGAGGCAGCCAGACTTTCAATGGATCAGTATAATAAATGTAATGAAATGAGGCAGGCCCTCCCGTTTCCCAGTTGCCTCCAATGGGAGGTGCCCACACAGTTCTGTGTCTACACCCAGAAGCCTATGACCCAGATACCAACAACGGCACACGATAAGGGTGGCCTTTGGGTGTCTTTTGGCTCGTCAGCATGATAAATAAGTGGGCGTGCTGGTTTCACCCGCAATGCTCACGTCGTTCATGCTGAATGCAATTATTACTATTTTTCTTGGTGAAGACTCATCATACAGCCTCTGTCTTGTGGTGTAGTCTTAATGACTAATTATGCTTATCCACATGATTTTGTTGTGCATAGTCATATTTTGTGTGTGTGTGTGTGTGTGTGTGTGTGTGTGTGTGCATGTGCAAGACAGCCCTGACTAGCCTTACACACATAGATAGAAAATTAAATCCTAGCATTTGATTATGCTACAGCAATTAGATGCCATCCTTGTAATGGGAAACATGACATCTTTATCACTCTCCTCTCTATTTTCATGTTTTAATGCAGACATTTACCAGAATTGGATACACTCTGCCTCCTACACACATATCCCATGCACACACCACATATCACACACACACACACACACACACACACACACACACACACACTCCTAATTGAATATCTGCATATCTCCAAGGAGCCCCGTGGGTGAAACCATGCATTCATCTTCTTTAGTTCTTAGGCCACTTTGGTTTAGAGTAAGAACTGTTGCTTTTATGAAGTGCCTTTTTCTATAAAGTCAGAACCTCGCAGCAGTGCACAGAAAGCCGATGGTATAAAGGAGCTAAGTAGAGTCTTTAATAGAGAGCGCTGGGTTGTAAGTGTTTTTGTTCCTACAGAGCAGATAGATTTGGCTCCATCTGTTCCATATTCATAACAAAGGAGCGCACTTACAGGAGGGCCAACTTCCCCCGGAGCCGCCTGGTAATGATCTTTTTCACCAGAAAGACAGAATGTGAACTCGGTGGCTTGGCCCCACAAAAAAGCAGCTGGCAGGATCCCTTCAGAATGCTGATTTCCTTGTAACCCAGGTTGACATAAAATTTCCCAGTTCAGAAAGTGGGGAGAAGAAAAATGTACCGATTTCTCATCTCTCCACAATGTCATGGAGCTGGGAAGTTCAGAACGCGCACATTTGACCTTCCTTTCCAAAGCCGCAGATTGCAATTAGCTAGTGTGGGGAAAGCCTGCACTCGAAGTGTCTGAAGGTGTCACGGGGGAGAAGCCTTTCTTCAGTTTCTAAGTTGTTTCTATCCAGACTTTTTAATCTCTTCTAAAACTGGGGTTAATGAAAAGAAATATGACTTATACCGCACAAGGAAAAACCCCTGTTGAGTTTTGTAATTAACAAACTTCAAAGCCAATTTCAACCGAGACCTCTTAGATTAAAAAGATAAGTTGACCCAGGAGTTTTCCTCCACTAAACATAGGAAAAGTAAAAAAATCTTCCCCCAAATGGCACAGAGTGCCATAAATACCCTTTACGCAACACGTGGGGCCAACATTGAAATAGAAATGATTCCTTAAGACATAAACAGCACTTTGGTATTAAACAATTGGCTTAAAACTTAATAACACACCCCAATCAGTGGATAGAATGCTTGCTTTTTAAATGATTTTTAAAAAATTTAAAATATAATTACATATATTCCGTCCTACCCCTCCTGTATCCAGCTCCCCAACCCCGCAAATTCAATGCCTCCTTGTCTTTAACCATTGTTGTTACATATACATATAAATTAATAAACATATAACTACACAGAATACTTGTTTTAGGTTAACCTCACAAATAACTTTTTAAAAAAGGAAAGAAACAAGGAAAAGAAACATAATGTGAAGGATCCTAATCTTTTTTTCCATTCTGCAAGCTCCACGTACTGAACTCCCTAAAAAGTACACCGTTGACTTTCTTAATATACTAGATGTTAAAGTTATAATTCCTACTTATCAACCCATTATTATCCATCTTGCTACCATCTGTGCATTATCTCCTTGCTAAACTAGAGCTTCCTGGAAAACAAGCAGTGAATAAATCTCTCAGAAAGTTGGCCGCAGCTATAAAGTAGGAGAAGGTTTCATCTGGTGGTTGATGAGATTGCTCCGTGAGTTTGTGAGGATATAAAAGTAATATTAGCGGAGGGTAGAACACAGCAGATTCATCTGAAGCATTCCAGACTTTGAACACACGGGAAACTCTTTTTCTGATTCATTCAACTTTTACCTCGTTTATTTACTCATTCCTTCAGAAATCTTTTGGGCTGCCTTGCCTGATGCCAAGTACTGTGTTAGGTTTTAGGAACTTCCTGGTCCGTTACAAAATGGACCCTAGGACCAGTAAACAGCACTACCATATTAGCCTCACCTTTTGGAGCTCCCAACTTGTTTGGGAATGAGATAAAAACCAGAAAACAAGCCCATCACACTGGGACTGAGAGCAAGCTCGGTGTGGTAAGAGAGAAAAATGAAGACAGCTTTCAATTGGCTGTTCATAGAAGGCTTCTCTGGAGGGGACAGTATAGCACCCTCAGAGGCAAGATCAGTATGAACTCTTGGTACATGGAAAGGTAGCTTTTATTCTTTAAAAGCTACCTTTTTAAATCATTTTTAAAAAATTTTAAATTACGTATATTCTGCCCTACCCCTCCCGTATCCAGCTCCCCTCCCTCCCAAATTCAATGCCTCCTGGTCTGTAGCCATTGTTGTTACATATACATATAAATTAATAAACATACAACTACACAGAATACTCGTACATCTTGAGAAAAGTAGGTGGGGATATGCTGTGGCTTATCTGTGGAGGTCAGAAGACAACTTATGGGAGTGAGTTCTCTTCTGTCACATGGGTGTCAGGAACTGAACTGAGGTCATTGATGCAAGAGCCCCTGCCCATGAAGCCATCTCTTATTCCCTTTCTCTGTGGTTTTGTTTCATTTGAGACTGAGACCAAGTAGCGTGGGTTGACATAACACCTTGAACATGAAGCAGTCATCCTGCCTCAGCTGCCAAGGGCTGGGATGACTGGCGTGTGCCCCCTGCCAAGCCAGAAAGGTAGCCTTTGCCCATTTACGGTATTACTTTGGATTTAAAGTTTGTTTTTCAAAGTTAATAAATTTTGAAAAATAATTCTCCCTAATCTTATTCCAGAGGCAAAACTAACATATGTCTTTTAATGCTTTTACACTGGAAAATACTTTATATGCTCTGTCACCTTTGGAAATGCATTCTTCATCCTCTTAAAGTGTTTCAGTTGTCTGCCTTCACCATTTTAAACCATTTAAGCCTAGGGTTTCAATCTCACAAATCTAAATAATTTTCCCCATTGTATATGTTTTTTATTTTTGAGACAGGATCTCACAGCCTCAGTCTCCCCGTATAGCCAAAAATGATCTTGCATTCCAGATCATTTTGCCTCTCAAGTCCTGCGAGGGTAGGCGTGGACCACCATCATATATTTTAACTTAGAATTACATCTCTAAACTGTGATTCAAACTGGCTCAAGTTGTCACATTTTTAACATTTAAAGTTTTGTATTCATATGAAATATCGATTCTGTGATTTCTTAAAGATTCCTTTAAAAATGCCTATAAGCTTAAGTTTGGTTAGAGGGTTGTTAGAACCTTCAGCGGAGTTTCTGGGTTTACAGCCTGATGTGATATCTGCGGTCTTGATGATGCTTCTGAGTGAATGGAGCCAGGCTGGTTTTTCACACACACTGCAGATGTGATCTGCATCACCCAGCATCACTTTTGCTTTGAATATTTCATTGAAGGGCACATGGCGACCTGGATTCCAGTTTCACCTTCCTTTCTATTCCTCTGCTCATTAGAAGGGCCTGCGACCTCTTTCTACCGAGTCTGTCCTTTAGATTTGATAAATCATTGTCTTTAAAGATGCCCATGGTCCCTTCACTTATTTCTGTTTGAATTCTATGTATATCTCTGTAGTTCACCAACTATAGGTCATAGTTGCCAAGGTCATTCCAATAAGAAAGAGCGTGTAGCAAAGGGAGAGGAGTTCTCCAGAGGAAAGAAGTTGTTCTTCCATAATTTATTTGGGGAACATTTACTATGATTACCCCTCCCTTTTTTTTGTTCTGTTTACTATTTTGTTCACAGTTGACTAGCACATTACTTTGATGCAGATTGTTGGTTTTTTTGTTTTGTTTTGTTTTTGTTAGCCTTTAACGTTGTCCTCAAGTCTTTATTGGAAACTCACTATGAACAAAATAGTAGACACCCCACTTCTAAGCACCTGGCACGGCCCCTGTGCTTATGGAACTGCATCTCAACTGTAATAACAGAGAAAAGATGCAATATCCTGTTCTGAGGTAACGCAGAATGGGTTATATGTTGTGAAGGAGACAGAAACAGATGTAAGCACCAGGAAGAGCATTGGAGATGGGACACATCTTTGAGAAGCCAAGGAAAGGTCCTGTGAGTTAGAAAAGCACAATTTCATGGAGGTAAACTTGTCAGGACTAGCCTTAGTGTGTATTGAAGGAGAAGAAAGAGTGGGAGAGATCAAGCAGAAAACTGAGGTTGGAGCCAGATTATGAAAGACCATGACTGCTGTGCCTCGGGCTGCTGGATGGGAAGGCAGACATTCTTACTAGAAATGTCTCCTTGAACAGACAATCAGTAAACTAGAGCTTAGACTCAAGCTTTGGTTTTTGTTACTCTGTCAACTTTAAAAAAATCATCCAGTAAAGCATTTTCTTTTTTTTGTATGAAATAAACTGTGCAATCTTGGTACCTAAACAACTCCCCAGCTTGGTAAAATTTAGCCTGTCAGAGAACTGTTGTCTTGAGTTGCATTAGTAACCTATACCAGGCTTTCTCTTTGAGGCTACCAACCAGCTCCCAAATCATGATACAGAACTTCTTGTTATTTTTGAATGCTTGGCCTAGCTTAGGCACACATCTGGCTGGCACTTTTAACTGAAATTAATTTGTTTCTCTTTATCTACCTTTTGCCTCCTTCTGTATATCAGACTTTGACTGCTTCTTGTGTCTGGCTGGTGGCTGCCTGGCTTCTTACTCTCAGAGGACATGTCCCCCTCTTTCTCGTTTTTTTCTTCTCCTGAGCCTAAATTCTTTTTCCTACTATTTATTCTATCTGCCTGCCAGCTTTGCCTATCCCTCTTCTGCCTAGCTATTGGCTGTTCAGCTCTTTATTAGACCAATCAGGTGCCTTAGGCAGGCAAGGCAAAACAAATGCAACACATCTTTACATCATTAAACAAATGCAACACACCTTTACACCGTTAAAGTAATATTCTGCAGCATAAACAAATGTCACAATTTTTACATAAAAGTAATATTACACAGCATAAGCAAATGTAACACATCTTTGTGTAGTTAAAATAATATTCCACAACAGTTGCCTCCTGCCTGAACCAGTGGGTATTCCTGCCCATATTACCATTAGTCCCAGTAGAAGCAATAGATATGGAGACCATGGCCCACTGGTTAAGAAAAATAAGCAAAGAACAACTCACTGATTGGTGCAGATAGGTAGTTAGCTAGATTTTACAAAAGAATGCTTAAGATTGGTGTTCGAACAGCCTTGGCGAAGCAGTACCACATCTGGGCAGGTGAGGACATGCTGAGGTGTCTGCATCCACTGCTGGCTGATTTCTTTGGTGCTGTTTCTGGCCTCAGCCTTTCAAGTACAAAGGCAGTCTCAGTGCCAGCCCCGCTGCTTCTCCGAAGAATTAATATTTCCATTTTTTTTTTGTCTCCCAGGCCTCAAATTTAATAGCATGCTCGCAACCTTAAAATTGATCGGAAAACAAACAAACTCAATGTTCATAGGTTTTTCGAAAGCAAAAGGCTCTTTGATACTGTTTCTCATTCTCTAAGTATCCCCCTACCCTTAGTGCACAGCAACACACACACACACACACACACACACACACACACACACACACACACACTCATCAGTGTCACACTCCTACCACACACATAAAGGAACATGACTGTGATCGAATCCAGTTTGTTAAAATTTAGGCTAGAGAGACTGATCCAGGTAGTTCCCAAAGTTCATGACGCTGAAGCAGGAGGATTGCTTAACCTCAGGGGCTGAATAGTAGTGAGAACATGCAAGCAAGCATGCAGCAAATAATTCAGGCTGTGAAGAGCCACACACATTCCATCTCCCCATTACCTCCCCATCCACCTCTCCCCCCCCACCCATATTTGTATTCGGAACTAGAGATCTGGTTCTGAAGAGATGTCTCGATGTAACCAGGCTGTCTGCTGCTTTTCTGGAAGACATGGCTTTGGTTCTCGGCACTCACATCAGGAAACTGGCTTCAATTTCCAGGGATCTGGTCTCTGTGGGTGCTATACTCATGTATTAACCTGTACTACACACACACACACACACACACAGAGAGAGAGAGAGAGAGAGAGAGAGAGAGAGAGAGAGAGAGAGAGAGAGAGAGAGAGAGAGAGAGAGAGAGAAAATAAATTAATATTGAAGAAGAATGACAACCACCACCACTACAGACACCTCAGATGGCCCCAGTTAGGTCCTGACTTTGGGAATTGTCTTACTGAAGAAGGAATAAAACAAATTGGTAGCTATCAGTCTTTGGCGAAATAGTATTCTAGACCTATAGGGATAGGCCACCTGAACTTCCAAGTGAATTAGAAAACTCTACATGCCCTCTAAAGTTGGTGATAATTAAATCTCTTGAGAAGGGGAGGGTCACCAGGAAACTGAGGCATAGACAGATTAGCAGCTGGCTCACAGCCACAAAGAAAGGCCAGAATGCATGAATTTTAGAGAAAGCTGAGCATTATTACGCATGCATTGAAATCCTTAAAGCATATTTCTCCCTAGGACCCTTAACACAGGTGTCTGGTGTCAGAGGGGTTATAAGAAGCTCAAAGAAATAGTAACACTGTTCTGAAAACTTCTTTGACTTGTATTAACTTAATGACTTAATTAGTAATTTATTTTCATACTATATTAGTACTTCTTGAGGATAGCATTCTCCTGGTTACTATAGTAACAGTCACTCAGATAGATGATGGATGGATGGATGGATGGATGGATGGATGGATGGATGGATGATAGGTAGGTATATAAGGGACCTACAGAGAAGGAGAAGTATAAATCATCTCTCCTGTGAGATTCCAGGAACTCTGCCTTTTATCTGGGCTTTTGTTAACTGTTGTCATTGCCTTTATTATGTGCTTCTAGATGAAGAAAATTTTTCTAATGGCTCTGCTGATCATGGTTTTGCTTGCTTATTTTTGCCAGATAGTGCCCATCTAGTAGAGCAGGTCACTGAGGAACATCTGACCTATGAGGGTGGACAACCCCTTAAACACTGAGGCCTCGTGGTTCTTTCTGAGACTTGCTGGGAAACCAGCTTTGTTCTAACTGTTCAAAGATGTTCAGTGGCTTCAGACAAACAAATGAACAAACAACCAACAATAAAGCTAACAGTTCTATCGTGTCTGGATTTTAAAGGGTAGTTATCTAAACGCTATCTTTTCCTTCTGTGGCTACGTGGAGTAGACTTCTCCCATTCACCGAGGGAGGCTGAAGTCTAGCGTCATGGCTGGGAGTTAGTTAAACTGTTGTAAAACAAATTTTCCTTAAACAGAAATGCTTCTTTTAGGGACATTAAAAAAAAAAAAAAAGACTCCAAGCTCCAGGTTATTTTTTATATAGTTCAGTAAAGACTAAGGCACAGTCGAGCCCCTCTGTAGTGAAACAGGTTGTCACTGAACTTTGAAAGTCCTGTAGAAGTTACAAGTCATGTAGATGTGTACATAAGCATCATTTTGCCTTATTTGTTTCCCCCAAATCAGTGGAACAGAGCTTGTCTTTGTCATGTACGTTTTCTAAGAACAGTAATTCATCTACTGAGGCTTAGCTGCTGGAATTTGCATACTCCTTAAGCTCGTTTGTGGTGAGAAGTTGGCCTAAGGGGTTAGGAAGCCAGGTCAAGGAAGGCCGGGGAGGTGAGTGCTGTCTTCCACTCCGACTTTCTTCTGCGGCTCTCCAGCTGGAATTTATTTTCCCTCCTCTGCCCTGAACTTTACTCTAATTATTCTTTCCCTTGCAGTCCCCTGGTGTTGAAACCAAGTTTTAACTTAGAGAGTGTGTTTTTTCAATCTTTCTTGCTATATTGTGGGAAACACATCCCTTCCCACCTTCTAGTTTGTATAAAAAGAAATATCCCCAGAGCTGTATTAAAGAATCTAATATGTGCATGGTATTTTCAATTTCTCGAAGGTCTCTAGACTCAGTAACCTCCTCTGCAGTTTTTACATCTGGGCCTTGACCTTGACTTGTCAGGTAGTTAAAGTCTGAGACACCACGGCTTCAGGAGGTGAAATGTGCAGGCAAATGGGCAGCTCCTGTGGTCGCTCTTCAGGTGTGAGCTCCATAAAGCAAGGGCAGGGACTGAGAGGAGGTGGCCTTTGGGGTGGAGGTATAGCTCACTGGTAGAACACTGGCCTAACATGTATAAGGCCCTGGGTTGAAGCCCAGGTCACACAAAGGTCTCTCTTTCTCTCTTATGTCTGATCTATAAGAGGCAAGGTATATATATTCTGTACTAACTGGTAGTTTTTGTTGTGTTTTGTTGTGTTAATATGATAATTGAATATACTTTTTTTTAAAAAAGGCAGGTAGCTAAGCTGCAAATTATTGCTTTGTTATTCTTCCTTAAGAAGAGGCCCAACTTGTTTTTTAATTTGTGTGTGTGTGTGTGTGTGTGTGTGTGTGTGTCTGGTAACCATTTTCTGAGACGTCCATATGGCTCTGGTTAATCTCTCTCATATTCCCACCACTTCTGGTCCCCACCCTTTCCCCACATATACAAAATGGATTTTATTGATTCATTAAATTTTGGAAGACATTTCCAGTTACACTCTGGATTTAAATGGGATTTTTTTTCTTTTCCTTTTTTTTTTTTTTTTTTGTGGACGGAATAGTGCTTAATTCTGGCTTTACCTGTCTAATTTGTATATATTTGTGTTATGCGTTGAACTACAAGAAAAACCTACAGGGGAAAA
The DNA here is from genome assembly GCF_004664715.2 of Peromyscus leucopus. NCBI lineage: Eukaryota > Metazoa > Chordata > Mammalia > Rodentia > Cricetidae > Peromyscus > Peromyscus leucopus. The sequence continues at coordinate 18,208,486 of NC_051074.1, read as the reverse complement.
ACTGTGTCCTGCTAACAGCTAATAACCTGTATTTTCTTTTGACTTGCTCAAATTGAGAACTACTGCCTGTGGCAAACGTCATAGAAAACTACATTTTTAGTGTCTCAGACACACTCCTTTAAAGAGAAGAAAGTGGCTAGCTGTTTTTAGAAGTAAAATTTCCCAAAGTATCCCGACTGACATAGATTCAGAAAGGGTAACTGTGGCCTTTGGAATTAAGATTAGAAGCCGAATGAGGTCAGCCAGAGGTGATAAATGGTTACACAACACTGGACTTGAAAATTTGAAAGAAACTAAATCCTGGAGTCCCGCCCTTCTCCTGGCAAACTTTTGGGTCTCAGAGAACATTTGCTTCAATTAGCAAGGAACTTCTGAGCAGCCTGAACTTTCATGTTTATATTTAATGTGACGACTCTTATTGGAAGATCATTAATAGGCGTTTTTTTGGATAATCAGAGACTTTTAAGTTATTTTTTTAAGTCCTTTCACTTAAGGTGTTTTTAAAACTCACCCTTCTATTCTGTTTCCTAGATCTGATGAGAAACATTCTTTCTCTTATAATTCAAGTTCACATTTTATTTTGAGACTCCTTTATGTTCACCCAAGCATTTGGAGTTGAACTGAGACACGAGAAGGCAAATGAAAAGACATTTACAAAAACTTCTTTAACAGCCCCTTTAGAATTGCCTCTCTTCCAGATTTGTCTAAGTAGTAAGCGATTCACTTCTCCAGGCACAGCAACAGACTGAGGAGTGAACACCTCTTTGGAGCAAGGGCATGGTTGTCCATGAGTGGAGGATGCTGCCATGCTTTCATCTGTCAATCAAAAACTCAGCCATGAGAAACCTGGGATCACATGGGCTTGTTTGTAAACTACATCAGTAAATGCTTGAATGATAGATTAGATTGATTGGCTCAACCTGTCTAACTGTCTAAAAACCAACAAATTAGTCGAGAGTTGGGAATCCAGATTCAGCTCACAAAGCTACAGTGAGTTCTAGATTCAGCTAAGAAGGTCCCTCTTTCTCTCCCATTCACATGATTGTTAGCAACACTGAGTTCCTGGTGTGTTTTCTAAGGATCATCAGTTTCTCCTGACGGGACATATCTGTGTTGCATGGGTCTTTCCACTTTGAATCTCACAATGTGGCACATTCTTTCACAATCTTTGAAAGAAGGAAGTCCGAGGCTTTTGGAACATAATCACAGAGATGCCAAGCCCTAACTTGTGCCTGGTTCTGTTCATTAGGAGCTAGAAACTAAACTCAGCCCACACTGGAGGGGATGGGAGACTAGGGGATTAATAGCATTCTGGTGGGAGCATTGAGAACCATGGCAGAAGCGCCCTACATCAAACACAATGCCAGTGTACTCTTGCTCTGTCTAGATCGATAGGCGATTATTAGTGGCCTGAGGTGTGAATATTACATTTGCAGTGCTAAATATAGCATTTGTAAGTACTAACTTGGGGGTCAGGAATGTGGTCCCTCATAGGTGCCACATTGACTAAATGCTGAACCAAGCTTGTTTGAACACCAAGAGACCAAGGGAATGAGGCTTCAGGAATGCTTAAACTTTGGGCCTCCGAGATCATGAATGAAGTCCGGACCCTCGCGGCCATATTAGTGTTGTATTCTTAAGTTAGAGGACCAGCAAATCTCAGCTTGTATTCCATTTTGTGCCTCCATGTTTTGACTGGTACTTTCCAGGAATAGGGCCTATAGACAGGCTCATAAAATAGTCACTAAGACGTAGAATGATAGGTTTTGTTTGTTTTAGTGGTCCCTCTATCCCTACTCCCAACTTCCCGACTCCAAATGTGCCTCTTTACTAGTAAAATCAGTAAAGAAATGTGAGTTTATTTTAGATGGAAACTGTTCAACACTCTTTTCTATTTTAGCTTCAAGTTTTCTTTGTAAGAAGACTCCAGGTTTTAGTCACCTGCTCAGCTTGCCATGTCTCTGATTTGGGAATTTAGGGATGAACATTTTAATTCTTTTGTTCTTCTTGTTCATTCATGATTGGCTCCTGGAGGAGCCGTAAAGCCTCTGATAAGAAGACACCAGCACACTTGCAGACAAACTGAGTGTTTCCTGACAAAGCGGGCCTGGTTCTTCATATGAACCTCGGTTACCACATGACCACTCCGGTACCCTAAACTATAGAGAGTGTGTATACCACAGCGGGAGTACACACAACACAACACAAAGGCAGGAATGTGTGTTTTATACTTCTTAACCATCCACAGCCTCTAATAAAGAGGCTGGCATGGATTGGGGGTTTTAGAAGTATTTGAAATGGTCGGTAACACCTACAAGAATATATAATGCACTTTGATGTTTCTTCACGTCCAATTTTCAGAGTCAGCTATACTTTTTTTTTTTTAAAAAAAGTAAACAGCACAAAGCATGATAAATGCACATATAATTATAATTTCTATCTATAAAGTTATATATAGACTTTCTGTTAACTAAAGTCAGGTTAATGGTAGTTGTTACAAAATGATGTTTTTCTGAAGGTTGAGGCTTTGGCATTACCTCCCTTTCCCAACAGAGTCTTGGCATTTTGAGGTTTTCAATCTCTCACTTCTACCAATAGCTCTATCTTTTGCTTATTAGGGATCCCGAGAGGATTTGATTTCTGCATTGACTTGTGGGAATATTACGTATTTTAATTAATAGGTCATTTTGTGGTTTTAGTGCTCTGCCCTCTGCCATCTGTTTCCTTATGACAAGTAAAGCACTTTTTACAAATTACCTAGTATCTTCCGAGACTTCTAATGGCTAACCATCTATATTTAAAGCGGAATAAATGTATCCACCCTCTGGAAGCCAAGGAGTACAGGCTGCAGAAGCCACAGATTTAACATGGAGTAAACTGCAATCGCACTTTTAAAGAAATTCAATAAGTAATTTTGATAATGGGTGGGATATATTTTGAAATAATTTTTTTTTTGGTTTTATGTTTCCGTGTGGAAAATAAGGAAGTCAGGTGATTAGGGCCTAGCAAAGGTCACGTCTTAGGTTAGTCCACTCCATAGAGTTACGATTATATTCCATGGGGCTGGGTGGGCCTAGAGTTCATAGGGCTGGGCTACTGTAGTTTACACGTGAATTTACAAACTATACCGTGCATCAGTGTTATTTGTCCACAAAGTTTTGAAGGATTGGAGTAAAGTAGTCAAACAGCATCGTACGGGTCAGTTCTGTCAGTATTGCAGCTTTCCCGGCTAGGCGACTGAGTCGTGAGGAAGACTGATGAGAAACAAGCCTTTCCTTTTCCGTGTTACAGAAGGACATTCAGTATCTTTGATTCGCAGAAGAATGATGTTTGTCCAGTGGCTGAGGCTCATGTCTCTGTGTGTGAGCTAAGACAATGCTCGAGTTTTTTTTAGATGTCACCTTTTGCTTTTGTTCACTTTCTCTGATACGCTGTACAATAACTTAATGTCAGCATTTGTTTTTCCTTAATAAAAAAAATCCAAAAAAATCTCCATGAAATTAAAAAAAAAAAAAGGCTCCCCACAAAAACAATTACATTTGGCCAGGCAGGACAGTGGTGTCTTACACCTTTAATCCCAGCACTCGGAAGGCAGAGCCAGGCAAATTTCTGTGAGTTCGAGGTCAGCCTGGTCTCAGAGCAAGGTCCACGACAGGCACCAAAACTGCACGGAGAAACCCTGTCTCTAAAAACAACACCACCACCAACAACAACAAAAATTACATTTGATAATGCTTTAAGCCTGCTTGTCTTGAAGTGTCATGTTAAAAGTCAGTCATTTGCATGTGACATGCCGAGCTCACAGAGTCTGAAGTAAGTTCATCTCGGCTCAGAAGAGTGCAGTGTGCATGTGGTGGTGCTTCTCCCACCACCTACCTCATGGCTAAGACCCCATGGGCTTTGTAATGAACCGGAGTCACCTGTGTGTGGTGTATTTAGTATGTACATTTGCAGTTGAGGTCCACAGGAAGGACACCGTTTCCTGGATCAAACCACAGAGTGTGAAATATTGCGCCCCTAATAACACACTCATTACTGTTAATGTCAGTAGGGGGAGTCTTCCCAACTTTGATTTAGTGAGAGCCTACAGCAAAGCCAGCTGTTACCACTTCTTAACTGCTTGTCAGGGAGGCCAGGAGAGATGCAGAGGCCCAAAAACATCTTTTCTCTGTATTTCTTCTTAAAATGAAGAGCTCCAACAGGTGTGTGATAGTGCCTGTGGAGGTCCTTTCGTATCTGCCATCCTTCAGCAGTTGAGTTCTGCAGGAGACTTGCATGGATCTGTAGCCCCATAAATAAGGACATTCATGCAGAAGGACTTTGGAGCTTGACTCCGTTCACCTCAAAAGGAGCATTTTTTTTCAAGCTCCCCACGAAGAATAATATGAAGCTAGAAGAGAGAGAAGGCCTAAGACATGTGGCTCCCTCCTTGTCACTTTCAGTATTACCGAACTAATTTTAAGCCATGTGCATTTTGATGGATGTCAGCTGCCTTTTTTGAACAGAGAAACCACTTGAAGCAAGTCCACGGGGAAGAAAGGATGTGGCTCTCATTTCTGCGATTTTTGTCATTTCTAGAGAGCATTAGTAAACACATGTGGTCGCCAAGGAGCTGACCACCCTTCCAAATCCTTTTGACACTACCCCGTGAGTACTAAGTGGAGATAATCTTAAAAAGTAGGGAAAGTTTAAGATCTTATCTTGAAGAAGGGGAGAAAGTCTCTTCCTCAGATGATTTATAACTTGAAACATGTTGTCGTGTTTTAGTAAACCCACTTTATTAATTCCATCCTTCTCTGTGGAAAATTAAAAGAAGATAAATGTGCTATTGCAGCCTCATCCTTTCTCAATAGCATATTGTGCTTACAATGGCGTGGTGGAGTCTTGGGGCTGGGTTAGTCATATAGAAAGCAGAGCCAAATTCTGAGTAAAACCTCTAATTGAATTACCTGCCGAGCACTGACAGACCAGCTTTCAGGACAGACAAAGCTCTGCTTTCCCCAGCAGAAGTAGGTCATGTTGAAGTCCGCCTCCTCGTAACTGTCCATCACTGGTTTTGACAACACTCTCAACCATGGGCCTCTGTTGGGCCCCTTTTCCTGCAGTTGAGGAGGAGCTGTTCCTGAAGCAAGAGAGTTCAAGCATTATCCTCCTGATTTAGAGAAAATTGATAGCAGATCAAGTTGAAGGGAAGTGCCTTTGAAATAGAAGTCCTGAGCATTTCTCTGTAGATTACCACATTCCTGCATGACTCTCCCTTTATTGTACTGGAAAAAGAAGATGGGAGCGTGGAAGTCACCTTTCTATAGCATTTGTCTTAGTCTGAAAAGTATTATTGGTTTTAACTTCGGGACAGGAATCAGAGTATGCCCTGAAAGAGTATATAGAGACCATTTATTTGCATGTGAAAAACAAAGAATAATGAGTTGTTATTCTCTCCTTTTTCTCTTACCCTGCCGCCTTATCTTACCTGCAGCCTCTGCAATCCCAGACAACGGAAGAAGGTCCTGCCTAAAACTCAAAGTCTTCGTGAGACCAACAAGTAAGTTCATTAGAACGAGCTTCCGAGGGTCCCTTCACTGCGCATGCTTTATCCTGTGGTCTGGTTCACAGCGGTACATTTTTTTTTTTTTTTAATGGTTTACTGTTAAATCTTGTGTGGTACCCGTTTTTGTAGACCCACATCCATGTTTCAGTTTTCATCGTATTTTTTTTCTCATTGTTCTCCATGATGCTTTTCGTTTTGTGTATGAAAGTACACAGCACTTGCTAACTTGTTGTTTCTTAGACTGTTGTACGGGCACAGCATATGGGAACAATGCCGGCATGTGGATACGTGCCATTGATTGTCAAACAATCTCTACATCCATAAAAGGAAACAATAGAGAGAAAGAAAAAAAAAAAAAGAAATGGGAGTTTGAAGGTGTCTTCACTAACATATTTGGCTGTTATCTCTATTTTTGTTATAGATAGCTGTATGAAAACTATAGGTGTTCATGACCGTGTTTTCGATGTTAACGACAAAGTAGAAAATTCATTAGAACCAGCAGGTTAGTATGCTTAGAGAATCTCTCCTTAACCAACGCATCTACCTCTGGACGCTTCCGTACTGTTTTTTTCCTTTCTTCCTCTCTGCATGTGTGCATGCTCCAGCCGTTTCTGCTTTTGCCCATTGCTGGCCGCCTGCTAATATGACTTACCTCCTACCTCATTCTCCCAGTATCTTTGTGTAGTGCATGCTAGATGGAATACGACTTTTCTTTCTCAGACGGGGGTCTCACTGGACGCAGTATTCTAATATGGAAACCCTACCCAAAAAATACTAAAATCTCACTGCCTTTTACCACATCCTCAGGGCGTGTTGGTGGACCACTGACTATAAAGGCCAGTTTTCAAACAAGACAGAAAATATTTCTCTTGTACATGTTTATGAAACTTCGTTCTTTTCCTTTTTTTTTTTAAATCGTATCTGAATCCGTGGATAAAAGTAGTAAAACCACTGCCCCAAACACTGACTCAACATCTTTAGTTCTCTCCAGAAATGTATGTGCATCAATGAAACCGATCTGAAAAATTGTATTTCATTTCAGTATTATTTATCCGGTTATTGATAGCAGTTTGGCCTGGAGACATATAATTGTGCTGCCACCACAAATATACACAGCAGCCCCTTGGGCCAGGAGCAAGCTTTGAGGACTAAGACAAAATAAGTTTTAAAGATATATATATATTTTTTTTTTTCTACTACTGATGTTCCTACTCAGACTTCCCCGTCAGTGTGAAAAAAGTAGAGGCCGCAAGAATATTCATTCATTTAACCACTTACAGTGTAGCCTACTGTAGATAGTGTAGACTGGGACAAGCCATTTATTTGCTTATAAATTTCATCTCAATGCAACCAGACCCGTTGTGGTGGGTAGCAGGTCTCTAGCCACTCCGTGGAGGACCCTGTCTTCCTTTAGTCCACCCACCTATGTAGATCTTAACAGTTTTCTTTATCCATCTCCCTCATGACCGTCTTAGAGCTAAAGAGAAATAAAATCATTTCCTCTTCACAAAGAGATTGAGCCCCCTTATGTAAATGATAAGGTTCCGTTTGTTCTGTTTTTTGTTTTTGTTTTTTTTTTTTTCTTTTTTGTAGGACTTTTTTTTCCTTACGGTTCTAGGAACTAAAGGGCGTTACAGTCCCCTTCATCCTTGGAGTATTGTCCTAGGGATAACAGTGAATGAGCCTTAGGGAAACATACCCTGAGTAAGTGCCCTGTCTCCGTAGGTACAGCGTTAGCCCTGTAGCTGGCTGCCTGGAAGAGTTAGGGGTTTCCTAAGCACTCTAGTCTTTTTTGAGGCAGGCATCTCTCACCCAGAGTGCAAATGAGAGGTGTGTACAAGTAGCTTTCAGAGGCCTTAGTGGCTCCCCCGGGATCAGTTCCCCACCACCACCCCTGCTTTAGAAAGTAGCAAGAAGTGAGTGCTGACATGGAGGCATTTTAATTGTGTCCTGAAAAACTGGAAGCATTACTGTGACTTTTCAAGGCACCAGACTTCAAGCTTGAGGATATGACTACCATAGGGACAACAAGTTAAACAGGAGCTCTTTCAAAACCACAGAATTTACATTCTTCTTCCCATGGCCAAGGAATCCTGCCCAAGCTACTCAGCTTGTCAGACTTAATATCCTTAGCTCCCAATGTTAGGATAATAGGAGTAGGCTCTTCCCTCTACTAGAGGTATAGATGTTCAGAGAAAACACTTAACTCCTAGTTTCACTAGGAAGTCATGACTAGAATGAGCAACAGGTTAAGTCTGTTGTAAACTTGCTCAGGACTATAGTTTTGATATATATTTCCCATGATCATATTTCCTAGGTAAAGCCAATCACCTCTCTAGTGAGGAGGAGCCTCTCTAGAGTCTCAAGGGATTTCATGTTTTGGTTTTTCTTTTTCTTTCTTTCTTTTTTTCTGGTAATGAAGAAGAACACTGAAGACTATTCTGTTACTAAGGAAGTCAACTTTGAATTCAACTAATGATAAAATGGAAATGTTAAGAACTCTCCTACAGAAGCATTCGTCAGTGTCTTCTAAGACACAAGGTCTTTCTCACACAGAACTTGGAATTCGCAGTGGCCCCAAATCAGTGAACATATACCTGATAGAAGTTTGAAAAGCTTAGCAGAATGTAGTTTAGTGTGTGTGTGTGTGTGTGTGTGTGTGTGTGTGTGTGTGTGTGTGTGTGTGTGAAGAGATTGCTGGCAAGTGTCCTCACTAACATGGTAAGAGGGAGTTGAGCCTCAGTGCCTGGCAGTATGAATATGGTAACAGATTTGAGTGTTTCTCCTTATTTCCTAGAAAATTAGTCAGTCACACTTGAAGTTGTTTACTGCTGTGTTGACTGTTGAATTTAAGAAATGATCTCCTTTAGCCAACCCTAGATGTACATACGGGCTCTAGAGAGCCAGTGAGTCTGAAAGGATTCTACTGCATGTTCTCAGCCATGTGTACTAATTCACCTGTCTATGGAATGCATTTGTCTTTTTTTGTTTGCTTGCACACTCTGCCTGCCAGTTTCCTACCTTCAGGGATGCAGGATGATCTCAGGGCAGACATATGCCACATTACATGCTCCAAAATACCATTAGTGTTCTCAGTTAACCACTGAAACCCCTGTGTGGTGGAATCCTATCACAAAGAGGCAAGGCTCGATTTGGCTTCTAAAGAGGAACTTTTTCTTCCACCAAGCCACACTCATTATTACAAGTACTGATAATCTCTCCTATGTAGGTTTAATTTCCATTCGGGTAGATTTTACTTGGGAATTTCAACTTAGCATTCTGAAATTTCCCCAAGTTATCTAGATGATAACCAGTTTCTCATTAACTGCCATGGGTAAGGGGTATGGGTGAGGGAGGTGATGTATAGAATTCCCCATCAGAGACTGTTTTAATCAAAGCATAACTTGTAGAATCCTGACTGGTCAACACCATGTTGTAGAAACAAAAGCATGCAGTGTATTTTCCCATTTGAGGGAAACACAGGAGAGTGAGACTCTCCCCAGTAAGAAAAAGTACCCTTATGATGATATGCCCAGTAGGTGCATACACATGAGGTTAAAGGAATGGACCACACCGCTCACAGAAGTGCTAATGCCAGAGGTGATCCAGGATGCAAGATTTGAAAGGTGCAATCAGACTTACACTTCACTTAGAAGGAAACCAATGTCTTCCTTCTTGTGAACATCAGTTATTCTGCGAGGTTCTTTCACTGTGCCTTGTGCTGAGTGAGTGTGGAATAGTGGCTACCCTTTGCTGAGCCCCTGAAATTGGTGGGAAGCAGGGGAGCACAGCTTGGCATACTTGCCCGGAGTACAGAAAGGCAGCGTGGGTATCCTTAAACAATATATTTCCAAGCTTCACAAGGTGAAAGATTGAGTAATGGGTTATTGAGAAAAGGGTGGAGAAGAACCCCAGTAGGTGATGTAATTTTGGGTGTATAAATATAAGTGATGTTTCCAAATGAGCTGTGGAATCCTCAGGGTTTATGGTTCTTTTATAATTAAGCCTGAAGTGCTCCATTGTTTTGATTGACACCATATTGGTGCTCTTAAGAATGTGATTTGGATTTTAATTTCAGGGCTATTAAGGGCCTTTACTTCTGCCTCCTGTTAACTACAGATTTAATTAATGCATTAGCAAGGCTGAAAAGAGTAAAGAAAAGATGAGGGCCCGCACATACTGGGCTACACTGTGTGGGATTTGCCTTCCCATTCTTGCTTCCTAACCTTTTCTAGTCTCCTAAGCCAAAAGCAATCTATCCAGGTTTGCTCAAGTCCAGGGAAGGAGAAGAAATTAAACAAAGGGCTGTAGGCTCCTAGATGAAGACCTGCTGAAATAGGAGCCCTCCGGGGCAGAAGACTTAATTCTGAGAAGTCATGTTTCTTAGTTCACATGGGACATGAATGAGATGAACAGAAACTTCCAAAAAGTGTGAGCCAAAAAAAAAAAAAAAAAAGAGAGAGAGAGAGAGAGAGAGAGAGAGAGAGAGAGAGAGAGAGAGAGAGAGAGAGATCCCTTTAGGACAAATAATAGAATGTGTGACTCACCCCTGTAAGAAAAAGGACCCTTAATGTGACGTGTGTAGAAGATGACTCACATGAGGTTAAAATAATGGGCAATTAATCTATTAGGAGACACCCAGTGGGTCAGTGGAGGATGTTAGGGATTGTCTTGAGGGGTCTACCTAATTGAGGACAATTACTGGTGTCTCACTTGTTACTGTTCTCTCTGATTAACCAGTCATCAAATCCCGAGTAGCAATTCTTGTGTTCCCATGGGAAGTCCCCCTGATGCTGAAATGAAATCTGCTCAGAGGCCAACTGTCAGCTCCAGAAACATGTTCAGAGGTCATCTGGGCTAAAAGCATAAGCTAGGCCAGATGGGAGGAAGGAGATGGGCCACATTAGAGAATAGCATGGCTCATGGGCAAGCCTCCAATCTATCTTTGGGCACTAATTACTGCAAAGTTCCCATTTCGAAGTTAAGCCTGTTAATCATGCAGATCAGGGAGGCTATCCAAAGTCAGAGGCAGCCTCGTAGAACACTTTATAGCTAAATAAAAGAAGCTTAACTCACTTAATCCATTTTATTTAGAGGAAAATTTGCATCCACACTGATAATTTATGTGCCAAGCTTCAGCCTGATAAAAATAAGAATAGTCAAGTTCAAGTAATTTAATCTGGGAGATGCAGGGCCCGTAATGGAAATAGCACCATAATTGATTCCTAATTGTAGGCAGCCCAGTGGGTACAGGATTTCTGAAGTTTACTGGGTATTATATATAGTTTATTTAAAATACTGTTGTTTTGGCATTTAATTTTTCACATTTGAAAATGCGTGTAGGCACCGAACCACCAAACATTCAACACTAATCCTGTGAAATGCCTAAAACGAAAGAAATGAGCAGCCCCGTCTGCTTAACCACTAATATGCCCACATAACTCTCTCTCCTTCCCCTCCAGTACATGGCTTTCCTCCCCACGGCCCTGCAGACTTAGAGGGACCTTTCCTACCTTAGCAAGTTTTGTGCAAAGTACATCTGACTGGTAGCAAAGTCAAAAGGAGCTTATGCAGCAAATATTATACTGGTTGCACAGTTCCCCCCCCCCAATTTTAAGAGAGAGTATAAATATTGTGAAGGAAGTCCAATTTCCCCTGCCTCTCCTTTGTTTGCTGTAAATAATGAGTGATTATGCAGACATGAAAGTCAATGGTGCCACAGGGTTCATTACCCTACTTTGCAGAGGGTGGCGAGGTCTGCTAACAGCAGGCTGCTGCAAGAGAGTTATTAAGGATGTGAAATCTCATTGGAATGTGTGCTTTCTGTTTGAACAGATGACACCGTACATGAGTCAGCCGAGCCATCCCGCGGCGAGAACGCGGCACAAACGCCCAGGATCCCCAGCCGCCTTTTGGCAATCCTACTCTTGCTCCTGGCGATGCTTTTGACATTATAGCACCGTCTCCTCTCGTCACCTGTCATGGAAAACATCAGGGTCTTGGAACACCAGAGATCCACCTAACTGCTCATCCCAAGAAGGGACTTGTTATTGGTTTTTGGCAGATGTCAGATTTTTTTTTTTGTTTTGTTTTCTTTCCTCCAGCCTGATTTCTAAGCAACAACCTGGGGTTGTTGGGGGCTAAACTAGTCACTGCCCTCCTTCGCCACGCCCCATCCCCAGCCCTGGTCCTTGACTTCTCTCACCCCTTCCAGATTAAATGGACTCCAGATGAAAATGCCAAATTGTCAGTAGTGGGGCTTCCCCCCCTGTGCGTTCTCCTCCAGAACTCACCGCTGTAAGCTCAGGGTGTCGACGACGGTATGCAGATAAGGAAGAATTGTGGCCGATGCTGCCAGCCGTGGCCTGGCTGAGAGGGTGTCCCTCTCCTACAGTACTTATGCCTTCTCGAATTAAGGACAGGAAGGTGATTGTGTGGAGCATTATGTTGGCATGTCAGGTCCAGAGGGGCAGAATTAAGCTGAGACATACTAGTGCACCATATCCTCTAGGACTGTAGGAATGAGCAGGCTTCTCAAAGGTTCAGATACTAGTTTTTGTTTTTATCAGATATGACTGTCTTAAAGCGTTCTTGCCAGCAAAACGTGTGCTGTGTCGAAGAAGCTTTTTTTCTCCCAGAAGGAGGGTTGGATGCAGGGATGCTAATGCAGAAGAAGTGTATATTGAGAAAACTATCTGTTGCTGGGGGTGTGAGTGCCTCTAACTTTTTAGTGACTGGGCAGCGCACACCTGATTTTTTTTTTCCTTTGAATACAGATCACCATGGTGCTACAACTTTTCTTTTTCTTTTTAGGAGCTCAAAGAGGCATTTTTATGAATAAAGTGACCTTCCCCGAGGCTGACAAGCCAGGGTTGATGAGTAGAGAGTGGAATAGCTTTGGCTGCTCCTCTGGGGACAATGTGTAGAAAGGAAGGAAGTCCTGTGGCCAGAGGAGATGCGATTTGGCTTTGCTGGAGCTCCCGTGTGCTGTGGCCTTTCCCCTACTCCCACCCCGATGCCCATGGTCTGCTCCATGCTCCGTGATCACAGGGGACTCAGACACAAACCTTGTCACCAGGAGAGTCAGTCAGCACTACTTGGGAGGGCTAAAGGGAAATTTGGAATAGAAATTCCAAAGTTTGGAATAAAAATTCAAGCATTGATTTTTTTATATTCTTTCCCTTTCTGACACAGCCTAAAGCGTAGGGGGAAACATGTGTTTATCTGTGGGAGATAAACAAGATGGAGTCCCAAAGACTTTGACAAAATATTTTTTTAAAAAATCCACTAGAATAGAAAATACATTATTTAGATATACTTTATGCTGAGAGTGAGTATATATGCTTGTCCTATTTAAACTTGTGAGAAAAAGTGGTATCCCTTGATACATTTAGAAACATGGGGGTTATCTTGTTTCATAGTTAGGGTTGGGGCAGAAGGAGAATGGACACAGGATGACCCTGTTTAAAGAACCTTAGCATGGCCAAGGAGGTGGTCCCAGCTGATGACCAGGAAACATAAGCTGTGGGGTTTCTCCTGGTGGGGTGTCATGAACTCTAAATCCCAAAACCTAGACAGGGAAAAGTGTCAGCCCAATAGGAAGGTGATCTAGCCTTGTTTTGCTATTGCACGACATCAATAGAAACCATGCCTTTGTAAACAAGCAAGTCAGTAAATGCAATGATCATGTAATGTGGAAAATTGAAAGCATTCCAGAAAAAAAAAAAAGGATTTTTTATATATTCGTTTTTAAGATATATATGAAAAAAAAAAAGGAGTTCACATTATAGATGGACTTCATGAATCAGAAATTGCTTAGAATTGTGAGTAGTTTCAAATTAGAAAAATATGTGAATGGAAGGCAGCTGTGAACGTACTGCACCCTAGAGAGTTGTACACACATTGGAATGTGAGCTGGGCTTACCTGGTCCCTTTGGAGTGGAGACAGCTGGAGTCTGCTCTTGCTTGAACCATCTGAGTGGGGTTGCCAGCCTCAAAGATGTTGTCAGTTTCTTTCTCCACCATCTAAGACTTCTCTGGAGTGGCCGAGTCTCATCACAGAAGGCACCCACCGTTTCACTGATACAAAACTTCAAAGCATTGGATTCCTTTACCTTTATTTATATGCTCGACACTCTCAGTAATATCCAGGTATCTTCTGTTTATTAATAGTTACAGGTTTGTGGGTTTTAGTGGGGTTTCAGGAAGGGGACAAAAAATCCCTTCTAAGATGGATTGATAGAACCAAAATAATAATGCATGTACTACAACCAAGGACACCAAGTGATCCTGTAATAATTCCAGTTAGTCCTAAGGGCATTAGCAGTTCTAATGTCGTTTTAGAAATGGTGAATTCTGTGGTTCTTCTAGCATTTGTCTCTAACAAATGATGAAATAATTACTCATGGCCCTCTCTGCCACTGTCTCTCATCTTTCACTGTGCAATTAGACCCTTTTACGTCACTGTCATTGCCGCCACAGATTACGTTAAAAAAAAAAAAAAAAGCAGAACTATCCACACCAGTAGACAATATGCTTTTCTACCTGTAAGTGACATAATCATAGCTAACGCACTTGTGTGGCGTTTTCAAGACGATTGGTGCCAGGCAGTTTTGATCTTGTCCAGAAAGCGCTGGTGGCCTTTTGTGGTGTTGTTACAATCCTCTGTGGGCTTAGGATGTCTGTGCATCTTGGTAGTGGGTTTAACTTTAAAAACAATTCAAGAGCATGAAGGGAAGCCTTGGAGTCCCCCTCAGCCCCAGTTGGTCAAACCCCGGCGACCTTTGCCCTTGGTTGCCAAGGCCTTTGCAAAGTGAAGCAGGGAATAAAGATCTGTCTGTTTAGTGGATACTGTGTATCCTTTAATAGACCAGGTAACAGTCCGTGGTAGTTTTAGACTATTGTTTTGTACTGTACTTTCTTGGGTGGCAGAGGAAAGAAAAGTTAAAATGTTAAAAAAAGAAAAAACAACAAAAAAAAAAAAACAAAAAAAACAACTGCGTTCTTTAATTCTGTATTATTAGCAACCTCTGTTGTATATAGTGTTTGATAATAAAGTATTAATTTGATTCTTATGTCTTTTGTAAGTGAGAACAATAGACTTTCAGGATACAAAACATGCATTGAGGCTTTGAAACATCCAATGTATACATGGCTGAGAAGTCACGTGACTGGAACACTGCTCCATACTGGACTCATGTGATCATTGCCCACTCAAACCTTACAGCTCCATCGCCTTGGGACCGAAACAACAGGACTGCTTTGATGGATACTTTGTCCTCAGTGTTTCCTAGGTCTGATGTGGAGCTCTGTGGCCCTTTCCCCGACCCCAAGCATGTGGTTTGAAGAGGTTTAGAGAACTCTGGTTCTGTGTTTTGGTTTGGTTTTCTGTTTGTCATCTCCCCCCCCCCCCCCCAGGAAGTCTTGTCAGCATCCAGTGCGGCTCAGACTCAGGATGGTTGCAGGCCAGTCCCTTTAGGAAGGCTCAGTGGGGCCGGTTTCCTCTCTGTGTCCTTGTGCAAGGAAGAGTCACAGTACCTGTGGGCGTTCAGGGACTCTGTTTTTCTCCTGTGCCTTAGCAACGGCTGCAGCCATTTTTATTCGTTTCACGAACTTAGGAAAACCGTTTTCAACTCCTCCTTTTCCATTCATTGCTCTCAGAGCTGTGGTCACCAGCTTTTCTTTGGAAAACTGCCTCCACCAACACCCCCGTTTGCCTGCCCCCCTTTCTCTCTTTTTTTCCCCTTGCCTTCCTCCTGCATTTTGTTGCGCCCCCAGAGCCGTGAATGGGCAGGTCTGTCTCTGGTTTGGCATCACTGAGTTGTTCCCATGCATTTGCCCCAGAGCTGCTCGGATGTGAGACAAATCTCCCTACAATGGACTCGCTCCCATTGTTTGTACAGTGTAATAGATGCTGGCATGTTGGAGGTTACCCATGAGTCAAAGTCCGTTCTCCATGCTTCCTCTTGACACCCCATTGAAGCCACTCATTGTCTGTGCGTCTGGGTGTGAAGTCCAGCTCCATGTGACCCTGTGCTTGTACTCCCTGCTTCGCAGTCCTTTGCACTTTCATCGAGTGCTGTTTTGAAATGCTGACATTATATAAACGTAAAAGAAAATGTAACAAAAAAAAAATTAAAACACACACATGCAAATCCATACGATCTGTATTTGTATATACACGTGTCCTTACAAGTATACCTAAATAAAAATTAAAGATTTTCATCCTTTTAATTGGATCCCTCCTTCTCCTTTCTTCCTTGAATGACGCCTTAATTTTAGGGACTAATTGTACTTACTCTACTGATTTTTAAAAATACCTCTATGGGCAGGAAAGATAATATGACAAATGCAAGAGAAGGTATGGGAAGATCCAAGAAGGCAGGGTAAAACGAGGCACATTTATTCTGGTGAGAAAATGATGCAGTTTCGGCCTTGTCTGTATTTGAGCCTTAAAACAGGCACTATGACGAGCCTTGCACCCTACGTGACGTAGGTACATCAGGAGTATACACATTCTGTTTTTTATTACTCATATTTTTCTATCCCGCCAAGAAAAAGGCCAACTAAGCATTTTTCTAGCAGCCATCTTCCACTTTAGAAGAAGCACTAGAAGTAATCCTTTCTGTACAGCCAAAACCTCGATTCTCATCATCAAGGAAGAATTAACTTACATGGTATGACCATGGCAAATGGCATGGTATCTCTAGGACTCTGTTTACTTATCCGAATGTGAAGACATTGTAGACATGACTTGTCGCTGTCCTTTTACTTTTTTGCCCATTGGGCAGTGTACAGCCTACTTTGCAGCTGAGTGATAAGTATTTTTGTCTTTGAGGAATACATTGATAAAAAAAAGACAGTTACAAAATTCCATCTGTAGAGTGAAAACCAGCAAATACATGACATAATAGATACCTCATGTGCTTCATAACTTGGCTTTAATGATCTGATATTCATATTATGCCCACAGAGACCTTCCTACTGTAATTGTTTGGTGGGGCACTAAACACTAATAATTTAGTGTAACTTTTTTTGTAACCAAGAGTGGCAGTATTATACAATGAAAAACAACACACATTGTTTATAACAAGATGAACTGGACTACGTATGTGACATTTCTAACCAGAACAGCATCACATTATCATTGCCATCTTCTCCATCATCCTCCAAAGCATTGAAGCAATCATGACATTGTTTTCAGTCTGTGCTGTGGGGAATGATCTTCACAGTCTGGACCTTCAAATTCTACAACGTGAGGCCAACTTTACATGGAAACTTAGCAATAATAGTGTATAGGTAAGAGTGTAAAATTTAGGTCTTTATGCCATGCACAAAAAGGTAGATTTTTTTTTAATTTTGTTTTGTGTATTGAGTGGGTGAGGAAAGTTGGGAATTTTAAGATTAGAAACTCTAAGGAAATCATCTAAACAATAGTCAAAATGAGATTAGAATTGTGTTACCAAATTGAAAAGCCACTTTAGGCTTTTAAGAGAGATGAGGTTATGAAGTGACTTTTCATGGTTGCCATAAAGCTGCCTATGGACATGAGAGAACCCAAAGACAATTATGAGTGTTGCTAAATGCATTTTGAATATGTTGGTCTACAGAAATTGTCATTTCTTCCCCTGAGGATATAGGGGCAGTGAAAGAGATGACAATTTCAGATTCCACTTTATAGAAATCTTACAGCTCCTCCTGAATCCAAGGTTATGTCTACATTAAACAGTCCAGATTCTCAGTGAAGGTAGAGGCTACGCTCACATGGCACACACACAAACATGGCACACAAGCATACACACACATGGTTAAGGGAGCTAAGCACAGGATGAAATCTGCAGACTGATGGGCAATTTGATCATAGCTGTGAGCTTCCGATGAGGAGACTGTTCTCAGCAGAGTGCTAGCCACACTAATGATAAAGCAAGCTGGAGCAGATCCGATGGGCCATTGCACAGTGTCACAGGAACCTCACTTAGTTTTGGCAACAACACATTTGGAATTTGTGGTCATCCCAGGTGCTGAAAATAAAGTATCACAGGGGACATTTAGTATCTAGTTTGCCATGTGTTTTGTGAATAAAACACATATGTATTAGAATCTCAGATCTCATAGGAATACATAGTAAATATAGGTGCTATAAAAATTCAAGTATTTCTGAGAAATGGTTCATTGATCACAACAGTTCCATGGGAACTGTTTGCAAAACAGCTTCTTAGAGATTTTTTTTTTTTTTTTTTGCAAATCTTAGTTTCATGTTCAGCTAATAATATCACAATCCTTTAAGAAAGAACGGTAAAACTGCTGTGGAAAGCATTCTGTTGTCCCTTTGGAAAAGAGATATTCCAAAAATCATAAATAACTAATCAGACCAGTATTGTCTGTCAGTTTTTAGTGTGATACATTCCATTTTATTAAGTTGTTCCTTGGCTAATACATGCATGTGCCTATTTTTAAGATGGAGCTATTACGGCTTGACTCTGAGTGGTGAAGCTGTATTACTTCTGTCCCTTGCTTAAAATACAGACAATAAGGGAATGCCTCGGATTTAAGAAGATGAAGAAAAAGATGGGGAATTTGCATTGTACAGGAAACCATCAAAGGCTTTACCAAATGTGTAGTTAGTGTGCAGACTCATGAAAAACTTAGTACCTAGTTACAAATCCTGGGTTCACTGTGCAAATAGTATTTCCAGGTCAGCCTTCACTCTCCTTCCTGCTTCCAAGCAGAATGCAGGTTTTTGTTTTTGTTTTTTTCCCCTTTCATGTGGCATTTCTGGACTCACTCCTTAGGACCAAGGAGAAGAAATAGTAATAGTGGCCTCATGTTCAACCTGCCCCAACATAAGGAATCATTTGTTATCTTCATCACAGGTTGCTGCTCTCTTTTCAAAGGCCTCTGCACACACTGAAAGGGAAGCATGATTTCATTGCTTATATAAAATATCCCCCTGTTCATTCTGAGCATGCTATGAGCTCTGCCATATTGCAGCCAATGGCAGCACTATTAGTACCAAAGCTGAAGGCCAGTGAATGATAGGAAAAGAAAGAAAAGAAAAGAAAAGAAAAGAGAAAAGCAATCCCTGCTAGTTTCTCTTCTTGTCATTTGCTGAGAGCTTTTGGTTTTTTGTTGTTATGGTTTTGTTTGGTTTGGTTGGTCTTTAGTTGAACAGGAGGGGTGTGTGTGTGTGTGTGTGTGTGTGTGTGTGTGTGTGTGTGTGTGTGCCATCCATGAGAGAACCCTTCCTAACCACAGGCCACATCATAAGAGCTGAGACAAAGACACCAACCGGTGCCAGAGCTAAAGCAGGGGGATCAGCAGACCTGACCGACCATTTGGTGTAAAAGCACCACCTCAAGGATGCTGTCAATCAATGTTAATCAGAAGAATTCAATCTAGTGGGTGGTTCTCTGAGTCAATAATGCGCTTTGAAATACCCTGGATTTCCATCGTGATTATTCAAGCAAGAACTTCATGTTACTTGGTAACACACGGATGCTTGTCAATCCTGTCAAGAACACAAAGAGAGGGACAGGGGAAAAACATCTCAAAGAGATATGACAATGGGAAAATAGAACAAAATATTTTTGCCTGCTGTTTTGTTCACAAGTACCAGGTGCTTCCTCAAACTGCATGTACATGGGTTTGAAATATGGGCACCCACTGCCATTTTCTTTGCCTTAAACCCATGAAACAACACCCCAAAACAAGAGAAAGAACAAGTTTATTTCCACACACATCCCTGAAAGTGAATTTTATCATCACTCTTTTTTTGTGTGTCTGTTCAAAGCCTGCTTTTTTTTTTCTTCTTTGACCCCTTCCATGTGCTAGGAAAGGCCCTGTGATTTGTGTAGCAGAGTGTGACAAGTACCTCCTCTGAAATATGTGTTCTGCTTTACTAGATCGAGACACATTTTCTACAGCAGAGAGAACAGGACAATCTGTGTCTTTCTTTATTTTTTACTAAAGACAGTGTGCCAGCCCGAAAGCCGACTCCATTTATTTCTCCTGCGGGGAGCCGGCGTGTTCCTTCTGGAAGATGCAGGTACTTAAAATAGTAATAGGCTTTGTGGTTTATAGAGAGTATTTCATCCCGAGATCTCAAAGGCATGAAGAATAAAATATAAACCAATGGCTCTTTCCAGCAAGCTTGGAAGAATTAACTGGAAAGGGTGGGTTGTCATCTCCCCTCCCTAGAGGAACAGAGCCCTGCAAACTGCTTTACCCAGGTAGCTCTGGGAAAGAAGGACAAGAAAGTTCACCTAGGATTTGGACAGGGGTCCCAGTCTGTTACTCCCCATCCCTAAGAACTTAAAAGCCAGGGCTGAAAGAAAAACAAATGACATGTTTATCCCTTTTTAAAGGAAATTTCCAAAGCCCTGCAATCGGGAGAAAGGGACTGGGCAGCTTTCCAAATACTTTTTATTTGTGAGTCAGTGGTTTACCACAGAAGTTTACTCTTCAATGTAACTTTCTTCTCTAATTTCTCAAGTCATCACATGCCCTTAGGATGTATTCAAATTTATCTCTAAAAGTTGGGAAACGTTTAATTAATCCTAGGTATCTAGACAGAATTCAGGACTCATGTAGAAATCAATATCTGGATACACAAGAGCTGTATATAAAACACTGTAGTGTTTTTATGAAACCACAGGCATCCTCCTGCATACTGTAAATCATATCTATACTCCTTACAATAGCTAACGCAATGTAAGTGCTCTGTAAATAGTTCTTGTGCTGTGTGGGAATAATGACAAGCAAAAAGTCTGCATTGTTAGTACAGATGCATTTCCAAACAGTGGCTGGTTGAATGCATAGGTGCCAAACCTGAGGAGAAGGGAAAACCAACTCTACTCTGTACTGTCACTTCCTTCAGGTGTTTGCCCCACCACCACCACCACCACCACCCCATCATACCACATAAACACACTCAGACTTTTTTACATTCTCTAGTTTTATGTATTCATAGCAGCTTTTTTTTATCGAGGCATTGTCTGTTCTGAGCAATGTGGCATTTGAAAGGACACTGGGAATCATGTTAGACATATTTGAAATCAGTCTGATAACATCTAGAGCCATAGGGCAAAAATGTGGCAGTTAAAAGAAATCATGCTGGGGGACAGCCAGCCAAGCACGACAATATTCACATATCTGACCACACTGTAGAGACTTCCCAGAGCTCAGCTGCACAGGGAAACCATCTGCTCTGGCAGAAGCATCACTTGGCATTAGGGACCCTTGGTGTCTTTCCTTCAATTATGCTTATTCCCTACCCAGAGAGTGACCCAATGTTCCAAGGCCATTATTAGAATTAACCTCTTTTGACTGGTGTAGCTGGCGCGGCATGGAAGTGTATGACTCTGAGGCTGAAGGACTAGAGCCCATACCTTCAAAAGTCTAACCAGTGTGCAATTAAAGATTCTTCAGAGATGACCAAAATTCTTCTTAGTTTAGGAATTCCTTATATTCTCATTCTTCAGGGTTCCATTAGTCTGGACTTGGAGCTGGCATAAATTGCACACCCTTGGTTCACTTCTGGTTCTGATTTTGAGGTTACCATGAATTAGAGTGGGGCCTCCATTCTGAGTGGTTTCTGCCTTTCCTTAGACCCTGTCAGTATTCAACAAAGCGAGTTAATCTCCCTGATAAGTGGCAGCTCTGCCCCTTGTAACTGGCATGGAATCAATTTTTTTTTAACTTGACTTGAAAGGTGAAGAGAGGATCAGGAATTCAGTACTAGCAAGTGCATTCATTAGCAAACTGAACCAGTTTTCGCTGGAATCTGTTTGGCTGTCCTCATCTTAGTCTACCCTACCTGCCCCCCCAACCCCAACCCCCTTGCTGCCTCTGTCTCTCTTCCTTTTATCATCGATCCTGCCCACAAGACTTATTGTGTACTCAGTCTACTGGGAACATCAGCCTCCTTTACTTGGCTATTCAAAGCAGACACACATACCATACTTCTCTGGCCCAATTCTGACAGCACCATGGAAAGAGAAAGTTAGGCTCTCCTGCTATTGACAAACACCCCGTAGAATGAGATGAAGAAGCAGAAGACAGACATGAAATAAGCAAAGGTAACTGACATAATGACAACAAGTTACATAAACATAATCTTCCAGAGGCAGTGTCCCAAACTGTAGCACAAATGTTAGAAGGTCTTGTTAGTAAAATCAAACCTGAGGCCAGTTATTGGGGTGAATGCTGGAAGATCAGAGAAACAGAACAAGCCACAGCTGCCTCCTCAGCTGATCCTGTTTCCTCAGACTGGAAGCCTCTGAGTCCTCATCTGGAATGAATCTCAACTGAACTGCTGCTCAAAAGCCTAAAAGCTTAACCAGCCCCAGTTTCTGATTTTCACGCCTTATATATGTTTCTGCTTTCTGCCATCACTACATGGGATTAAAGGCTCACTCCTTGGGATTAAAGGTGTGAGTCACCATGCCTGGCTGTTTCCAGTGTGGCTTTAAACTCACAGAGATCCAGATGGATCTCTGCCTCCCAAGTGATAGGATTAAAGGTGTGTGTGCCACCACTTTCTGGCCTCTATATCTAGTGGCTGTTCTGTTCTCTGACCCCAGATAAGTTGATTAGGGTACACAATATTTTGGAGAACACAATACCACCACACCAAACCAAATAAAAAATAAGGAAAAGACTTGCCAGGAAGGAATTGATATGCTATTCTTTTCTTCCTTCCTTCCTTCTTTTCTTTCTTTCTTTCTTTTTTGGTTTTGGTTTTGGTTTTTTGAGAAAGGATTCATCTGTGTAATAGCCCTGGCCATCCTATAACTTATTCTGTAGACCAGGCTGCACTCTAACTCATAGACATTCACCTGCCTCTGCCTCCTGAGTACTGGGATTAAAGGCGTGCACCACCACACTTGGCTAACACACATTTTGTTTTGTTTTTAATTTTTCTTTCTTTTTTTGGGGGGTGGTGGTTTAGAGACAGGGTTTCTCTGTGTAGCTTTGTGCCTTTCCTGGAACTCGCTTTGTAGACCAGGCTGGCCTCCAACTCACAGAGATCCACCTGCCTCTGCCTCCCGAGTGCTGGGATTAAAGGTGTGCGCCACCACCACCCGGCCACACATTTTTTTTTATGGGAGATTTACAAAAGCAAAAGTTGAGTTTTCAATCACTGTAGTGTTTTCTGGGCTTCTGTCTAAGCTCCTCTGTCTTCATATACATGGGCAGATGAGCAGGAACAGATAAAAGTGGGGCTTAAGTGGTGGGTGACAGTTCATGCTGGCACAGGTCTCTGTGCCAGCACAAACTTGTACTTGGTGTTCCATGTTTGTGCTTCTAGAATCATGTCTGTGGTCCCAGAATGTTGGTGCCCTGGTAATTTGTAGACAGTCGATTCTGCTGGAGAAATACACCAGGGAGACTGAAGCATAGTCATGCAGTGCGCCTGTGATTGCTCTGAGGGGAGCAGGGGATGCCACCATGCCTGTTTCCACCTCTCTCCTCCCCGTATCTGTGTTACCTGTTCCAGACCTTGAGAAGCACACAGTGGAGGGGGAGGAGTTTGAAGGGAGGTGTCTAGCTTCCCATGTTGAAAAAAGCGGGAATCTCTCTGAAAACCAGAAAGCAAATTCATCTCACCAACAGCTTGTCCCTGGGTTTTATTCCTTCCTACCAAGGAAAGCAACTCCAGTACATTAGAAAGACTTGGAGAGGGAGGTCATAGCAGCTCCTCATCTTAAAATAAAGTTTAACTTTCATATCATATCATATTGGATTGCTGACTTTGCTATAACTTTTTAGTTGTTATTTTGGGTTTTTGTGTGTTTGTTTGTTTTGTTTTGTTTTTTGTTTTTCAAGACAAGGTATCTTTGTGTAGCCTTGGCTGTCCTGGAACTCGCTGTCCTGGAACTCACTCTGTACAGCAGGCTGGCCTCTAACTCATAGAGATCCACCTGCCTCTGCCTCCGGAGTGCTGGGATTAAGGGCATGTGCCATCGTGCCCAGATGGTTGTTTTTCGTTTGTTTGTTTGTTTTGTTTTGTTTTAATGAAAAGAAAAATCTAGAAAGGGGAAAGGGGAAAATGAAACCTACTAATTGTATGTCTTAGAACCCGGAATCCTCAAGAATTCCCCCATTGACAAGTAAATGATATCAAACCGTATGTAAATGTCAATCAATGTCACTTCACCCAAAACTACCCACAGCGAAAGGAACATAAATATCGCATAATGGAAGCAGCACTTACAACACCCCACCACTGATGCTAAGCCCAGTGGACATTTTAGTAGGAGGCTGGCCCCACCCAGGAAAAACTCCACGTTGAGCTTGTTCACATGAGCTAGAAAGTTTGCCATCTGGTCTACTTGGGGAAGTATAATGAAGCTGTTGGAAGCTATGTAATATGCTGGTCATTTCATCTATGGGCTAGTTGACTGGACAGAGAATGGGCACCTGACAGAAAGGCAAGCAATAACAGAGGTCAGCAGCCTCTATTGTGTTCTAACAAGGAGACAAATGTCTCTCCTCCTATGAGGAACTATTGGGGACCATGCTATGCCCCTCTTAAGAGGTAATATGAGTAGAGTGAGTCAGGAGACATCGGAACGAGTGAAAACAGAGCAGGTCTGCATCGTGATCCCCGATACATCTCTCTGGCAAAGCCTTGCACCAGCTCTTCAGTTCCTTAGAACCACGTCCTTAAACTCAGAGTCACTATCTCATGGCATCAGTGGATTCACCGCCAGGGCACTGTCTGCCTTCTACTTGGAGGATTTTGTGAGATTCTGGCTCCATTAACAGCATAGGCACCCTTAAAATAAGCCCTCATTACCTGAGTGACACTGAGTGAATCATAGTTCCTTGCAAGCAAAATGCTTTCCTAAGCAAATACGATGGGCTAAGAAGGTTTTGAAGATAGCTCAGTGGAGGGAGGCACAGTGGGAGTAATTAATATTACTAGAATTTAAGACCTGATTTTGAATTTTAATATATAACACACTGAAGAAATGTGCGCTATTTCAAAGGTCACATACAATTTGACACAATGAATCCTGTAAAACAGCACACTTAATTTTCTTGAAGTTACAGATCTTTTCTATGGGGTCAAATATAAAATAAATAGTGGGAAGAGTCCCTTCTCCCGGATGATAACCCGTACCAGTTAGCAGAGGGACAACTTACCAAAGACTCTAATTAGAGTCTTCGAGATGGTCCAACAAACAATGAGACGGCCGCCGGAACACTATCGCAAACGAGCTCAAGGATCAATAGTTGGAAGAACTCGGTCTAATTCCACAGGACCGGACCACAGAGGACTTTCCTTAATTGGTCCACTGCTTGGGAATCTGGTGTGCTCCCTATTAACATGTGACATTTCCTAACGACGTGATGTATGCCACCAGCCAGTCTAGTACTTGCATTGGTGGTAACTTGTCTATACCCTGCCGAAAACCCTCAGGGGAAGTGGGACTTGCTGAGCAGTTTCAAATGTTCCCACCATTCCCCGGCACCTGTTAGCTGTTATGCTGGAAAAGCAACTCATTATGGAGCATAAACGTCGTCAGTCGTGGCGTGGAAGAATCCTAAACAAGTGCAGGCAAGGGACCACGTCTACTGGTATACATATTTTCTTCTACAAGCTCACACCATTTAAACGCTCCTTTTCAGTGGTTAAGACTCTTTCAGCTGAAAGGCAGGAAAGAAATTTCAAGGCAAGAATTTATGGGACAAAAGCTCTCCCCCCACTGGGAGGGGATGGCGGTGGGGAAGTACATTATTCCAATTCCATCTGGTTGCAGTAGAAATTTCCTGGGTTTTCTTTCACTTCCACACAGAGCTCTCCATATTGATGGGAGAGCACATAGTCCAGATAAAGTGGATTAGAAGAAGAAGAGTGAGATGGATATAATACTTTCTCAGACACTAAAATTGGGATGGCTGCCTGGTAAAATAAGTCCCCGAAAAGGACCACTCTTATCTCTGCCTCAACCTGACGTCAGTAATTGTACCGACCATGAGAAGAAAGGTCCCTGTTTACCAAAGCAGAGGATTTATCTTGCCTCTGTAGGCCTCTGGATAAACCCATTAGTAGCTCAAACTCAGAATCCCTCTCTTGTAGTACAGAGTTTGCGCTTATCTTCCGCTAGACACAAGAACACAATCAAGACAAAGCCAGGGGATATGCGGCTCTTCTTTGCCAGTGAGCGCCTCCCCTGCTTATCTCTTTTAATTATTATTTATATTTTGCATTTGTTTTCAGGTTAAAATAAAATAACACAGAGTAGAAAGGCCACCCTGCATTTCCTGGGCTCTAGTCTCATTAGCCAGATTTCCTTAAAACCTGAGTACTTCTGAGAAGTTTTGCCAAGTGGCTAAATGAAATGCATACAATTGCAAAGTGTTATGAATATTTATGATGGGTTAATGATGGGATTTTTTTTTCTTGCATCCATGAATAATAAAGATTTTAACAAGAACAGATAACGAGATCGGGACAAAACAGGGAAGTGGTTAATACGAGCAGCGCTCTAGGAGGGACCCCTCTGAGAACAGCAGGGGCTGCCTGCCCCCTCCCACCCCACCACAACCAAGTGCAAGCCAGGGCACAGGATTTAGGTTATTGTCTGCCCTCTCTTAATAGATATTTTGAGACAAAATAGGCATTTTGTCCCCACTTTGTGCGTAAGCCCGTGATCTCCCCTGGAAGAGAAGGAAGCGGTGATGGACAGCACTGTAGGAAAGCGACCTTCCCCTCCTAGCAGTCAGCCAGCCTGGGTCTCTAGCAGGGTTCTCCGGTATACCTTTTCTGATCCAGCTACAGAAATCCAAAGCACTCCATAGAGGCTGAAGTTGCTGGACCCTCACTCTGGAATCTGCTGACTCTCTTGAAGGCCATGGGCCTTAATTTGGAAAGGGACTTTACCATATATTTCTCAAAGGTAAGGGTTACATCAGCTATGTTCCCTAACATTTCCTGGAATTCCCAATGTGAATGCTGGCACACAGGGGTGTTCAATGTCCTGGGTGCTGGTCTTCAGCAGTCTCCTCTGGGGGCACATCACCTCTTGCACACTAACCATGATAGCTAAGCAAACAAGAGCCGCTGTAGCAGTGATAGATGAAGGATCTCCAGACTGGCTGCCAGCTGTGATTCCCGTGGTTTATTCATGTAACTTAAACTCTCCCAGCCTCTCAAGGTCATTTGTTATTCAGTAAACAAATTACAGAGTACCTAATGGGTACCACAAATGGTTCTAAGTGTTCGTGATACACGTGTGTGTGTGTGTGTGTGTGTGTGTGTGTGAGAGAGAGAGAGAGAGAGAGAGAGAGAGAGAGAGAGAGAGAGAGAGAGAGTAGAATTCAAATAGTCATCCATCATCCATCTGTTGCTGGACACACACATACACACACACACACACACACACACACACACACACACACATACACACACACTGGAGATTAAACTCAAGGCCTTGGAAATATTAGGAAGACACTCTACCATAGAGCTACATTGTTAATAACAAGACAGGGGTAGGTGGAAACAGAACGTAAGTAACAAAACAAATAAGAAAGTGATAGCTCACTGATAAAATGAGGAATAAGGAAATAGGAGTTCTGTGGCCATCATGTGGTGGTCATGCTCTACATGGCCCACTTAAAAAGTCTGGAGAAGTTGCATGAAAATCAAATAATATTTATAAATCTCTTAAAGTGTGACTTTTATGTAATTGCATAATGAGTCTCTTTATTAAGTAATGACCCTGCCTCACTTTATCTCCTCAGGGAATCTGAATTCCCATATACTCTTTAGTTTATACATAGATAAGTGCATATTCTTCATAGAAATCTCTAATGCCAAGGCATAATACTGCCTGGTATTTGATTTACTTCTTGTATTGGAAGATATATTCCTACCCTCTTAAATTTATTATTGCAGATTCATAGAAAAACAGTTTTCATCTGGGAACTCATCTGAAGAATAAATTAGGTGCAGGGGGAAACATGTCCAAGATAAGAAAGACCTTCCTTATGAGTCCTACACTTGCCTTCCATCCTCTATTCCTCACCAGTGTTCTCACACAGCCCCACATCCCAGCTTGCCAATTTTATTAAAACCCACTGTGAGGGAATTTCCTTTCTCTGCTTTACGAGCTACCAAGACAACCCAGTCAACGTGAGTTTTCACACATTTTCTCTTCCTGTGTTCTGCGTCTCAGTGAAATTTCATTTCCCTGACTCACTGTTAAATGTTTCTCATCTGAAATCACACTCACTCATAATCTCAAATAAAGTGCAAAAGGAGGAAGTCACAAAAGGAGAAAGATAGACCAAAGTCCTTCTCCCTCCAATTACTCAGACATTAAGCAAAAGCTACATGGGAATTGCCTAGTCAACCAAGACTGAGTATCGGCGTCTATGGAATAGGAGATTATCTTGGCACACAGCATACCACGTTCCACAGCACTTCTCCCTTAATAGAGCACATACATCTGTCTAGGTATTAAAATCTGAGGAACCCGTGATAGGGTTTTCATGGAGCAAAAAGACTAATTGGAAACTGGATTCCTATGGGATATACCCTGGATTGCCTCCCTAAGGAACTAGAAACTGAGCTGAAGGATGGAGATTTAAAAGGGATGGAAGCAGAAGAGGAGAAGGAGGTGGAGGAGGAGGAAACACTCTAATACCTCTTTTGTAGGAACCCCAATAGTGTATGTGTGTGTTATATCCGGTATCAATTGACAGAATGAAGAGCACAATGCTTTGATAAAGAGCAAGAATGGAAGTGTGCATTCTGCCTCTGTGTAGTAGTAGCTCACAGCTGCACATGCTCAGTTGGAATCCCTCACATGGTGTTAGGATGTGTGTGTAATGGTTAGACATGAATTCATTTATTGAGGCCTTAGTTTCTATGATTGGTGTAGGAGAATTCAAATAGTCATCCATCACCCATCTGTTGCTGTTCAGACTGCAAACTCACATAGCAATATGGAAATGAATGTGGTGGTTCCTCGGGAAGATGGACATTGATCCATCTCAAGATCCAGCTGTACCGTTCTTGGCCATATACCCAAAGGATGCTTCATCCTACTACAGAGAGACACTTGCTCAGCTATGGCCATTGCTTCTCTATTCACAATAGCCAGAAAACTGGGAAAAAACAAAACAAAACAAAACAAAACAAAACTAGATGTCCCTCAACAGATGAATGGATAAAGAAAATGTGGTACATTTACATAATGAAATAGTATTCTACCATTAAAAAAATGAAATCATGAAATTCACCAGTAAATGCGTGGAACTGAAAAAAATATCATCCTGGGCAAGGTGACCCAGACCCAGAAAGATGAATATGGTCTGAATTCCCTTATATGCAGATGTTAGCTGTTAAGTCAAAGATAAGCAAGCTACAACCCATAGAACCACTGAGGTTAAGTATACAGTAAAGGGCTGGAGGAAGAACAGAGCTGTCTAGGAAGGGGAAATAGAACAGATAGTTATGGATGGGGTGCTATAATTGGAAACCTTAACTAAGACAGACATGCATATGAAAATGCCATAATGAAGCCCATTTTTTTTGTATGCTAACTTAAAAAAAGTCAATCTAAAAACTGTAATCTGTAGAGAAGTTTCTCAATATTCAGTTAATTCCCAATGGCGAGCTATCATGACATAGGCAGCATTAAGATCCTGGAGGGAAATAGTCATGATCCAGATACTTAAGCAGAAAGGTTTTTTTTTTTTTTTTTTTTTTTTTTTTTTTTTTTTTTTTTTCAGTATTAGAAGGGAGGCTAATCAAATAAAACAGCACTCTAGGACTGCTGTGGTTATCTGGTGTCACTCTCATTGACTGGGCACTGAGTCGGTGCTTCCCTTTTCTCCCAGGCGTGTGCTTGGAGCTCTCAAGAGGAAGTCCAAGGCCATAAGAAAACGTGGGATGGAATCACCAGGAATCATATGATACAGGCTCAGAGGGACCGATGGTCCACATTCTCTGAGAAAGTGTCTTAGATGTGTCTGCACTTGCTGACTCGCTGAAAAAAAAAATCTCTTGAGGTGCTGGTTTCTGTTTGTTTCATGATATGGACATATCACAACTTCCAAGTCATAGAAACAGGAATCTGAATGCTGTCTAGGCCATTCACTTACAGGTTTCTCCTCCAGCTCCTCTGGAAGGCGCTAGTAATGGCATCTCGCTTAGATGCGCTTACTGCTTATATGAACTCTCCCTTCCCAAGTAACAAGCATGATGATTGGTCTGTGGTAAATGCTTAGTGACAATTATCACCAACAAGAGCATTCGGAGTAATACCTAACACATACTGAAACATAGTAACTGCCCCATCTTGTCTTTGTCTTTCAGCACTTACATTCTGTTTCTCTCTTCTGATTTTTCTTGCTTCCTCATTCTGAGATACATGGCTTTCCCACACTCTCTAAGCTTCTCCCCTGGTCTGTGTGCCTTGCATTCTCCCTGAGGAAGACATGATGAAAACATTCCTGTCTGACAGAATCAGGCAGGCTCAACAGATGGTATACCTGAGACGCCTGCTTTATAAAAAGAAACCCATCAGGATTCATCCTCCTGTGAGTCTCTCACTTCAGAACAGTCCTCCAGGAGTCCATAGTCACACTGCGATAGTACATTTATTTAAAAACCTTTTTAAAATGTTCCCTTTTTGTAATTGCCTTCAGAACCTTTCCAACATCCTCTGAGAAGACACATTTTTATGTATGAAGGTGCACTTCATTTGAGAGAGGGAAATTTCTTGAAACCAAAATTGGTATAGTGAGTGAGCTATCTGGGTGGTGCTGTTTTTCAGTGAAATGTAATTTGTCACAAATATCAGTATGGTTTTCTTTTATGGCCTTTGGGCATTTTGAAGGTAAAGTCCTATGATATTTTACGTAAGCTTCAAATTCTGGAATCAATTGAAAATTTAAAGGTTTTTTTTCAGACAGGGTTTCTCTGTGTTACCACCCTGGCTGTCCTGCAACTAGCTTTGTACTCCAGGCTGGCCTCAAACTCACAGAGATCTACCTGCCTCTGCCTCCCGAATGCTGGGATTAAAAGTGTGCACCGCCGCTGCCCCACAAAGTTGTTTCTTTGAAGGACAATTATATCAGATGTTTATATCAACCCTTTGCATTTAGTTAAAATAAGCATGTCACATAGATGCATATGTGTGCACATGAATCATGTTATGCTTCTGGCAAACCCAGGCATGGTGACATTTGTCATATATATAATACATGAAGTAAGAAAAATATGTGACAAATCTAGACCATAGAAATGTTTGCTATGGAGTAGATCAGACTTCTTAATTTCATCAACTTGAGATGCACAGTCCAAGTGTGATCTGAAAGTACTTATGGCTTAGTGGAACCCTTTTGAGCTAAACACTAGTTGATAACACTTGCAAGCCACATTTAGACTGAATACAGATAATAAATAATACAGATAAGAAACTGAATACAGTTTCTTACTCACCAAAATACCTTGTTAACCACTACTTTTTGGCTATACAATGAACATCTCCTATAATCTTGATGATTGCCAGGCTATACAAGATAGCAAAGTAGTTTATGAACTATCAAAAGAGATTGAAGTGTTGTTCATTATTATTGTGGTGTTAAACATATTTAAGTTTTCCTTTCAAAACTGACACTTTAAGTTGATGATTCATACATGGTATACTAGAAAATTTTGTCGCTGCACATGTATGAGTGACTCACACCTCTCTCCTAAACAACCATAAAAGACTAAGAACATTGCTTAATGGTTTCTATGCTTCTTTCCTTTTAAAAAATATTTATTTTGTATGTATGAGTGTTTGCCTGATTGTATGTATGTAAGTACAAGATGTGCACACCTGGTACCCACAGAAGTCAGAAGAAGATGGCAGATCCCCTGGAACTTGGGTTATGGATGGTAGTGAACCACCACGTGGGTTCACGAGAACCTGAGTCTTATACAAGACCAAGGGCTCTGACTCCCTCAGTCATCTCTCTCTAGCCCCTCTGCTTCTTGTCTTGATGCCTAACTCATTTTCAAGCCATCTCTATGTCAGGTCTATCCTTAATGTCACCTCCTACATCTTTGCAACATTTTAAAGATGAGAGAACGAACATTAGAAAGTTTAATTCCTTTCCCCAAAGCTTCTCATTCCTGAGGCAGGAAGACGGAGATGCGGAGGCAGTCATAAGTGAAATGAAGTTTATTGTTCATTACCAAAGAGGCCCTGATGGCATGAGAATCCTTCTTCTCGATTGTTGGTCAAGATTGTAGAAGGTACTACTAAGACATGCAGGCTATTGCTTTTTGCCCTTGGTTGTCACCCATAGATGGAAGGTAAATTCCTGTTGCTGAAGAAATTATAGACTTAAGGCACAGGACCAAGAGGACCCTGAGTTGGAACTGACCTGAATGCTTCTTCCCCGAAGACTAGCTTTCATTGTAGCTGAAGGCAACATGTAAGCTTCCAAAGGAGGGAAGCAGCCAACAGTTTTACACAGCTATGATGCCTATGAACTACAACAACGACAAGCTTGGCACAATAACCTGAAGGATGCAGTAGCGGTACACATACCTTGGTGGTAACCAATAGCTCTCTACTTGGTCTTGACTTAAGTAAGACTCACTCAACAAGAGGGAAATCATGTCTGGTCCTGAAAACTTAGCCAATGATCCAGGGCTAATAAAGTCATAGATCTTGGAGGAGAATCTACAACCCATCTGCTAAACCAGCATAATCCCCAGTTACGTTCCAAAGTATTTGTCCTTATACACACAAATAAGTGTAATTCTCACCCCATATTAAGGAAACTTATCTTTGCAACAGCAGAGGCCACGGCAGAAAACCACAATCAGTCAAAATGCGGGGTTGTAAAGCTCAGTCCCAACGAATACATCTACTATATAACTCCCACATCTAGGGCTCTGTGGACATTGCTGAAGAGGGCAGCAGAAAGAGACAGGGGATTAGGGTGTTTACTGTGAGATTGTGTCTCTTTGTAATGTCAGAAGCTCCACCCATAAAGTCTAAGCAACACAAGAGGAACAAGGACAACAAAAGATGTTCCAAAGTGGAAGGGGGAAAGCCCATGAGCCCTCAAACCCTCCACGAAGAACCACAGGCAACGGAGAGATGCTGACACTGGGAGAAATAGTCTTTCCCAGGGAAGAGCAGCACATCAACTGGTTATCCAATACCAGACGTTGGTTAGCCTTGAAAAAATACATACAGGTGACCTTATAAAGACTAAGCAGGATATATTTTGGAATATACATGTCTATACATATGCATACATACATGTAATGAGACAAGTAATGAAAAAAAAAGAAAGTCATGAATTTGAAAGAGAGCAAGGAGGGATACATGGCAGAGTGGGAGAGTCTGGAGGAAAGAAAGGGAAGTGGAAAAATAATTATAATCTCAAGAATAAAATAAAAATGTCAATAAATAATTAAACTTGAAAGGAGAAAGAAAAAAGAAAAGGAAGGAAGGAAGAAAGAAAGAGAAAGGAATCAAGGAAGGAAGGAGGGAAGGAAGGGAGGAAGAGGAGGTCCTGATGACTTAAACTGGGTTGAGCAAAGGCTATGACTGAACCCTTAAGAGGTCTTACTGGATGTAAGGGAAGAGTCATGATATTCCATAACCAGCTCATGAGTTTCATGGTTTTTCTTTTGTTGTGCTGTGTTTTTCTGTAACACTGAAAATTGGGCCCAGGATCCCATTCATGATTATTGTAAAGTCAGACATTTCATCCTTTTCTTCTGGTGGCACAATCCACATGCTTTCTGGAAACTTCCAAGACTTTCCTTAGAGTTCAGCATTTAGCTCTTTATAAGTCCAGTTTATTAGGGTCCCCAGGAAGCATGAAAGAGAGAAATAGAAAAGTTATTCACATGCTTGTTCATCTTTAAATGCCACATTATTCACACCAACACACTGAGATATTAAGACACTTTTCTTGACAAGTTCTTTTAGACAATAAAAAGAATCCTCTGCCATTTTCACTTATATGAACTATAATTTTCTTCTGTGTGTGGGTTTGTCTACAAGCATGGGATTTGGTTTCATCATTTATTTTCACATATGTGAAATTAAACCGATAATTTAAGTAGGAATAAAAAAAATCTCCAAATATTGGTGTCGAATTTGAGATTTTCAACAGCTTTCTCTGTATCTTGTTATCCATGACAATCTAGTGTCTCACTAGTATGGAAAACTAAGGGTCACTTAACCATAAATAACTAATGAGCAAAGGTATACAGGATGAATTGGCCATTCTCAGTATAGCTAAGAACAAAGAATGATTGGTAGTTTGCTTATGGGATTGAATTTTATTTCCATATGTTAACTATAATTGAGGCCCTTGAATTGATAATGTACTTATCTTTATAAGTAGTGAGAATGGGCGAACAACAATGACCATGCTTGTAAGTGCATGAACTATGTAAGGGAACTGTGAGAAATTTGCATTTTAAGAGGTGCAGCAACAACTTGACTTATCCATTACCTATCCCCCTGAATATTTTTTACTGGCACTGGAGATTGACTCCTCTATCTCAAACATTTAGACAAATGCTTTATTACAAAGCTATACCCCAAGCCCTCTACTTTTTCTTCTGAATGCCAAATTCTCCAAATTTACTTAGGGCAAGGATATTCCTGAATAACAACTTATAGTAAGTATTTTGTAAGCAAGAGTTGTCTGAAGAACTTATGAAGAAATAATATAAAAGGGAGAACGTCAAATTGTATCCCTTTCGGTCACCAATCATCCCTGCCTGGATGTGACCAGTGTGGCAACAGCCATCTTTGATTAGCAGGCCAAGTGGAGGATGAGAACTATGATTAAATCAGGGCGAAGCAGCAGAATGAAGGGGACCACGGAGCACCCTAAATCCAAGGCCTCCTATCACCAGACTTCTTCCATGTGGGAGAAACCAACCACTTCAATCTGTCGTTCTATCTTGTTTCTGTTACTAGCGAATTCAACTCCTAATGATACCTGGAATAAAGCTGTTGTCTACATTTAGGAAGCAGTGTGTCTTGTTAGTCTGCTGCAATGCACAGTCCTCTGGGAGTGGTAAAATGTTACTGAGAGCATTTCCTGCAGGCTTTGTAAGAGTCATGTCATTTCAGAGTGAAAATAAAGGTATTGGAAGAATTGGGAATGAGGGAAACTTTGTCTTATTCTCACATAATTGATGATCAAGGGACTTTTTATAGGGATGGTTCAGAAGAGCTCTGCTACCCCCTCAAAAACAGGTGGCTCCCAGAAGCAGCAAAATGTATTAACTCAAGAGAAAACAGTGAGGACCTGTTCATCTGACATGTTTCCCCCTTGAATTAATAGTCACTTTCACAAGCTAATGGAAAATAACTAGGCAAGAAGGTTCCACCTGTGGGCTATTCTCGTCGCCAGATATTCACACACCCTATTCCGTCACACCCTAAACTTTTACTATGGTCTTCTCATATCCATCAGTCCTTTCTTATTTTAATTCAAAGATATTTTACAGAAATATTTAGTACCATTCACTCCTCTTTCTCTTTGAAGTTCCAGGCATTATAATTCAGCTATTTCTTGGCTCATAAACTTGGCGAGGTTTTCTGAAGAAAAAAAAAAAATCTCATTGGCAGAGATGTTTCTCATATGCTGACAGTTTAGCTTATATGAAATCGCTGAGTAATAGGAAGGGTAAAACTAAGATTGTGTGGGCAACAGGAAGTAAATGGCCCTCCGTAAATGAATCTAAACACTGGTTTTTGCTTGTCTAGGAAGAGGGAGGTCCCTCTAAAGCAGCATTCAGCGACCTTTCACTAAAACTGTTTATTCAATGTGATTTCTCCTCTGGATGGAAAGTGGTCTTGTCTTCTCCAAGCCTTTCCTTAAGTACCGTTTCAAAGGTAATTCTGCGAGGCCACGTCGCAAGCTGCCTTCTCTAACTCTTTTTTTGGAGAGGAACACAGCTGGAGGCTTAGGCCCACTCAGGCTGCCTCCCACTCGAGGAACCCTTCATCTCAAAACAAATCTCTTAAAAATATTCCTTGGAGCAAATCTTTGTAGACTGTTCTACTCGACAGCTCATAAAGACTGGAAAAAAGGAAGCTCTGTGCACCTCCATCTCTGCGCTTGGAGCACATGGAAAATATTAATTAGCTAAGTCCTTGAGTACACAATGAAGGAGACATCTGCCCTTGTTTTCTCCATGCTAAATCCTTTTCCATGCTTACTATAACTAAAAAAAAAA
The DNA here is from genome assembly GCF_004664715.2 of Peromyscus leucopus. NCBI lineage: Eukaryota > Metazoa > Chordata > Mammalia > Rodentia > Cricetidae > Peromyscus > Peromyscus leucopus. The sequence continues at coordinate 18,172,706 of NC_051074.1, read as the reverse complement.
AATCACAGGAAGTAAAAATGGCTCAAATTAAAAACACACTGTTTCATACAACATCCTGTCCTGCTTAACAGTGCCATAATTCCATACACTGTAAATAATTAGATAGGGATATTATAAAATTAGCTCCAATTTGCATAGTAATGCTTTACTATTATAATTTAGTGACTTCATTTGCAGGAATTTAATAACAATTCAGCTTACATTTTCTGCCTTAATGTATTTGATACAAATAATGTCAAATTTATAGATGATGAGGTTTATCAAGGGAAGGACATTGCATTTTTTAGGTGTAATATTCCACACGGTATGGTCATTCTAGGCTTCTTAAATCAAAAGTTGGTCCCTTTCTTTACTGATTCTGGATTTCCTCCCTGTGAGGTAAGAAAAAAAAAAATCTGAGATTTCTGGTGATCTAGAGCAAAGAGAATCTCCCCATTGTACACTCAAAGATACCTGAAACAGCTTAAAATATCTTGTGAGCATTTCCTCGAAGATTTTTCCCCCCTCAGGAAACTATAGAACTTAACCCTAAAAACATTTTTAAAATCATATATCAAGTTTAAAACCAATCATTTTTTAAATCCTAGAATAGAAGAGCAAATTATATTAAAAGGTGGTTTTATGGTATTTATCATCTCAGATGTTAATTCAATGGATATAACCTTTATCATCTTTCGAATTTATAGTATAATTTCACCCAATGAAAACTAAATTGTCGTATAAGCTCTGCTTTTACCCGAGGCCTTGTACTCCCGGGGTTACTGGGTCAATGATAAAATCATTGCAAGTCCAAATCAATGCTTTCCTTGAAGAAAATTTCTATGATCACCATTAGAAGAGTCCATTTCTTTTTCACAAATAAAACAGGCAGTAATTTTCCTAAAAAACAATAAAGATGATTAGTACCTGCACATAAGCATCCTAATTTGTCAAAGCACCCAGTTACTATTGAAAAGACTCTCCTGGCAATAATGCTTATTGCTCATTCAAAAATTCAAGAAGGTTCATTCTTGGTGATGCTTCACACATCCTTTGTTGTGAAATATTAGTTTAAGATGTGTTACATTAGTTTATGCTGTGGAACATTTTTTTAATGATACAAAGATGCGTTGCATTCTTTTATGTTGCATTTGTTTAACTCTGTAAAGCTGTGTTACTTTGCCTGTCTAAAACATCTGATTGGCCTAATAAAGAACTGAACCGCCAATAGTTAGACAAGAGAGAAGGACAGGTGGGGCTGGCATGCAGAGAGAATAAAGAGGAGGAGAAATCTAGACTCAAGAGGGAGGAATGAGAAAAGGAGAAGGAGAGGAGAATACCAGGCGCCATCCACCCAGTCACATAGCCAGACATTGAGTAAAAAGGAAAGAAAGATATAAAAACAAAGAAAGGGGAAAAGCCCAGAGGCAAAACATAATTAAAGAGAAATGGGATAATTTATGTTAGAAAAGCTGGCTAGAAACAAGCCAAGACTAGGCATTCATAAGTAAGAATAAGTCTCTGTGTATTTATCTGGGTGGTGGGCCCCCAAAGAATAAAAATAAATAAAACAAAACAAATAAACCAACAACAATCCTGATTTTGTTCATGAGTGTTCCATCCATGTGGGCTACTGGCTAAGTGAGGGGCATCTCACTTGCTAGGCTGGAGCTGGGTGATCCCAGAAGAGAAGCAGCTTTTCCAGATTACACAGGGGCAGTGTCTGAGTTCACTAAAGTTCTTGGATGTTCCAGCTTGGTAGAAATGCAGCTTGGCCTGATTGGAAAAAAAAAAAAAAAAAAAAAAAAAAACTGTTTCCTAAGACTCTCTTTTTAGCTTAAGTCCATAAAACCAAATAAGGCCTTGTGGGGCATAATCTGGAATGATTTAATTCAAAACAGTAATCCTGCAATAATTGTAATGAGGAGGATTATGGAAATGAGTCACAGCAGCTGTCCACACTCCTCAAGGTACATCTGTATCTTCTCACATTTTGTTGAGATGTGAATCCATCTGCTCCTGACAAGAGATATCAACAGGTATCCAATGAACTTCATAAATGTGAACAACTGATCACAAGAATTAGGCAAAAAGCCAATTCCTACCCACTCCTACCTCTTTCTAAGTGACAAGGGGTTTTCTGTTATTTTATCAAAACTCTTAGGTAAGTACTTTAACTACATTTTGATTTCCCAAATAACCAGCCTTTCCTTCAATATTACCATCTCTGCGTTAAGTTAGTACTACTGACCAAAGTACTTCATTCATAGAACTTCCTAGAAAATTTGCTAATTGGACAGCTGTTTAGTTTACAGTGTTCTACATTTTCAAGAATCTGTGTTGTTACATAAAAAGCTTTATAGCCTGTATATTCTGGTTTATTTAAAGGTATCTGACACATTAATAGACAGAAAACAAATGACAAAAGAAAAATGATTAATATAGATTTCAAACCATATAGGGAAAAAAGTGGATGTGGTAATAAAAATGTATACATGGCTTAGTAGACAGACTGGTTTTATGTGTATCTTATACATAAATCTTTCAGTCGAGGGCCTGAAAGAATGTATTTGAATTAATCTTGTGTCAATGACATGGTTTCTGCCATCAGCTTTGCAGGATGCAAAACTTTCCCTTGAAAGGTATTCTGCATTAGTCTCTCTGCGTCTCCATACATAAACTGTCAAACTATGGCTAAAACATACTGTACAGATAGAATAACGATAATGTGGACTTTGGTGTATATTTTAAGAATATAACATTGTAAGAAAGACTGGAGCTCGAGTCCTCCCAGCTAAGATATGCCAGCTGAAACTGGTCTCAGTCATCTTGGATGGACATGGCTTAGAAGCTTTTCCTGGTAGCAGTCACATCCTATGAAAACAAACGAAAGATACTCTAGGACTGACTTGAGGAAATAAAACACCCTTTTAGTTCATGCCAAACCTACTCCCCCTGGGGGGGAAAACCAACAAAGGGAAACAAGCACCCTAGGGTGTTTTCTTCCACCCCTGTTACATTAAAATTGTAAGGGAGCGTACAAAACAGGAAAGACTGATGACTAGTCAATTCATTTTAGTCACAAAATGAGATCTCCTATGGTCATCAGACAGCTAGATAATGATTCTAAAGGTTCAGTTCTGGAAATATATATATATATGTAAATATATATATTATTTTACAGACACCTATACTATCTGCAACATCCATTTATTTTTGTTTTAAAACAGTTTGTTAAAAATAACATAGAAAGGGGCTGGAGAGATGGCTCAGCTGTTAAGAGGACTGGCTGCTCTTCCAAAGGTCCTGAGTTCAAATCCCAGCACCCACATGGTGGCTCACGACCATCTATAATAGAATCTGATGCCCTCTTCTGGCAGGCAGGTACACATGCAGAGCCCTTCATACATAAAATATAAATAAAGTTGAAAAATGTGAAAATAACATAAATATAATTTCTTAGAAGATCATTTGTCATAAAGAGTTGGAGTTGTTCAATGTCAGGTCTATCTGCTATCTAGATTCAGCACTAAGGGTAGTGAGCACAAGGGCTCCAAGCTTTTGACCATAATGAACAGAGTTCTCTACCATTACTGGCTGCACTCTGCTCAGTTCTGCTCAATACCATTCCTATCCTTAGCCACTGACACTTAATAGATGTCCTAGTTGTGAAAATATCTAAAGAGCTAACAAGAACCATAGTGTAATTACTCAATATTGCGTCTTTGTCCAGCAGATGCGTAGTTAAGTCCGAGCTAGAGCAAGCACTGTGCTCGCTGCTATGCTGGAGGAGATTCTGTCCCGTTTTTTTTAAGTGCCTGCTCTGTGGGAAGACTGTTCATTAAGACCCCAGTTAAACAAAAGAAGACAATGAACTTGCGTGACCTGGTGTGTTTTTCAGCGCACATATCTTCTCTCTTCCTAAAAAGATATATTTATATTAAATATATATATAATATGCATATATAAACAAGAATAAAAAGGCTCATCTGAGTTGATCACAATTTTGATTATGACTATCTTGTTCCCACATTATTATTTCAAATTATTTTTAGAGTCTGTTAATTACTAATATACAGAACCATCTTAAAATTGTAAGGGGGAAAAAGGCTATGCTGGGTCTACAGCTCAGTAGCAGAGTGCTTTCCTAGCATGTGTAAGGCCTTGGGTTAGACCCCCACTGTGGCAGAACAAACTGGAACAACAGCCTGAGTTGAATCCCTAGGGCCAAGCTGAAGACCGAAGGAGAGACCCAACTGCACAAGGTTGTCCCCACTTCCACAGGAGCACCAGGGCACACATGCCCACCTGTCTCTATAAAGTTCCATGGTATGGATAAAAGAACATGGGATATCCGATAAACATAGATGTAGGACGAAGGCTTAAATCTGAGTCACCTGACCCAGAGAGCGTTACTTTAACACTCTCCGTGCTAGTCCTCGTGCTAGGAAGTGCTGGGATAAAATGCTAATATTAACCTTGCTTTGAAGAACTGACAGATTCTCTTGACTTCCCTTGGAATCCAGCAGGAGACATCTGAAAAGACTGCTGGCCCTCCTGCCACCCTGGAGACTGTGCTTTGCCTGGACTGGGGTGCAACCTGAGCTTTAGAGTTCTTCAAAGCGGCCCTGTGACTTTACCGTGCAAGTAAGGAGTTGCTGTCTCCCCTCCCAGATTGTCATCTACCTGGGCTCAGCTACTGCAGAGCACCCTCAGCAGAACAGACCGCAGAACCACCTGTGGCAATTTGCTAAGCGTCCTGATGCCCAGATCCATAGCCATGATTATGAGTCTCTTAGTCTAAGATGGAAAGAATGCGCATATTCAACCAGTGCTCCGAGACACTCAGGCATGCGCCGCCACTGGGCTCCGACCTTGAGAAATACTGTGAATCTCTAGAGGGCAAATACGAGAGAGAAAAGATTTCAGATGAAAGTAGAGAGGTTATTCGAGGACTGGAAAAAAAAAAAAGAATAGGAGGAACTATTAAGATTATTTATTCCTAGAGCAGAAGCAAAGGAGGATTGAAAATATAGTTTTTTAAGAGGCTCCTGCTGGTGTCTCCTAAAGAGGAAGTGTGGTGTATGCTGGCCAGCTGTTCTCTATCTCCTCCAGGACAGATGATGAGAAAAGGGCCTTTAAACTGTAGCACATGGGCTTTGGGTTATGTGCAAGGAAGAAATTCCTGGCACCGAGAGTTGTTAAGTACTGATTTAGGTTATTAAGGAAGGCTGTGAAATGTTTTTTCTCTGGAGGTTTTCAAAACCAGTATAGATTTTCATCTATCTGGGCTGACTAAGGTATTATCCTGCCCAAAGGCAGAAGGAATAGACTAGATAACTCTTTACACTCCTGAATGGCCTGTGACTCTAGGATTTGTAATTAACAGCAATGGAGGTTAAATGTGAGTGTAGAGGGGTTACCAGAATCAGTGGGGGTGGGTGGGGTGGGGTGGGGTAAAACACTTAGTATGGCAGCCATTTAGCTCATAGAAATTATTTCTAAAATCCTGTTTCAAATCTATGGAAATTGTCATAAGGTTACACACACAAGAAATCCTAGAAAAATGATTCAGTATGATTATAGCTGGATTCTGTGGCATTTGAGTCGTTCCTCACTCCAAGTTCTGTGTTTGGAAACTCTTTTTTGGGGTTCTTACTCTGGGCATGTGTGGCCAAGAGAAGAGAGGTAGCCACGAAGAGCCCCTCTTCCTCAAGCACCCAGTACGGCGTCATGTTTTGACCATGAGGCTGGCAGGTTATACGTGCTTTTCCCCCCTCCAGCCCCCTGAAAGCAAAAGCTCTGTTGAGGAAAGTGTGGCTGAAAGGACTAAGGATCCCATTGTTCACCAGCCTCTACTCCGAGGACAGAAGGTCCACCCCAGATATGGCAGGCTGAAAAGGCTGGAGTCCCTGTTGTGCGTGTCTCAATTGCGTGGAGGTGGCACACGTGGAGGGGTGAGTGCAGACAGAGGGGCTAATACCTTTTATTACACTCCATTGTCACCCACTGATGGAGCCAGGGTGTCTCTTCAAGAGAGGCAGCTCACTGTCCTTTCTCTAAGCTGCTGTGCTTCAGGGCTGAAAACAGTTCTCCTGGAGTGTGTAGACTCTGTAGAACAGAGCTTGGAGAATTCCAGTTCTGAGAGTTTTGAAGACAATGGGGATTCAGTGGCGGATAATTAAGAGGGTGTTAGTAGCTCCACAGTACGAGTAGCAACAAGTATAACGCAGCACAACCGCCAGAAATGTAACAGAGAGAACTGTAGTCGGAGATGGCCAAGCATACCTCTCTTGGAATCACAGCCAAGTCTTGTTCAGAAAGACGGCCCTGAGCTGGGCAGGCTATGCAGAAGCAGTCAGAACAGGATTTGCAGGAGACTTCAGATCACTCACACTGCACACAGGTCAATCAAACCCACAGAAAGCTGCCTGGCACTAGCACTGGATGCTGGCTGAGTACTAAGATGCTCTGGTCCAAGGGCCACACCCTTTAAACAGCACTGGCGCTATATGTCTCCTGGCAGTTAGGGAAACTATGCGTGTCCCAGGTGATGCTTTCTCCAGAGTAATCAGAGAGCTTTACAATTACTCATCCCTGCCTGGTCATGGATGTCCTGGAACATAATAGTACTTCTTAAGCCCCCTTCTTTACCCAGTGGTAAAGGGTACAAATCTAACAGACTACAGGAGCTGAACATAAACTTTGTCTCACAATACTTACAAGTAGCCTCTGTTGAAGAAGAGGAAGACCCTGGGAAAGTAGACTAAAAATAAAAATGAGTCTAAGTGACTTGGGCAGAAACATTAAGGCTGTGTAGTACAAGTGAAATAGGCCTCAAAGAATTAGTTACTAACCAAATAAACAAATGGTTAAAAACACAAGCAAACAAACAAAACAACCCAGCAGTGACTTCCTGAGGCACATGAGTATCCCACAATTGCTTACCTATATTATCTAATGTGAGTTTTAAATTAAAAAAAAGAATATTCAAAGAACACCTCTCCCCCCAAAATGGTACACATGTGTTAGAAAAATAGTAGGTGATAGAAATTGATTTTGGAGGAAGTACAATGTTAGGCTTAGCAAACATGGTCTTCATAGAATCTACTAAAAATGTGTTCAGAGAATGAAGAGAAACCATGTCTAACGAATTTAAGAAGACATAATGGCAATATTTTGTTAAAGAGAGAATCAACAAAGAACAAACATTAAAAAAAAAATCGAATGGAAGTTCTGGAGTGAAAAACAGAGCCTGTCAAGATGGGAGACTGTCAAGATGGGAGACTGTCAAGATGGCTCAGTGGTTAAGGGACTGTACTGCTGTCATAGAGGACCTGAGTTCTATCCGTTAACACCAGATCTGGGGGATCTGACACCTTCTTCTGGCCACCTTGGGCATTGCCCTAAAGTCACACACACACACACACACACACACACACACACACACACATACAAATTTAAAAAAAAATAGAAATAATACAATCATAATGAAAAATTTGTAAGAAAGGCTCAAAATTCACGGGGGAAAGAAAAAAAAACCAGCTGACAAAGTTATATCAGCTAAAGAGTGTAAACCACTGAGAGACAGAGAAAGGGTGGAAAGCTAAACCAGTATCAGAGAAATCTGGGTGCCACTGACTCTTTAAAATAAACTGATACATAGAGGAGAAAGAGCGAGAAATGAAAGGGTAGGGCTAAAATTTTCCAAAGTGGATTGTAAATATTAACATACACATCCAAACAATCCAACCATTTCCAAATAGGAGAAGTGTGAGGAAATCAATACCTACACATATCACAACCAAAATGTCAAAGTACAAAAATAAATAAATGGAGAAGAAAAGAAAATGAAAATCTTGAAAGCAGTGCCAGTCCAGAAAGACAGGCAAGTTTTTATCAGATAAAGATGAGAAAGGAAGGCAGGTGCCCAGCAGATTCAAATGTGAGGACTTGACCTGATGGGCTCTCTGTCCCAGTGACAACATTCTGAGTATTTGCCTGCTCTTGATCGGGTATTATTTCCTTATTTTTTCCTGTTACTGGCATTTCTTGACAATATCTAAATCTTAGATGAGGAAATATTAAACTCTTCCAATTAGTACAAACAACCAAATGTGTGAAAAAGAAAAACCTTTTAATCCTTCCATTTCTTCCAGTGTGAAGTCTGTATCTCTGATTCTTATCTAAATAAATAAGAAAAATTTAAAGAATATTAATTTTTGTGTGTGGTGACACAGGTCTTTGTGGTGAATATCTATTTTTTTTTCATATTCTGTATGTTTCTCTCAACGTCAGTGATCTCTGATGGGCCATGTTTTGTTTCTCCTACCCATGGGGTTTATGTAGGACAGATCTAAATTTCTTGCTACATTAGTAAGCCTATAACAAAATTAAGTGCAAGAAGCCAGACATTTCCATTCCTCTGGCCATACTGTAAGTTCAGGGATGGGCACTACATCAAACCATTATAAAGACTCAACTGGGGATTCTAGCTGTAATGATTTGGATGAAGGAGATGTCCTTGTTAGAACGACTTGGCTGTATAATTGTTACCTTGAGACTGTTGAGGGACCCCTAGGAAGAGAGAGCCTTTCTGACATGGTGGCTTGAACAGGGAAGAAGAGCACTGAGGAGCTAGGAGAAACCTTTTTGTCACACTGTTATTTGAGAGTCCATGATTCAGTAGTCTCCTCTTACACATAGGGAACACTTTCCAAGACCCACGATGGATGGTTGCTATTAGAGACTGTATATACGATGCCTATACATATGATATTCTCTTTCCCGTGAACCTGTCATCATGTTTTATGTCTGGTATATTCGTGTCATCTGTGCTCCTGTGCTTTGGGGCCACTGTGTTTTAAGTTAAATAAGGGCTACTTGAACACAAGTCCTGACAGCCCAAGTTGTTACCAGGTTACTAATGAGCGGGCAGTATGTACAACATGGAATGGATGGACAAAGAGATGACTCACATCTGTGGGTGTTACAGAGGAGTTTGGAAACAGATTTTATCATGCTTCTCAAAACACAGAAGGAATTAAATTCTATGAATTGTTTACTTCTGGAATTTGTTACATAACATTTTTATAGTAACTGCGACTGTGGAAAATGAAACCAGATAAGGAGAGAGTTACTGTGTATCTGCATCACATAACGCATTTGAGTTGGCTTATTCGTCATGAATAGAAGAGTGGCTTTTAATGATATGCTTTTCTTCAAACTTCATGCATCTAAGGGTCTGTGTTCACTTTACAACTAAAAGAAGTGTGTTATACAAGAGGCAGAACAGAAGTGGCTAGAGAGATTGAAAATGGCTCATGATGGTATCTTAGTGCACTGGTTAGTCTTGGTCATCAACTTGATATTATATGGAGTTGACTAAGATCCCCAACTCTAGGCAGTTTGGAAAGGATGTTTTCTGTAAGCATTAACTGAGGGTAAGACTCTCCCCCAGGAATGGATGACATCTCTCAGCAGCAGCCCAGATAGGTGGAGATATGAGGGAAAGACGGTTGCTTTTTGCCTATTTTCTCTTGCTGGAGAGCACATTCACCTCTCTTCTGGGACTACTCCTACCATCCTTCACTGACATGAGAACTCAGTTTCTCCATCCCGACATGGGCTCTCCAGAAAGCCCCCAGGCTTTCATCACTTGACTGGGATGCCTGAGGCATCCAGCTCCATGGACTGAGCAGTGTGCAGACAGTTATTGTTGGGTTACCCAGCACAGAACACATAAGCCAATCCAATAAATGGCCTTTTGTAATGAACATTCATTCACTAGGTACTGCTTCTCTAGAGAACTCTGACTAACACATCCAGAAAGCTATTATCTTTTTTTTTGTGTGCTACCCCCTTTTTTTAAAGAAAGCTGGAGTAATTTTAATAATGAATTCGAGAAACCGACTCCCGTTAGATAACCCACTAGCTCATGGGTTGCATGGTGCTCAGTAGGTGACGCTCATCCAAGTATGACCATACCCATCATTACTGTGTCGATTTTGTGTAACTATATAGGCCTGCAGAGGTGACCGGGGGCAGGGTGGGCAGAGGTGATTAGCAAGAAAGCCCTAAACATTAACTGAGGCCCTGTTGAGCTATGTAGGACACACTTAAAGATCCAAGGAGGCCACGTTTAAAAATAGCATAATGAAATTAGTACACTGCAGTCTGCCCTAAGGAACAGACATGACCTGACTTGATGAAGCTTCACATACAGAATGGATTTTATTTTTAGGGCATTCTATCTGGGATAACAATGGCTGTGCTGATAGGAAGGTGGTGGTATAGTTTGTCTTAGTGGCTGGCACTTAGGCTTGAAAAGAACAAAATAGCATATTTAAACTGTCAAGCCCTAATTGTTTCATTAGATGGTGGTAGCCTTTGACAAAAGGAGCCAGCTAACTGCTGAAAGCAAGAATGATGAGCAGTAATTCTGGCAGGGCACTGGGGTGCTGCACTAGTTACCTCTCCTCCTTTGTTTCTTCCCAGTTCATCTCTGTTACAAGGGGAAGTCTCGTTTTCTCATGTAATGACTGCTATTAAAATCAGTTAAGAGCCTTTCATGAGCGCTGTGGTATATCTTCTACATATTTTTAGATATGAATGAACTCCAAGGCAAGTTCTAGCGTTTGTATTCATCTATCGGGTCTCCAGCATCCAGTTCACTATCAATTATACTAATGAAGGGTGTTTATTGAGGATTTTCGAACCCAGCAGGATCCTAAAGTGATTTACACATTTCATATATCATCGATGAAATGTTTTGTTTACCACTAAGTTGTAGCCCCCTTTACTTCTGACGTAAATACCAAGCCACCAACAACTGCCTCTCTCATATGGGGGCAGGGCGATGGGGACCCTCTTATCCCACAGAAATAGAGGAAGACTTTTTGGTAGGCAGAAGGCAAGAAATCAGCTTAATATCTTGACAGGCCACTGTAGAGAAAGCCCTGGGCTAGGCATTTATGGTAAATAAGCAGTTTCCACATATTAATTTCATAAAGCATCTCTGCTCTTCTCTCTAATGCTCCACATCTGTGAGGTATCAGGGGAGAGACAGAAAGGGGGGTTAGCAGAGAAGGGGGAGTTCTGATTTATTCCTTGCTGCTCAGTGGAATAAAGACCCACAGCATGTTTTCCATTTACACACATTTGAGGATTTAGGGGCTGCTTAGAATGAGAGGGTGGTTATATTTCATCAAGAGACATCATAAAAGCTTTCTCCAGTTTGAAACACACACACACACACACACACACACACACACACACACACACACACACAAACACACACACACACACCAGATTCCATAGATAGTTACTTTTTCTCAGGTACAGGGACCAGTTTTGTTTAATGTTCTTCTCAAGAGCTGTGTCTGCATTACCCCAGCCAGAGCAGGTTCATGGAAGAGTCCTCAGGGCTGCCTCAGGCTTCTGTTCCTGGTAGGCAGGGAACTGGATCCTCCTCCACTGGGGGGCTGCAAGGACCTCGGGTTTGGATGTTGTTTCTCTAAGTTCAGAGACTTGATTTATCTTTGATTCAGGTTTTTAAATTAGCCTTGTTTAAAACCCTGCATCATTTATTTTTTATTTTTTTTTTCTCTCTCAAGGGCAGCGTTGCTTTTAGCCAAGCCTCACATTACTCTCTGTATAGAAATTTCAGCTGAGCTGTTTTCCAGATTCAAGAGTCTGAAATAGTGAAGCCAGAGTTTATCATCATCCAGGCTGGGCTGAAGGCAAGTCTGTCCACCTCAGACATGGTCCCGAGCCTAATGCTTCCTCCTTTATCGACAATTACTCGATATGAAATGGTAATGCAGGTGGAGGACTGCTCATCATTCAAAGCCACTCTACCCAACTTAGATGTGGATAGACGAGGACATCATGGAATTTGAAAGACTCTTTTGGGTGAATAGAAATCAGTTGTAAGATATGTGCAAAGTGAAGTGTGTGGAGCCGGGGAGAGAGACCCTCTGTAAATGGTGCTCCTGGGTTTCTGTCTGTCCTGGTGAAGAAGTACTGCCAACAGCCAAGAGAAAGGTAGCAAGCAGGCAAGTGCAACCAGTGCAGTGTGCCCCGGCAGTCGGGAGAGCAGCCTGGGAAAATGACCACGCCAGGTGCAAGCAGGACAGCTCTCAGGGCGTGGCCAAGCACCTTCCCAGTGCGGTTTGTCCGGTCGGCATGGACAGGACTTAAGTCGCTGCCCTTTCTTGCTTTGCTGTTGCAAGCTTCCCTCCTCTCCTGACTCTTTGCCATCTCCACACTGAACTGCCACCCAGCAGGTTCCATGGACAGTAGATGATCAGAGCTGAACACCAGGCCCTCGATGACAGGGACTATGAATCACAGGGAAACACAGTCTATTTGCAGTGTTTATTTGGTACGGCACGGGTAAGATACATTTCAATGATTTAATCTGCAATCCGGTTTCCCAGGGATAAAGGCCAACCAACCAACCAACCAACTCCTCTGGAAATCATTACTACCCTTTATTCCTGTATTTTGCCCCCCAACTATATAGAGAGAAAGAAAAGGAATTTACTTCATGTTTACAATATGTTTTTAGCTTTTAAAAGTCTTTCAGAAGTTGAACAGTACATATATTTCCCTGTGTATTTCTTTCCTCTGTGCAAACAAACATCATGGAAACCTGACCTGAACACAGATATTGACCTAAGATAAAACAGACATACATAGAAATAAATTTCACCCAGGTCTACACAGGATTGTATCGTTGGCCAAAACTGCCCTTTTTAGGTTATTAAGTACACTTCTCTCTTTTTTGTTGTTGTTGTTTAATTCTGAAGAATTAGTATTTGCTTTATTTTCATCAATTGTGTTATGCGCGTGAATTGATCAAATGTTCAACGAACACTTTGAAAGGTAACTTCCCCAAGTTTAAGGAGCTACCATCAAGCCATATAGTCCCGTAAGATTCCTAAATTGTCATCTTGGCTAGAACTTGAATTATATGTCAGACATCATGAACCTGTGTGACACCAGATGTTCGTAGAATATGTGTGGAATTGTAGAGCGATGGGACCAGACATGAGTTTAAGTGCACAGAACACAACAGGAGGAGAAAAGGCCTAGTGAGGTTAAGCAAGTGGGTATAACAGATGAGCTTGGCTGAATTTATCCATTTGTAATGAGAGAATCAGCCCTACATGGTAAAAATGATCTTAAGATTCTGTTGCCATTTTTATGGCCTTTTCTTTTTAATAACCTTTTGGATTTTCTTCAGGGAAAAGAGCGGTCAGTCTCAGTCTCCGGAGTCTGTTAAGGTCTGAAGGTTATCTTTTAAAAAATACTCAAATGCAAAGCCTGAATTCCTGTCTCAATTGGGAGCAGAATACAGGAAGAAAGACTTTCCAAGAGACTCCCCCCCCCCCCCCCCCCGTGTCTGCCCCAAACATGTCTTCCTAAGAAATCTCTTAGGGGAGTGGAGCTCGGTTGATGGGGTGTTTGTATGACATGTACAAACCCCTCATTTTGTTCTCTAGTGTTACAGACTCCAGGTGTGGTGAGGCTCATGCCTGAAATCCCAGTACCAGGGTGGAGGCAAAGAAGAGCAGAAATTGTCTTCCTCAGTCCCATAGGAAGTTTGAGGCCAGGCAGCCTGAGATACATGAGCTCTTGTCAAAAAGAGAAAGGAAGGAAGGAAGGAAGGAAGGAAGGAAGGAAGGAAGGAAGGAAGGAAGGAAGGAAGGAAGGAAGGAAGGAAGGTTTAAGATATCCTTCACGAGTCTAAGATGAAAACAGAGGGAAATGGCACTTGCTGAGATGCTTCACCTGTGGTTCATGTATGTGACACTTCCTCTCATGTCTTGTTACTTATTTATTAAATCTCCCACTCCCACTTCTTTGGGGCTTTCACCTTTTGTTCTTATGGACAGCTAATAAAGGTTCAAATAATTTGACCACAATTGAAAACTACAAAATAATCTTAAAGACTACTATGTTCATTATCATTGGCATGTAATTTTAGATTTTGATAACAGAGGTATTTGAAGTGGCTTCAACATAAACTGTTAAAGCTCATCAGATAATGAGCTGAAAGGAAGTCTCAAAACAATGGACTTTTCTGATGTTCCCATGCACATACATGGAATAATACCATATGTAATATGTGATGTTGCACTTGGGAAAACCTAGAATCTAGCATATCTAGTGTGTGATTGGACTGTGTAAGTACTGGAAGGGGAAGATATCTGGAGAATATAGCTGGATTTATCATAGCAGTGAACAATGTTGATTAAGGAACCTGGGTGAAAATTCAGAGGTTTAGGACACAGCTCATAGAACGGGTTCTTCTGTTTAGTGTTGGTGGTGGGAGATAGAAAGAAGACTTGGACACCATTGAGCAAGCTGCTAAAGGATAATTGCCATGCTACAATTTCTATACAATTCCCCCAACATCTACTCCTCAATATTACCTCATCTGTGTACCTGACATGAATAAAGACACCTCTCTCTCTCTCTCCCTCTCTCTCTCTCTCTCTCTCTCTCTCTCTCTCTCTCTCTCTCTCTCTCTCTCTCACACACACACACACACACACACACATTTCAACTGTGAGACCTCCCAACAAAAACCTTTCTTTCTTTCTTTCTTTCTTTCTTTCTTTCTTTCTTTCTTTCTTTCTTTCTTTCTTTCTTTCTTTCTTTCTTTCTTTCTTTCTTTCTTTCTTTCCTTTCTTTCTTTCTTTCTTTCTTTCTTTCTTTCTTTCTTTCTTTCTTTCTTTCTTTTTCTTTCTTTCTTTCTTCCTTCCTTCCTTCCTTTCTTCCTTCCTTCCTTCCTTCCTCTCTTTCTTTGTTCTTTCTCTCTCTCCTTCCCTCCCTCTCCCTTCCTTCCTTCCTTTTTTCTTCCTTCCTTCCTTCCTGACTTCTTTTCTTTTTTTTCTTTTGAGTCAGGGTTTCACCATGTTACCTCAGCTAGCTTCATATTCTCTATGTGGTCCAGGCTAGCTTGGAATTCAAGATCACTTTACAGACTCCTAAATGCTGGGATTACAGGCATTTGCCATCATGTCCAATTTAGCAAAACTCCTCTTGTGTGTGAACTTTTATTTTTCTTCGTCTTTGTTAAGGAATTTTTCTAGGTTGCCCAAGTTTACAATCCAAGAATTACCCTTGATTTGTGTTTTTATTTTTATCAAAGCAACCTGGCTATTTTTCTAAGAGTTAATTTCTTGTGTCTGTGCTGATCTCATGGTTTGACTATTGTTTAGGTCAATCTGAGTCATTGGCCCCCCACACCTAGAGACTTCATTCATGATGTCCTTTCCTCTGTGCCTATAAGCCCATTAATGTCCATTCAGGTTAACATTTTTTAACTATATATAGTTGCTAAATTTTGCCAGATTTGTCCTTGTTCCTTGACTCTGATCCTGAATAATAGTGGTTTCTATTAAAAGCCAAGTAAATTATTGTCTGCCCTATGATGTTTGTTGTTATTTGCTCATTTGATAACTTCCCCGTGGAATGCAAACTCCTAGGGCACAGAGACCTGCCTCCTGTGTTTGTTCTAAATTCCCAAGGAAACCTGGATGATGCTGGGAATTAATAGATACAATAAAATTAGAGCAAAGGCCTAATTTCTATATTTGGTGAAAATGATTTTCAGGCTGGGCATTGGCACATCCCTGTGATCCCAGCACTCAGAAAGCTGACTCAGGAAGCTCATGAGGGTGACACCAGCCAGGACAACAAAATGAGACCCTCACTGATCTAAACAAAGAAGAAAGAGAGTGAAAGAAAGAGAAAAAGGAAAGGAGAAAAGAGGAAAAGATAAGAGAGGAGAATGGAAGGGAAAGAAAAAGCAATTTTTCATGTCTAGTTAAAAAAATATATCTGGCGTAGAGAGGTTGAAGCAAGAGGACCATAAATTCAAAGCCTGCCCGGGCTACAGTGTGAGTTCAAGAACAGGCTGGTGAGACCCTGTCTCAAAATAGGAAGTAAAAGGGTGTAGCTCAGTGGTAGAGTGCTGGCTTATCATGCAGCAGACATTAGGTTCAATCCCAAGTTATGGTTATAACACCAACAAAACAATTTAGAATATGCCAGACATGTAGAAATATGAATGTTGAACTTTGTATTTTGTTTCCATCTTGAACTCATTTGACATTTTGGCCACTCCAAGTATTTGCCTTACTTAAAAGTCATGTCCGATTATATACAGACGGTCTATGAACTGATGTGGATCCACAAAATTTTGGGTAGTCAAAGGAAAATCAGAAAACAGTAAAAATGTAGATATTTTAACATCTTTTCATTTTCCATGCTCTATGGGGGCTATCATCTATAATCGGTCATGTATAACAACAAAAATGGCTTATCAACATTTTAAAAATAAGTTTAGTTCTGTGGTACACTGTCCAAAAGATGAGAAATGATGCATATGATTCTCAATAAATCCGTGTGAGACTTTGAATTTTCGGAGATAGCTCTATTTATTTTTATTGTGTATTTTATGAGGAGCCTTTGGAAAAGCTTATGTTCCATGATCTGATGTTTATGGTCAGTTCAATCTTTCTTTGAAGATGAGCTACACCCATAAAGCAGGCTGTGACTCATCCGGATGCTTATGACTACATGATGCTCATTTGTAAGGTTCACATCTTTACAGCCGTGTGGACACACCTCTCTTTGACAAGCCTGAGGTGCCCAGACTCGGCAGGGATGTAAGTATGTGTCACCACAGGCTCGGGATGAGCATGGCCTCCCATTATCCAGGCTGACCTCAGTGTTTCTGGCTATATACACCAGTCTGTCTGCTCTGAATATTAATCATGTTGGCTTTAAACTTGGGAGTCTTTTAAAAGAGAAGCTTCCCACTCCTCAACAATAACAAACAATTTAACATTGTGTTTAGTAGCTTGTCAGCTACTCCATCTCTGTCAAAGGCATCTCTTTGGTGATTGTATCTCCGTCATGGCTGGGCCAGTTTGCAGTGTGCATTACAGAGAAATGAGGTGCCATAAAGTGATTTAATAGCATTTCTTAATGTGAAAATAAAGGAGAGAGAGGGGGGAGGGAGAGAGAGAGAGAGCTAGGGTGGGAGAGAGGGGGAGAGAGAAGGAAGGAGAGGAGGGAGGGAGAAGGAGAAGTGGAGAGAGAAACTCAGAGAAGAGCAATAATAGTCAACAATTCTTGGATTCTTTTTTTCTTTCCCAAGTTTTTAAGAGCTTCATGTGAATTAACTCATTTAGCCTCCATAATGGCCCCGGCAGAGAGCTACTATTAGTATCTTCAGTTTTTATTTTCTGGTGCTACAATGGACATATAAGGAATAAGTACAATTTTGGGATTCGATTCTAAGCAGCCTTGCATGATGACATATCTTTCTCTCTCTCTAATAATTGCTATCTGTTCTTTGAAAACAGAGATTGTATTGTAGAAATAGACACAACACCACACAAACCAGAGTCTGAAGCTTCTGTGTGCCTAAGCACAGTAGCACGAGATGCCTCGACAGCCTGTCTTACGCTGACTTATTTCGCCAGTCACATGATCTATACCCTGGAGCTGCGTGGGGGATGGCAGATAGAGTGATCTCTCTGTGAGTTTTCAGAGACCACAGACAGCGAATGGGATGGGACATCTTAGCATTGTTGACGAAGGCACCTCGGATCCAGCTGATTTCTTTGTCTCCAAGTCTTCTTGATTCCCTTCTTAATTTTATCTTAGAGTTTCACGCAGATGCGGTCCAGCCTTTGCAAATGTCAAAGCATTAACCAGCAAATATTAATTGATTAGATGTTCACGTCTCTTAACGTACATGTCTAGTGAGTAGGATTTTGTGAAGCTTCACTAAGAATTGATTGGTAGGCAAGTTAATTCAGCTGAAAGTAAAGGGTATAGCATGAACATTAACTTTATGATACTTTATCTACAGGCCAGTGAAAAAGTGTTTTGTTTTGGTAGTCAATATCTATTTTTATTAAAGTCAGCAAAGCAAAATCCAGAGATCAGGATGTTTTATGGATGTATAAGGAATCATTTCCAGCCATCACTAGTTGAGTAAGATGCCAGGTATAATGGAACCCTTTTGATTTTCTGCTTAGCAGCTGCATCTCATGTTAATAGACCTTCTTCTCATGTAGTCTCAGCTCGTAGGAACCTGGGATAGTTCACTGTATTCCTCACTGTAGGCTGAGGCTGCAGCCAACCATCACACTGCATTTCTTTATCAGGTGTAATTGACTCAACATAAGCTTGAGTTTGTTCAGTGGCACCTTTGTAGGATGGCTTGAATGCCTGGGAATAGAGACACCAGAGCTTCTGGCAGCCATTTGAAATGGTGAGAACACTGAGGAGATCGAGTTGAGAATGATAAAGACAAAGCAAAGACAAAAAAAAAAAAAAATCCCAAGCTCAGGATCAATCCTTGTTTGCATCTAGAACACATCTGTCCTGTTCAGTTCTGTGAGCTACTATGTTTCAAGTTTTTTTTTTTTTTTTTTTTTTTTTAAAGCAAATTTGAGGTTTTGGTAAATTACAGTTGAATGAATCTGAATTACAAAATGTAACAGGAAGTGGAAAAAGATACATGATATATTCAACTTCATGTCACCCAAGTGTTTGTTAATGTTAGAATGGGCCTATCTGAAATGTCCTTCCTTAGTCTTTTCTAGTTTTGCTATGCACAGTTGGTGGCTAGTGGAAGTCCCACTCCGTTGCCATTAGTATCTGAAGCTATGCCTGGTGAAGGGGTGGCCCTCAAAAGCTGGCTGAGTCCGTGTGATATCAACCCCATGTCACTTCTGTTGACGAAGTGACAAAGTCCGCCTAGAGGCGAGGCTGAGCCTGTCCTTCATCTCCCTGGAGAATCCGAACCTGGAGGCAGAGGACAGAAGAAGAGGAGTGGGTAATCAGGCCGTGCTGAGCCTGCTGCGGGTTTCCGTGGTGTGAACATTGACCAGCAAATGCAAGACACACACCTGGAGAAAGGAACGGGAGGTGTAAATTGAGGAGACAAAAGACGGGGGAAGGGAGAAGAGTAAAGCTATTGACAGTTCCTGATAAGTTCCTCAGTTCCCACTTTCACTCCTAATGCTTTTTATCTTTCGGTTTTTCCACACAGATTTTCTCTGTAACAGCCCTGGCTGTCCTGGATCTTGCTCTGTAGACCAGGCTGGCCTGGAACTCACAGAGATCTGCCTGCCTCTGCTAGGATTAAAAGCATGTGCAGCCACCACCCAGCCACTCCTCACACTTGGCTGAGCATCCTGCTCATTCATTCATCTACTCATGCAGCCACTTGTTTGTTTATTCATTCAGAATTAAACATTCAATGATTCTGCATTAATACTAGGAGCTGCCATTATGATGTGGAAGAGAAAAAATGGCTGAAAGAAAAACAAGAGGCAAGCATGGTGGTGCACATCTGGAATCATCATTTGGGAGGTAGAAGATTCTGGAGCTTGGATTACATAATAAGATGATGTCTCCAAAGCAAAACAAAACAATAAAAGGAAGGAAGGAAAAGAGGAGGAGGGGAGGAAGAAATAGAGAGAGAGACAGAGACAGACAGAGACAGACAGACAGAGAGACAGAGAGAGAGAGACAGAGAGAGAAAGAGAGAGGAAGAGGGTTTCTATCTCTAAGGAGGCTCTGAACATAGGAAGTAGTCTACTGACACAATTGGAGTAACAAGTTTACTGACACAAGTAGAGATATGAGAAAAATGTTGGTCAGTGACAAGGTAGGCAAGAGGCACCAAGGTGGTCATTGTGGCTAGTGCACTGGAAACCTGGACTTGAGATCAGAGATGTATACAGTATGGAAATGATGTCGGGCCTTCAAAGCCATGCTAAGGATGGTTGGATCAGACATCTTGGAATTGCTTATAGCCAGTAATGACAGTCTAAATTCATGAATATTTACAGTAACTTTCTGCTTCTGGAAAATAAGCCTTCCCCAGGATTGTACAGTAGCGTTCTTAAAAAAAGCATTTTCTAAGTCAATATCATGTAAAACTGTTCGTGTGTAAAAGAGATAAGAGCAGTGTTACCTTTGAAACACTATTTTAAAGGTTTATATTTGTAGTATTTACTTACTATGAAAACAAACTCATGAGACATACCCTATATTAATAAACTCATGTATACTCTGTGCTATGTAGATTACAGATGGAGACTCAAAGTTCAATTTTATTTTTGCATTTTGCATCACTTACATGATACTGAAAACAATCCCAATTCACACCAGTAAGTAGGTGCAAATGGTCCATGATTTTAGCAGCTCATCTTGGAACCTCAGGATTTTCTTCAAATAAATTGACCTAGAAACCTGAAAGCCAAACAATAATTATTTTTCTTTTTAAGAATGTTTGGTTCTTACCAATAGCTAATATACCTGTGTTCTTCATCACAACTTTAAAATAAATAAATTCACAAAACTTAGAGTGTATCAAAATTAGTTATAGTACCACAAGTTATGGGCTCGGCTCTCTGTTAGTATGCAGAGCTTAATGCATGCTCATGGACTCGACACCAAATGCATCTGCTGAGCTGAAGCTGCTGTGAACGGAGCAGAGCATGCTTGGGTTGAAGCCCTGGTTGCCACCCACCATTCTGCACATGGTCTGGGGACTGGCTCATTTTGTTACTTTGGTTTGTTTGTAAGACAGGATCTTGCTCTGTGGCCTCTGTTTCTCTGAAATGTGCAGCGCAGGCCAGAATGGCTTTGAACTTTCAGGAGGCTGCCTCTCTTTCTTGCTGAGTGCTGGGATTATAAGTGTGCATTATCAGGTCCTGCCAGGAACAACTTTATTGAGATCAACATTACCAGATCACAGATATAGCCTTCTTTATTCGTGATAATCCAGTTTCAAGAATGTCAAATATGTGCTTGGAGATCAAGAGGAGCACAGAAACTTGATGCTGATTGTTTCCCATGGGCCAATTTTTACATAAAACACTATTGGATTATGTATTTGCTTGATATTTAAAAACTATTTTAAGATTATTTGAAAGTCAGTTTTTTTCTTTCTTTCGGTGGGGGTAGGGGGTGTAGGATCTCATGTAGTCCAGGCTAGTTTTAAGCTTTCTTAACAGTGGAGGATGACTTTGAACTTCTGATACTACTGCCTTCACGTACTGGGTGCTAGTATTAGAGATATACACCACTGTATCTGGTTGATGTGACACTGGGAATTTCATTCATGCTAGGCAAGTATTTTACCAACTGAGCCCCATCTCCAGCTCTGAAAAATTGGATTCTGCCTTAAATACTTGTAAGATCCAATGATTCTCTAAGGAAATTACAACACCTGGGAATTGAGCATGGGTCCTCTGCAAGAGCAGCCAATGCTCTTAACCACTGAGCCATCTCTCCATCCCTGTAAGTTTCTGTTATGGTCACATTGTGTGTCTTGTTTCCCCTTTTTCTGTCCATGGTTGTATGACTTTTTTCAACCTTCTGCATTTGTTTTTGTTAGTGCCAAATAGTAAAAATATGTTTTGAAGTTTTTGACCTTGTACTAGTCAACCTTTTTTGTCTTCTTGTATAATTTACCAACCACATTATCACGTCTCTGTATTTCTTCCTCTAGTGTCTATAAAAGGCCATTAAAATTGAGAGGAAATGCCTACCCACTAAGCTAGTTTGTAGCTTTGTTGGTAGAGGGCTTGCCAGCATTCACTAAGCACTGGGTTTAAGGCATAAACCTGGAGTGGTAGTGCACACTTGCGTACTTGTAATCTCAACACTTGGAAGGCACAAGCAGAAGCATCAGAAGTTCAAGGCTACCCTCTGCTATGCAGTGAGTTGGAGGCCAGCCTGGGCTATCTGAACCCTACCTGAGAAAGGAAGTTACAATTTTAAGATACTTATATAGTAGGGAAAACAGCCAGCTTCCTCCCAGATTTTCTTACATCCTAATTCTAAGCTTCAACCTGACTCTATCTTATTCTGCTAACACAGTATTTGCATAGGGTAAGAATTTTGCCTGCTTACTTACGAACTCCAGATTTTAAAGCACTATACAGCAAGAAGTAGGCACTCAGGGTTTCTGCTTTCTTTTTGACAATGCAGGCAGAGCAAGCAGCATCAAACTTAATTCTCAATGACCTTAGCTAGATGAGTCTGTAGATTGAAAGTAATATACGTCAGCCTTGCTGAATGTGGAGGCTAGTGGTTAACCTGTGTTTCTATGGCATTATTATTCAGCACATGGTTTCAGATCTTTTTTTTTTTTTAATCTGACTTTCAACACTTGTGTGTTTTCCTCCCCTCTTAGACCTCTAAAACTTTTCAGGTTTACCAATTTGTGTAATGGAACTGCACTGCCAATGGCCAATTCTGATGGCAATGGCATCTCCATTTTGTTCGCACACATTCCGAAGCTTACGCTCTCAGGGGCTGACATCTTAAGTGCTCATGGCAGTAGAGAAGTTCACTATGGTTTTTGCGTGGGTGTGTACGCTTCTTAACGTTGGCCCATTTTCAGTGGATGCCATGGATAACTTGAGTTTCATTTATTCAATGACTGATCTGTTAATTAGTTTCTTTGCACTACTTGGAATTTGGGTGTGGATGTAGCTGTAAAAAAAAAAAAAAAAAACAACCCAAAAACTCAAGCTGAAAACTACATTTACATGTTAAACGTATCTAGTTAGTATCCAGGCTGCAATTCTGTTCAGAACCTCTCTGAAACTAACTACATCAACACAAAGAATCCATTAGCCTGTCTTTTGAAGACTCTCTTTGATTGGATGGGCAGCTTCCTTTGTCCCTATGATTAGCTCATCTCTTCCTCCTGTGCTCCCGAGGGCCACTCCCAACCCCAACAGTGATCCTTTGTGTCTCTCAGCCAAAGTCTCACTGCTGCGCTCAAATGCTGGATCATCACCAAGGGCGAAACTCTGAAAACTTTATGGAAATGCTGATGCTGGAAAAGCTCCAAATGGAAGAACGTAATAGGAATATGGTCTGAACATAATAAGAATACGATCTTAAATATCAAGGAGCTCTTTGGTTTCATAATCACAGCTGTCATGTTTTCCTAAATTACCTGCTTCAGCTGAGTGGCTACTCTGGCGAGCGATCCTGTCTGAGTTGTGGGAAGGCCCTGGTAATAGTGATCTCTAAGAATAAATTAAGTTCCTTGCTAGTCAAATAAAGACCTGGGGTGAGTCTTCTCCTTGCACATGTTTTGTTGACATCCTGACACTGAGTGCCTATGGATATGACCTTATGTGTAAACAGGATGTGTGAAGATGGGTCGTGTTAAGATGATGCCTCTCACTGATTAATTATCCAATTGTCAGCTCTGAAATCATATATACATAAACATAAAAAACAGACTAAGCAGGCTCTATTTATATATTTGTACATATACTATATATCCATATGTATGTAACAATAATAATAATTAAAGAAAAGGGGGCCACCAATCTGAGAGTGAGATTGGGGAGACATGGGAGAAGAGGGAGAAAGGGGACACTGGAGAACTTGGAGGGACAAAAGGAAGGGGGGAGTAGTGTAATTAAATTTTAATTACAAATAGATGTTTTAAAAAGTTGTGATGATTCCAGACTTGATTGGGATAAAAAGGAAACCATAGAGAGACAGACACACAGCAGAGGAAACACTGGCCTTACTTGTCTGAAAGCTAATAAGAGTGTGGGGTCACTGGTATCACTGCCTGGAGCCAATCAGTTCTCCCTGATGCTCCCGAGATGCCATCTACCCACTGGCTTGACAACTTGGGGCTTTTAGCCACCAGGATTGGGAGAAAAAACATTTCTGTTGTCTTATCTACCAACTTCATGTTAATTAGTTATTGCAGCCCCAAGACTAATATGTGAAGAGGAAAATGGAGGATGGATTGATCATAGGGGATTTTGATCTTCTTAGCCATTATATTCAGGATCTGCCCCCCCATCACCCTGCCCAGAAGCTGTTGACTTTTGCAAATAGGATACCTTTTTGTGTTTCTCCTTTCTTCCTCTATTATCTGGTAGACAGGAACACTATGGACCACCTCATGCCTTAGGCCAGCTGAGTTACCTGGTACCTTCCCATTGGCTTGTTTTGAAACTGTTTTCTGGATCCATAAATGTCTCTCTCCCTAGAGGAGCTCATCCTCGGCCCTGCATCCTCAGATGGTGCCATTACTTCCTCTCTCTTTTCCCTCGTGTCTCTATTAGAATGGACCTGACGAGTGTTATATTCTCCAGATTCTTGATATCTGCCTGCCAACATTGGGTCACTATGTAAATGACCATTCCTGAGTTAAGATATACAATCATGTAAGTAGTACATCTTCAGGGATGACTTTAGAACAATAGAAATCATGAAGTGGAAATTTCATGGTGGAAAGGACAGATAGTCTAGGCAAACACACCTGTCCTATCCTTAGATATTATCACATAGCCAGCTGCCTACTGCCTCCTGTTTCTGAACCCTACTAGTGGGAAGTCAAGCACCATCCCAAGAGCAAGATACAGGAAGAAACATCCAGAAGCCTAACTACAGGATACTCTCATAATTACCTCCCAAAGAGAGTAATAAGCAATTTAAGTAAGAGCTTAAATCCAGATCCCAGTCTGAGCATGTTTTGATTTTGCTTTCTCTGTGTAATTGGACACTTTAATACAATATTCTTCTGCTCCAAGGCTATTCCTTCTGTCATCCAATGATGTGAATGAAAGAAGTCATGCATATAACAAGACACACGAGGCTCCCTGTTGCCACGACATTTTAGATTTCTTTAACTTATCAAATGCTCAAGCAGACGGTTAGTAAACATTTTTTTGTTGGCCATGGCTATTTATACTAAATATAGGCAGTCCTTGTCCTGAGATGGTTTGACTTACAGTTTTTCAAATATAGGATTATACAGAAGCAACGGATATTCAGTGGAGATCACACTCTAAATTGTTAATTATTTTGATCTTTCCCCAACTTAGCAACATCTAGATACTCTCTTCTGATAGCGGAAGGTGGCAGCCAGTCATTAATCCCACTTGATCACATGACCACCAGGGCAAACAACTGTTACTTTACAGATTAACCTTGTTGCCAAGACACAATGTTTGATAAATGGGATACATTAGTTGTTTTTTTTTTTTTTAATTGATGATATTTTCAACTTAGACTATGTTTCTTGGGAAATAACCCCATCATATTTCAGGAGCATCTATATGCATATATTATACTTGCAGGTTACTAAGTAAATTGCTTGCTTATAATTATTTTATACTTTGAGGAAATTGTTGGCTTATTTGAATAAACAAATTGATGGAATCTTTCTGGCATTGAACAGACAGAACTCAATTCAAGGGAGAGATGCTCAATACTAATTGCATATCCATCATGACTCCCTCTTACACAACTTTGCATTTTTCAGTTACATTTTCTGGGGTCTGGGTGATTGAATACCTGTCTTTTCTCATTGAGTACCCACTCAGGAAATAGCTTCTGTGTGTAGTGCTCTAGCAGCAGGACGTAAACAATGACGACTCTTACTGATTTCCTGCCAGAGTAAAGAGCTGTAAGTAATTTTTGAAATAATAATGCTGGACTAAGTGATCATCCTCAGTTAATCAATGTGAAAACATCCTAGGACTTAGGTCTCAAAATCATGACAGTATCAACCTTGAAAGGAAGGTTTGTTTTTCATTTAATATTAGCTGTAGTCTCCAGACAGATGAAGCAAGAATTTTCTAAGGGCAGAAGTATGTGAGAGCTCAGATTCTGGGGACAGACTATGTGGGTACATAGTTCCATCACTATAGGTAGTGTGCCTTTGGGAAAAACACTAACTTTCTTTCATGTCCTCATTCATGAAATGAAGAACATAAAAATACCTCATATGGTTGTTATGATACTTAAATGAGTCAGTATCCATGAAGTTCAGCCTAGTGACTGCCAGATAGTAAGCACTCAAAACCTGGTGTTGATTGGGCCAGCAAGAGGGCTCATCAGGTAAGTAAAAGTGTCTGTTGCCAATCTTGACGACCTAAATACATTCCCCAAGACTTAACATGGTGGGAGAACATAAACTCCTTCAAGTTATCCTCTGGCCTCCACATATGTGTATATCCCCCACAAATCTAAAAACTGTTAAATAAGTAAGTAGATAAATGAAAGTGGTTAAAATACCAATGCGAACAAAGTAGTATCTATTGTGACCAACATTGTGTTTCTTGGGGAGAAAAAGCAACAGCATCTTGGTCTTGGAACTTGTAGGTGAGGTGGAGCTAGAGCTGAAACTCTCTGGTCCAGTGCATGCTTGATGAAAACAAAGGCCGAGGAAAGCTTGGGAACGCATGAAAGGATGGCAGAGAGCCAAGATGTGTGGAGCTAAGTGACTGGAAGACGACTGTAGATACAAAGGATTTGTGTCTCTTCCTTCAGTCATGTTCAGAGCTGATTCCTAAGGTTTGAATTTATGTCCCATGCACACATCAAGATGCCTGCTTCTAGAGAGATCTTATGATTCCGTAAGAAGTAACTGTCTTTAGAAAACACTTGACAGGGTTCGAATCTTTGTTGCTGTATTTTTTATTTATTTATAGAAAGCCAGACTCCTCCCCTCCCTTGCCCATGCCACCTGTGGCACTTGGGAAAGTGGTCCCTGCACCTCCCCTGGGCAGTACAGTAGAGCTGACCCCGTTGACAGGGGTGCTGGTGAACCACCCGGAGAACGCGAGCATGGGAGATCTTGCCCCACTCCTCATCTGCCATAAGGTGGTGTGGGTGAGGGAGAGATGCTCCCCCCTGCCCCTCCCCACCTGTGGCAGGTAGGAGAGCTATTCCTGCCCTCACCAGCTACAACACTTGGGAGAGTGGCCCCTACACCTCCCCTGGACAGCACAATAGAGCTGGCCCTGAAGGTATAGGGTTTGGGAGAGCGGACCCTGAGGATGTGGAAGCAGGAGAACTGGCCCTACCCCTTGCTCTTGGCTGCAAGGGATGAACTAGCAAGGGCAATGCTGGAGAGCTCACCCTGGTAGGGAAGACAAGGGAGAGCTGGCGGGCCGACCACTCTGCAACTACCCAGGCCCAGAGCCAGGGTTATAAGTTGGCTCACCCCAACATCTACCCATCTATGATCTGTTGGAACACGTGAAGGGGCCAGTCCTGCAGACCCAAAGCTGCAGGATCTCCACAAAACAGGAAAACAGGATATCTAAGAGGAGTCCCAGTAAAGACCCAGCATTGATAGTGTAGCAGAAACCAGAGGCCTCAAACCAGATCAATGACTCTTTGCAATGAACACTTGCACATAAAGATTTATGGACAAAAGAGTTTACTGTGTGACTCACTATGTCACACTACAGCTTCCATGATGAGATTTTTTTTTCTCTTTTATTTTATTTTGGTGGAGGGCAATGTTGCAAGGGCAGAGGGCAGATACGTAGGGACAGGGAATGAATGGGATGGAGATGCATGATGTGAAAGACACAAAGAATAAATAAATAGAAAGTTAAAAAACGAAGAAAGTCAGATTCAGGCTATCAAAAGAAAGGATTATTCAAAAAAGGATGTTTGTTACCAAGGTAGAGCTGTACACAAAGCCCATGGTAGAGGATGAACCAGAGAAGAGAGATAATATCAGGATTCAGGGAGGGTGAGTTGAATGGTGGGTCATATGCAGAAATGAGACGACTAAGGAATTAAATCGCCTCCTATGAGTGAATTAAAATAAAAAGATCAGCACTTAATTGCATGGTTCAAATTATATTGGACACTCCTTTTATCCTTACAGTGCATAATAGCAATGGTTTTGAACGAATGGTTCTATGTATAATGCATTCAGGAAAAAAACTGAGGAATGTAAAAAATAGTACATGCATAAAAATGTAATTTTTACTCATTTTATAGCATTTGAAAAGTGAATCTTGAGTGTGAATAGTTGATTCGTCTTAAGTTAAATGCGTCTATTATGAGATTCTTAAAACTCTGTTTGAATCTTGGTCTCTTATTCTCTAGGGTAAATGTCTAAGCTTCCCCCTCCCCCTTCTTCTTCTTCTTAGTTTATGTACATTTTCATGCATGTTGACGCCTGAAACATCCTCTTTCTTTATTGTTGAGGATTGAACTCAAGGCCTCATGCATGCTAGAGATGCTTTTGACCACTGAACATGTCCTTAGCCTGACCAATGCAGTTTTTCAAAAGAAAGGTATTCTTTTTTTGTTTTGTTTTTTAGAAAATGATATAACATGTGCACACTTTGTTTTCTACAAGGTTTTCAATAGTTTTAACAAGGATGCTTCTAGGAAAGTAAAAGCAGATTTTCTTATATTTGTGTCTGTGTCTAAGGCAACTGGCTGTGTTTTCTTCTTAGAAATCTTGTGGAAAAAATAGCCACATATGCCGTCAGTAAAGGGAGTTAGTTTCTTGCTTGCTTACTTTCTAATGATGATGAGAATTGTTAATGTAGGGACAGTCCCCACTCACTGAATGGGCAGACAAGTGGCTCTGGTGTAATTTACAGGATAATAGGGAACACCTGGCCTTCTCCAGCTAAGTGACATAATGATTATGGGAGTTTACTGCAGTAGATTAATTTGTTTCAAGGTAAGTCCTCTGTTAAAGTTACAACTAGCAACTCCATGTACTACTAGTAGCAATCTAGTTGTCAGTCATAAAATTAGGTAAATCCATTTCTTCTTTCTGTTTACGTACAAAATGACATTTTCAAGACCCTTGCAGTTAAGGTGAGATTAAGGCGATATTAGTGAAGAAGATGACTACAACTTACAGGCTGAACTTCAAAAATGGCTTCATCTGTTTTCCTGCCTTGGTGAGTGTTTATATATGAAATGTCCCCGACGAATCATGTGCTGAGGCTTGGTTTTGCAGGATCCTCAAGTGTCCTCATCAATGAAAAAAATGCATTGATGGATTCAGAGCTGAAAGGACTACCAGGAGTTGGAACCAGGTGGGGAAAGTAGCTTTCTGAGGGGCATGCCTTTAAAGGGAACGTCTTGTCTTCTTCTGTCTTTTTCTTTGACTGCTTCCTGATCCTTAGGAGGAGGGCAGCCTTCTTACATGGCACCTTCCATCATGATGCTTCTGCATCAATACCAGCCTAAAAGCAAGGGTACAAATGGACTATCACTGAAATTCCTTACACCCCTAGCCAAGAAAACCTGTCCTCCCTGAGTGACTTTCCTTAGGTATATCACAGCAACTGAAAGTGAATTAGCAATGATCAGGAAAGCTATCCCAGAGATGATACCTATATAAAATCTTAAAGTCTGCACGGTGAGTATAGCTTCCTAGGAGAGCTGCCAACTTACTTCAGAATGGGTCTACAAGAGAAGCATGGTTTTTGTTGTTAAGCATTTGGAATTTTGTAGAGTTTGTTATAGTGACTACAGAGAGATTTATATCAGAAGCAAAGTTCTGCCATTTAAAATCTAAATTGTGTGGGGCTTTCTTTTCATGTTAGAGGCAAGGACAAACAAATCCCTCCTTAGCCTGCATCTCTGGGAGAACAGTTGGAATGAAGCAGAATATTACTCTAGGCTTTCTATGACCTATTACGTTTTTCTGGGCTTTACAAAAAGCAGTGGACTCAGGAATAGACTAGCGGATTCACAAGCAAAAACTAAAGGGAAGATATGGAGTCTAGGGATATCTGGTTGGAAAGATGTCTTGAAATCAGAAACAAGAAAATTTAAGTTTTAAAAAAAAGTTGTTGGTAGAATCAAATAACTGAGGGAGATCAGATTAAAGGTATATCATTCACTTAGATGATTATCAGCTAATTCTTGCTGGCTATTTACTGATAAGGAAGATTGCCTCATCCTCTAAGGTAAATTGTCAAGAGAGACATGAGTATAAAAAAGGCAGAGTTGACTTAGGAATTATATCTAAGAGGTAAAATTGAAGTACTTATGAGCTCATGGCAAATGCATTGGAAGCCTATTAAGTTGCTGAGGGAATTGTGTTGCCCAAGAACTGGTGAGTCCAGACTAAAGATACTGTCTTAGTTACTTTTCTATTGCTTTGAGAAGGCACAATGTCCAAGACAACTTATACTAGAAACAGTCTATTTGTGACTTACAGTCTCAGAGGATGGATGAATCCATAACCATCTTGGTGGGAGTATGGCAGCAGGCAGACAGGCATGGCACTGGAACAGTAGCTGAGAGCTCATATCTGGTAAAACCACGAGGCAGCACTAACTAGGTATGGCATGGGCTTTAGAATCCTCAAAGCCCACCTCCAATGACACACATCCTCTAAGACAAAAAACTTCTAATTCTTCCTAAACTCTTCTATCAACTGGGGACCAAGTGATTAACTAGATGAGCCTGTGGGGGGTCGTCCTCATACAAGCCTCCAAAGATGCTTTTGACTGCCGAAGTTGTAAGTACCCGTTGAGCCCTTAGAACAGATGCTATCATTGCAATATTTCCTGATGTCCACTTTCCAGTCCTAGTTCACTTAAATCCTGGTCCACCCACTTGATTCTAAGGGAATATGTAGTAAGACAGGTATCTGAAATCCACACGTTGACATGTTTTTAAAGTCTCCGAGGATGCCACGCTCTGAAACATGGTCCATAAGACACATCTACAGCTGGTGATGTATGGCGAGGTCATTTAGAAGGCAGGGTAAGACACCATAAAGAGAAGTTGACAGGCAGATTCTTCCCAAGAGACGAGTCAAGCCCAACAAGATCTACACAATTTAGGGCCAATGGCCTCTATCTGTCTCGTGAAACTGAAGGATTACAATGGACCCCATCGCCGTGGCAGTTTGAATGTAATGGGCCCCCAAAATCTCATAGGGAGTGGCACTATTAGGAGGTGTGGCTTTGCTGGAGTGGGTGTGGCCTTATTG
Organism: Peromyscus leucopus; assembly: GCF_004664715.2. Lineage (NCBI taxonomy): Eukaryota > Metazoa > Chordata > Mammalia > Rodentia > Cricetidae > Peromyscus > Peromyscus leucopus. The sequence continues at coordinate 18,141,913 of NC_051074.1, read as the reverse complement.
GAGGAAGTGTGCCACTGTGGGGGCGGGCTTTAAGGTTTCCTATGCTCAGGATACTGCCCAGTGTCTCAGTTGACTTCTTGTTGCCTACAAGATGTAGGACTCTTAGCTTCCACTCCAGCACCATGTCTGCCTGCACACCACCATGCTACCTGCCATAATGATAATAGACTGAACCTCTGAAACTGTAAGCTGCCCCCTCAATTTAATGTTTTCTTTGTAAGAGTTGCCATGGTCACAGTGTCTCTTCACAGCACTAGAAACCGTAACTAAGGTAATTGCCTACTGTGTGACTCAGATTCTTCTTCTGCACACATCGGAGTGCTGTTTGCAGGTACCATGCTCTCAGCCCACAGTATGACAGGGAATGAGCATGTGGGGCACAGTGTATCATGAATTTTAATGGATTGTAATAATAAAAACCCTGAGTCAGATATCAGGGTGAAAGCTGAAAGATCAGAGAAGCAGAGCAGCTAGCCATTAGAAAGACTTCTTAAGTCTAGGAATCCTCAGACTGAATGGGCTGAGCTCTTGTCTCTACCTCACCTTATCACTTCCTCTCTCTGCCCAGCCACATCACTTCCTGTTTCCTCCTCCCAAGTACTAAGATCAAAGGCATGAGATTCCAAATGCTGGAATTAAAGGTGTGTGCCACCAGCACTTGGCCTCTAGTGGCTTAGCTTTGCACTCTGATCTTCAGGCAAGTTTTATTTGGTAGAGCACAAACAAAGTATCACCACAGCGCAGAGTGCCTAGCTTTTCAGTTCATGTACAGGAAGAAGTAGATTAGACAGATCCAGCCTGGAGGAAAGGACTGCATTTTACTCATAGATACAGGACTTTGAATTTGATACAGTGGCTATAACTGCAGGAAGACTTCTGAAGGGGGATTGTGGAAACTGATTATGGGTTCATTTGTCTTGTTTTCCTCCCCTGAGTAAAAAAATAAAACTATACTTGTAACATGCCTTATATTGGTTTAGGGGCCATAGATGTGAGCATAAATGATGTCTCCAACCATTTCTGCCTTCTCTTCCTTTTCCTTGGCAGTGGTGGAAGCCATTTGTGAAAGACGGTGTGACAAAGACGGAAGGAACTTTTATTCCCAAGTCAGTACTTGGAGGAAAACCTTCTCAGAGAAGCCCTGAAAACTTTTAGGACTGTGATATGAACAAAAAATAGACTTTTATTTTGTTAAGCCATTGGGATTTGGGGTTGTTTGTGGTAGTTGCTAGTATAACTCATGAAGACTCATAGACCACATATTTCTACCTGAGAGTAATTCTCAATTGGATTTTGCTGTATTACCAAACCCACCCGTGTGTGTGGGAGGGTAGGGGTGGGGAGACAGGGGTTGATCTCAGGACATCTATTTTCATCAATCAGACACAGAAGGAGCCAGCCTTACATAGATCAAACAGTTTATTTCTCTTCCTTTTTGTCATTACCAAGCTTTTCTTGTTTAATCTTCAAACCTGGAGCTATTTATGATGTTTGCCTTCCTTCTGTACTTGTAGGGATATCCAGAGATGATGTGAAGGAGGTTGGACAGGCAAGCTCTGGAAAGAGATTCATAAGTAAAGAAAATTTGGGGTCAAGGGTTCCTCACATTCACAGCTGGCTGTCAGCTACTTCTTGCAAATATAATCCTCTTTTTTTTAAAAAAAGAAGTACTTGTATGTTATTTACATTTCAACTGAAACTCCTGTAAATCATCAAAAGTTTCAAGAAGACATATTTTAATTCACTTCAGAATGTTTTGATAGGGGCTCACTCACTATATAGGCCAGCCTGGTCTCAAACTTGTGACTCTCTTTCCTCAGTTTCCTAAGGGCCAGGGCCATAGCTGGATACCACTATGCCTGGTTCAGTTTTTAAGTGACTATGACAAAATGCCTGAGGTTGAGTAATTCATAAAGTGAAGAATTACTTGGCCAGTGATTCTAGAGACGGGAAAGCCCAAAGGTATCTTGCTATATGATCCCATGGTGAAAAGATGAAGGGTGAGAAAGCCATACAAAAGAGACTGAATTCACAGCCTCCACCCTTTTTTAAGTTGACATTAGTCTGTTTGTAAGGGGGAATCCTTTATTAGCTATGCACCTCCCTTAGTACCATCTTCCAGTGGAGCTGCATTGGCAAGTAATAGTCCATGCATGATTTCTGGGGTGATGGACACATTCAAAACATAGAGTTAACCTTTGGTTATGCATTCACATAAATCAAAATAAAAAGAAAACCTACTGAGCAGAATTTGTTTATGTTCTGAACTACCTCCTTCAATTCCTTTAAGTAGCCATTTTTACTAGGGTCTTATGGAAAATCAGCCTTTAATGATGAAATTTCAGGTATCACCCACTGGTAGGTAACCAAAGTGTTTAGACTCAGTGTACTTTCTTCAAATGACCAGCTATCAACTCTGAAAGTGTACTCTCCACAAATGTCCATACAACAAATGACCACCTATCCCAGCGATTTACAAAATGGCCCTGAAATTGAGAATAAACAGCAAGAAATTGTTTCGACTCTGCACTCCCTAAGCAACACAAGCCACCTGATCTTCAGGCCATCAGATTAAAACAGTTAATTTTAAACTCTTCTGTTGCTGAGGTAAGCACACAAGCAAACCTTAACTCTGGGAAATTTGGATCTTTGTAACAAAGATTTCCATATTTATCTCATCCCTTCTCCTCAGACACATTTCCTAGGCTTCTGCTGGTATCCACGAATAAACATGCTGTAGCGATCATATAGGTAATAATATCACGACCCCACTGTGTCTCCCCAGTGTGAATGCAATCAGCGGTACCAGACATCCTACACTTCTCTCCTATAGCTTTTCCTATTACTTTTCACTATGGCAACAGCCCAGAAATTTAACCTTTTTTTTATTTAAAAAAAAAAGCAATTTGATTTAAATTATAAAACCCAGAATAAATTTAGTCTTGAGGATGTATTTGATATTATCTCTTCTCTAATTTTATTTCTTGTGACCGTTTCACTCAAAATCCTAAGTATGAAGAGGGAGGATGAAGTGCTGGGTGTTAAACAGTAAACATGTGTTGGGAATTGTTGGAGGGAGGTAGAGATCTGGGCAGGGGGTGGAGGGGGGTTGGGGGGGGCTGAATCTATACAACAGCAGATGTAAAGATCAAAAAATGAAAATCATGGGTCTGAATACAGGGGAAATACTTTGAAGTTTAAAGTGTTTTCTTACCAGAGGAAACCAATTTCTCCAGCGTTATTAACATAAAGTTGGGAAGACTAAAGCCTGCGCGTGGATGAGCCCAGTGTGAAACAGTGGAAAACAGCCGAACAAATGCAAGACTGGGCTGTTCCTGTTTTACTTTCTCATTCCCTTTTATTGTACTAGGAGAATACAGACACAAAACAAACTGAAAATCTGAGCTGGGGAGGTTACTCAGGACCAGGATTTCAGAGTTAAAAAGACCAAGGGGCCATTTTGAATCACCGGAGTATAGCTCTGTAGGTACGTAATCACCCAGTCGGTCTCTCTGGCATTCCAAGTCCTGTGGCAGGCCGTGAATCCGGATAGTGGACCACCAGAGCAGGAAGCGGAGAAGGGGACGCTTGAGCGTGTCGGGAGTGGAAAAGGAAGCTACAGGGAAGAGGGAACGAGGAGAAAGTGGAGAACCAACAAGAAAAGGTTGTTTGGGAAAAAAAAAATCCATAATGAAACCTAGTATTTTGTATGTTAATAAGAATTTAAAATTCCTATGATTCTGTATGTGTTAAGTATATTGTGAGAATAGATTTATGAGACGTTATCTTTTTCACCAAGTGAAAACTTCAAATAAATTCATCATTTGCAATTATAACTACTGTCTGAAATTTTGTTTTTGCTGTGTTCCCTTTCAATGAGTGTTTCATATTAGTGGGATTTTAAAAGATTTTCTGACCAAACATTGCCCGTCCATAGAGTTTTAAAGCCACAGTGTCGTGTAGTTTTTAGAACCTTTTGTCTTTTTTTTTTTTTTCCCTGAAGGAGGCTCATGGTCATTTGTTTCCTCTGGCCTCTCGTGAATGACTTTGGGGATGGTTTTGCCTCTTTCTTTGGTGTGTATGTTATGATGATCTCATTGAACAACATGTTGGACTCTGTGAATTTGCTTCCATATGGAATGAGTTAGCAGCTATTTAATTTCTAAAAATGTTTATGAAGTCTACAGCCCATTGTTATTTTTAGGGAGGTCTGTTCAGATCTTCTCCAGACTGTTGTTTCAGGACCTCTGAGGTCTCTTCTCCCCCTTTTGAAAGTCCCCCGGAAGGCACAGCACTGTAAAGCTGTGCTGAGCTTTGCAAAGATTAATCTAAAGATCCATAGTCTTTTCTCTACATTCAGTAGTTTCCAGGAGAAGTTAGTTTGCGTTTAGCCATGTAACAAGTAGAATTTTTTTAATTAAAAGATTGATACATAACCAACTTAGTTTTAGAATCAATGAGCAAATATATTCATAACTGACAATGATATACATAACATTTTAAAAATCATAAAAGCCCTTAATGTATTTTTTAAAGCAGATTTAAATTGATCTGTTCTTTGTATGGAGCCAAGCCTCGGAGACAATGCTACAGCTATGTTTCCAATCTCATGGCCATTAGATGGTTTACATTTCTTTTCGTCCTGTTAACTCCAAGCTACCCATGTGTCAAGGATTTTTCACGTTCAGTAATCAGCCTTCATCACACCTTCTGAAAGCTCCTGTGGGTGAATGTTGAACATGCACAAAAGCTGAGAGGTATTTAAATGTGAAAATGAATCCTCATAGTTAGATCTACTTTTTAAAATAAGGTTGCAAAAATGCAGTTTCTTATTCTCAATGAAATCTCAGCAAGGAAGTTGAGAAAATATAGAAGTTCACACATCTGTTTCTGTCTATTTAGAAATCTGTGTCTCTCCTGAGTTGTTCTTGTTCGATAATGTTCAGCTCATTACATGATTGCTTAGGCTTAGCTGTACGAGAATATTGGAATTGCAAACATGCCAGTCTGCATTGTGGGCGACGCTTATCGCAGGGTGGCAATTTAAAGTGAAACAATTATGGAAAAAGGAAACGTCATGAGAAAGGAAGTGGAAAAGGAAAATGATTCATGCCAGCGAGCACCATTTGGGCTCCTGATAAGTTTGGTTGTGGGGATCTTAATAACATCACACACAGTACCTGCTTGAAAAACATCACGGGCAAAACAGCCAAATGTAAGAACTTTCTTTTTTCCTAAAGTAGTGGGGATTCACTGGAGCTTTCTCCTCACCCGTTAAAACATTAATTTTAAAATAAAACGAATTTGTCAGTCTCAGGAACCAGTCCCTTTCTCTAGATGAAAAATAATTTTGTTTTGATTTATGCATTTAATATTTCACACTGGAAATGTAAAACTACAGCAGTTATTTTATAGTGACTGAGATCAGGAAATATGGGGGTAATTCATTATATTTATTATTTTTCTTTATAAAACTATAAATCAATGTTATTGAAAATTAAATGTATGGTCTACTGTGAGGGCATTTTTTGAGGTATAACAGTACTTTCTATAAGCCTTTGTAGGAGCTGACAGAAACCTGAATTATTCATGAGTCTTGGATTTTTCCTTCAACCTAATCAAATTAATAAAACAATTTCAATTCTAAAAGCTATTAATACTCTGTGGATGTGAGCAACAAGCATGAATTTGTCTTCGCTTTCTTTTTGAATTTTGTATACATTGGGGAGTCACCAAACTCAAAATAAATTGATTTAAAAAAATGTGTAGCACTATATATGGTCCCCGTTACTCCTGTTCACGCAACCCAGAAGTGTGATCATTTCTGTTCTTTTGTCATGGCACGTAAAATATGATGATTACTTGTGTCTTCTGAAGGGCCTTTAAAACTCCTTTCTAAAGAAAAACATTTTAGAGTAGCATTGTAGTTCCTAGGATTAATTAGCATCCTATGTCCTGGATGCTTGAAGTTGCTTGTAAAATGGAATCGTAACATGTGATTAGACAAATATAAGCAGCCATATAAAACAATTATAAAAGCATCACCATTACATCACTGGGATGGCTGATGATAAGAAAATTCCTTAGTTGCTGCTGAACTGAGTTGACTTGCGATTTTTGGCTTCTAAAGCAAAACAGAAATAAATTGGTTACATAACCCTCATTGTTTAACCCAAACACAAGCGCAAACATTAGTGTGTGGGAAAAAATTGTTTCAGGATGTAAATTCAAAGAAAACTTTTTTATGGGGATTCTTGCATTAGGGATTTTTTCCCCTAATAAACACCACCTTTTTACCTCTGTCATATCGAAAGATTGTTTGGATTGACCCCCTGAGTCACTCCTCTTTGATAGCTGATGATATGATATTAAAACATAATTCAGTGAAGACATTCCTAAGGAGCCTGCACATAAGAGAGTGTAAGTATTCCACTTGTCGAAGATCTCACTTAATACAGGGATCGAGTTCGGCGAGTCCAGGAGAAGAAGGAAGTGCTCTCAATCCCCCTGGAGCGTCTTTGTCAAATTCCAGATGTTCTAAGCAGTGCTGGATCACTGTCAGCTTCAGGGTACAGCCCTGAACCAAAACCCACAGATGAGAGCAAGGCACAATCGATCAGTCGAGCCACACCAGCCTTTTCACCCAGCCAGAAGGCACTGGGAGATGAGGCTGGACTCTGTACCTTCCTATTGGCCTTGCCCTTGAAGCTGTAGAGCACACAGGTTTGGAGTCAACCAGAATGATGTTGACGCTGCCGGAGGAAGCAGGGCTGCATGCTGATACTCCTGCCAAGAAAAGTTAGCTGCAGAACACATGTAACATACCTAAATATATGGAAGAGCATTATTTCTAAACGTCCATTTAAATGTTAGAGGAGGCCTCCCAGATGTTACCAATTTTGATGGAAATGAGATCAAGTAAACCTTTTTGAATTTATGAACTGATGAGCCCCCTGCTTAAGACATTTATTTGTTTTATTGTCAGAGAAAGTTCAACTGTTTAGCCGATGTAAGTAGGATGTTTGGCATTTCTGTTTGCATAGCGGGAGAGGCTACAACTTGTTAATTGAATAGCCTTACCAGACGGTGAAGTTTTAAAGTGGGATCAGGGTAAGCGCTTGGGGAGGCCAATTTAAATTTGACCAGCGCTTGCCACAGGGCCCAAGATGTCCACCCGTCCACTCAGCCCGGAGCGATTACATTATTTGAATGGTTGGTCCTACAGACCCAAGAGGGATGGGTGAAGGAGGAAATAGTCTGTGTGTACACACAACCTGTTAGGTCACATGGGGTCGTATTGCAGCAGGGTGGGCCCTTCCTCTAACGCAACTGGTGTCCTTATAAAGATGGGGGGGGGAGGCACTGAGAAGGCAGGTGACCCTGGAGGAGGAAAGAGAATTGTAGGTGTCATAAAAGGGAGGGAGGCAGGGATGAGAGAGTTGACCAACAGTGCTAGAAGTCAGCTGGCAGCTTGGAGTTCAAAGTGCAGGCGTGCAAGGAGTGTGATTAGGAGCATCGGGAGTGTGCATTTGTAAGAGCTGGTTGTAACTAAAGGTCTCTGGTCTCCATTCTAACAGAGAACAAATAGATTGGAGATAGTTTGGGGGGGGGGGCTAAGAAGAGTGGGCTCCTTAAAAATCCTAAATGATTTATCAAGTGCTTTTTTTTTTTTTTTTTTTGACTACTGTCCTTGGATCCCCATACTAGGAGCCTTCCAATTACATAAAATGTGTGAATTTCCATGGGGATTTGTGCTTTTATTATTTCAAAAATCAAATGGTAACTATGTCTTTAAATCTTGATTGTTTTCTCTGAGTCTAGTCTCAATGTTTTTCAGAGACCTTTTATGTTTTTGTAAAATAAATGATATATTCATATATTATGTACTATATACAATTTATGGTACATGAATATATACTCAACATTTTTTTTGAATGTGGAAATGAGATGGGGAGAGAGAAGAAAAGAGGAATGTGTTAGTTTGCTACACTTGCTGTATTAAATAACCATGAAGAAATGGCCTCATATAAGAGAAATTTATTCTGGCTAAATTCTATGATAGAGGTATTGGCAGAGCCATTCTCTCTAGGGGGAGATCCTTCCTTGCCTGTTGTAGCTTCTCATTGCCCTGGGAGAACATACCTTGTTTCATGGGGGTTTAACTCCCACCTCTGCTTCTGTCTCCACATGGTCACGTTTTCTTTTTTTCCCCTCCTTTTTGTAAGGACCCCAGTAACCCTGGACAAAAGGCCAGTCCTAATCCAGTGTGTGCTCATTCACTGTTTCTAATTTTTAATTAGTTCCTTGTGAACGTCGCACAGAGTGTTTGGAAGGTGTTCACCTTCCACCTCCAGCTGCTCTCAGGTCCACCTGCTTTCCACGCTCACCCAACTTCATATCCCGTGTTTGGTTGAAGTCAGCAAGTCCAGTGTCTGTGTCTCTAAACCTAACTAGCTGGGTCTGCAACTATCCAGTTTCAAATAAAGTCACATTCTAAGGTACAGGGGTTTAAGACACATGTATTTCTTTTAAGTGGGTATAAGTCAACCCACAATGAAGAACTATTTCACTTTGCTTGTTTGCTTGCTTTAGAGGTGTATCAAACTCTGTAAAGCCATGCTTTCACTTTCCCAGACAAAAGCAACCAAGACTTGCTTGGTATAATGGTTGCCTGTTATTTGAAAAGGGAAATTGAAGAATTCGTGGATTCTACCTTCGATCTTGTCCATTTTGTTTATCTGATGCTGGAGTCAGACTCAAAAACATCCATACTGAAAGCCAAAGAGCGTTAAGGAAGAAGGAAGGAAATAATTTTGGTAGATACTGAGACATCAATTTGAAAACTGAAAATAAAATAAATTACAATACTAATTGATCATTAATGCCAATGTCCCCCAGATAGCCCAGAGGCTGCCATTTAATGCTATAAAGTTACAGAGAATGAGTTTGGCCAGCTATTTTTATCAAAGTTTCAAACATTTATCTCTAGACAAGAGCCCATGGGAAAGCAATCTTCTGATCTAAATTTCCTTTGCTTGGATGGTGATGTGGATTCACCATTCATTAGTTTAATGACCTTGGGTAAATAAGGCCATTAATCTTTGCATTTTTTGGTACATTTGTAAAATAGGAATAATAGTAAATTAACCATTAATTTAATAGGGCATTTTCATATAAAAGCTTTTTATATCCTGTAATATTATATACATCAATGTAAGAGTTTATTTCTGGACAATGTTTTCCTGGCGCCTACATTTAACAACCATGGCAGCTATGTGACTAGGCTCTTACTCAAACTGATTCCACTTGAGTTTCAGTTCATCTATGTACTCAGCAGTGACCTTTACCTCCGTGTGCTTCTGTTTCCTTATATGTAAAGTGAGGATAATAGTATTTACTTTCTAGGTTGTTAAGAGGATTAGACAGCCAATAAACCTGAATCAATTAGGATAGTGCCTGACACATAGTAAACACTCAATAAATATAAACTTGAGGTTGTTATTATGATTACTATAAAATCTGGCATTCAGGTCACCCCCAATGAATTCACAGGGTGCACAATATTTAGAGAATGGCAAAATTAGTTCCAGACATACAGATGTAAATTTATTCATGCAGCATAACTATGGTCACCTACGCACATGCACACAGACACACAGACATTGTGCATACATAGATACTGGTAGGGATGAAAGCTGGGGTGCCTGTAACTAATAGGGATTGGAAGAAGGTACCCAACAAAGTTCACACTGAATTTAATTGGCCATTGTGAGTGAAGGCCTGGGGAAAAGCGAAGGCCATTTAAAACATTCATGGTCATGAGTAACTAAGAGATTAAAGGACAAAAAAAAATTTTGTAGGCCTATATTTAGCCTAGTTTAGATGAAAAGCTCCCAGTTTGTGGCTGAACCAATCATTTTTTATGTTGGAATCCACTAGCTAGATGCCACGGGACTCCTCTGGAGTTTTCAGAATTAGGAAAGGGAGGAATAAGTTACTGATGAGCACACTGGGAGAGAGAGAGAGTAACCAGTCACGTGGTCTTGTGTTCCCAAGGCTTTCAGCTTTTGAGACTAAGATTCTAAAAGACAATTCATTCTAATTGACTCACAAATTAAATGATTGAATTTAAGAGCTAATAATAATTTTCATTACTCAGAAGTACAATGTATTTATTCACTTACTTATTATTATTTATTTTTTAGATAGAGTCTTGCTATGTAATCAAAACTGGGCCCAAACTCTCTGTCCTCCTTTCTATACCTTGAGTACTATGGTTTAAGGCAGGTGCTACCATGCCCACACCAGAAAGACTTAAAAAGACTTGTGTAATTAGGACATTTTGCTCTACTCATGGGATAAAACCCACTGAAGCCGGTATATGTGAGGAGTGAGGAGAAATGAAGCAATTGAAAACTTACTTGGGCCACTGGCTTTTCTTGTCTTCTGTGTGTACCTGTCATCTGTTCCATCCTTTCTCAGTCCTGGTGGGGCAAAAGAGCTGCCATGGCTCCAGGCTCTTCATCACCTCAGAACAAAGTGAGCGTGTTTCCTATCAAATCCACCATTCGCTACACACCCACATTGCACTGAGTTAGTGGTTTGGCTCACATTCTTCTCAAAGCAACTCCAATGGCCCAGTAAAGACTTATCCTGAATCCTCAGGGTGATTAGTTGAGAGTACGTTAGAGTCTGAGATTCAGGGAGGGGCAGAAGATCAAATACAGCCTGAGGGCTGCTCCTTGAAAAAGGAAGACTTAGACGAGCACCAAAAAAAAAAAAAAAAAAAAAAAAAAAAACCACCTGCATAGGACCAAGGCATCTCACATAATTGCCTAGAATATCTTGGGCATGATTCTGCGCTGTGCTAATCATGTGAGTTCTAGGGGATGGTGATTTGAGCAACAACGACAGATATGTTCTGATGATTGTCAGGTGACTAGAGATCACTTTGTGCTTGTTTGGATGAAGCTGAGATTGGGGGTATGGCCACTTTTGTTCCTCGCCATTTCCCAGCCTGTGTTCAAGCTAGCTGGAGAATCAGATGGGCCTCTACAAAGCCTTCTCATATGAAAAGCGACTGGAGTTTGTTGCTTGTTCTTTTCATATTAGTGTGATAAATTCATATGTTTAAAATAATTTTACTTAGTTTGGATTTTAAGTGGCTTTGATCTTTAACACACTCTTATTAGATTTTTTTTTTTGTTACAGTGCTAAAATAACACGAGGCAGATACTTAAGTTGAGTTAATGTCTTTACCAGTTGAAAATTCTAGCTTGGAGGAGCAGGGAGCTCCCAGGGGCCTGCATGTAGCTGAGAAGCTATTGGCAGTCAACGGATGAGAGGGGAGGGAGAGTAAACTTCTTGTGTGACATTACCACTGGTGGGTGGTCCAGGGCCAGTAGATGGGACTCCACACCTTTGTACATATGAGCAGCACCAGCTAGATTCAATGGTTATAAAATACAAAAAGAGGACATGACTTCAGCCAGGGGATCAGGGAGGCTAACTGCAGATCTTCACCTCTTCCTTCTCTCCTCCAAACCTAATCCCCAAGTCTCATGCCCAGTTCTACAGCAGACCACCTGCTGCAGACTCCTTCCTCCTTCTTCCCCCATTTCAGTGGATGACACATATCTCCCCCTCCTGAGTTCCCTCCCCCATTACTCATTGCTTTATCCTAGCCACTAACTCTAGCAGACATTTCCTGGGACCTGCAGACCACTCCAGCCAGCTAAGCAGGTAGGCTAACTGTAGGTCTTCTCCTCTTTCTCCATTTCTCCAAGTCCGATCCCCCAGTCTTATCCCCAGCTCTGTAACAGACCACCTGCTTTGACCTCTCACTCTGATTCCACTCCCAGTGGACTAGGCAGATCCTGGAGGAACACCCTACTTTCCTCCCTCCTGTGGAGGCCTGCAGCACCCTTCCAAACCCATCCTCATTCCTAAGTGTCAGCTCCCAAAACCTAGAAACACATTTTACCTGGAACACCCAGGGGCCACAGCTGGAGGGATACCAGAAAAATTCCCTATCAGGAAACACACCCTCCTAAGAATCAGAGAGTGCAGCAGAAACCAAGGACCAAAACACCTACCCAACAAATACAAGACCAGATATCAGTACCTAAAATTACAATCTTTCCAAACCCAGATGCCTAGAAACCAGCATAAAAGCATATCTATCACAGCCAGGACAATATGCCTTCACTAGAGCCCATCAACCCTGCCACAGTAGGCCCTGAGTATTGCAATATAGCTGAAGCACAAGAAAAGGACCTTCAACCAGCCTTCATGAATATGATAGAGGTCTTTAAAGAGGAAATGAATAAATCCCTTAAAGCAATCTAAGAAAACAGAGGGAGGAAATGAATAAAACAGTTCAAGACTTAAAAGTAGAAATAGAATTGATAAAATAAACCCAAACTATGGGAAATCTGGAAATGAAAAGTTTAGGAATGTGGAATGTGAGCAGGAGCCTCAGAGGCAAGTCTTAACAACAGAACACAAGAGATAGAAGAGGGAATCTCCGGCATAGAAGACAAAAGAATAAATGGGTACATCAGTCAAAGACAATGTTAAATCTAAAAAAATCTCCTGTCACAAAACATCCAGGAAATCTGGGACACTATGAAAGTATCAAATAATAGAATTGTAAGAATAGATAAAAGGGAAGAAAACCAGGTTAAAGGCACAGAAAATATGTTCAACAACATTATAGAAGAAATTTCCCTAACCCAAAGAAGGAGATGCCTATCAAAGTACAAGAAGCATGTGGGATATCAAGCACGTGGGGACCAGAAAAGAAAGTCCCCATAATATATAACAATCAAAATACTAAATGTACAGAACAAAGAAAGAATGTTTAAAAGCTAAAAGGGAAAAAGACTAAGTAACATACAAAGACAAACCTATGGAAATAACACCTGACTTCTCAATGAAGACTCTAAAAGCCAGAAGGGCCTGGACAGATGTTCTACAGATGCCAAGAGACCACAGATGCCAGCCCAGAATATTATACCCAACAAAACTTTCAATCACAATAAATGGAGAAACTAAGACATGCCATGATTTAAAAAAAACAAAAAAGCACCAAAAAAAAAAAAAAAACAAAACAAAAACGAAAAACCAAAACCAAAACCAAAACAAAAACATTTAAGCAATATTTATTTATAAATCCAGGCCTACAGAAGGTTCTAGAAGGAAAACTCCAACCTAAAGATGTTAACCACACTGGAATAAATAATCTCAGACCAACAAATAAAAGCAGGACACATACACACACACACACACACACACACACACACACACACACACACACACACACACCCTAGCAGCAAAATAACAGGAATTAACAAACACTGCTTGTTAACATCTCTCAATGTTAATGGTCTCAATTTTCCAATAAAAGACACAGAATAATAGAGTAGATACAAAAACAGGATCTATGCTTCTGGATCCTTTAGGGTAAAAAGGTTGGAAAAAGAAATTCCAAGCAAAAGGACCTAAGATGCAAACTAGTATAGCCATTTAAATATCTAAGAAAATAGACTCCAAACCAAAACTAATCAAAAGAGATGGGGAAGCCACTACATACTCATACTCAAGGAAAAAGACTACCAAGATGATATTTCAATTCTTAACATTTATGCCCCAAACACAGGGGCACCCACTTTTGTAAAAGAAACACAACTACAGCTAAAATCATATATTAATCCCTCACACAGTAATAATGGGAGACTCCAATCCCCCAATCTCACTAATGGACAGGTCATCCAGACAAAAACTAAATAGAGGAATATGGGAGCTAATATATATTTATAACAGATATATTATAAACCCAAAGAACTTAACAAATATTTATAGTATATTTTACCCAAATACAAAAGAATAGACCTTCTCAGCACCTCATGGAACTTTCTTCAAATTGACCACATACTTTGACACAAAGCAAGTCTCAACAGATACAAGAAAATCGAAATAATCATTGCATCCTATCAGATTACCAAGGATTATAGTTGGATATCAACATCAACAGAAAAAAATGGAAAGTTTACAAACTCATGGAAATTGGACAACTCCCTACTTAATGAAAAAAATGGGTCAAGACAGAAATAAAGAAAGAAAGACTTTCTAGAATGGAAATGAATATACAGCATATCCAAACTTGTGGGGAACAATGAAAGTCTTGCTAAGAGGAAAGTTCATAGATTAAGTGCCTACATAAAAAATTGGAGAGTTTCAAGCTAGCAACTTAACAACACACCTGAAAGCTCTAGAACCAAAAAGAAGTGAGCACACCCAAGAAGAGTAGACAGCAAGAAATAATCAAACTCAGGGCTGTAATCAATAGACTAGAAACAAATAGAACAACACAAAGAATCAATGAAACAAAGAGTTAACTCTTTGAGAAAATCCACAAGATAGACAAACCCTTACCCGAGCTAACTAAAAGACAGAGAGTGAATATTCAAATTAACAAAATCAGAAATGAAAAGGGAGACATAACAACAAACACCAAGGAAACCCAGAGAATCATAAGGACATACTTTAAAAACCTGAGTTCCACCAAAATGGAAAATACAGATAATTTTGTCAATAGGGGTTTGAACTAAAAACTGAATACTGTGGGGGTTGGAAGAAAACTGGTCCCTAAGGCCCATAGGGAGTGGAAGTATTAGGAGGTGTGGCCTTGTTGGAGGAGGTGTGTCACTAGGGGGTGGGCTTTGAGGTCTCAGAAGCTCAAGCCTGGCCAGAGTGTCACTGTCACTTCTTGCTCCCTGTGGATCCAGATGTAGTATTCTCAGCTCCCTCTCCAGTACCAAGTCTGCCCGGATCCTTCCATGCTTCCCACCATGACGATAATGGACTAAACCTCTGAACTGTAAGCCAGCCCCAATTAAATGTTTATGAGAGTCGCTGTGGTCATGGTGTTTCTTCACAGTAATAGAAACCCTAAGACAGGTACCATTTACCAAAGTTAAATCATGATCAGATAAACTATTTCAATAGACCTATAATTCCTAGTGAACTAGAAATAGTCATTAAAAGTTTCCCAACTGAAAAAGCCCAGGGTCAGGTGGTTGAAACACAGAATTCTATCAGACTTGCAAAGAAGAGTTAATGTCAATACTTCACAAATTTTTCCACAAAATAGAAACAGAAGGAACATTGCCCATTTTATTTTATGAAGCCACAGTTACCCTGATACCCAAATCACATACTCAACAAAGAAAGAGAATTACAGACCAGTTTCCCTTATAAACATAGAGGCAAAAATACTCAATAAAATTTGCAAACTGAATCCAAGAACACACCAAAATGATCATCCACCATGATCAAGTAGGCTTCATCCCTGAGATGCAGGGATGGTTCAACATATAAAAATCAGTATATGTAATCTACCATATAAACAAAATTGAAGGGAAAAAAAAAGATCATCTCATTAGATGCAGAAAAGGCCTAGACAAAATTCAACACTGTAGTGGGTAGCTGTTCTAGCTATGACCTTGAAGCACTGCTCCTAATGAGGTAATAGGTAACTGTCACATCTGCCTACGACCTTGGGGTGTGGCCACTCTGGACCCTTAAGACCTTGGATACACATATGATCTCTTTCTTCACTCTCTCATGGTTTTATATGCTGGGACAGACCAGGCAGATCTCAGGCGGAAGAACAGCATGGGAGTATGCCTCACCTTTCCAGGATCCTGTGACAAATTCCTCTATTCTGTCTTGTGAGTTTTCTTTCTCAAATAAATTCCTGTGCCCTTAAAGCAGACTCGGTGGATTTCTCCCATTACAACACCACTTCATGATAAAAGTCCTGGTGAGATTAGTGACACAAGGGACACTCATCCACCACGATCAAGTAGGCTTCATCCCCAAGATGCAGGGATGGTTCAACATAGAAAAATCAATAAATGTAATCCACCATATAAACAAAATTGAAGGGAAAAAACAAAACAAAACGATTATCTCATTAGATGCAAAAAAGCCCTTTGACAAAATCCAACAAGACTTCTTGATAAAAGTCCTTAAGAGATTAGTGATACAAGGGGCACACCTTTATATAATGAAGACAGTTTACAGCAAGCCCATAGACAACATCAAGTTAAATGGAGAGAAACTTAAGGTATTTCCACTAAAATCAGGAACAAGACAAAGTTGTCCACTCTCTCCATACTTAGTCAATATAGTATTTGAAGTTTTAGATAGATCAATAAGACAACTGAAGGATACAAATTGGAAGGGAAGAAGTCAAGGTACCATTAGTTGCAGATGATATGATAGTATACATAAGTGACCCTAAAAATTCTACCAGGGAACTCCCACAGCTGATAGACACTTTAAGCGAAGTGGCCTGGATATAAGATTAACTAAAAAAAATAATCAATAGCCCCCTTATACACAAATGACAAATGGACTGAAAAGGAAATCAGAGAAAGAACACCTTTCATAATAGCCTCAAATAATATAAAGTATCTTGGGGCAACTCTAACCAAGCAAGTGAAAGTCTTGCATGATAAAAAATTTCAAGTCTTTGAAGAAAGAAATTGGAGAAGATATTAGAAGATTGAAAGTTCTTCCATGCTCATGGATCAATAGGATCAACACAATAAAATTGCCATCCTACCAAAAGCAATCTACAGATTCCAGTGCAATCTCCATCAAAATTCCAACAGAATTCTTCATTTATCTTGAAAGGACACTTTTTAGTTTTATGTGGAAACACACACAGGAAGAAACCCTCCAAATATCTAAAACAATCATTAATAATCAAAGAACTACTGGAGGTAGCATCATCCTTGATTTCAGTGTGTACTACAAAGCTATAGTAATAAAAACAGCATTGTATTGTCACAAAAACAGACACATTGATCAATGCAAATTTTTGAAGACACAGACATTAATACAAACACCTACTGTCTTAGTCAGTGTTCTATTGTTGTGAAGAGACACCATGACCAAGGCAACTCCTATAAAATAAACCATTTAATTGGGGTTTGCTTATAGTTTCAAAGGTTTAGGCCATTATCATCATGGGGGTGGGGAGCATAGTGGCATGGTCATAGTAACAGAGAGTTTTACATCTGGATCTACAGGCAACAGGAAGAGTGAGACACTGGGTCAGGCATTTGAAATCCCAAAGCCCATACCCAGTGACATACTTTCTCCAACAAGGCTACACTAGTTCAACGAGACCATACCTCCTAATCAGTCAAGTAGTGCCACTCCCAGATGACAAAGCATTCAAATATGTGAGCCTTTGGGGGCCATTCCTATTCCAACCACCACATCTATGGAGACATGATTTTTGATAAAAAAGCTAGAAATACACACTGGGAAAAAGACAGTATCTTCATTAAGTGGTGCTGGTCAATCTGGACAGCTTGTATGTAGAAGAATCCAAATAGATCCGTATATATCGCTTTGCACAAAGCTCAACTCCAAGTGAATCAAAGACCTCAATATAAAATCAGACACACTGAACCTGAAATAAGAGAAAGTGGGGCATAATTTTGAACTCCTTGGCACAGGAAAAGACTTTCTGAACAGAACCGTTAGAACAGGCACTAAGAACAACTAATAAATGGGACCACATGAAACTGAAACGCTTCTGTAGGGCAAAGGACACTGTCTTTTAGACAAAGCAGAAGCTTACTGAATGAGACAAGATTTTTACCAACTACATATCCAATAGAGGGCTAATATCCAAAATACACAAAGAACTCAAAAAATTATTTATCAAGACAACAAATAACCCAATTTAAAATGGGAGTACAGATCTAAATACTGAATTCTCAAAATAGAAAACTCAAATATCTGAGAAATACTTAAATAAATGTTCAACATCCTCATTCATCAGGGAACTGCAAAGCAAAACTACTTTGAGATTTCATCTTATACCTATCAAAATGGCTAAGATAATAAAACAAATGACAGCTCATGCTAGTGAGGATGTCAAGTAAGGGGAACACTCCATCTATTGCTGGTGGGCTGCATACATATACAGCCACCATAGAAATCTAGGGCCTATGATGAGACATTTTGCTCAGTCTTGGTGCAGGGAGGAGGGCACTGGACTTGCCTCAACTCAGTCTACCAGGCTGAGCTGAATCTCCAGGGGAGACCTTGCCTTGGAGGAGGTGGGAATGGGGGGAGGACTGGGGAGAAAGGCTGAGGGGTGGAAGGAGGGAGGACAGGGGAATCCATGGCTGATATATAAAATTAAATTAATTATAAAATAAAATTTAAAAAAGAAAAGAAAAAAAATCAGTGTGGCAGTTCCTCAGGAGGATGGGAATCTATCTATCTCAAGTTCTAGTTATACCCTTCTTGGGCATATACCCAAAGGATACTCCGGCTTACCATGAGGACACTTGCTCAGCTATGTTCACTGCTGCTCTCTTCATAAGAGCCAGAAACAACTTGATGTCCTTCAACAGAAGAATGGATAAAGACAATGTGGTGTATTTACACAATGGAATATCATTCAGAATTGTAATATTAAATATTAAATTTGTAATTACAGAATTGTGGGTATGATGCCATTCTACTGAGTGAGTGACCACAGCTTATGAAGTCATTGCCCACAGAAAAGGGACTTTTTATAAAAACAAGTGGCGTATCTTTTGCTGCAAAGGGACTCATGGGCCATATGAATAGCTAGAAGCAAAAGAAAACTAGGCGCAGCTGGGCGGTGGTGGTGCATGCCTTTAATCCCAGCACTCGGGAGGCAGAGGCAGGCGGATCTCTGTGAGTTCGAGGCCAGCCTGGTCTCCAAAGCGAGTTACAGGAAAGGTGCAACGCTACACAGAGAAACTCCATCTCGAAAATCCTAAAAAAAAAAGAAAACTAGCCACTTGAGAACATTATGAAGGGCATATAGTCACTGTTAAAAAAATGAAATTTGCATGTAAATAGATAGAAGTAGAAAAAAAAATCATCCTGAGTGTACTGGCTGGTTTTGTGTGTCAACCTGACACAAGCTAGAGTCATCAGAGAGGAAGGAGCCTCAGCCCAGGAAATGCCTCCATGAGATCCAGCTGTAAGGCATTTTCTCAATTGGTGATCAATGGGGGAGTTCACAGCCCATGGTGGGTGGTACCATCCCTGGGCTGGTGGGCCTGGGTTCTATAAGAAAGCAGGCTGAGCAAGCTATGGGAAGCAAGCCAGTAAGCAGCTCCCTTCTATGGCCTCTGCATCAGCGCCTGCCTCCAGGTTTCACCCCTGTTTGACTTCCTGTCCTTACTTCCTTCAGTGATGAACAGCAATATGGAAATGCAAGCCAAATAAACCCTTTCCTCCCAACTTGCGTTTTGGTCATGGTGATTTGTTGCAGCAATAGAAACCCTAACTAAGACAAATTGGTAACAAGATGGGGGTATTGCTGTGACAAACCTGACCATGTTTGGGGGAGAATTGTGGAAAGACTTTGGAACTTTGGCCTAGAAGAGTCATTAAGTGTTAAAAGCTCTGTGGGATGTTCTGTGGGAACTTGGAAGATAAGAATGTTGAGAGTAGTGTAGAGGATGGAGGCCTGGCTTATGAAATTTCAAGGGAAGTTTGAAGACTATCAGGGCCAGCTGTTATTTGAATTAATATTCTGTGATTCTGGTTAGTTGGCGATGAAGAATCAACTGTGATTAACAAGATACCAGAACTACTGAACTGAAACCTTTATGTAACTGGGACAATTGATGCTGGTCTGCTGGAGCTAAGAAATTATTGGTGATTAAGAAGGGATCAGCATCACTGAGGTAAAATCTTCTGGGAAGTGTTTCCTGAGAGCACAGAGAAACTATATTCCAGAGGTGGCCATTATTGTACCTCATGCTGGCAGGTAGATTTGGTACTGTGTAAGCATCACTTACATAGTACTGGTTTTGAAGGCATGAGGGGTCTTGCAGAACAGATGAGGCTTGGCACCATGAAGAGAGCCTCGGAGAAGCTATTGGTGAAAGTTCAGCCCAGTTGCAGCAAGGGACCCAAGCATTTTGGAGATGCCAGTATCATGGGATGACCACCAAGAACAGCAGCAGCCATTGAGTAGAGCCAGCTGGAGCCTAGAAGACAAGCTGTATGTGCTGCAGAGCGGAGAGCTGGAGAAGTGACCCAAGCCCTTTGGGAGAGTTAAGAATATTTCCAGTGAATCTCGGATAATTGGACATTGAGTTATTTTTACTGTTGAAGTTTGGTTTTGCTTGGTTCAGACTGTGATGGTGTCCTGGTTTTTCCCCCTTGAAGAAGGCATTTAATTTAATTTTTATTTTTAGAAGAGCCCACAGATGAAAGACTTGAACTTTTAAAAGAGATTGGATATTGCAGAGACTGAAATTTTAATGTGTTTGAAGTTGTAAAGACTGGGACTTGAAAAAACTATGATTTTAATGTGAGATCTTGGGGATGAATAAGAAAGGAAGGGTTGTGGCTTTATTAATAGTGGTGTACTTGTGTGTCAAGTTGACAAAGGGTCAGTTGTACTGGATGGTTTTGTGTGTCAACTTGACACAAGCTAGAGTCATCAGAGAGGAAGGAGCCTCACTTGAGGAAATGCCTCCATGAGATCCAGCTGTAAGGTATTTTCTCAATTAGTGATCAATGGGGGAGGGTCCAGCCCATGGTAGGTGGTACCATCCCTGAGCTGGTGGGCCTGGGTTCTATAAGAAAGCAGGCTGAGCAAGCCATATGGAGCAAGCCAATGAGCAGCTCCCTTCCATGGATTCTGTATCAGCTCCTGCCTGCACAGAGCAAGCCAATGAACAGCTCCCTTCCATGGGTTCTGTATCAGCTCCTGCCTGCAAGTTCCTGCCCTGCTTGAGTTCCTGTTACGACTTCCTCCAAAGATGGACTATGATCTGGGAGTGTAAGCCAGATAAATCCTTCCACCCCAAACTTACTTTTTGGTCATGGTGTTTTGTCACAGCAACAAAAGCCCTACCTAATGCACTGTGTGAGGTGACTCAGACCCAGAAAGACAAATATGGTATTTGCTTATATGTAGATATTAGCTGTTAAGTCAATGTTAACCCAGCTACAGCCCATAGAAGCACGGAGGTTAGGTATAGAATAAGGGACTATGGGAGAGTAGGAAAGGGAAATAGAATAGTTATGGATGGATGGGTAGGGGTTGGAATGGGAGGATAAAGTTAGGGAGAAGGAGAGTGGGGATGAGGCGGTAAATACAAAGAGGGACAGCTAAAATTAAGGGTCATTTGAGGGTTCATATAGAAACCTAACACAGTACAAGCTTCTGAAAATATATACATATATGAAGGTGGTCAGTGAAATTTTACACACACACACACACACACACACACACACACATACACACACAAACCCAAAACAACAACAACAACAACAGAACTGAGAAGACTGAGCCACAACTGGCCATCTCTAGTCACCAAATGAAACTTCCAGTAATGGGATTGGGTTACATTTAACTGAGTTGAGGGGCAAAGAGGTCAAATGGGAAGTCTTAAACAACCCAGGTTGTTGCCAAGGCTATAGGTTGCTCTTCACAAACTCACAACAAGGCCCCATTGCTAAAGGCAACACCTATACAACTCACTGAATGTGGAGAAGTCGAGTTAGTGCCTCCATAGAACCTTTACCTTTCCATGTTGGGGTCTTTGGCACAGGAAGGTACTCTGCGTGTTACCAAAGGAGAATTGTAAACACCAACCCAGCCACAAACCCTTTGACCTACAGTGGCATCCTGCCTGCAAGATTTGCTAGTGTAATGGCGATAAAGCTTGTGGGAGTCACCAACCACTACCTGATTTGACTGAAGGCCTGCTCCATGAGAGGGACCCTCTATCTCACAGTGTTTGGGTGACTGAGAACCTGAGACTAGAGAGCCCAGGGACCTAGGAGAAAACCAAATACTACTGTTGTAAAAAATAAAAACAACAAAAAGTAGTAATACAATGACTCCTGGTGACATTCTGCTACACTCACAGATCAGTACCTTGCTCGGCTATCGTCAGAGAAGCTTCCTCCTGCAGCAGATGGGAACAAATGCAGAGACCCACAGCCAGACATTACGCAGAGAATGAGAGACTTTGGCCCACTCACACCTAAATGGGGTGTCTTCATCAGATCCTTCCCCTCAAGGCTCAGGTAACCCTGTGTAAGAGAAGGCAGAAAGAATGTAAGAGCCAGAGGGAATGGAGGACACCAAGAAAACCAGGCCCTCTAAGTCAACATGATGATGCACAGATGAATGCATAGAACACAGGGCCTTCGCAGGTGGGCACCAGTTGGGGGTCCTAGAACTGAAAGGAGAAGTGGACCTGTGCCCCTCTCCCTAACCCAGAAGCAAGCTCCAACTGATTACCACTTGCAAATGAAAATGTAGCCTCCTCCCAGGGAATTTCAGTAGGGAAACAAACCACTCTTAGGGATAGGCTGCATGCCCAGCAATAGATGGCCAACAGAAATGGGGCAATGACATCTTCGGAGGTTCCTTGTCTTACAATGTCATGACCTTTTAAAAATTATATATATATATATATATATATATATATATATATATATATATATATATATAATGTGTAGATATATAGTATGTATTATATGTATGTATGTATGTATATATGTATTTCTTTTCTCTTTTTATGCTACAGGCTTTTTGCACATGTTTCTAGTTTTTATGGGATTCCTGAGTGTGCATACAAGTAGGTCATTGGTTCTTTGCTTGGGTTCTTTTCATTCTGTCTGTTTTGTTCAATTCTGAAATGTAGTTTTGTTTTATCTTATGTTTTATTATCTCTTAGAAGCATATTTGTTTTCTAATGAGAGAAAGGGAAGCAGATTTCTATGGGGGGCGGTTAGAGAGGTGTTGAAAGGAGCAGATGGAGGGGAAACTATAATCAGGATATAATATGTGAGAAAAAAATCTATTCAATAAAAGAAAGGGAAAAAGAGGAGGAGATGAGTCAGAAAGAGATGTATTGAGTGTTAACCAAGGTGATTTGGAGAGAGGGAGTAGGGGGTAGATATAATCAAGATATATGGCATAAAAATTTCAAAGAATAAGCAAACAATTGGCTTGACTCCTAAAAAAGAATATTTACAATGACTTAAATAAAAACAATATTATATATAGATATATATGTATATTCATTGAGACTCACTTTAGTGACAGTGAGATCCTTGAAAAGTAATGTAATTCTTTTCATTTAGTTTTTATTTTATTTGCATGAGTGTTCTGACTGTGTTGTCTATGCACCATGTGTGTTCAGTGCCTACAGAGGCCAGAAGTGAGCATCAGATCCTCTGTGACTGGAATTACACATGGTTATGAACTGCCAAGCAGGTGCTTGGAATTGTAGCTGGGTCCTCTGGGGGAGCAGACAGTATTCTCAACTTCTCAGCTAGCTTTCCAGCCCCTTTAATTATAACAAAAATAACTAACTAAAATGCATTTATATAATATGCGAAATCTCCCACACTTTCTAAAAACATACTGGATTTTACTTTATTGTTTTCCTTTAAATAAGGAGATTTTTAAAAAAAAATATATAATTAATTTAATTTAATATCAGTTAAGGATTCCCCTATCCTCCCTCCTCCACACCCCCCCATCCCCCCTCCCATTCCCACCTCCTCCGAAGCAAGGACTCCTCTGGGGATTCAGCTCAGCCTGGTAGATTCAGTTGAGGCAGGTCCAGTCCCCTCCTCCTTTCACCCAGGCTGAGCAAAGCGTCCCAGCACAGGCCCTAGGTTCCAAAAAGCCAGCTCATGTACTAAGGACAGGCCTGGGAGCCTCCTAAATAGTTCAAGCTAATCGACTGTCTCACTTGTTCAGAGGGCCTGATCCAGTTCCATGGGGGCCCCTCAGCTATTGGTTCATAGTTCATGTGTTTCCACAAGTTTGGCTATTTGTCCCTATGCTTTCTCCAATTATGGTCTTGCTCACATAATCCCCCCTCTTTCTCACTGGTTGGACTCCTGGAGCTCCACAGGGGGCCTGGTCCTGGCTCTCTGCATCTGTTTCCATCAGTCACTGGATGAGAGTTCTATCATGACAGTTAGGGTGTTCGGCCATCCTATCATCAGAGTAGGTCAGTTTGGGCTTTCTCTCAATCATTGACAGTAGTCTATTGTGGAGGTATCTTTGTGGATTTCTGGGAATCTCTCTAGCACTTTGCTTCTTCCTATTCCCATGGGGTCTTCATTTATTATGGTCTCTCTTTCCTTGTTCTCCCTCTCTGTTCTTGATCCAGCTGGGATCTCCCACTCCCCTAAGCTCTCTTTCCCCTGACCCTTGCCCTTCATTACCCTGCCTCACATCCAGTTTGCTCATGTAGATCTCATCCATTTCTCTGTCGTTGGGCGATCCCTGTGTCTTTCTTAGGGTCCTTTTTACTAGGTAGCCTCCCTGGAGTTGTGAGTAGCAGTCTAGTCATCCTTTGCTTTACATCTAGTATCCACCTATGAGTTTGTCTTTAAAGACATACCATGTTTGTCTTTCTGAGTCTGGGTTACCTCACTCAGGATGATTTTTTCTAGATCCATCCATTTGCCTGCAAACCTTATGATGTCATTGCTTTTCTCTGCTGAGTAGTATTCCATTGTATATATGTACCACATTTTATTTTTCCATTCTTCAGTTGAAGGGCATCTAGGTTGATTCCAGGTTCTGGCTATTACAAACAATGCTGCTATGAACATAGCTGAGCATGATGTGCTCTTGTGGTATGATTGAGCATTCCTTGGGTATATGCCCAAGAGTGGTACAGCTGGGTCTTGGGGGAGATTGATTCCCAATTTTCTAGGAAAGTGCCATATTGATTTCCAAAGTGGCTGTTCAAGCTTGCATTCCCACCAACAGTGGAGGAGAGTTCTCCTTCCTCCACATCCTCTCCTGTCTTCAGTGTTTTTGATCTTAGCCATTCTGATGGGTGTAAGGTGGTATCTCAGAGTCATTTTGATTTGCATTTCCCTGATGATTAGGGATGTTGAGCAATTCCTTAAATGCCTTTCAGCCATTTGAGCTTCCTCTGTTGAGAATTCTTTGTTTAGCTCTATAGCCCATTTCTTAATTGGAGTGTTCGGCATTTTGATGTCTAATTTCTTGAGTTCTTTATATATTCTGGATATCAGCCCTCTGTCAGATGTGGGGTTGGTGAAGATCTTTTCCCATTCTATAGGCTGTTGCTTTGTCTTGTTAACCATGTCCTTTGCTCTACAAAAGCTTCTCAGTTTCAAGAGGTCCCATTGATTGATTGTTTCTCTCAGTGTCTGTGCTACTGGTGTTATGTTTAGGAAGTCATCTCTATGCCAATGCGTTCAAGAGTACTTCCTACTTTTTCTTCTATCAGGTTCAGAGTAACTGGATTTATGTTGAGGTCTTTGATCCACTTGGACTTAAGTTTTATGCATGGTGACAGATATGGATCTATTTGCAGCCTTCTACATGTTGACATCCAGTTATGCCAGCACCATTTTTTGAAGATCCTTTCTTTTTTCCATTGTACAGTTTTGGCTTCTTTATCCAAAATTATATGTTCATAGGTGTGTGAATTAATATCAGGGTCTTCAGTTCAATTCCATTGGTCCACATGTTGGTTTTTATGCCCGTACCAAGCTGTTTTTATGACTGTAGCTCTATAGTAGAGCTTGAAGTCAGGGATCGTGATGCCTCCAGAGGTTATTTTATTTTACAGGATTCTTTTGGCTATCCTGGGTTTTTGTTTTTCCATATGAAGTTGAGTATTGTTCTTTCCAGGTCTGTGGAGAATTGTGTTGGTATTTTGATGGGGATTGCATTGAATCTGTAGATTGCTTTTGGTAAGATTGCCATTTTTACTATGTTAATCCTGTCTATCCATGAGCATGGGAGATCTTTCTATTTTCTGACATCTTCTTCAATTTTCTTTTTTCAGGGACTTAAAGTTCTTGTCATAAAGGTCCTTTGCTTGCTTAGTTAGAGTTACCCCAAGGTATTTTATATCATTTGTGGCTATTGTAAAGCGTGATGTATCTCTGATTTCCTTCTCAGCCTGTTTGTCAATTGTATGTAGGAGGGCTACTGATTTTTTTGAGTTAATCTTGTATCCTGCTACATTGATGAAGGTGTTTATAAGCTGTATGAGTTCCTTGGTCGAATTTTTGTTGTCAGTCATGTATACTATCATGTCATCTGCAAATAGCAAAAGCTTGACTTCTTCCTTTCCAATTTGTATCCCCTTGATCTCCTTATGTTGTCTTATTGCTCTGGCTAGAATTTCAAGTACTATATTGAATAAGTATGGGGAGAGCAGACAGCCTTGCCTTGTTCCTGATTTTAGTAGAATTGCTTTGAGTTTCTCTCCATTTACTTTGATGTTGGCTGTTAATTTGCTGTAAATTGCCTTTATTATGTT
Source organism: Peromyscus leucopus (assembly GCF_004664715.2). NCBI lineage: Eukaryota > Metazoa > Chordata > Mammalia > Rodentia > Cricetidae > Peromyscus > Peromyscus leucopus. The sequence continues at coordinate 18,115,541 of NC_051074.1, read as the reverse complement.
TAGGTATGTTCCCTATATTCCTGATTGCTCCAAGACCTTTATCATGGAGGGGTGTTGCATTTTGTCAAATGCCTTTTCAGCACCTAGTGAGATGATCATGTGATTTTTTCTTTCAGTTTGTTTATATGGTGTATTACTTTGACAGGCTTTCATATGTTGAACCACCCTTGCATCCCTGGGATGAAGTCTACTTGATTATGGTGGATAATTGTTTTGATGTATTCTTGGAGTCTGTTTGCCATTATTTTATCGAGCATTTCTGCATCAATGTTCAGGAGGGAGATTATTCTGTAGTTCTCTTTCTTTTTTGCATCTTTGTTTGGCTTGGGAATCAGGGTAATTGCAGCTTCATAGAAGGAGTTTGGTAATGTTCCTTCTGTTTCTATTGTGTGGAACAATTTAAAGAGTATTGGTATTAACTCTTCTTTGAAGATCTGGTAGAATTCTGTGCTGAAACCATCTGGTCCTGGGCTTTTTTTGGTTGGGAGACTTTTAATGACTAATTCTATTTCCTTAGGGGTTATTGGACTATTTAAATAGTTTATCTGGTATTGATTTAACTTAGGTATGTGGTAACTATCCAGAAAATTATCCATTTCTTTTAGATTTTTCCACCTTTGTGGAGTAGAGGTTTTTGAAGTATGACCTAATGATTCTCTGGATTTCCTCAGTGTTAGTTGTTATGTTTCCCTTTTCATTTCTGATTTTGCTAATTTGGATGCTCTCTCTCTGCCTTTTGGTTAGTTTGGATAAGGGCTTGTCTATCTTGTTGATTTTCTCAAAGAAATAACTCTTTGTTTCATTAATTCTTTGTATTTTCTCTTTGTTTCTATTTTATTGATTTCAGCTCTCACTTTGATAATTTCCTGGCGTCTATTCTTGCTGGGTGACTTTGCTTCTTCTTATTCTAGAGCTTTCAGGTGTGCTGTTAAGTCACTAGTGTGAGGTTTCTCCAACTTCTTTATGTGGGCATTTAGTGCTATGAATTTCCCTCTTAGCACTGCTTTCATAGTGTCCCATAAGTTTGGGTATGTGGTATATTCATTTTCATTGATCTCTAGGAAGTCTTTAATTTCTTTAAATAAGGAGATTTTTTAAAATGTGAAAGTTAGACTAATACAATTTTTTTTTTCAGTTTAAAACATTTCATTTCATTTTAACTTATTTTGTGTCCCTGTATCTGTGTGTTCATGTGTCTTTATGTCCGTGTGTGTGTGTGTGTGTGTGTGTGTGTGTGTGTGTGTGTGGTGTGCATACTCATGTGTGCTTTGGCTTGTGCCATAGCATATGTGTAGCGCTCAGAAGACAGTGTCTGCAGTAAAATCTCTCCTTCCAGGTTGTAGGTAGCTCATTGGGATTGGCAGCCAGTGCTTTTACCCACTAACATCATTTTGCTGGCCCATCAGTTCTTTTTTCCAAGAAAAGAATCACATCAACACGGAGGGAGTCCCCAACCCCTGGAAGGGGGGGGAAGACAAGAAATCAGAGCTAGATACCACCATGATGTTACTGGGTACTTTCAGCAAAAATGTGTTCAAATCATCACGAGAATTGTTTAAAAAGCATCACAATTTTTTGCTGTTTTATGGATTTGAATGTTTTATTGTATTTCCTATATTTGTTTGTAGACATTATAATCAGTTAGGGCCGATTGGAAAGTTACATGGTTAAAAGACTTCAAAAGCCTAGAGATCCTATTAAGTTTATTAGAAATTTTGTTACTAATTATTTCAGATGGGGGTATGGTATTCATCATTTCTTCTTTGAGAAAAACATGTGGTTCCTATAGGCTCTCCAAGGTAGATGCTGTATTGCTCTGTGTTAAAGAATAATAACCAGGAGTGTACGTAATACAATGCCCCTATTACTAGGCTGTTGGCCAGTCATCCAGCATTCACTGGCAAGCTCCCTTCTATTGTGCTACATAACTTGCTGTCTGCATTAGGACAACAGTCTGGTTCACAGCGGACCAGACTAAGGTGGGTGGTGTTTTACTAACAGAGCTGGTCTGGCCTAGCCAGCTACTCCAGCAAAAAAACATACTATGAGAATCAGTCTGTTCTCTCCCAGGGAGGGATATGTTCCAGCCATACAGTTGATTGTTCTTGTGTAAACAGTCCAAGTACTAGGGGAACTGACACAGCACCGTGTGAAATCAACTTTCGTCTGTTTCCCCTGGATACTCCCAATTAGAATCCTGATTGTTGGATTGTAGAGGGTCTAGGAGAAAGGGAAATCCAGAGAGTAAAATATCTCTATGGCCAGCTGAGGTGTTTAAGTAGCTAACTACTTCTGTACCAAACCCCTATTTTTGAGGAGTCTTCTGTGGCAGCATAGCTTGACCATTGTGATCCTTGCCTAGACCCTGGGAGCTCCTCATGATATATCAACCCAAGGGGTTGATTCCTAGGAACAGAGGATTCAGGGCCTTTCCCTAGTACTGTTGTATCTGTTCTGATTGGCCAGTGCTGTGTGCCGAGAGTTCTGACTATAGAGTATTCTCCTGACAGACAGACAGACAGACAGACAGACAGTGAAACTTCATGTGATGAAGACCAAAAAAAAAAAAAAATCTCAGTGAATGAAAACAATCAAACGGAGGACCCCACCCCCAATGTGAAGTCAAGTGACCTTTGAGTGAAGTCAGGTCCCCACGCGTCCGGAAGGAGAGTCTCATTACTGCCTGCGAAGCCATTTGTCCCTATTATTCCCTCCTCCACTTTTGGAATTGGTTCTGTTTACAATTCTTTGTAGGGCTCGAAGCAGTTGCTCTTCAGTTCCATGGTGGAGCATTTCTGCTAATGAGCATATGCCGGAAATGTGTGGGTAGAATGATAACAACCCACCCACTTTTGAGCTTATTTTAGAGGATGCAAACATGAGAAAAATGAAAATTAATTAATGAACAAATTAAGAAAAGTGCCAAGTATCCTAAATTAGGGACTCCTATTTATTTTTCCCCTTTTACCTATAATCTTTTATAAGCTTAAATTGTGTCTTTTTTAATTTAAAGTAGTTTCCCATTGGTCTGGAAATAAAATCCCCACCTGCTGTTAATGACCTACATTGTTCTCCACTACATGGCCAGGGATCAGATCACGGAACAGGCTGGTGTTGTTCAAGTCTGACCTCAGGCTGCTTTTCTGCAGAGCTTGTTCTGAGGTGCTCAGCAGGTCCTTGCTTCATGAGCTTTTATATACATTGGCCCCATGGTTGCAAACTGTACCCCTCCTGGTTCCAGTTCTTATTCCACCGTTCATTTCTCTAGAGACGTTCTTGATGGTCCTACGTGTGTGGTTCTTACAGGCACTGTTTTATCTGTGGCGCTGTGGGTCTAGCCACTATTTGAAATTGTGGAATTTTTGATTGTCTTACTCATTCAGAGTGCGTGTTATCCAAGGTGAGGACTTCTGCTGGCTGTCAGCTTTAGAACTCGGCAGGCAGAAGTAGTACAGTGCACAAGAGACATGGTAGAGCCATAGATCTCAGCAACTGAAGAGTTCAGGCCTGACCTACGGAAGTAACAACCCACACTGTGGTTCTTGTAAGTGTTAGAACTAAAATGTGTAAAAATAGCTTAGAATGGAGCTTGCTGCATAAGAAATACTTTGCATGTGTTTACTATTTGCATTTTTAATTTTGGATATTACAATACAAGATACCAGGTTTCACTATTTTGATGATTTACCAATCTTTATTATGTAGAGCAATATCCTGGTTGTTGTTGGCACCCAGAAATAGATATTGAGTTAGTCTGCTTTGCTCATTTATGATAATATTCTTTCTTCTTAAGCCTGACCAGGCTTTAGAAATCTGTCTCAAACTAGGATTGAATGATGATAACACTAAACAAGTGGGCAAGCAAGGAAGTCACATGACTATCCTAAGATCAAGACTGTATTCTTTGTAGGACGAGTGGATAGAGGTCCTTTGTGCATTGGGAAACTTACCTGCCACTATTTCCCACTGGTTACTTAGAGGAGCCAGGATGATGGAAATGAGGAGAGCTATTTCTGATTCCTTTTGGTACCCTGAGACTTAGTTTTATCTCTAGACCTGAGGTGTGTTCAGATCACAGATAAGAAGACTCCAAGAAATTATTAAATCTCACTGCTTTAATTAAACGCTCCTCAGCTGACTAATAGCAACAGAAGAGGTGCGAACTTGAATTCATTCTGCACTTCTTAGGTGTTAACGTTGCCTGAATATGAAAATTAAGCACTAGTGGTTTTTCTCACTTAAAAAAAAGTAGAATAGAACAAAGTAAAGGACATAGAGATAGGGAATTTCAGAGACACCACCAAGGCTATTAAAAATACTCAAAGAGAGAGCTGTAATTATGTGAAAAATCTTAATTTATAATTCAGAAGGTTTTTCATTTACAATGTTGAAGTCTCAGTCACATTGATTTTTCTTTCTAACCCAGATATCATTTAAATTGGTTGTCATAGCTTAGTATTAATGAGATCATAGTCAGGGGGTTGGTTCCTTTTCCTGCTGGCTGAGTGAGGTAGCACATTACAGAGAACCTCCTCTTGACCCTATCTCTGCATGCCTCATAGTCCCACACTTCTGTTCTGTTTACAAGGCAGAGCACTCACTCAACAAATGTTTAATATTGAACCTAATGTATGGAATGTAAGAAACATCATTAAACCAGATCACTCCATGGATTATAACCCACAAGGACACTTAAAATGTGAGAAAATGTGTTTGTCTCAGAATTGAGAACATATACTTGGTAAAATATCCCCTTATATGAAAAAAGAAAACAACCAAGAAGGCTAAAATCTGTACTTTTCATAGAGATGCCTTCATAAATCTATACTGAGACATAATTGACAAATAAATATTGAAAATGGTTAAGTACACAGTGTAAAGTATTAATATGTGTCTGCTATAAAATGTCCCAATCTAACTAACTAACATACCTTATATGCTTAATGTTTTATGTGATGAGACAACTTACGTTCTATTCCTGGCAAATTTCAAATGCAGTGCAATGTTATTAACCAGAGTCATCAGGCTGTGCACAAGTTTCCAGAGTTTATGTACGCACATATCTAAATCTTTATACCCATTGGCCAACATGTCTTTACCTTTGCCACCCCTGTTACCTGGATATCACCATTGTACTTTCTGTTTCTATGGCTACAACATTTTTTCCCCCACATATAAGGGAGAGCAGACAGTGTTTAGTTTTCTTAACATAGTTCAATGTTCAGGCTCATTCATGATGTTGTAAGTGATAGTCTTTCCTTTCTTTGGAAGGCATCTGTGCTCATCACCATACCACTAATGCACCATGAAGTTCCCTCTTTGAAAAGGCCAAATTACATTCCAGTGTGTTGTGTGTGTGTGTGTACATGCAAGAGCATGCATGGGTGTGGGTATGCATGTATTTCTATCTCACATTTCTTTACATCTCTGTCAATAGACATATTTAACATATAAGCCACTGTGCATGATGCTGTTGCTAGAGTTTTCCTGCCTTGCCCACAGTCAGGACAAACCTCTGTCACCCACCAGTCCCACAGCCACTCAGACCCAACCAAGTAAACACAGAGACTTATATTGCTTACAAACTGTATGGCTGTGGCAGGCTTCTTGTTAACTGTTCTTATGTCTTAAAGTAACCCATTTCTACAAATCTATACCTTGCCACGTGGCTCGTGGCTTACCAGCATCTTCACATGCTTCTTATGCTGGTGGCATCTGGCAGCCAGTCCTTCTGCCTTCCTGTCCTTTTATTTCTCCTCTCTGTTAGTCCCGCCTATCCTTCCTGCCTAGCCACAGCCGATCAGGTTTTATTTATTGGTCAATCAGAACAACTTGACATACAGACCATCCCCCAGCACAGCCAAGTGCAGACCATCTCAGACACCTGCACTCAGGCCCATGGTCCTAATCATCCTCTATACGGACCTGCTGGGTAACGCCACAAAGAACCCAAGAAGGGCTCCCACAGGACATACAGATCATCCCACAGCATGATGCTACAATGAGCAATGGGCTGAAGATAACTCTTAGAGATATTGGTTTTATTTCTTTGAATGTATCTCAAGAAATAAGAGTCAAAAGGATTAGAAGTTGAAGACCATCATTGGCTACATAGAGAGTCTAGCCTGGAGTACATGAGACTCTGTCTCAAAAAGAAAAATGGAGCATTGCAGAATAATATGGTAGTTTTACTTCTCATTTTTGAGACATTTCCATACAATTTACCATAATGGTTCTACAGATACATTCTCACCAACTTTGGACAAAGTTCCTTTTGCCCTGTCCTTACCAATAACTATTGTCTTTTGTGTTTAGATAATATTCATTTTATAAGGTATGAATTGATTTTCCATTATATGTTTGGATGTATGTTTTCCTAATAACTAGTGCCACAGAGTGATACATATATATATGTATATTCATATATTTATGTGTATATTCATAAATATGTATATTAAGGTAAAACAGTATATATATGTATAGACCTTTAATACACATTTTGCTAGATATAAATCCCATTATATGTATATTATAGTGTTTGTACTAAGCACTAGAACTATAAACTCATCTGTATATTTAAATTATGCTTACATAGTCTATTTGGTATACCATAAATATATTCATTTCCCATTTCATATTTATTTTATTTGTACTTCTGATGTATTCATTTAATAGATATCTACTGAGTACCAAGTACTGTGTAGGCATGGTAAAATATTAATTTGCCAACTGCAAGGTAAGGTCCCGATTTTCATGTGCCATAAAGAGAAAAGAGTCAATGAATTAGAATAAATAACAGTAAGCAGTTTGTGAAAATGTAATAGGATAATCAATTAATGTATTCCCGGGAAGAGGAGTGCGGTAGTCTATTTCAAAACTGATTGGGGAACCTGTTGGAGATGAGAGTTGAGCTAAGACTTATTGATTGCATTAGCAAGTGACAGGAAGCAGCGGCCAGAATCTTTTCAGGCTGAAGGAACAGAACAGGGGTTTCGAGATAGAAAGGAAACTGGCACATTTGATCAGAAACTACAACAGCAACTGAAGACAAAATGTCTGAGGCTGGAGAGTAAAGAGGATGGGATATGAAGTGACGTGAGCCCAGGAGGAGAAAGGGTAGAGAAAATAGCCCGTGAGCTATGATAAGGAGCCTTTATTTCATTGCGTGATCAATAGGAAGCATTAGGGACTAAGTGGAATCATAATGTGTTTTGCTGTACATTAAAACATTTTTGTTCTGATGGTTATGTGTCCTGAACGAGGCTGGGATGGAGGTGGGAAGAGCAGCGAGGAGGTTATTGTAGGACAGAATGAATGGAGCTTGGCAAGGATGAGGGCTGGGATGAGAGAGAGGGATGGTAGTTTTGGGGATACATTTTGAAGACAGATGACAGACCTCGATGATGGATTACTTGTGGAGTGGAGAAATAATGAATCAAATACAGGTTTGAGTTGATCAATGAAGGAAATGGTGGCATTAATTTCTCAGATTGGATAAGAATCACCATTGGCAGAAGGGCTGAAAAGCCAAGACTCACATTTTGAATATGACTGCTTTGAGAAAAGCCTAGGGCACATTAAAACAGAGTTCCTCATAGAAATAAAAAAAACAAGATCAAGGGCACAGATGATATAAAAATGTTGATCTGTGTCACTTTTGAAAGTGTGAGAAACTAATGATGCTCAGGTTAGAGCGACTTAGAATTTTTCTCTCTCTCAAGTTGATTCTAGAACAAACATGTCTTGTCTCTTAATTCTTGTCTTTAACCAGAGACATCATCCAATGTAGTTCACTTTGAAGCATCATCCTGTAATGATAGAGCAGGATGTATTAAAACACATTTTGAAGATGTATTTTAAGAAACATAACGTAAAAGTACGAAATCACGGAGCAAGTTTCTTCTTTGGAATTGGAGTTTGTGAGTGCATACCAATATCAAGATAGATATGGAATGATGAACAAAATTTAAAATGAATCCTATCCTGGAAAACATTCAGAAGAGTATGGCATGCACAAAATAAGTTATTTCTAAAACATTTCAGGTTGTGATCTAGACAGAACATATCTTATCATTTGGAGTTCTTTTGTGTTTATCATGTTTTGTTGGCATATAGCTAGCTTTAGACTTACCTAGGAATAATAACCACAAGGCTCAGTAACTTGGTCTTGTTTATAATACCAAGAGTATGAAGTATTCCAGCTTATGCAATCGGGACTTTTATTTATACAGAGCTATAAATGTACAGAAAGCTTTATAATAGATTGAATCATGCCAAAACCGAAAAGGAAGCCAAGTATAATTTGGATTCCATGGGAAGCAAACCCTGGAACTAGATTTGTGTGAAGCCTGTTTATTGGGAGTGAGCTTAGGAATGACATTTTTAATGGGAAGAGGGAACTCAGACTGTACATGTGGAGAAAATAAACTGTAGTATGGTTGCAATAGAGCTTTCAGCCAGTCCCCTTGGTGCCCTCCAATGGGGATGGCTCTTCTGAGGCATTTTGAACTGAGGCAAGGAGCTCATGTGTGACTTTATTTTTTTAAACCCCCCAGTGACTGGTAATTTAATAGAGATGTAACCCTGGGCAAACTGGCTTCTTGCAACTGAGGGCAGTCCTTGGGGAAAGGACTCTGCTGTGGGCTGCCATCAGTCAACCCCCCCCAGCAGTTCCATTTCTTTTATGTATTAAATTTAGGGCTTTGCTAAAGTGATATCTGTAGGGCAAGCTGCAGATCTGTTCACAGTTCTTGGTCTCAGAGAAGCAACTGGCATTCTTTACCTCCATCCATTCTACAACTCCCTGAAGGAAGGCCTACCTCACTTGGTCTAGGTGTGTATCTGATAGGAGACTTTCCCCTCAAATCTTTGTCCTAAGGGTCTCCATGCTCATCTCAGGTACCACTGCCTTTTTTTTTTTTTTTTTTTTTTATTGCCTTGGCTTTTAAAGAAAAGAGTTTCTTAAGAAAATGACTCCATTCTTTATTAGATAGCACTTGGCTCAGAAAACCCATAGGGACTGGGCAGTGGCTTAAAGTGAAGAGAGATGCCTGTTGTTTGTGCTCACTGTGTCTTCATTCAGTTTCAGGCAAGAAGAATGTCCTTTCGCAACAGAAACCAACACTGAGCTTCTGGTATGGCACTCTCCCTTGAGGAGAAGAGACATTCATTGGTACAATTCTATTGTGGTGAACCCCTGCTATCAACTCTATTGTGCTGCCTCTGTGGAAGAGGTGTGCAGAACTTGGCTTGTCAGAATGCAGGGCAGTCTGCAACCGCAGTGGATGAGGCCACGGGGAGGCTGTCTTTTAGACTTGTTGCTGCCACAGTGTTAATTTAGGAGCATGTTAACTAGCTGAGCATTAGTGATCGGGGAACTGATGATGGTCTTGCTATCATAGTTATCATAGTTTCCATTCCTACTAATGTGGCTGTGTTCATACCAATACTGCTCCAGCATTGAGAATGGTTGATGACACAGGCTTACATAACATCTCTGCCCAAGACAGCCAGTCTACTGTGCTAATTAGTGTCTCTTTCAGAATGTACTGACAGATGATATGAAGGTCTTTAGACATCATACCTACTTCTGGGTCCACCCCACCCCTCCAATTGTTCCTTATCTTTTCTTTTTTCTATTTCCAGGCTCCAGACTAATCAGGCAAGCCATTTGCCACTGCCAGGTAATGTACTGCCCTGGGCATTTTCCTTTTCTATAGAGACTGGATGACTGGCCCCACTGCCTGACATCTATTGGGGGAATTTCTTTATTGGTGTTGTTTGGGCTTATTAAAAAACTGGTGGAGGTGGGGGTGTGGCTAGGGCTTGCAGTTATCCGCCAGATTGGACATTGTGTAGGTAGATGCTGAGATTTGGAAGGTGGTTATGAAAGGGCAGAATGTTCTCACACCCTGTCCACTTGGAACCTGATCCCAACTCCCTTTATTCTCACAGTTGGTGAAAGGCACCAGGCAGAGCATCACCAAGCACGTAGTCACCTGGAGGAAACGCTGTCATCATCTTTGACTCGTCCCTGTGGTTGACTCTGCATTAACTTTCATCACCACATCTTATACATAGGCGCTCTGCAGTTTTCTTACATTCACACATGCTTCCTCCTATCTGTCATCTAGGTTCAGACTCCAGTCACTTTTCAACTGAGTTGTAGAATCAGTTTCCTTCTTTTCAAACCTTACTACTTTCTTGGGCTTTTGTGTATTCTGAAGTATACATTAGTTGGAATGATCTTTCTAGAAGGCAATCGGATGATGTGAGGCCCCTCCTTAAAAAATACATGCATGGCAATTTACTGTTTTCCTATTAAAACCCAGTCCCTTGAACTGGAATGCAAGGCTTTTCCTGGCCCCCTCCCTTCTCTCCTTCCTGACTCCTCTGGCATTAGTCATGTTGTATTAGAGTTCTTTAAAGGAATAGAACCAAAAGAATGAGTGTGTGTGTGTGTGTGTGTGTGTGTGTGTGTGTGTGTGTGTGATGTATTAGAGTGGCTTATCGGGCTTATGGTCCAACAATGGCTGTCTCTTGACAGAAAGACCGAGAATCCAGTAGTTGTTCAGTCTACAAGGCTGGATGTCTCAGCAGTCCTAATCTGGTTCTGGAGTCCAGGAAGACTCCTGGAGAGCTGTTCATCTTTGGTCTGTGTTAGAATCTGGCTGCAGTGGAAACACACTTGCCAGTGAGACAAGGGCATGCACCCCAAAAGCAAAGTCTTCTGTCTTCCATGGTCTTTTATGTAGGCTGCCCCTAGGAGATGCAAACCAGACTTGGGGTGTGTCCTCCCACATTGTGTAATCCAATTATGAAAATTCTCCAATGACTTGCACAGAAATTTGGATTTTAGTTGACTCCAGATATACTCAAGTTGACAACCAAGATTAGCTGTCACGCCTGCTATGGTGTCTTTGGGTCTAGTCTTATCAACTTATGTTTTTTTTTTTTTTTGGTTTTTTCGAGACAGGGTTTCTCTGTGTAGCTTTGCGCCTTTCCTGGAACTCACTTGGTAGACCAGGCTGGCCTCGAACTCACAGAGATCCGCCTGGCTCTGCTTCCCGAGTGCTGGGATTAAAGGCGTGCGCCACCACCGCCCGACATCCAACTTATGTTTTTATTCACAGTCATTGTTTTCTGACATTTGGGGCTTTGCTCTGACTATTGCCTCTTCTCAACTCTTCTGTGAAGGCACGGTCATGCACACTCCTGTCTTATCCCTGAATCTGTGAATGTGCTTTCTTCAATAGCAAAGAGACCACTGGTTTCTGTCTGTATTCTCCTGTTGCCTGAGAGTCTACCATTGTCCACAGAGTCACTGTAACCACAGAGGTCCTTATGGGATGGAGGACTTGAGTCAGTGAAGGTGATACTACAGTGGACGCAGTAGTCCAAATGATGTCATTGTCAGAAGAGAACCATGGGCTAATATTGCAGCTTCTATAAGCAAATATTTGACTTTCTCTTACAGCTTTTTATAAAGACGGCAGCTTTACCTACACTTTTATCTCTATAAAACCATTTCAGCCTCCTCATTTGGGTTACTGTAAGATTTTTGTTGTTGCTATTGTTGGTTTTGTGTCTGTGTGTTCAGTGTGCATGTGCACATGTGTGCATGTGGGGATGTGTACATGTGCATATGGAGGACAGAGTTTGTTGTTGGTTATCCTAAATTGCACCACTCCTTAGGTGTTGAGACGGGGTCTCTCACAAATTCAGGCTGACCAATGAGCTTCAAAGATCTGCCCATCTCTACCTGCCCAGTGCTGCAATTGCAGACGCGCTGTGTACACATAGCTTTTTATGTGGGTGCTAGGGATCTGAACTCAGATCCTTTGTGCTGGTGTGGCAGGCCCTTTGTGGACTGAGTCATCTCCCTGGCTCTACATTTTGTTGTTTATGTCGCTAAATTTATGGTCATTTTTCAACAGCTGTGTTAGGAGGCTGATGTGCCCCACCCTACAGCTAAATTCTATGAATGCTTTCAGAATTAGCTGAAATTCTGACTTGGGAGACATTCCTTCATGTTTCACTGATGATAATAGTACCAAGCGTTCTTCACAGTGGCCTCTGCTTATTCTCTCTTACATATACCCTCTTCCTCTTCTTGTTTGAGAGTCTTTAGAGTGTACAAAGAAAATGCTGGCACTCTTGCCTTGATGTTTCTTCCCCACCATATTCCTGCTGCCTGGGTGTGGACAGCCCCCGTTTGGTGCTCTGAGGACGTATGCTTGTTTGGGGACTGTGCAAAGAGGGAGGGTAGGAGTCCATGCATGTCAGCTCAAGTGTAGAAAGAGACAGAGGGACAGAAAGCTCAGGGGAGTACAAAGATGGCATCTAGTGGAGTCCCTCATTCCTCCACTCCAGGAAGAGGACAGCAGCAGTTCACCTGCACTGTGCTGCATGTCTGGGGTTCCCGGGGTGACTTTGGCTTTGCCTGAAGCTGTCTACAGTCCACTGGGGTCCCCATCCCACCTCAGCTCTTCCCCTGCACCTTTCTCCTCTGTTCTTTTACCTATTCTATTTTTATAGCCTGGAATTGATCACTGACTCCCCTCAGGCCCTTCTTTTTGATTCTCCAGAGGCTGTTTTAGAAATTAAAAACAAATATCCCCAAAATCGACTTTTCCTCAAGGCTATGTGCTTGCCTCCGGCTAACTGGGGGGAAAGTCACAAGAAACTCAGAAAGGAAAAATAAAAAAATGTGGGAAATAAACAGTCTTGCTGCATTCCTCTATTGTGATAAATATTTGCTAAGTGAATGAGTAATGAGTAGAAATGGAAGAGAATAACCATACTGCGGTAGATGAAATGTTTTTCCACTCTAAGGTTTATCGTTTGTTTGTCTTTGTTTTTTTGTAGCACTGACAGGAAGGTGACATCTATACCACTGTCTGACAACTGGCATTTTAGAACATGTCCACGGCTTTACATTTTGGCCAGAAACAGAAGCACTTGGGGGAAGCTACCAGAAGGTTCTAGTGAAGACAGCCCAGAGGTGTAGGTAATCAAATAAGAAAATTCGCAGTCCGGATTTGCTAATCCAGCCCTCTGTTTGTACACAGTAGGGAAGAGGGTGGCTTTCCCTTCCACCCCTGCTTTCCTCAGCACCGTGAGCCTTTCTCTCGCTCCTGTCTCCACTGTGCCCATTTTTCCTGCAGGTGCCCTCTTGAGTTCTTGTACTCAGGCCCTAGGATGACACAAATATGTCGCCTTCTCTGCCAAGAAGCCTGACTGGGATGTCTTGTGTAGTCCTTTACTCCCCAGGTCTTTCATTCTCCACACTGCTAACACGCCAGTAGCAACTGTGACTGACTGATGCTGAGATAGCTCAGGTTAGCCAACGGCCGTGGTAACACGGCAGTACGGCTTGGGAAGCCGACATTTAACATTGCTCGTGGCCCTTCACTGAGATCGTCCTATCCGTTTGGCTCAATTGGAATCTCGCTTCTCATTGGTCACTTGATGAAATGACAACCCGCGGACATCCGGCCTGCACTACAAACACTGGCTGTCCAGGAGCCACGCCTTATGTCTATAAGGTCTGGTGGGACTTCCGGTTGGTTCCACCTGCCTCTGTGTTCTGACCCCATTCTTTCTGTAATACACAGGCCTTTTCCTGCAGCTGTGGAATGATGACCTGTCAAGATTTCTTTGTATGCTTAAAGGGGGGTCCTCAGCATCACAGCCCACCTCTGGGAAAGTAGGGGAGAGATTCAGGCCTTCAGAGTTATTTGTCTCATGTATTGGAGGTAGAAAAAAAATCTGCATTTATTGCCAGGCTTCTGCCGGCGCTTTTAACGGGTGAAAGCTGACATTTTCAAGGAATTTGTAAAGAGAGAATGTAAAGCCATGAAGTCCTCACGGGCAGGGGCTTTTCTTTCCTTTCTATTAGGAAGGATGTTGACACTGTGAGGATTGCCTAACTTTGTCCCCACAGTGAATTTCTCTTATTTTCTTTAAAGATGGTAGGATTAGATAGAGAGTGACCCCCTTCATTTCCCCTGTCTCTCCTCTCACACTGGCTAGAGTTTTAAAGGCAAGCTCAGGTGTTTCTCGAAGTGATGGATCTCTGGTGGGGAAAAGTCATAGCTTTATTGATTACGATCTTGGTATAACATCCATAATTGGAATGTTCCTGTAATTTGGTGCCGGGTTGCCTCACCACTTTCTCTAGGGGCCATATATCAAATGCTATTTTTCATGCTCCTGTTTTCAGATAAGGGCCTGAGAAACCGCAAAGTTGACTTGATATTAGATTTCCGGAGATGAAAGCACCACTACAGATTACTCCATGTCCTCAAATGCACTGGCCGTCCATACCAATAATTTAAAAGGAATGTATGACTCAGGAAAAGCATCCTTAGGGTTAGGCATGGGGCTTATGTTTTCATCCTCTGCCTTCAGCGTATATTTTTACCCATTGCAAACAATTTTCAATCAATAGTTAAAATCAGTAAACAGAATTATAGGGGGAAAACATCCTTCAGCTCTCATTTAATAGATTGCCTCTCAAAGTCATTCCCTGACACAGTAAGTTGTTGAGGGAATAGTTGCTTGTAAATAGGATGGAGTGGAGTTGATTAAAAAGCAAAACAACACAAAACACAGCATCCTGTTGTGAGATTAAAAATAAAACAAAATGGCTATTAGAAACCTTTTGCCGATTTCTGTCAAAGCAACTTTATCTGCATAGCAAGGACGAGGAGGAAAAGCAGGCCTTCTAGTCAATCCAACTTGGGGCTTTCTGGGGATCCATAATTTTTTCTTTTTTTATCCTCAAAGTTCCGTCTCTTTTGTTTTCATAGCTCGTTTCTCTTCCAGCAGAGACTCTGAGGCACCTATTAGTCAGTGTGGAGCCTCCAGGTACCCGAGTTGCTGCAGGAGGAAAAATGGGATGTCTTTCGGTCTTTCTTTCTTGTAGATTTGTTGCATGTTTACCAAGGTGAAAGGATGGGTGCCCTGGAGATCATTTGCCTTTATATGTTTTAAACTAGAGCACTAGAGCCGCAGAAGTTACACGCCTTGGTTCTCTTCCAAGAGCTCTTTCTCTCAGCAAGGCAGAGAGGAGCAAGCTGAGACCTACAGATTGCCAGCAGACTCTTCCAACAAAATTGCCCTGTCTCAGTCAGTTAAACGGGGTGGGAAAGGATGGCCTCCGCCAGTTTTCTCCCATTTCTTCCGCCATGTGCTGGGATACCCGGAGCATTCCGCAAGCTTTAGCATCAAGATGAAATACTCCAGATTTCTAAGTCAAATAATACACGAACCCCAGACCATATGCACCAAGAATTCACATGCTTTCTGACCTTTGTATTTTGCATATGACCTCCCCATCAAAGACTAGTTTCCGAGGGATTTATATAGAATGAAAAATGGAGAAGAAAACAGAACAAAAGTTTTATTGTATGCTAAGCACTATTTCCATTTAATGCAAAAAGCGTAGCAACTAAAATTTCTGCTCTCCAGCAGTTTCTAACAGGTTCATTCCCATATGACTGCCATCTAAAAGATAATGACTTAAAATGTTGGTTTTGAAATAAACTGTAATAGAAGGTTCAGTGACAGGCGAAAAATTAAAATAACGCAAAGGCTGGTTCGAAACATTCGAAGCCAGGTCCTTGCTTCCAAATTACTTTACTTAAGAAATAAACTTGAAAAGAAAAGCAAAAAAAAGGTAGAGGTTGAGTTTATAAACTTGTATTGACCTTTCCCCACCTTCCCCCTTAAAATGAGGGTGCGGCTGCAGGCGTGGCCACACTCTTTTACTGAGGTGCTTGTGCAGTTATTGACTTCGCACGCCCTACCCCAAGACAGTGATGCAATCCCCCAGTGAACAGATTAAATGACCTTCTCCAATCTCCAATCGGAGCCCTGGAAATAATGGAACTGTAGGAAAAGGCACAATAAATTCCCACTGAGAATTCACAGATCTTTCTTTTGCCTTTTGTAGTCCCGTGCAATCATGGTTTTGATGTCTCCAGAATAACAGGCTCTGCAAACTCTCAGTATGAAACTTGAGCTCCATTGATCAAGTTGTTTTTGAACAATTTAAAACTGTGAACTATTTACCACTTTACTTATTCTCAAAGAGGGGTTTTGCCTCATGGAGATAAGATTTCCTTGAAGTTTCTGTTATAAGACCCAGAAAGTCGCTCACCCGTGTTCTCCATTCTTTGCTCCCTCATGTTTCTAAGGCCTCTATGGCACTGATATCTGCTGTCACCACCCTCCCACTTCTTCATTTTAGATTGTTTACTCTCTCCCCTTCTCTTTCATTTAGAAGCAAGAAAAATGAACAACGACAACAAATCATTTCTTGATTCATACTCCACACCCCCCCCACACACACACACATTGACTGGCTGGCTTTCTCCTTCACTAGTTTCTTTTCTCCAAAATTGTTACCAGACTCAAAAAAATTTACAGTTTAACAGTGATCAGTGATTTTGGTAAACATGACAACTTATAATTGATGCATCGTGTATGAAAACATCAGCATGTATCTCACTAAGCTATACAATTAGTATGTACTATTATTATTATTATTCATTGTTGTCGTTAAAACATGACCATCTCTGATCCACACAGTCAGATGAGCCTTAAGGCTGCTTTTTATGACTTCATTTCCACGTGGTGCTATATGGAATGAAAGTCTCACATTAGAAAATGGAGACACAACTCATAAAACCAGCCCTGTCAAATCTGTTGACTCTCTAATCACTATCCTTTGCCACTGACTTGAAAAATTGCTATAAAGAGCCCCTGATGATTCATGGACCTTGTAGTTGATCAAGAAAAACAGCCCAACCTGGGGTGGGCATGGCTAGACTTCTCGGCTTCTTCACTGTCTTTCAGGCTGGAATTATAACCTTTATACAATCACTTCTGTTCTCAAGTATCATGAACCCTGCTCACCACACAAAAGGAAATGTATTTCTAATATTCCTTATGCTAATTAACCAACTATCTAGGGGTGGATTGAAAATATTTAAAGTCCTTGCCTTAGTGCCACTGAAGTCTGGACTCCTAATTAGGTTCCTCTGTGTGCTAATGAATTTCCCACTGGGAGTTGGGTAGAGTTGACTTACATGCATATATAAATCATACTACATATTCTGGAGAATTTCAAAGCATGCTACTCCCTAGCATGTTAGCAGCCATTAGTTTCTGCTTCTATTCCTTCACTCCAGCTAGATACTCTCTCAGATATCTTTTTCTCTCCATCATGATAATCAATGGATTCTAAGGGTGTTGACAAACTCTTTGTTACAAAAAAGTTCAGTGGATATATTTCACTTTTGATTGTACTTAGCACTGTTGGAGTGCCCCCCCCCTTGCATGCGCTTTCTGAAGTAGAGTCTTAGGTATCCCAGACTGACATTAAATTCACTGTATAGTCAAAGATGGCCATGAACTTTTGATCCCCTTCCTAGGGCAGGTGTGATGGTGTGCTCAATCCTGAATGGCATTGTCCTAGAAATCTGACTGGGGCTAGAGGGAATGAAGGAGGGACAGATGCCCAGAAACACATACAGAAAAGCTGGGCTCTGGTGGGTTGTGTGTTCTCTGATGCAGATGCAGCAGAAACAGCAACCTGGAAACTCAATGTGTTTATTTGATACATGTGAATTGAGGCGACGAGTTGATTAAAGAAGTGAGTTTATGGTATACAGTTGAACAAGGAAGAAAAATTGGCTGATCTTGTTAGGAGGTTTCTAAAATGGAACAGTTTCAGGCTGCAGTCATCCTGGAAGAGGAAGTTGTGGGTGATAGTTTCTGAACACGCTGGTCAAATTGTTTTTAAACACTTGTACCTGGATCAGAGAAAGGCTCTGCCATTCCCCGAGCCTGATCGAGGGAAGGCTTTGCTGTTTCCATGGATCTGAGGCATTGTTGTCCTTGATGAGTCTGTACTCAAGTAAACAACACACATTCACTCAGGGCCTCTTTCACTCCCCACAATGGTACTTACCTTTCTTTAATCTCAGCCCTTGGGAGGTATAGGCAGAAGGATCTAAATACTATATTCTATGCTTTTCTTCTCAGTCACTAAGCCACCTTGGCCTCCAGGGCTAGAGAATTAGCAAGATGAATTATTTCTTCACTTGCCTCACTTTTAAAATTGTTATTTATTGCTCCCACTAGGAGAGGGAAAAAGAATGCAAGAAGCAGCTTCGGAGCACACTAAAGTCCAAAGCTCTGTGGGTGCAGAGCGACTACCAGTGGGCTCAGAAGCACTTCCAGAGGCGGGATGAAAACTGCCAGAGTCCGGAGCAGGGGCTGTGTGTCAGAAACAGGAAATAAGCATCATCTTAAATACTGCTGTGAATCCGAGTAGGATGAGGTCAGAGAAGAGAAGTATTTACACAGACAATGATACAGAGCTTGGGGGTAGTTGTGACAACTATATCAATTCAGTGGTGGGAACAGAAAAGAAATGAGGCAACGGGAGAAATGAGTGGGCGATAAGGCACTGAGAATTTCTTTTGAGAGTATTTCCTGTGAATTGGAACTGAGAAATAAAGTGACATTTGAAGGAAGATATGGGATCGGTCTCAATTAAGGCTCCATAACAGAATACCATAGATTAGGTGGTTCAGACAGCAGACTTTATTTTCTCACAGTTTTAAAGACTGGGCATTCAAGATCAGTACATCAGTAGATCTGGTGCCTGGGAAGGGCATGCCTCCTGGTTGTAGATAGCTGGCCCCTCATTGTATACTCACACAGTTGAGAGAAAGATCATTATTTCTTTCCATTCTTATAAGGATGTTATTCTATCATGATGGTTCCACTTTCATGAACTAATTGCCTCCTGAGCACCCAGATCCTAATGCCATTCCGCTGGGACTCAGGGTTTGGGGTTACACAGATATGCAGCTCATAACAGGATCAATGGTGAATTTCATTAACATAAGCAAAACTGAATCATGTGTATGTACTGATGGGAAAATTCAATAAACCAAAAGCAACTGATGCACAGAAGCAGGGTATTTGTCTTTATAAACTAGTGGAGGGCCTGGACCTTGCTACTAATAGTCAATATTAGTACTACTCAGATACAGCAGGAAGGAGCAGAGAATATGGTTAGCTTAGTAATTTTAGGGGTGAAACAAATAGGAATCTAATAATTTTTAAAACTTAGTGGTTTTCAAATCTCTAGAACTTTTGCCTTCTCTTAGTACTGAGCACAGATGACAAGGTGAGCTTGGCACATTACTTAGGGGTGCCCCTTAGGAAATTCTCTTCAAGTGTTTTCTCTCTCTTTTTCTCTCCCTGCCTCCCGCCCTCCCTCCCCCCCTGCCCCCGTGAAGGCCATAAGACAATATGCTCTCACCTTACTTGTTTAAGATAATGTATGTTTGCTTTAAGGTTTCTACATCTTTTTTTTTTTGCCATATGATTTTAAAGATACCCATTTCAATGGAAGACAATGATTTAGAGACAATAGTAATGGATATCTATTGTTTTAATAAATTCTTAACTTGAAAGTTAAGGTGGAAACCTCGTGCTATCTGAGGATTGTCTGGAAACTTCCTGTTCACATAACCAGTGTGGCTGCTGAACTCCCAGCTTTAAAGAAAGCGGTGTCCTGCCTCCCTGTGAAGCCTTCAAACAGAAAAGTGAAGCCCTGTGCCCCAGAAGTCTGTGAATGGGTCATTTGTTACAAATTCACCACTGTCCCCTGGACATGATGCTCTCTAAGGAACGCTGTTTTTTCTTTTCTTTTTTGAAGAAACTGAAGCTATCCAGTGCCAATGACAGCTGTAGTGGTTAAACAGAATCTCGGGGAGTGTCTTGCTCCAAATGTCAGGCTGTTCATTTTCTCTTTAAATAGAAATAATGAACTCTTACTCGAATTTTCCAGATACTCGAGGTTCCCATTGCCCCTTGGGAACACTGACCCAGCGTTTGGCTGTCACGCTTGGGCTTGCACTGAAGTGTACTCCCTCATAGGTAACTAGATATTCAGGTTGCTATTGCTTTTCCTTAGAAACGCCGGCCTTCTGATCATAATTACAGGCTTCTAGCAAAGGAAAGGGTCGTGAAGAAGAAGAAGAAGAAGAAGAAGAAGAAGAAGAAGAAGAAGAAGAAGAAGAAGAAGAAGAAACCCAACTCAGAGCTTTGTCAACATTACTAAGAACCATGCCAAATATATGCATAAGTCCAGGTATGGGAAACTCTGGGTTTAGCATCCTTAAGATGATATTTGAAGAGTGTCTCCAAGAATAAGGTTTTTTTTTTTTTTTTTTGGTAAGGGATTTAAAAATGCTGTTTGTTTTTAAAGGAAGTTTTAGCCAGTCTGGCTGTGCAGATAACCTTCCCTCCCTAAATCACTGCCTTGCTGTTTTGTTAAATCCTCAAGCCAACAGACTGAAACAAAAGTTGTGAAGTAATTCTCATCCATCTTAATGGGGTGTTAATGATGCCAGGGGCTGATGGTGACCATTTAAATGTGAGCACTATCAATCAAATAGGGAAAACAGGAGCACCAGACTTGAGCAGCTGAAACATAATTGCAAGGGATAGTTGGGTCCCATGTTGTATTTGAATGAAGACTTGTTTGGGGGGAAAAAAACCTGCCTGGCAGATTTAAAGCCAACCATAGAGCGACTGCCTTCTAACCTTCTACTGAGATTTTAGGGGCTGCTTCTCTGATGAGCTGGCAGTTGGTCAGTTCTGCACTTGGGGAATAACTTTGACCAGTTTCTGGTAGGCTGTTGCTTACCCAAATTGCATGTCCTTAAGAGGACTTTGAACGGACCCTTTGATTTGGAACTTCTCTCTCTTTCTTTCCTCCCTCTCCCAGACTCTCTCTCTTTCAACACATCTTTCTCTCTTTCCCCTCTGTTGTACCTCTTTCATGCATTCCTCCCTCTCCCTCCCCCATCTCTCTCTCTCTCTCTCTCTCTCTCTCTCTCTCTCTCTCTCTCTCTCTCTCTCTCTCTCTCTCTCGTGTGTGTGTGTGTGTGTGTGTGTGTGTGTGCGTGCGCGCGCGCGCGCATGTGTTGCCCTTTCTTTTTCTTCTCCCTGAAAGTACTTTAAGGATACTTAATTCAAGGTCTAAAGTGATTAGCTGTTTTCTACAACCTGTCTGCTCTGATTCTCCTTTCGGTCTGCTGGTCATGCTTTCAAACTGTTTCTTTTAGCATCTGGGAGAAGGGGATTGGTAGGAGATTCATGGCTCTCTTTCGACCACGTTGGCAGTATTTCCAGACACCTAAGTGAAAGATCTAAGGGATGATAGCGGGCTTCCGTTGTCGTTGCTCTGCTGGGTAGGTTAACAGGAAGGGCAGAAACAAGGATTGCACTGCAGAGAAGCCGAGGCCGAGCCTTCCACGACTGTATTAACTGGTAGAAACACAAGTCTCGCTGTCTGGGCTTCCAGAGACGACTGCACAGTTCAGCTCATACTGCCAGCTGTCTCGTTCACACATTGCCTGCAGTGTGAGATTAGCCATCAAGGGGCGGTTTGTTTCTGTGGCTTAAGACTATGCCAAAGTGCGTGATCTGTCTTTGGGGTACAGAGATATGAGAGGCAAGGGGCTCACCCTAGTGCAGTGTCTGCCTGGGAGGTTATGCTTTTCCAACAATAACTGCCTGCCTGTGGGGACAATGACCCCGCCTGGCCTGATGTGACCCTGCTTCATTTCCAGAGTACAAGTTTGGAGTCTGTTTCTCCCAACGGCAGGACATGTTGATTTTTACTTTTTGACGGGAGGAGCCAAGCCACATCTGCCTTCACCGCTTCTTAAATTCACCCCTTGCATGTTGCCTGGGGCAGAAGGCACTTGGAAAGTTCACAAAGGAAATAAAATACTTCAGCGGCTTCTGAATTTAAATAAAATACTTGTCTAAGGGTTCAGTCTTTTCCTTCCTCCACTTTCCCAGTGGGGAGAGCCAAAAAAGCTGTGGATTTTAATAAGGCTAACATTCTGGGTTTGGAAAAGGTCAAGTGACCACAGATGCCTGATAAAGTATTTACCTTCTTTCTGCGTAGTATTTGAATTTTAAAATATGATATTTAAAGCAATTATTCTAAGTTATCTAACATCAAATGAGTAGGTTTTAAGGCCTCCAATGCCCAACACTATCCAATAGTTGTTGATGTTGTCACTGAGGCCTAAGGCAAGGTCTGCAATGTAGTGGAGATACCGTCAGTCTCCTCTCCAGTGCTTGTCTGCTAGCGAGATAGGAAAGAAAGTCCCTCTGAACTGGATCAGATAACATCACTGTAGACATAAATACAGCCTGAACGGTGCTATTTATCTTCAGTTGTCCATTGTGAAAATTTGGAATGGCTTCTACATATACATGTGCATAGGCACCCGTCCATGCGCGCATGCACACACACACACACACACACACACACACACACACACACACACACACTAGTTTACTTGTGAGTCTTTCCTTTGTCATTAGGATCTTGCTCAGATTTAATATTCTTTTTCCCCTGGGTTAATTGAAAAACAAATTCCTCCAAGGCCGCTCATAATGTGAAGTCAGCTGTTCAGGAGGGAAGAATTGGAGAATTGACCAATTTCAGTTTTCCACCCGAAGCTTCAGAGTCAAGTATTACTTGGCCTTGATTCAGCCTCTGCGAGATCGACTCATTGTGTGGTCTTGGCTACATGTCATGTTTTTGTCTCAGTTTCCCTAACCGTATAAAGGGGGTAATTATACTAGTTTATTCAGTAGATTGTAGCTTGAATGAGAAATAAATGATTACAAAGTACTTAAACCTGTAAGAGAATCCAGGAATTTTGCATGCTATAGACTTACTTCTTTACAGGATGTGATAAAGTAAAAGTGAGGCCTAATAGGCAAATTGAAATTCCAAGATGAAAGGGTCTGGAGAAGTTCAAAGTCATTTTATTATTATTAATAATAAGCATTGTTCTTCTCTCTCACTCTCTTCATCTAATCAACTTACATTCCTTGGATTAAAGGGAGTGTTCCCTCTCCAAATAACTTTTATCTGTAGCATTGAGACATTCCTTATCCTGTTTTATGGGCATGGAGCTTTGAGTGACTATAAATACCTCCCTTCTTCATAAATGCTCTCTCTGTTTCTGCAACTCTCTCTCTGTGTCTCTGTCTCTGTCTTGTGCTCTTTCCGTGCCTCAGAAATACGGGAAAGGCAGTCTTACCTCCTGGTTTGCTTTCTTGAACTTGTGACGACATTCATTCAAGTTCTGCTCTTCTGTGTACCCCAAACCTTTTTGCTTGTGGGCCCCCATTGAGGTAGTTTGAAAGAAAATGGCCCCCAAAGGGGGTGGTGCTATTAGGAGATGTGGCCTTGTTGGAGGAAGTATGTCGCTGTGGGGCCAGGTTTCAGGTCTCTTTTGTTCAAGTTTCCGTCAGTGTGACAGTCAGTCAACTTCCTGCTGCCTTCTAGTCAAGATGTAGCCAGCACCATGTCTGCCTGTACGCCACCACACTCCCTGCCTTGATGATAATGGACTGAACCTCTGAAACTGTCAGCGAGCCCCCTCCCCCCCCCCAATTAAATGTTTTTCATTTATAAGAGTTGCCAGGGTCATGGTGTCTCTTCACAGCAATAAAAGCCCTACCTAAGACACACATCATTCAAAGCCATAAACATCTCTGTGTGTGATCACGAGCAGTGCCTGTGTGCATGTATGCCTACATATGTATGTGGAAGCCAGAGGAGCCTACCTTGTTTTCTCAGAAAAGATAACTCATTGGTGTAAAACTTGCCAAGCAGGCTAGCCTGGCTGGCCAGCAAGCTCCAGGGATCTGCTGGGCTCCATCTCCCCAGCCCTGGGGTTGCAAGGTACAAGCATCCACATACTGCCAGAACTGGGAATTGAACTCATGTTCTCTCACTTGCAAAGCAGGTACTTTACCAACCCAGCCATCTCCCTAGCCCGCCACTAAAGTTCTTTGACAAGTTTGCTTTGTCCTTATGGACAGATTCGGAGTTTATTTACATACAAAGTCTCAAGTTGTGTCTCTAATCTTCACTGAGCTGTATTATGTCAGAAGAATCAGGAACCATTTTACTTTAAAAAGGTTCACTCAGAAATGTCTGAGCAAAGTGCAGAGTTTTCTCAGGTGAAAGGAAACTGGTCTGAACGACAAATACGATCTTACCTGGCTGAGGGGAGAGGAAGCTACAGAGTCAGCATGACTCACACAAAGTTAGTCTGAGTGAGATTTGTAAGTGTAAGTGTTAGGCTGCTAACTACTTTAGTTTTGGTGAAAGCCATTTTGAATAAATATGCGACACTTATTTGTAGAAAATTTATAATATTACTGAATAGTGTCTGCCAAGAAATCCTTTGTGTTTTTTTTTTTATTCAGAATATTACTAAGGTTCTTTCTGTTGTTTTTGTGTTTTAAGACCGAGTCTGGTTATATTATCACACTAGCCTATAACAGAACATCCTCCTGCCCCTTCCTCCTGAGGCCTGGGGTAGTAACCTCAGAAAAATCAGTAGATTTGTCTTACTATGTTGAGCAATAGGGAGTTTTCTTTATCATACTGAACTATGTGGGATTAGGAATAAAATGTGACTATAATTGTCAGGAGCAAAACAGTGACCATTTAGACAATTAGATTAAATAATGATGGGATAATAACAATCTCACATGAGTATGATAGAGTTTCAATGGTATAAGCGCATGCGGACACAGTCACTCTGCATAAGTTCACAGAAAATAGATGTCCCTGAGGGTAGGAACCAATACAAAGTCTCTCCAATTATGCGACAGTAATGCCCACCCTCGGGAGTCAGTCCACGGTTGGAGACTGATGTGGAAAGAGGATGCCAAGGCTAGGGGACAGTTATAAGGAGGGATACATCTCACAGGAGCATTTAAGTCCCTGATCAGAGCAGAGGGCCAACAGATAAGTCTGATAAAAATCATTGAAATCTATAGATTGTTCATAAAATTCTACAGTTTTTTTAGTAGTATGCTGTATAATTTTCCATTAGTTACTCAAAACTCAAAGTCCAGAGAATGGGCTAAAATGATTGTCTCTTGGCAAGTAGGAGTTATGTGTGGATGGTACTCTCAGGGTTAATGCAGATTAGGGAATTCTCCTCAAAAAAGTGATAGGTAGTAATATTCAGATGTTGCTACTTCAATAGGATTTATAAATCTCAAACAAAATGCATTTTTCCTTCACTGTATTTTAAAGCATTTGGAAACACAAGTAGATAGGCCAAAGGAAGCTGAGCTCAAGAACTTCCATGGGTCTGTGTCTTTGCTATGACTGAGGCACAGTTCACCTGCTGAAGCTTTTGAGGGTATGGAGGCCGTCCTCACTACCCCTTTATAAAAGAAAAGCTACTGGGAAATAGCTGATTGAATCAGGAATCTGGATAGAGATCAGCTTGCCACTGACCAGATCAGTCTATCTGAGCTGATTCATTCTTACCAATGGAAGGTTGACGATCCCAGTAATGACTGTTAAAAATACCAACAGAGGAAGCAACGTCTTTATGTTCTTTTTATTGTGATGTGTGAGTGTAGTGGCCATCAGATGAGTGCGTGTTCCACTCGAGACTTTGCATGTCTGCTTTGGGTTATTACCTCCAACCCTTCCCAAGATTTCTGAAGTGTCCACTTGCCGTTCTCTGTTTATATGAAGCAAAATTGGAAAACTGAGGGAAAAAAGCAAAAGAGGAAAACCTCAAAAGGGATCAGCAACTCTTTCATGATTGCCCAGCTAGGGTTCAAAAGTCATGTGAGGCCAAAGCTTGCACTGTGTCTGCTATGCCCCACACTAAGCTGTTTCTACATAAAAATCAGCTATAAAGGCATGGTTCCTCCTCTGATATCAGGAAACAGTGTTCCTTTGGATGCTTGGAGAGTATTTGCTTACTGTTCTTAATTTTATTTATTTATTCTTACATTTATTCACTTATTTGTGTGTGATGGTGTGTGTGTGTGTGTGTGTGTGTGTGTGTGTGTGTGTGTGTGTGTAGATTAGGGGACAATTTCTGGTGAGTTTGTTTTACCAGGCAGGTCCTGGAGATAGAACTCAGCTCAGAAAAGTCTTGCTTTTGCCCACTGAGCCATTTCCCTGGCCCTTCCTTTGATACTTGCTATTTAATCATCCTTACATCGGCCTGGAGGTTATTTTTACAGAAGATTCAGGGCACATTTGTACCTTGCATGCTGTATTTGTACATTCTGAAGCTATTCTGTAGGCGGAGATCCAGACACAAAGCAAAGTTAAAGCCATGTGTGAAGAACCCTTCACCCCTCTCCTTGCTGACTCGGCTTCCCGCAGCCTGTTGTACTGAGCGGAGTCTGCCAGAACCCATGTGTGCACGGAGATATCAGTCCTTAAAGCAGAAGTTGGCAACGCTTGAAGAATAGAAACGGCTGCAGATGTTGAGGGCTGGGGAGTTCAAAAGCAGCCCTGCTATGTGGAATCCCACATTTGAGACTCTTTTTCTTTTGGTGGGGAAACTAATAGCCCTCCAGTTTTGAGTTAAAACATTGCGCTTCTTTCAGCGGAAATATAAAAGAGACCTTGCCTTCTCTGTTTAGGCTGAGGCAGCCCTACCCTTTGTGTTCATCAACCTCGTGCTTCAGCCTTGGCCCTAGACTCACACCTCCTCACTGGAACTGGCGCTGGTTGAAAGGCAGGATTGTGTCCAAGATGTGATCTGGCTGAAGAGAAGAGCGAGGTACCAGCATGGAGCCCCTCTCTCATCTCCAACTCTCAACACTTCACCAGACACAAGCCATTTTTGTGCCTTCTAGTTTGTCCATTATTTTTTTTTAAGGACTTGACCTTAAAAAAAAATCAATTGTACACACATCATTGTTAAGTATAACTTCCCAAATATGAAAACATCAATAAAATCCATCTTCCAGCTTTACCCTCATTATATCTCCTCCTCTCCTCCAAGAAGAATTTGTGATCCAAAATCAATTAAATAAAACTTTGGCCCTATTGTGCCTTCCAGAACATTCATTTGTTCCTCAGAAGAACCTTTTCTATTAATTAGCTACAGTACATGTACGTGTGTTTATTTGTGGAGTCTCATCCTCTGTGCTGTGGTGTGTGTGTGTGTGTGTGTGTGTGTGTGTGTGTGTGTGTATTCTGACTTAGCAGCCAGACCCACCTGTCATCCCTGTATTAATATATTACCCACACCTCCCACTCACTGGTGTTTCTTTTGAGCTTTAGCCTTTCATTTCTCAATTTCTCACTTATGATCCACTGTTTCTATGACCCAATGAATAATTCCCATTGTCTCTCATCTCAATCACCTTTTGTCCAGCAACGAAACTGGATTGTGTCACTTGGCCTCTGAACAAGCTTTAGAGTTATGTATGCTCAGGCAGGATGAGAATGCTGGGATTAGAAGTCTAGAGGCTCAGCAACTTGAGACTTTGAATAGTGTGTTTGACTTTCCATCTCCTGAGAAAGAGCTGGACGATTAGTCACAGATGTCCATCATTCCCTGAAAACATTGCTAATGAGGATCTACTGTTTACCTGCCCAGATCTAGATACTGTAGATAACAATGGTGTGGAGACAGATAAAGTCTCTACCTTCTTGGCCTTAACTGTCAATAACTAATCCTACAAATGACATGTTTATCTATCAGTGTAAGTGGTGTGAGGGGCAGGTACGGAGCTCTTATGGGAACAAAAGGAGGTGTTAACCTGGTGAGAACAGAGAAGGGGGATACCTTAGGAGAGGAGTGAATGGGGCTCTGAGGAAGGGCCCAGGAGCTAAGCTGGGGGGCGGGGAGGGGAAAGACAAACGCTCTAAGAAGAAGACACAGCAGAGGTAAAGCCCAAAGCAGAAAGGATCACGGCAGAAGGGAAGTAAGGAATGAAGACAACCGAGTCAGTGGTTCTCAACCTTCCTAATGCTACAGCCCTCGAATACAGTTCCTCACGTTGTGGTGACCCCTCCACCATAACGTTATTTTTGTTGCTACATCACAACTGTAATTTTGCTATGTTATGAACTGTACTGTAACGTCTGCGTTTTCAGATGGTCTTAGGCGACCCCTGTGAAAGGGTCATTCAACTTCAAAGGGGTCTCGACCCACATGTTGAGAACTGCTGCATTAAGGCTGAGAGAGGACACACCACTAAAGTGGAAGTGAGGCTGCCGGGGACCCGAGTCAGTGAAACCTTATGCCAAGTGACGGACTTTTGAGTTGTGTTGGGAAGGATGGAGAAAAAGAGAGCTTCCTCCCAGGCATGCCTCTGCTGCTGCTTTGTACCCTTCTACCTGCCATCTCAGTTCCAAAGAAGTTGATCTTGACCCCTCAGCACTGGTTTTTGTCCCAACTTGGGTAGGTTGTTTATTACACCTTGTCATGGTTGTTGATTGCTTCATCATTTCCTCTCTGGGATTGATAGCTTTTTACTGTTATTATGATGTCTTGCTCATAGTTCTTAAAAATTAAGAAAAGTTAATTTGCTTTTTTATTTCGACCAGCTCTCATATAGCTCAGGCTAACCTCAAGCTCACTGTATAGCCAAGGGTAACCTGGAATTCCTGATCTTCCTCCACCTCCCAAATGCTGGGATAGCAGATGTGTACCACCACACTGAGATTTTCATGTTTTAATCCTCTGAAAAACCCATCTCTACATACAATGGGTACATATGAGCATTCAAGTGGGGGCCATTTTTTTTTTTAAATCTAGCCCATATTTTAGGTACATGAGGTAAACTTTTTTGAGTATCACTGAGGAAACAAAGAAAGGGGAAGGCTTCCCATGGGAGGAATTGGAAAAAAGAAAGTCTTTGAAGATCTCAGTTGGAGGAACATGCTTCCCTGTGTTATGTTCTCTCTCTGGCTCTCTGCCCATGGCACCCTCTCCCACACACAGTTGCCTGATTTTTTTCAAGTGCTGTGGCATGGTAAGAGGAGTCTGGACTGGCAGGCTCCTTGGCTCAGGCAGATAGCCCTGGTTAAAGGTTTAGTTTTTTGCAGGGGATCACTACTTACTCCTCAGAGCTCCTCATGGTTAGAGTTCCTGCTTGGTGCCCCATCACCTTGGCCCACCCCCTCAGAAACTGAGGGAATCCATTTGACTTCTCTGTGGTCTTTTGTAGGGTATAGTTCTTGGGGTCTCAGCACCATTTTTTGGTGTCTGGTTGAAAAACTTGTTTGAGTGGCTAGTTTCTCTAAAAACTCAGAGTCCTATGCAGGGCTCTATTTCCACATATTTGCTTCTTTAGGTTTATTGAGTTTTTAATTTTTTATTTATTTATTTATTTATCTATCTATTTATTTATTTATTTGCACATGTAGATTGCACATTGTAGGCATCATCTCCAAGTTCTGGAATTTCAAAATAGTTCAATATAGATGCGTTTTCCTTTCCTACATTTGCTTTGTCAAAGAATGAATGGGGGAAGGGAGAGGAAGAGGGAGATAGTGATGGAGAAGGTTAGAGGGAGGGAGGGAGGAGAGAGAAAGAGAGAGAGAGAGAGAGAGAGAGAGAGAGAGAGAGAGAGAGAGAGAGAGAGAGAGAGAGAGAGAGATTGAGAATGCAATAAATGCAATATGGAGTTTAGTTTTCCTTAGAGTCTCCTCTGGTGTCTCCACCACAGTCCCTTTATAGGGTGCTGTAATAGATGATAATGTGCTAAAAGCAGTCTCTGTTAGAATCTGGGAAGTCCTCGTTGTCTTCAATTATAATCGTTAAGATTCTTAACCCCCTAGACACATTTAAAGCTGAAACCTAAGCCTCTGTCGGGATCACTCTTCAATCATATTTATTTTCTGGTGAGAGTAATATTTTTCTTTGGCAGATAGTTTTTCAAACTAGAATTATGAAACACTAGCACTGGAAGTAACTTCAGAGATGATTTTAAATTCTTATCCACACTTACTCTATTGTTGAGAAACCTAAGCACCCTGGTGAGTCATACATATTGGCCTAAGTCATTTAGTTATTTAGTACTGATGACTAGAACCTTTGTGTTAAAGGCCATAGTCTTTACCTCATGACCCTCTAATTCTCTGCTGGAAGTCACACATCAGGATGAAGACAGTGTATGCTCACAGGTCATTGCATCATTTATTCTGTCAATCATTCACCAAATATTAATTAAACACCTACATAAGGAAAGCACTGTGCTGGTGCATGACTAGTTTGCATAAACAGCTCCCTTGAGATGCAAACTAGGTGCTAATTTCTGTTAACCACTTACAATTTTTAAGCTGTTTTCTTAGGAACTGAAAAACACAATACCAAGGAAACAATTAGTTCTACAATAAAAGATCAACACTTTTGGGAAGGACAAGGTTCTGAAGGCTGTCTGTTAATTATGATACCTTACATATCTCTTGAGTTTATGTAAATGTTTTGTTATGAAAAGAGGCAGGTTATTTATTTATTTATTTATTTGGTCTGTGTAAAAGAGGTAATTAGTTTTCTTCTTCTTTTTTTTTTTGCTTTCTTTCTTTCTTCCTTTCTTTTTTTTTCAAGACAGGCTTTCTCTGTGTAGTTTTGGTTCCTGTCCTGGATCTTGCTCTGTAGACCAGGTTGGTCTCGAACTCACAGATCTGCCTGGCTCTGCCTCCCAAGTGCTGGGATTAAAGGTGTGTGTCACCACCACCCAGTGTAAAAGAAATAATTGGAATTAAGACCATAATTAGTATACTAACTATTTGTTGGATGCAAAATTTGAGTTTAGATTTAGAAATAAATTGCCCAGATGTTAATGTTCTCTAAGCACTGTATCAGTTTGCTCATTTGTTTTACACTTAGCTTATTTTTATAGCTGCAAAGGCAGTCACTTGGGTGTTGTCAGAAACTGATTTGAACCTCACTGGAGGCCTTTAGAGAGAGAGCTGATCCCTCAGCAGTCTCTTCATTACCTACTACCCCTTGGGTTTGGCTTTCCGTGATCATTTTTAAGTAGCAAGTCTCTGAGACAATAACCAAGTTTGGCAGCCATCACAAAGGCGGAAGAGACTGTGCCAAAACCATAAGCCAGGGTCAAAAGACTCTTCATCCATCTGGAGATAAGAATCATTATGGGATGTTGAAATGGCCCCGTGTCAGAAGTCAGAGTGCTGACTGACACCAGCACTTTATCACCATTGACCTCCAGGCTACTGCCTACCCTTTGGATACTCTTCCCTCACCTCTAAAATACACATGGAGCTCCTGCCCTGCCCACAACACAGAGTGCTCATGATCAAAGGAGATCAATGTGAAAGCTGTGAGTCATGAAGACCCCTGGAAGATGAAGGCAGGTTTCTCCCCAACATCCAGAACTTTTTGCAGTAACAAGTATTTACTTGAACAAATTACCATGTTCCTCCTTTTGTGTATGTTGGGACTCCGTATTTTTATTTTGTTGAAAGCATGTTCTTTGAAACTGGCAGGAGATGGACTCAATGCTTGAGGGAAGTCACCCAATTTTCTCATCCCTTCAAGGCACCAGGTACAGGACTGAATTATATTATAGAATCTCAGCTTGATTGATATATTGGAGCAGCTGTCCAAGCATCCCCACCAGAGACATCCTGTCCCCATGGAGTCATGGGTTGACTATATAGTCAACTAAGGTGTGTTTTTAGAGTCTTGCCCGCAATATGACCAATACCAACTCATATTACATTTTATCTTGCTGGTGTTGAACGGTCTGTTGTGTCATGGTGGGACAGAGTAAAATGTCTTTTTCAAAGCTTCATTCTCTTGATCCATTTGACTAGCACTTGTTGAGTTGACAGTATGCCAGGCACTGGAACTAGAAGTCAGTGTGATCAGGAAAACAAAGATCACAGAATAATCATAGCTCATTGTGGTCAAGTTCTACTTTGAGGAAACTGATTCCCCCAAAGCAAAGGTTCCTGTTTGTGGTTACGCTGTCTTACTATGACAGAGGGAGAGCTGCGGCTAGGGGTCAAGTTGGATGTAGACCCTTTCCACCAACTTGGTAGGGTTCTGTCAGAAGAAGGAATAATAAATGATGAACTGAGACAGTATGGATTCATGTTTATGGTTTTATACTGTCACCCTACTGTTTTAATTCAGTCTTTAAAAATATACCTTTCTCTAAACTAGCAACAATTGAAAAGCCAGGCAAAAATCTAATTAGTCAACTGTAAATTTGAGGTGAATATTTACCCAATTCTACAGCTTGTATTCATTCTGTAAAATCATTACAAGTATGCTACTCAGTCAAAGAAGAGTGAGTAAATATGTTCCTTCTTCATTATTTGGGCACTCTTTCTAGTCAATAATTCTCTCTTGAAGCCAATATCAATGCTAATTCTGCATTAAGAAAGATAAAGACATAACACAGTGTTGCAATAAATATCTAGTAAGCCATAGAAACACTATTTTAAGAAAATTGTCTCAAGACACTTCAATGTTTTCTATTGCTATGGTTGCAGAATTACTGAGGGCACACTGTTAAGAGGACCTCTGTTACATCTATTAATGAGATTTATAAGAACACTAATAGGTAAATCCAAAACTAACGCCATTAATAGTGAGACAAATTAATGCAGTTCTAATTATTCAATTCAGTGTTATAAATATTCACAAAAATTGTCCGTTTTAGTGAGTACAGACACTGCATATTCTAGCGACATACACACACACACACACACACATATATAATGCACATACAGACACACACACACACACACACACACACACACACACACACACACACACATATCAGGGTGAATATCCTGATTGTAGTTAGACATATGAACTCTCGCAACCCATCTGCTCTCTGCTCTCATCACTGAAGGGTAAATGTGTACTATTAACTAGAGATTTAAGGGCAGGTAGCATAAATATTTTCTAATAACGTTCAGACCCAATATTAACCTGCACAGTACCTATTGCCTGTTTAGAGGAGTACCAGTCATTTGGTGAAAAGCAAAAGAGATTTAAAAATGACTCTGGAAAGCTGCTCAGGCATGGAATAACTGGAAAAATGTATCATGGCAGCATGATGAATTGATGTTCTGTACGTGTCTGAAGGGAAAGAAAGAATTTTTTGCAGGTATAAATGAATGTGAGTCAGTGCTATGAAAATATGTGATCTTAGTGAACTTTGCCATTCAGTGATTTAGGAATAGAAGTCATTAAAAAACAAAACAAAACAAAACAAAACAAAAAAACCCTTACTTCCAAGATAGTTTTGGATATCTTGATTGCCTTAGTTAGGATTTCTATTGTTATGAAAATTATTATGACCAAAAGCAACCTGGGAAAGAAAGAGTTTATTTCATGTTATAGCTCATAGCTCATCATCTAGGTAAGTCAAGGCAGGAACTCAAGGTAGGAACTTGGATGCAGGATCTGAAGCAGAAGCCATTCAGGAGTGCTGCTTACTGGCTTAGTCATCATGGCTGGTTCAGCCTGCTTTCTAATAGTACCCAGGACCACCACCCAGAATGGCACTCCCCACAGTGAGCTTGGCCCTCTGACATCAATCATCAATCAAGAAAATGCCCTACAGACTTGCCTACAGGGCAATCCTGTGGAGGCTTATTCTCAAATAAGATTTCCTCTTCTCAGAGGACCCTAGCTTGCATCAAGTTGACATAAAAACTAGCCTGCACACTGGTTGAGATTGCTATTAGCTCTCTGTGGTCACTAAATATCAAAACTCATTTAGCTAATGATCCATACAAGCCTGTTTTTATGTAGTTTGGGTGCTATATGTAGGTGCTGAGGTGTTTATTTTTAAACAAATTTTCTTGCAATGTGACATGAAAGACTCTACTCTTGATAACTCAGGAAAAGTAAAAGAAAATACTGGATTTCTAGGGTTAATAAACAAATAGCAAGTTAAGTTTTGTTTTTTACGAAGTTATTTTCATAGAGAAAGCTGACGGATAGTTTTTTTCCTTCCTTCCTCCCTCCCTCCCTCCCTCCCTCCCTCCCTCCCTCCCTCCCTCCCTCCCTCCCTTCCTTCCTTCCTTCCTTCCTTTCTCTGATGGGGAGAAGTGTCCAGGAGATCAAAACCAGAGCCTCACACAAGATAGATCTGCATTCTATCACTGGAACACATCCCCAGAACCTTGATTTGCTTTTTAATGGATTTTAAATGTAATTACCGACCTCTGTATTTACTTCATTTAGGATTTGGCTCATGATTATTTAATGCTCTGGCACTTTAGAAAGACTTTGGGCTGAAAACTATACATTGCCCTGGATTGTACATAATGTATTTAGGGAAAGTTTCACTTTGATTTACGAGTAAACACTCAGCTCTTCACTTGATGAGTTGATGCTCATATGTGACCATCTCATATATGTTTGTTTTGGGTGTGTGTTTGTGCAATCATTACTTTCTCTTTATACTTTACATTTTAAAGTTTTTGCCATTATCATCCAGTCTGTTCTACTAACTGATCAATTTTGTTTTGTGAAACTATCGAGCTAATCCTGGTTTCCAATCCAGGAAGAGGATCTTCCTCTACCCACAAAAGGACAATCCTTAGCATTCCAGTTCACAAATATCTACTAAGAAAACAATCCTTTATGAGTTCAGTTAAACTACCCACAGACCAGAAAAAGATTTCAAACAGCGAAAGTAGCCAAGTAGTAGAGCTTTTCTTGCCCTTAAAATTTTCCATTCCCAATGATCACGACTGTCAGTTTAAATAAATTCAACTGCAAAGTAGTATGTAAAGAAATAATGTTAATGTCTCCTCCAGAATTCTTTCAAAGCATGTCCTTTTAGTTTAAAGATATATACATTGTGCAGAAGCAGAAAGAGCGGCATGAAACCAGAAGAAAAAACATTCATGAAACAGGAATAATGAGGTATAGTGAGAGAATCTCAAATTAGGACCAGCTGCTGAATAATTAGATTCAACTGCTAACAGGTGTGGGGAAGAGCCCACGAACAATGTTACCTTTTGTCAGTGTGTCTTTTGAAAGGACTTTGGATTGTAAAATTCTCAGAGCACTGGGAGTGTTTGGAGGAAGGTTTTTCCCTGTGTGTAGACATACAAACACTTGTACACACACATTCATTCATCTATAATATATCTCTCTGTCCAAGATAAAGTTAATCTTCACTACAGCCCTCCTTCTATAATGAAAATAAGTTTCCCAAGCATATAGTGCATAGAGCTGTCTAGGGAAAGGACAAGGATGGTAGTATTTACAATCTGGTGTCTGTGGAGCTGGAGGTTTATATGGGGGAGTGTTAACCTGTGGCTGCTGTGATCAAATGCCCAAGAGAAACAGCTTGTGGAGGAAAGGTTTACTTTGGTTTCATTTAGGGCTTTTCAGTCACTGGTGGCTTGGCTTTATGTTGGGGCCCTGTGAGAGAAACAGTGATTTGAATGTGAATGGCCTCCATAGGCTCATGTATTTGAATGCTTGGTCCCCAGTTGGTGGGAACTGTTTGGGAAGGACTAGGAGGTGTGGCCTTGTTGGAGGAGGTGTGTCACTGGAGGTTGGCTTCAAAGTTTCAAAAAACCCATGCTAGGTCCCATCTCATCCTCTTTACTTCATGCTTGTGGATCAGATGTGAGCTCTTAGCTTCTGTTCCAGTACCATGCCTGTTGCCTGCTGTCATGTGCCCGACCATAATGATCATGGACTCTAAACCTCTGAAACTATAAGCCTCCAAATTGAATACTTTCTTTTCTAAGTTGCCTTGGTTATGGTGTTTTGTCATGGCAATAGAGAATCAACTAAGAAAGGAGATGAAGCTTCATCACAGAGAAGTTACAATGAAGAGCTTCTTACTGTTTTATATTTGAAAAACAGAGAGAGAGGGCAAGGTGTATCCTTCAAGAGCATTCCTCCAGTGATGTCCTTTCTCTAAGTAGGCTGCCAGCTCCTTACTAATAGCCTATTCACTCACCAAAGAAGGAACCCATCAATGAAATTATCATTCTCATGATACAATCTTCTGTCAATAGTGCCACTAGCTACAGACTTGTTCTTCAACATATGTGCATTTGGGGAAACTCGAACCATAGCAGAGGGCTTCTGGGATGATAAATCCTCCATAGTACATTAATAATCTTCATTAGGTACACTAAAGTCTATGAATCTCTCTTTTTTTTTTTCAGTTTTAAAAACAATGTGGTCAAAGCAGTCATCCCAGAATTAAAATATTTCCCCATTGGACTTCCTCAACATGTTTTTCTATAAAATGAAGACAGTGCTATTGGCCTGTTTTGCTTGTTGGGTTATTTGAAGTAGTAGCTCAAACCTCTGTGTACATTTTAATTATTTAGAAGTACATTAAAACAAATATTGCTTCAGTAGATCTGGGTGACTGATGTAGGTCTTCAGGTCTTAGAAACTTCTAGGGCAGTTGTTCTCTTCCTTCCTAGTGCCGTAACCTCATGTGGTGAACCCCAACCATAAAATTCTTTTTGTGAAGAGTTATTATTAGCTGTAATGTAGATATCTGTGTTTTCTGATGGTCTTAAACAATGACAACCCCTGCGAAAGGGTCATTTGCTCTTTAGAGGGGTCAGGACCCACAGGTTGAGAACTGAGTTTGAGATGCTCTTAATGCCCTTGGTCTCTATGCCAGGCTTGTGTGACAAGGATTTTTAGAGCTAGTTATGAAATTTGGCTGCATTTCAGGATTGCCCACTGAGTTTAAAATATATTATTTCTTCACCATCGCTGAAGGGTTCTGATTTAATTGGTATGGGATGATGGCTGAATATAAGGATTTTTCAACACCTCCTCAATGCTCTGAACATGTAGTAAAGTTTGGGAATCATTTATTTTAACCACAGTGCCTGATATTTCCTAGATGTTCGTGTTAGATTTCATCACTAACCAAATACCTGGGAGAATTGATTCAGAAGAGGAAGACTTATTTAGGTTCTTGGTTTTGGAGAGTCAATGTATCACAGTGGGAAGATGTGGCAGGACAAGGAAGCTTGCCTTGGGTGGCCAGGAAGCAGAGAATGTCTGTACTTATGGCTCATTCTACAAAAGATGTATTCTGAGACCAAGAATTAAAAAAATAATTATTTATGTGTCCTATATTTAAACAAAGCGACAGCTACATTTTTACATCTCATACTTGTTAAGAAAGTGAACATTTAAAACCACTTTGAGATCCATGGATGAAAGACTATTGAAGACATTTGAAATGCACCCAGAAAAACGATGGAGACTAGAAAATGTTAGGGAAGTGATAAAGAAGAGATGATGGTGTCCAGGGGATGTTGATGTTTACATACTTTCTACAGATGCTTAGAAAAAGTGACACAAAACTTGTTTATGTTACTTTATGAGTCTTGATGATTTTTAAATGCTTTCTTTTCAGAAGGTTCTTAAGTTTGAAGGCAGAGTATAGATTTTGAAGTCTTTTTATCCAGGTACAGGCTCCAGAGCTACTCCAGACTAAGCTGTTATTATCACCGATCCTTGCCAGAAAGAACTCCCAGCTTTTTATGCTCAGTCACTGATCCGTGGGGAGCCCTTTAAACGAACACTTTGAAATTTATGTTGATCTCATTCATGAGTCTCCAAATTCCTTGAGAGTGAAGTTTTCTTTTGCCATTACTATAAAACATCAAATATTTGGAAAGGCAGTTTATTGGGGGTGGGGTCCAACATGTGTGTGTAAAAGAGAGTGAGCTCTCTGAGCACTGGACTCCAGTAGACAAAATATGATGATAGGGGTGTAGGCTAGCCGCTTTCCTTTCTCCCTTCATGATGGAGCCTCTCCATTGCCTTCACCCAGCTCTGTCTTAGAGACTGAGCTGTGTGCACTGCAGCCCTGTGTTTGCCTGTCTCCTGGTCTCAGGTGGGACTGGTCAATGTGTCATCCTGATGGGAGATACAAGGACAGTGTGGAGGAAGTCAGATTTTCATCCCTCTATTTCCCTTCCTAGCAAACTGGACAGGCTATTTTTATTCTCTGAGTAAATCCTAGCTACCGTACCGAGGACCCTCCTCCATCTGATTGTCTTCTTGGTTCTAGTAATTCCCCCTTTCCTTACTTCTTCAGTCTTATAATAGACAAATTCCTATTGGCTCAACATAGAACAATGCGCTTTATCTCTGTTGGTAGTTTGAATGTAGTTGGCCCTCATAATTTCACAGGGAGTGGCACTATTAGGAGGTGTGGCCTTGTTGGAGGGTGGCCATATTGTGTCACTGTAGGGGTAGGATTTGAGGTTTCCTATGCTCAAGATACTGCCTAGTATCTCAGTCAACTTCCTCTTGCCTTTGAGAGGTAGGACTCTCAGCTACTATTCCAGCACCATGTCAATCTGCATTCCACCATGCTCCCACTGTGATCATGATAATGGACTGAACCTCTGAAACTGGAAACCAGTCACCCCAATGAAATATTTTCCTTTATAAGAGTTGCTGTGGTCATGGTGTCTCTTCATAGCAATAGAAATCCTAACTAAGATAACTTCTTAGTGTTCTTTCATCCTGACCATGATTTTATAAATGGTTCTTTATTGAAAGATCTCTACATTTTTCTTACTGGACACAAATGGAAAAACTATAAGCTTGTATTTCTCATTTGCTATTATATTTTCATTAGTATTTGTTGAATGAACAAATAATAAATGTTCAGGCTCCTTCATTAGCATCATTTGCACACATAGCTTGGGGTATTGATTAGTTATCGAGGAAGCAGCTGTGTGAGTGATGACAGTCTCTGTGTGGTTAAATTTACCTGAGAATTAATGCCATAGATACGACTTTTCCATGTTGTGTTTGCTTCATTTACTTTTAATATCTTATGTTATCTGGGATTTTAAAATATGACATTGGTTTGTACTAAAACAAATATTTGATTTTAACATTCTGCTTACT
Organism: Peromyscus leucopus; assembly: GCF_004664715.2. Lineage (NCBI taxonomy): Eukaryota > Metazoa > Chordata > Mammalia > Rodentia > Cricetidae > Peromyscus > Peromyscus leucopus. The sequence continues at coordinate 18,076,764 of NC_051074.1, read as the reverse complement.
TATCAGTTTAGCAGAGTACCTTCTGACATAAACAGAAGCTCTGGGGAAAGGTTGCTAACAGTGTTTGACAAGCATGGAGTCATATCTCTTCATCTATCTGTCTTTCTGTCTATCTGTCTATCTAGGTATCTATCTGTATCTATCTGTCTGTATCTATCTATCTATCTATCTATCTATCTATCTATCTATCTATCTATCTATCTATCTATCATTTGTAGTTATAAGTTTTCCTGATCCCACCTGGCTCCCACAGCCCCATGGTCCTACAGCTGCTCTGACCCAAATGAACACACAGAGGCTTATATTAATTACCAACTGTATGGTGTAAGGCTCAGGCTTCTTGCTAGCTAACTTTTACATCTTAAATTAACCCATTTCTATAAATCTATACTTTGCCAAGTGGCTAATGGCTTACCAGTACCTTTACATCTTGCTTTTTCTGGTGGTGGCCTAGCAGCGTATCCCTATTCTGTCTTTTTCCTCTCTCTCTCTCTCTCTCTCTCTCTCTCTCTCTCTCTCTCTCTCTCTCTCATTAAAATGTCTCACCTAACCTTATTCTGCCTCACCATTGGCCAAACAGCTTTATTTACCAACCAATCAGAGCAACACATATTTACAGAATACAGAACAACATTTCCATCAATCGTTAATTTTGGCATACATACCTGCATTTTACTGTATGTATGTTTGTATCCAATGCCCATGGAGGCCAGAAGAGGGCCTCAGATCACCTAGAATTGGAGTTACAGAGGTTTGTGGGAATCTAATCCAGGTCCACTACAAGAGCAGTATCTGCCTTTTCCCACTGAGTGTTTTCTCCCGTCCTTCTTGAGCCATATAAACCTACCCTTTTTGCTTCTCTACCACATACTATTTTTCTCCTTTCACAATAAAGATTATATTACTTCTCAGATGATGATTGGCTTACTTCACTTTTCCATCTTTGAGCTAAGAAAAGTAATTTTCTTTCGGCCTTGAATTTGAGCCTTCATTTTGTTCTAATTAGCAGGAAGTCCAATCTTTCCATAAGAACATTCTTTCCAGTTTTTTCTAAGAAGCGGATTACATCAATCTGTGGAGCAGAGTGTCCGAGAAGATGCATCACACACCCCTGCTGTCAGGTCTCTATGACTGATGAGTCTGGGCAGCCCTTGTTCCACTCTTACCTGCCCCCTTCAGCATTTCCTTGCTCTGCAGATACCAGAACATGTCTGGAAACTAGTCTAGGGTGGTTATGACATTAGAAAGAAGAATCTGACATTATGTGGGGGCCCTGCCAAATGAATATGTGGAACCCCTGTAACTGTTGTCAACCATAAAGTGTAACTGCAGTTGGAGAAACAAAAAACTCTTTAAAGATGTGTGGTGGTATTCTAATTGTACTGAAATGTGATTTTGATTGCATGTTAATAAATAAAGTTGCCCAGGGGTCAGAGCTATTAGAGCCATAGACAGAGTGTGGCGGTGGTGGCACACGCCTTTAATCCCATAGATCTCTGTGTGTTCAGGGATACAGCCAGCATTGGAGACATATGCCTTTAAGACCTAGGGGGCTGTACATTCAGACAGTGACGAGGCAGTCACATGTTTGGGTTTACAACCAATGAGAAGGCAGAATGACTGGAAAATCGACTTGCACACAGGAAATAGCTCTCTTTTCGGGAAGCTGGGACAGCAGGAGGAAGGGTAAGATTTTAGCTCTGAGCTCTGACCTCTCGGCTTTCTCTTTTACATTGTTTCTGTGTTTCTTATTTAATAAGACGGTTGGTTACATCTACAAAGATGTAAATGGTACCAGACAAGGTTATCATGGGGACCTCCTTTCAAGTTCAATGTGACTGCTGTCCTTACACGCAGGCTAGACCAAAGAGGAACCTGTGAAAAGAGATGTGCTTGGCCACTCGCAAGCCAAAGAGAGCAGCAGCCTCAAAGTGAAGCCAACTGCTGATGAGACCTCAGTCTTGTACTTGTGGTCTTCTTCTGTATGTGAGGAAACCCTGTTACTTGAGACATCGTCTGTGTACTTTTTAATGACTGCCAAGCAACGAAGTCCGTCTCTTCTCTTTAGGTCCATCATTATGGATGCCAGTGTTTGCCATTTCTTCAAGCCATTCTTGGCACCTGTGGGAATAAAGAGGTGTACCAGTCATTTTAGGCCCTGGGTGATACAGTTCTAATGACAGCCACTTTAGTTCACCCAGGTAGGTAAGTTTACTAGGTACTCAGGAGAGCTGTTAGCAGTAGACATCTGCATCTATTCCTACATATCCTTTGTTGTTAGGGTGGGAACAGAGATCCACTCATACCCTAGACATCAGTGGGACAAGGACTGAGATGAACCACAGATGCTCAAGATTACAATTAGTTGTTTCTTGCTGATGTTACTGGGATTGTTGGGCCACTGTTCCTTGGATTCTATGTGTAAGAGTAGGAAGTCCTTCCCTACCCTAACCCCCAGGTCTGCCTGAATACCATTCACCATCATCAGCTATTGGGCATTTGTTTTCTTAGGGGAAAAGTCACACTCAGCCAGCTAAGATTTGCATTTAATGTGCACCAGGTTGATTTAATTAAGGAAATATTTAAATTGTTCTTATTTTGAATGCTGCTTCCCCGCCTCACTTTCACTTAATGTAAGAAAATTCCATGAGATTATTATCTTCCCACCTTCCCCCAGGCAGAATCTTGCTAGTTTGCTAAAGCTGACCTAAACAGTTCTCCTGCCTCCACCTCTTGTGTGCTGGAATTGCAGGCAGGTGACAATACCCTTGTCTCCATCAGATGCTTTTTAAGCTTGTCCCTTGATGCCATAGCTTTTAACTGCACTTTTTCTTTCATGGCCAGATTCTTGGGAAATTCCTCAGCACTGTTCTGTAATGCTTTGGGTTTTTGACCCATTTCACTTTAGAGTATACTTAATTTGTTGAATTTATTTTAATACCTAAAAGTCTTATTCAACTACATTTCTAGAAAGTTTTATTTTTTTATGTTCATTCATTCTATTTGTAATTTTTTCTTGTGAGGATCCTAAACTATTCTTATCTTAAAATCATTTTAAGAGTACTCTATTATTTCCATTTGATACTGAGTGACTATCAACTGGTTATTTCCCTGGCTTCCTTTGGGGCATACGTTTTTGTCCACTTTTATCATTTTAGTGCACAGGCTCCTGTGGAGTGGTACTTCTTACCCGTTTCTCTGTGGATGTAGCTGTCCTTATACAGTGATTTTATAGATGCATCTATCCAGGCTCCTATGACGTTCTTTTCCTTTGTTAAAAACCATGGATTTTCACCTTGGGTCTCTGGCTCAGTGGTGGTGTTAGGGTAAGAACAGGTTTAAGAAACTAATCAGTAGCTTCGTTGTGTGAGCCCACATTCAAGGGTGTTTGCATCCTCATTCTCTCTTTAATTTCCTTTCACAGCAAGGGAGCTTCTCACTCTAAGCACAGAGACAGCCTTAGTCACTGCCCCCATATGGAGTCGGTCTCCACTATTGTGTGGGCACAAAATTTCCACCCACTCATGTCTGTTTCTCAGCATAGAACCTGGCCCAAGATCATCAGTCCTGTCCAATGGATTTCTTTGTCTTTCTAGTCTATGGGCATGAGTATCTTGATGTAGACTGAACATTAATTTTTAAATTCTCTCTTTTTTTCCTCTATCATTTTGTGTACTTGAATTGAGGATGAAGGTTGTCAATGTAGGACAAAGTGTGATTTTAATGAAGGTCCTAATATTTCTTATTGGGAAAAGAACAATTTTTGTTGTTGTTGCTTTCAGTTGGAAACATTGCATAATGTAGTCAGTTAGCTTTCAATTTGAACAATGTGGGGGTATAAATTATTTTTGAAATTTCAAAATATTTATTTTAGCAGAAGGTAATTGACAAGGGAATGCAAGAATAATAAATAGCAAATAATTGTTTTGTTTGTTTTGCTCTGTATTTCAGTGTTCTAGTTAATCCAGGAGTTTGCTATGTTGGGGAGTTTATACCATTTGAATTCAGATGAAAAAGACACACTCTGAGTCCTGATTTGGAAAGTCCTTCAGTTTTCCATACTGAGTTTCCTCTTATTTTCTTGCCTTTTTCCCCTTCAGTATTCATATTTTCATTTATTTGCTTGTTTATTTTATAAGAATTGGAATTAGTTCCTTTTAGATGACTGGATATATGAGTTTAAGAAAGCCTCTTTTGAAATGAGTATTTTCAATCAATTCTCTCTTCACTGAAGTAGAGTAAGGCCCCACAATGAATAACTGAAGATGAAATAGCATGTTTTATTAAAATTGATCATTTTATCCATATGTATACTGTGTTTTGATCAAATTCACCTCATCTGAGTTCTTCCCTATACTGTCACCATTTTTCTTTCTCAACTTCATGTGCTTTCTCTCTCTTAAAACAAAAAACAAAAAACAAAACAAAACAAAACAAAAAACCCTCAGTGAGTCCATTTAGTGTCTCCTTTCTCTGCAGGGGACCATCTACTGAAGCATGGGTACACTTTCAAGTCCTCATCTATGAAGAAAACTTACTCTCCCGCCCCACCAGCCAGTAGTTGTCAATATCTCCTTAGCTAGGAGTGGAGGTTCATAAGCCCCTCCCCATCTGCACTGGGATTTGGCTGGCTTGATCTGACTCAGATCCCGTGCATGGAGTTTTATGCCTGTTGTGTTCAGGAAACAAAGTGTTGTAGCAGATGTCCAGTGCTTCTGACTCTTCCAGTGCTTCTGCTCCTTCTTTCTTGATAATTCCTGAGCCTTGGGTAGAGAGTGTGAAATAGGTGTCCCAGTTAGAACTGAGTGTTCTATACTTTCTTATTCTCTGCATGTAGCCTGGTTTGGGTCTCTGTTAGTTGCCATCAAACTGCAAAAAAGACGCTCTACTGATGTGAGTTGAGAAAGGCATTGATTTATGAACATAGCAGAACAATATATAAATAAATAAAGACAATAATAATAAGCAGTGATATCATTCCGGAGAATAGATAAGGTAAAGAATGGGAGAAAATCTTTACCAGCTATATATCTGACAGAGTGTTAGTATCTTTAACATAAAGAACCAAAATAACTCACCACCAACAAGGCAGATGACTCAATTAAAAATTAGGGCATGGAAGTAAACAGAAAATTCTCAAAGGAAGAAATAGAAATGACCAAGAAATATTTTCTTTTAAATGTTCAACATCTTTAGCTACCAGGGAAATACAGATTAAAACTTTGAGATTTCATCTTACTTCAGCCAGGATGGCTAAGAAAAACAAATAAACATATCCTCCCAAGTCAAATGACAACAAAGGCTGCCGTGGATTTGTGTTGTGGGAAAGGAAACCCTTATTCACTGTAGGTGGGTGTGAAAACGGGTGCAGCCACTGTGGAAATAGCTGTTGAGGTTCCCCAAGAGCTAGAAATCGAGTTAAGGAGAAAATCTAGAATAGACCTAAGGAGAGACAGACAGGGGGTGTATCCGGATCAAAGAGAAGGTGGGGAGGAACTGGGAAGAGTGAAAAGAGAGGAAACAGTAATAGAACATATTGTCTGAAAGAAAATCTATTTTCAATAAAAGAACCCGCCCCCCCACACCCCTTCATTTCACATTTGACTTAAAAATACTTTTTAGTTGTTTAAAAAATGTTAGCTGCATCTCTCCTGGCATACTCTTAGAGGACTCTGTCTCCTATTACAGAGATACCTGCTCATCCATGTCGATTGCTGCTTTATTCACGATACCCACAAAATAGCCTAGCTATCCATCAAAAGATGAATGGATAATGAAAATGTGGTACTTATACACAATGGGATATTTTTCAGCTATGGAGCAAAACAGAATTATGAAAATTCGCGGGCAAATGAATGGAGATGGAAATAAGCATTCTCACTGAGGTAGCCCAGTCCTAGAATGACAAACACCATGTTCTCTCTGTCACACCTGTAACTTTGGAGACGTGTATTTAAATTGGAATACAGACAGCAGTCAAGAAGCTAGGAAGGGCTGTGGGGGAAGTTCAAAGGAAGAAGACTAGAGCATGGTTGTTGTGAAGGGAAAGGGGGAATAAGGATAGGAAGGGTTAAATTGGGTAAGGAATGTGAAGGCAGGGTAAAGGCAGGAGTGCGGGAAAAGATAACTAGCCCATATATATATATTTGTTCTCTCTTTCCTGGGCCTTTGATGTGTTCTTGCTCAGGAGAGAGCCTGGTTTGGTTCAGATGGTACCATAGCATCTGGAGCTCACCTTATTTCTTTCTAAGCTTACCCACCGCCTGACTCAGGCTTCCCTTAAGCAAACATACTGGAAGCTGGTGTTGTCTTTTGACTTCCTTTGCTTTAGTCAATGTCTTACCTGAGAAGAAAGGGGTGGGGTACTCTAAAATCTTATAGGGGTTTTGGGTAGGCTAAGTCAGCAAGAAATTGAGCTCATACATTTTCTGTGAGTAAGCCCATGAGGGCTTACTCTTTTATAGATTTGATTCATGTCACTGAGAACTTAAAGCTATGCTTTTGATAAAGAATTGTTTTGAGCTGGTTTCAGGTCATCTATTGAACAAAAAACAAAATGACAAGTGACCTTGCTCCAAACTTCTTTGGTGACTACAAAACAAATTTTTTTTTTGGTTTTTCAAGACAGGGTTTCTCTGTGTAGCTTTGCACCTTTCCTGGAACTCACTTGGTAGCCCAGGCTGGCCTCAAACTCACAGAGATCCACCTGTCTCTGCCTCCCAAGTGCTGGGATTAAAGGCATGCGCTGCCACCACCGCCCAGTGACTACAAACATTTTATATACTTTAGCATTTATTATTTACCATCATCTATGTAGGAGCCATGTTCGCATACTTTTGCACAAAAGGAGGTGGATTGACTTAATTCTCATAAATGGCACATAGTCTTTAACTTTGATGTATGAAAATTTACCAAGATAGTATATGTTGAATCACTGCTTACGATTGTAATAAAGTGATGAATAAGACCATATTCAGGGCTCAGTATCCAGTTGAGATATGTCCAGATTTTGAACTTTTTAAAGAAAGAACAGCTGTGTAGTTGTTAAATCATTTTTTATATTTATTTATTCATCGTGTGTGTGTGTGTGTGTGTGTGTGTGTGTGTGTGTGTGTGTGTGTGCATACTCATACACACATTTGCCATGATATGCTTGTGGGCATCATAAGTCAGTTTTCAGGAGTCAGTTCTCTGTTTCCACTATGTGGGTTTTGGGGATCAAACTTGGAGTTTTAGGCTAGGCGGCTAGTGGTCTGCTGAGCTTTCTTACCATTTCCAGCTATATAGTATTATGTTGTAAGTGTGCTTACGAAATGCTTTGAGACCTGAATTTTACAACTTTTACTTTCATTTACATAAATTGTAGCCAAACTTTCAGAAAAACTGTGACTCTGGTGCTATTTTTTTTAAACACAAACTTTTAGTCAACGATAATGGAGACAGTTGTTTGTACTTGGGTTATATAAACTAGAGAATACAGGAAATTACCCAGACAATTTAGATGAAAAAAAAAAAACATGCTATTGTGAGAAATTTGGTTTTCTTTTTCACATGTAAGAGTCAAGTACACAAATCCACAGAATAATTATACAGATTTCCATTTTGCTTTACCCATATAGGCAAAACCAGTCTGAAAATGTTAATGAGGTAGAGGAAAATGAGTTTCAACTTTTCTAATGTAAATGACTACTTTCCCCCATCAACTCAGTTTTAATATTCAATACCGTGCCAATAATTTACTATAATAAAAAGTGCTATAAAACAGTTCACATGAACATTGGCCTTTGCAGTTAAAAAAAAAATACAGAGCTATTTTTAAGAATGGGCCAGCCAAACTTTGCATAGAGACATTTTGTATGTTCTCAAATTGTGTATGTGAATTTAAAGTACCGTTGGAAAGTATTATTTTTTGTATATTATGCATACAAAAATTACCCAAAACATCATATATAGCCTTGTTCACCTCAAACTTTCTCATCTAAGTATCAGTACTGATGTATGGGTTTTCTGTACAGATAAGTGAGTTCTGAATCAGACCTGAGTCGGAATCTTCATGGGAGTATGGATCTTGGAATCTGCTTCCGATAAAAGGTTTAGATGGTAGTCATTCACAGGGACACTCAGAGTGCCTGCCTTCACTCCAGCATTGGAAGACATTTCATTTGCTGCTTTTGGGGATCATTTTATGACTTATAATTTACAATGATTTGTTAACTTTTAAAGAAGTTAATTTCTGTTGAGATAATTGTTTTAAAAATTGAAAGAAATATGCATGGTGGACTTTTTTTTAAAATCTTTTTTTTTTTTTTTCGAGACAGGGTTTCTCTGTGTAGCTTTGTGCTTTTCCAGGAACTCACTTGGTAGTCCAGGCTGACCTTGAACTCACAGAGATCCGCCTGGCTCTGCCTCCTGGTGCTGAGATTAATGGTGTGTACCACCACCGCCCGGCTTTTTTTTTTTTTTTTTTTTTTTTAATCTTAAAGGACAAGTTGCATAATGTGAAAACTAATCATTTAGCCGTAGGTTCAACCATATTTACCTAGGATTGATTGATTGATTCTAGCAATTAATCCAATCCAGCAAATATGGTTTTATAAACTGATGTCAGAATTTATCTTTTAAATATGGGGTTATTTTTCCTTTAAATTGTGTAATGAAAAGGAAAGGATGTGTGTGTGTGTGTGTGTGTGTGTGTGTGTGTGTGTGTGTGTGTGTTACTAGGGGTTGAACTCACAGCCTCACGAACACAAGGCAAGTTACTCTAGCACTAAGCTGTATTTCTAGAATTAGGAAGAGTGATTATACTTAACTCATCCATTTTTTTTTTTTCCAGTGGAATACACTCCTTTGTAACTCAAAGGGGCCTCTTACAGGCTACAGATAATCATATTCTAGGAAAAATGTCTGGCTGACACACATACAGTTGAAAATGAATTCAAATGTCTGCCTCAACCCTCATAGCATACACCATGGAGTCCCTGGGGCAGTTAGGTTTCCTCAAAGTCCTTTACTTCTCTGGCCACGCTGAACCTGCTCTTGAAGTACCCACATCTAAACTCTCCACATCTCTACCTCCTGACGGTTTCCCTCTTCCTCCTCGTTCTCTCTGTCATTTAGGTGCCGCCCAGCTTCTCTCCAGATTTGCATGCCACTAGCCAATCTCTTGACTATTATGATTCAAAAGCACGGGAAGCAGATTGGCAGATGTTCCCTGTTACTCACCACTGATGAGAACAAGTAAAAACTGATCAAAACAGGACTTTAGACCTGGGAAGCTGACATTGGCTCAAGCTTTTAAAGTCTAGTTTCCTTCAACATAATATGTCCTTCCTAGGCCCATGGCCCAGTGGACTTTTTCTTGTGGCTTCATTAAGAACATATACTTTAATTTTTTTTTTTAGCTTTGGCACCTAAATAACACACAGATTTGTAGTATGTAATTTCAGTATCTTCTATGAAATATGAAGTGTAATTTAAAAGTGAATGTTATATTGAATGTATTCATTGTTGACTCCACATCTCACTAGAACTGTTTCATGTTAATATTGGTACTTTCACAGTTAAATATGATCTAAGCACGGTGGAACTGTACACAGACCTCAATTGTTGCCACAGGGACAATTTTATTACATGCCTTGCCTTCAGTTTACTTTAATAACACTTAATAATAATGTATCACATTTATGTAGCACCTTTTATCCGATGATCCCAAAGCACAGTAAAAACATTAATTCTTAAAACTCTCTAGGAGAGCAGTAAGTATTTTTATACTCATTAAATTTTTTAATAAAAATATAAACTCATGCTATAGCTGGAGTGAACATTAAATGGCTTAATTTGCTGGGGAATAGAAGCTTTACGGTTTTTGCTCCTGGATTTTGAAACTTGGTGCTTATTAAAAATAGAACAAAAGATTCTATTCTGTGTGCATATTGCAAATAATATGTATATACATATATATGAAAATATAAATAATGCTTACAAGGATAAAGAAGAATATAGTTATCCATAATGCTACAACATAAACATAACCACTGTCAACATCTGGATGTCTTTTGTAAGTCTTTACATGCACATACGTAAATATGTTTTTTTTATAATGTGTTTCTAAGTATATGTATTTTGTCACATACCATATTCAAAGCAGTGTCCAATGTTTTAAATTGTTTTTGATTTTTCGGTGTCTACATGAAGATGCAGTGTGAACGTTTAACAATTCATCTACTCAGATACTTACGAATTCTCGTGTTCTTTGAGGTTTGAGGATTAAATATAATCTTGCAATGACTTTTCCTATGCAAAACATATTTTATTTCCCATCTGTTCCCCCAAACCCCTTAGGGAAGACTTCAGAAGTAGAATTACTGTGTCAAATGGCATTAAAGTACTTAGGGTGTTTGTGTGTATAAAAAATTAGATTCTGCAAGGTTTTAGTAATTTGTCGAGTCTTTTATTTACAAAATTAAAGCTGGGTTTTAAATTCCTGGTGAAACTTGATCTGAATGTAAAGGTAAATAAATAAAATATTGTCATGTTAGAGAAAAGTATCAGCTCAGTGATAGAGGGCTTGCCTACTGTGTACAAGGCTATAGGTTCAATCCCCATCACTTGGAGCGAGCGTTACTGAGTGTGTGGGAGAGAGAGGTTTAGATTCAGCCACTCTTAGGTTTTAATTTTACCTGGGTGGCTTCAGGCAAAATTTTATTTTGTGAGTCTCACCCTCTCATCTGTAAGTTGGAGATGATAATGTTTGTTTTATAGAAGTGCTGTAATCTTTAAATGAAATGACACATTCGACACAATTGTAGCTTCTGGAACTTTCCCACTGTCTCGATGATTTATCCAGTCCCATGGCTTCCACATGCATTTATACGCTGACAGTGTACAACTACCTTGCCCTGGCTCAGACCTGTTTTCAGAGTCTCTGAGTTGCATATCCAGTTCCATACTTAAATTTCCGCATATGTATCTCACAGGTATCCCAATCATAAAGCTACTAAAAGTTCCAAATGTGTTATCTTTTCCATACGTCTCTTTACATGCTTATACACAAAATATATTATAAAGTTATATCATTAATAAACATATTTGTCATGGTTCTCTATAAAAACAGAACCAATAGACTAATGGAATAGAGATACTACTCTTATATACTGTATTCTCTTTCTTTTTTTTCTCTTTCTCTCCCTTTCTTCCTCTACTCCCATAGTGGCAAGTCCAAAGTTTACAGGTTAGTATGTCTAGTAAGAGGACGCTGAGAAAGACAGATGTTTCTTTCGATACCCAGTCTTGAATCTTAGGGCAGCTTGAAGGACATGGAATTCCATCATCTCCAGGTTCTTAAATTCTCTCATTGGTTAGATGAGGGTAATCTACCTTATTCAGAGTTTGCTAGTTTATCTCAATCTCACCTAAAAATGCTTACAAATGACATTTAGCCCAAGATTGTACATACATCTCGATGCTGTCTTTAACCAATCTTACACTGTCCCCAACATGCAAAAGTAGCCATTATGCTAAATTTCTTTGTAAAAGTACGGATTAAACAACTCTCCACCACCAATCTTAATGCTGTTCACGCCTTCTCTCATCTTTTTGTGCGCTTCTGGCATTTGTTTGGCTGTGGAAGCTAAACTCCTGCAATGGATAGATAGCCTCTCTTCTCCCACCGCCAGGGCAAATCCTTCACTAAGGCCTGGATGTTTATTTGTAAACATTTTCCCAATCCACCTTTTTCTTAGCTACAGCCACCACCCCTTTCCACCACACTTCTCACTCTTATCCCATCTAATTGCCTCTCAGCCTGAATACCAAAGCAGTCTGAAATTTCAGTTTCTATTGTAAAGGTCTGCCAAATTTCCAATGTCCCTGTGAATAAAAACTATTTTTTTTTAATCCTAACAAATGACAAGATGTCTCAAGACTAAGCATGTTTTTGTTCCTATCCACTATTAAATGCATATGTTGCCTTTTTCTTTTTTCCTGAACCCACTCATTCTCCACCAGTACTATGGGCCATTTTTAGGCCCTAGAAATTGCCTAATTCACTACTGCTTCAAAGCCTTTCCACGAATTGCTCTCTCTGTTTGTTCTTTTGAAGCCATTGTCCTTGGCTTCTCCCTTTGTATTGTTTAGATATTCATAGACGTTTTCCACTTAGAGCAGTCATTCTGAATACTGTCTAGAGACATCCTTTTCACAATACCTTGCTTTCACTTTCCATGAGTGGTCACAGTACATGGTGTGTGAATATGTATTTGTTTCTTGATGGTCTCTCAGACTAGTCTCTAACTTATGGCTGCTTGGGTTGCCATAGCATATTCATTGCCTAACTGACACTTTATTTGCACAAACAGGGTATTCAGTCAGCATTTGAATAGATGAAAGATTAAACATGGATTAACTCCAGTGCTATTCCTTTCTTCACTATTAAAATGATAAAATTATATGAGAGTTTGCTAGCACTGACAGTGTTGACTTCTAGAAAGCCACTTCTAGAAAGAAGATCAATCAATGAGTTAATTCCCAGAATCTGTAAATGTGGTTATATTTGTAAAAAGGAGTCATTGCAGATATAATTAAGATTTTCAAAATGCAACCAACCTAGATTATCTGAAAAATATCCTTACAAGAGATACAAGAAGTTAGACAAAAGATGTGACCTTATGAAAATGGAGGAAGAGCTTGCAATAATAGCCGCTGTGTATACCTACTATAGCTGGAAGCTAGAAGAAGCAAGGAAAGGATGTCCATTAAAGTGCTGACACCTTGATTTTGGATTTCTACCCTCCAGAAATGTGAGAGAATGAATTTCCTTTATTTTAAAATACATAGATTTTTACATTAACCCTGGGAAATTGATTTATGAGGTAATACTGTTATTAAGGTCCTTGAAAATTTCTACACTTTGGTTGGTTATCACTTTGGTGGTAAAATTCCCATTTATCCTGACATAAGGACTCAGGACACTCCCCAATGTATTATAATACACAATATTGTCAACAATCATTGTTACCTACTAGCCGAGATAAAGAGGTTTATATGATCTATATCCTTTTATGTTAGTGATACTTAATTTTGCATGGTTTTTCTTTCCTAATATAATACATCCATTATCACTAAGAAATGAGTACTGGGAGCTCGGTGGTAGAGTGCTTATCCTGACTACACAAAGACCTGTGTTTAATCTCCAGCATTAATTAAAAAGAACATGATTTTGAGAAATGAGTGCTAGGATGGTAAGGTGCTACAATGGGTAAAGGCTCTTTCATCTCAAGCTGATGACAGGACTTTAGGCCCCAGAACCCAGAGAAACACCCAACACAATGGTTCACATCCCTGATCCCAGGGTCCCCTTTGCTCAGAAGTTTTTAGACCAAATATCTTAGAGTATACAAAGTGGCAGAAATACCGATGGAGACCTTACTTCAGCAAAGATGAAAGGGAGAACTGACTCCCAAAAGTTATCCTTTTATCTCCACATTACATTGTGGCATTCACAGACAGACAGACAGACACACACAGATACACACACACACACACACACACACACACACACACACACACACACACGCGCGCGCACCATATGTGCATATATGCATGCAAAATAATAAAATAAACACATGTTAATTTTCAATGTGCAAAAGCAAATAGGTTTGGCCATAAACTATAGTGAAATAATCCTATTCCTCTTAATCCTTATAGGATTTTAGGTTAGTATTTTTATTAATTGTGCAAATGAGTAAACTGAACATGGAGATTAAGCATCCTGCAAATCCCATAGTACTTGTAACAAGAAGTGGTTTTGGTATGGAGATTTTTAATTGCTATGTATCCTTAAGTAACTAACATACTGTAAGGTGAACCAAGATGCTATAATAACCCATGGGTGAATGCTATATCTCCCCATTAACCCACAATAAAGTAACTTGGCAAACCTACCCCTTTTCATTGCTTAGGAACTTAATATAATTGTTCCTCTCAGGAAATATTTTATTTCAAAAGAATCCCAGGGAGTGACATACTGATAGTGGAGCTGGTGTGTGTGTGTGTGTGTGGAGTGATTGCCATGCTTTTCCTTTAATGTTGAAGCTCATCCAAAGATAAAATTGTTTACTGTCTGTTCATATAAGATTGACCCTGAATCTTTAGGCTGTGACCCATTTGAAACAGAAAAAAAAAAAAAAAAAAAAAAAAAGGAAATCTGTTGTATTATTTACTTTTCTCGTCTCAAGTTGAATCAACTGAAGTGAAGAACGGTCTGCTTTGACTCATGGCTTCAGAGGGCTTTCATCATGGTGAGGAAGGAGTAACCAGAGCAGCTCATTCTGTGGATGTAGGAGCATGAGGAGGTTGCATGGACCAGGAGGAGAGCTACTAGGCCGGATACAGAGATAGAGCAAACCTTCAAAGCCTACCCCTAGTGACCCACACCAGCAGGTGGTGGTGGAGCTCCTGAAGATTCCACAGCCTCCTGAAATGACACTACCAGGAAGGGAACAAGAGCTCAAACATGAGCCTGTGGCAGACTCTTCCCGGTCAAAGCACACTAGGAATTCCGTGTGCCCATCTCGGCTGACGGTTGAGCTCATGTTTAGGCAGTCATGTTGGTGATACTTTACTTTATGGGTTTTGCAGCTTCCGACATTACTAGGAGATACAGTCTCACAAGAAAACTCCGTAATTCTCTGGCTCTTACAATCTTTCCACCCTCTCTTCTTCAATGTTCCCTGAGTATTCGGTGTGGGAGTATTTTATAGATGTTTCTACTGGGACTGGGCTCCAGAACGCTGAATTTTGATTGGTTGTGGTTTTCTGTAGTGGTCTCTGTTTGTTTCAGAGAGAAGTTTCCTTGATGATGGGTGAAGACCACACTTATCTGTGGGTAGGAGGACAGATGTTTATAGGTTGTTGTTAGGGATTATGCTGGTTTAGTAAATTAGTGGTTGTAGAGTCTCCTCCAATAACTATGACTTCACTAGCAGTGAGTAGTTAGCTAGGTTTCCGTTACCAGTTTATATTTTCCCTCTTGTTGGGCAGGTCTTAAGTCTAACCAGAGAGCTGTGGCTCCATATTTTAAAGGGCTGAAACATGGAATAAGCTACCTAGCTCATATTCCTGTGCTCAGTTCATATTGATATGATGCTTTGAATCATTCGACTACTTTTTTTTTTTAACAAACTAGTAAGAGTAGATCAGAAAGAAAGGCTAATTAACCAACTCAATGTACAGTGTTCTGAAAATCTGAGCAAGAACATTTTAATCTCTCTTTTGTTCCTACTGCTTCCTCCCATCATTCAGTTCAGAGGAAGTCGGAGAACTTAAATGGAGCTCAGTAGCTTCAGAGGAAGGCTGTTCTGAGAGACTGCCATCTGATGCTCTGAACCATCTCTACCGGCCAAGCAACTAGAGGGTGCTCCTGTGAGCTAGTGAGCGTGTTCAACGTTATGTTATGGCTAATGGTTTTGGACAGCTGAAGATGGGTCTGCCTAGGCCAACTCACATAGGCTCAAAGACCATGACTGACGAGAGTTGCAAATGATGCTGGAAAAATCTTAGTTGGCCTTGGGCTCCTAATAGCAGCATTTCTTTAACATTTCTCTTTGGTCAGTATGTTGGCTAGCTAGACTTCTAGCCTTCTAGTTGGGCAGAATCACATGATCATATCTTCTTCAGTTACATATATAACCTGGGCAAAACAGTATAAAGAAAAAGAGGCTATGAATTGGAAAGAAGAGGAACACGGGAGGGGTTGAATGGATGAAAGGAAAGTGGAAATAATGTAATTATATTATAATCTCAATTTTTAAAGTGTTCAACATTCTTAGTCATCAGGGAAATGTAGATTAAAAGTACTTTGAGATATTACCTCACTCCAGTCAGACCGGCTTTCACTAACAAATCTGACGAAAGAGAATGTAAAGAGAAAGGAACCGGTGTTTATTGTTGATAGGAGAACAAATTAATGCAGACATTGTGGTAATCAGTTTGGAGACTTCCCAAAAAATTAAAAAATAGAAATACCACATGACCCAGCTCTTTAACTTCTGGGAGAAACCCAGAGAACTCCATATCCCAGAGATGTGTGTACTTCCGTGTTTATTGCTGCCTTATTCACAGAATAAAGGAATTGGAATCAGCCTAGTGGTCCATCCACAGATGAGTGGATAATGGAAATTTGGAATCTTTAGAAAATAGAATTCAGCTGATAGAAAATGAAACTGCAAAATTTGAAGGTAAATGGATGGACTTAGAATTGTTCATATGTGATAGGAAGATATGATTTGGAGAATCTGGAATAACAAGTAGGATCACACAATTTCAGAAAGAAAAAAAACTGCATGTTCTCCCGCATATGCAAAATCTATCCAATAACAAATGTACATATGTGAACAAATGTAAATGTGGGTTCAGTATAACATGAACAAAAGAGAACAAAAGAGGCGAAATATTAGGGGACTAGGAAGAACTGAATGTAGGTATGGATATAAGCTATTAAAGAAGACATAAACCTATTATTCTTTTTACTTGTAATTCTGTTATAGAACTTTTAATTTTGGTGGTAGACGGTGTGAAAAATACATTCAGTAGTGACCGTGTAAAACCCAGTATGAAGCTCAACAGCTTCATAATGGCTACTCAGACTGCGTAGATGCTTAGATGTATAGGCTTTGGGTATGGTTAAGTTAATATTTGCTTTATTTACAAGTTTTTTATAACAAGGTTTATTAAAAATGACAATTATGAGAATGGAGGAAGCTGCAGACTTGGCATTGGCCAGATGGAGTATTACGGAGCCCTCAAGGACAAGAGACAGAATATTCAAAGGATAGGAGGCAGAAAAATATGTCAAGTTAATATATATGTAAGGGGAAAAGAAAAAAAATGCTTGGGAAGGCGAATGGAGTGAGGCCTATTGAAACGGAGGACTTTCCTGTCTTTTATCCCTCCCCAACCTGACACAAGCTAGGGCTACTGCCTCCAGGATCCTGCTGGTGTTCCTGCCTTGTTTGCCCTCAACGATGCACAGGGATCTAGAGGTAGAGATGAAATAAACCTCTTCCTCCTCAAGTTAATTTTGGTTGTGGTGTTTTATCACAACAACAGAAGGCAGAGTAGAACAGTTTGGATGAGGAGGGGGCAAAGCTAAGGAAGTGTAAGCACATTAGATTCTAGTTTGAAAAGTTAGAAGTCTAACTAGTGTTGGATGCTTGGGATTCTCTCTCTCTCTCTCTCTCTCTCTCTCTCTCTCTCTCTCTCTCTGTGTGTGTGTGTGTGTGTGTGTGTTCAAAGCATCAGAGGCAAAGACTCTCATTTCAGTTCCTTTTTTAAATTTATTTATTTTTGCTTTTAAGCATCCTCAACTTTAAGTGAGAGAAAAGCATAGCATTCTGCTGGGTGACTCTGAGTTTTCAGCGAGCTAAATTACAGGAGCGTGACTGTCCTATTTCCTCAGAGGGGCGAGGATCTTTGCCTCTACTCTCTGCCCCTGTAGCTGTGGGAGCCTTATAGAATTTTAAAGGCCTCTTCATCCAGGCAGAAATCAGGTGGCTTCTGCTTGAAAACCTCATAGATCTATTTCCATGAAAGAGATTATTGCCACAATTTTAGAATTCATGAGGTTTTCATCGATGCAGCAATGAGCATCGGTGTCCTTGATAACTCTTTCATCTCTAGGTTACACAGAGTAAGACTGCGCCTGTAAACTCATTGTAATTTGCAGAGCTGTGCATACCTTTGAAAAATGATTTGTAATTCTCATGGCTAGCACTCAAAGTATTTTTTAAATGACTCTGAGCGGAGCAAGGACAAGCCAACCATGTAAGACTTTAAAGAGGTACCTGACAGACACAGATAGCACACATCTGTTTTGACAGCCACTGGGAGACTCGGAAGAGGTCTAACTCCACCGATCACAGTACATTTCACAAGGACTTACACTGAGAGTTTTTCATGTTATTGTCTAGTCTTGTGAAAATGTTACTTTTGGAATTTTGCTTTCCTTGATTTCAGAAAAAATGAAGTATAAAAGAGGTCTTAGATGGACCTTTAAAAAAATGAAATGAAAACGACCAGCATGGGTCCTGAAAGCAGTTATAAGCATAATAACAATGCAGACAGAGATAGTGTCTTAAGAATGGCTCAACTTATTTCTGAATACAGTCCAAAGATGCCAAGTAATAACCCCAAATGGCCTTGCCAGAACAAGTTTATTTTTATTATGTGAACATTTAGAGTTTCTACATCAGACTACAGCAAAATATGCTTTATGTTTTTGAACTTGAGATCAGTGCAAAACTGTATGCAAATGACAAACCCACGTTATCCTGTGTGAGGATCCTGTAAGCAGGAGCCACTTCGGAGTTATTTTGATGGGGAATGAGAAGTGGCAGTGCCTGGGTACCTGTTCTGTGTCAGGGCCAGGTGCCTGACCTCAGGAGGGCAGAGGCAAGAGAAAGCCTCACTTTATCGCCTCACAAATAATGACCCTTTGGTGGCCCAAGGCAATGCTCCGTTTTATTTGCCCACCTGTCCTTCACAGAAACCTTAGGCTGCAGACTTAGGCTCTCTTCATGTTTTCTTTTTAAGTTGGTCCCTAGCAGCATTTAACTCTGACTTCTCCGTGAAAAGTGTCAGAAAGATGGCGAGGATTAAAAATGACTGTCACTTTAAAAACAAACACAGTTTTATCTTGGAAGATTAGATTTGTTCTCGGCAGGAAAATGCAAAAGTCTGACCCCAAACTTGAGTTTGTCACTTTGTGCCTTATCCTCAAAGCTATAGCTTTGGAATCACTAGTAATTAACAGTGATAACTATGGCAACAAAATCATCACCCTCATAGAACATTCTTCATTATTGGTTTACAGATTTAATACATTGAACAGTTTTTTTTTTTTCCCTAAAGATCCTGTTGGCTAACTTCCTTTTTCCCACTGTCTTCTTTTAAAAGGTTTTATTGTTGCTAGCTGAGTATCATTATTTAAAGTATGTGATACTACCATTGTATTACACTGAGGGTGTTAACCTAATTCACAAAATTTTAAATTTAGTTTTAATATCTCAGTGGCATTATGCTTTGTTAAAATTGCATTTATAGAAAAACTCACTCATCTGTAACCATTTAAACATGAGTCCTTTTTTCCAATGTACTATATTAGTTGGGTGAAGAAATGAACTTTCTTTTTGCTGATTTTCTTTTTATTACCTCTTGTGAAATCATAAGAGAATTCTGTAATTTATATAGGGAAATTTGGCTGCCATTTGCTTGGACTGTTACATATGACTATAATTTGTAACTTTCCTTCCAATGCTTGGTTATTTGTTATTCCTTATTGGAATATTTGAGTTTCAAAGTATGAATTAGTGTACAATATGGGTGGAAAAGGTATTCTGTAACTCTCAGGGGCATGCCATGCTACTGTCTTCAGAAATATAGGTTAGGAAACATACTTAAATAAGAAATTTTAATCTACTTGTACAAATTGATTTATAGGTCTCAGTGTGATTTGAATCTTAGCTTTAGTTTTGCATATTTTTTGTATATTATTCAGTTTCATTTTTAGGATTATGCATGTCTTTGGCTGTTTCCAATTGTCTTTGAAATTTTATCAGAATCATGACTTTCTCCTTTGGGTGGATTTTGAGGGAAAGTATAGTAAAGGCATAGAGCTCTTGCTGAGTAAGACATTAGTTGTAACAAATCTTTGTTGTTTCTGTTTTGTCTTTTTTTGACATATTCTGATATGCAGCTTATACTTACTTTGAAATTGTGATTCTCCTGCTTCAGCATCTCTGGTGCTTAGATAACAGGTGTTTGCTACCACCTGGCTTACAAGTGTTCACTGCTGTAAGTCAGTTCCTGTGCTGGCCCTGGGTAAACAGACTATAAAAAGGTGGGTGTGCTCCTAGTCTCAGAAACGGCAAACTGTTTAGATGGGAATACAGAGGAACAGAAAAATCCAAACACAATGTAGGACGGAACAGAATGGGAGGACTAAGGCAAATAGCAGGATTTTGTGCCCTCAGAATAGCTTCCTTGAGGAAGTGACCCTCATCTGAGACTTGAAGAATGTGTAGAAAAAGGACAAAATGAATTTAGGATTTGGACGGGTCCAAGGATGTTGTCAAAAGAAACAGTTTCGTCATACAAGGGACGAGAGGTGTCAAAGAGCGTTGCCTCCATGGAATTGAAAATGATTAATGCTAGCAGGAGCAATGGAGGCAAAGTTACATGATCCTTTTGAAGTCATATTCAACAGGAATGACAGTGATCAATTGGCTGAAGGCCTAGCAGAGGTAAAAGTGAGGAGTGACAGCCAAATTCGTCATGTGATCAAGCAGATAATTGAGGCAGAGCCATTTCACTGTGGAGAAGGCAGGTGAAATTAATTGGGACATGATACATTTTAGTGGCATTGAAGAAGTATGAAACTATTATGAAATATTTATGTGGAAATGGGTAACATAGATGGGGAATTCAGATGAGAGAGTTGGGTGAAGTTGATACTGCTGAGAATCTTTATCATGTTAGATGGCATTTTAAGCCATGGGAATGGTCTGGATAAAGAAGTTTGGGGGTTGGTACAATTTACTGGAACTTAAGCCTCAATAATAATGCATAAAAAGGGTTTGTTGCTACAGCCCCCAAACAATTGAGGTTCATGTATACGAGGGATTGTTTTAGTGAGTTAGAGCAAATTGTCATCAAAGAGTATGAAAGAACCACAGAGGTCCTCTGATGTCGCCTTCTAAGAAGCTCACAGCAGCAGGAATGTTAGAGCAATGTCGCTGCAGCTTTTGTTTCTCTTCCAGATGGAAACCACCCTCAGAAGTGGAGACACTGTCATGATTTGAAGTCTAATGATTGTATTGGGCAGGTTCCTCCTGGTGTGTGACATCCCAATCGCTTCCATATAATGGCAGCTTCTTACCCACACAGTGGGCTGTGGCAGCCACACTGGGTGGCTGTGAGTCCCCTTCTTCCAGACCCATCTGACTGGTCCAGGGTGGTCCTATCCTTAGCCAATCCCTGGGCTGGCCAGTGTCCTATGAGATGGTTTGGCATAGAAACTGCCCAAACAGGCAAAATGGTGATTAGTGAGGTCAGATGTCCTCGCTCAGGAATTTGAACTAGGGCATCTGGGGAGGGAGTCAATTAGTTGGTTTTGGGAGGGAGCATAAGCTAAAAAAGAACCACAAGAAGAGGTCTTGGTGCAGCAAGAAAGATGAATAAACGGATGGCGTAAGTAAACAGAACTTATGAGTAGGCAGAACTGAAGGAAACGTAAGGGAAAAGATGGGAGGTGGCTAATTAGTACTAGAGAAATACTGCTGACAGAAGGCCAGAGTCACAGCCAGGAAATCAACACTGTTCCTGGTAGTATTGGGCCAATCAGGCTAGTGTTGCAGCAACCATATTGGATTTTTCTCCCCAGTGCACCGGACTTCCAAGTGCATGAAGGTTCCATGATATCACTAGCTCAGCCTTATCATTAACTCTAACTAATTAAGATAACTAGAGTCACTATTCTTTACTCAAAGGGTCCATCAACAAACTATTAAGTTTCTCATATGCCTACCTAGCATGCTAGATAACAAAATATTTTAAATGTATTCCTTTGGGTTAAGATATTGAGGGCTCAAGCGTCTTCAATAAAATGGGGCCCAAGGAGATGGGTCAGTTGATAGAAATGCTTGCTGTGAAAGCCCTCAGAATTGAGTTTTGATTCCAAACTTCCATTGAAAAAGCTGAGCATGGCAGTTCTTGTTAACTCAACACTTGGGGGGGGGGACAAGAAGACCCCTGGGGCTCGCTGGCCAGGCGGGTTAGCAGAACTGGTGAGCTTCGAGTTTAGTGAGAGGCATCATCTCAAAAAAGAAGAGAGGTAGGGCTAGAGAGAAATCTCACCTAGCAGTTAAGAGTGCTTTTTGCTCTTCCAGAGGACCCAAGCTCAGTTCCCAGCACTCAAATTGGGTGGCTAACAACTCCCTATAACTCTGGTTCAAGGGCATCTGACACCCTCTTCTGGCCTCCGAGGATACCTGTGCACATGCAGCATGCATTCAAACAGATGGAAACATGTACACATAAATAAATATGAAATGAAATCCTTTAGGAATCAGGCTGCTGGGGAAGGAGAGTCAGTTTTCATCAGGGTTGCAGCCCCAAGAGGCTACTCTGTACTCCAATAGATTGTCCTACATCCATGCACATAGATGCAGCAGTAAGGAGACCCAGTGGGTTTAAATAAAGAGCATGTGGAGTGGGGAAGGGATAGTGCTGGGGGAACAAAGTAGAAATCTGAGGGGAGGGAGAGGAGAATGGATTTTAAAAAATACATTATGTACGTATATAAAATTCTCAAACGAGCCAAAATATTAAGGCGAAGAGCTATTGAGGAAGATGCTAACATCAACTTCTGGCTTCTGTGTGTGTACACATGTGTATGTGGATCCACACACATGCACATACACATGTATACACACATACACTACATACACAGATACACAGAAAGATTGGTAAGGTTAAGCATTTAATCTTACACAATACAGGAAGCCATTTTCAAATCTGAAGAGCAAGCACTTACTGAAACTCAGTTATGTAACGGACATTTCTCTTGGGCATTCACACATACAGTGATATGACGTAGTGAAAATGGGGCTGAAGTGAGGCAGGAATGTCTGGTGAACACGGAGTAACATAGAAAGCTAAGTTTTTAGAGATTTACAATACAATGTAGAAATATGTAAGATTAAAACAAACGTTAAAAATAATCTAGAGATTGCAAATTCAGACATTTGTTGGAGTCAAGGAAGTGTTTGAACAACAGGAGCTGGGCGGATGCTGTGATGAGCTACTGTGTGAGTAGACCATGTAGGGATCTAGTTGCCCAGTGGTTGTTATGGGATGTCTCTCATTTCCTACACATCTAATCTTTCAAAGGGGGATCAATGCTTACATAGAAGATCCCCAATTTTAAATATTGATGTGGAATTTAAATGAAAGCAAAGTAAAAATGGATATTTGGAATCAAACAATGACTTTCAGGCTGCATTCAGGATGGATCAGTTTATGATCTGTGTTCCAAGATCAGTGGATTTCAAAGGACAAAAAGATTCAGAGTTATTCTGCAGAAGAAAATTTATGGCTGAATATGGCATGCAAAAAGCCTAAAGCAGATGTATTCCAACTGAAAAAGGAGCAAGGACCACAGCCTTGTAGCCCCACCATGGGCTTTTGCCCTACATAGGCTCAAATTTGACCATGGAGAGCCACTGGACAGGATTTTCAGAGAAAAATGAGAATAATATTTATTTATACTCTATGGAGTATAAGCTGCTATCGAAGGGTTTGAGTATGTTAGCAGAACGACGTTCCCTGGGTTAGGGTCACTTTTAAGGGCAAATCTAAGAAAGTGGCCATGGTGCTGGTGGCAATGAGCTGCTCCCCTCCTAGTGATCACACAGCAGAGAGAGAGAACCTGCACCCAGGTGCTTTCTTCATCATTCTCATTAATTCACCTTGGTTCCCAGCCTATTGGGTGGGTCCACTCACATTCAGGGTAAGTTCCTCCCCATAGTTAATCTACTCTAGAAATATCCTTCCAGCTCAAGGTCATGCTTTATAAATCTAGGCAATTCTCAATCTAACAAAGTTAATCCAGACTCACCATCTCAGTAGCATTCTATCTCTTTGCCTAAATTTCCATACCTGTCATATGGGAGTGATAAGTACCACTAACCTCATTCGATTCTTGAGACAACCAAAGGCAACAGGCCCCGCCACACAGTGAATGCTCAATAAATGTTATCATTTTTTTTGAAAAAAAATTATAAGGATCTTTTACTAGCCATTAATAATACAGCAACATGTATTTCCTGTCACAACTAGCTGTCCCTTGTGAAATAATCCTGGGGGAAAGGATATAAATTTGTATGGTAATACATTATGTCTTCAGTGTGGTAATTATAGGCAGGACAGTGTGGGAGCCTGGAGGTTTTTCCTTTGTAGTTCTGATCTTTATAACTTCGTATCCTTGAAAGCATCACATGTTACTTACATACTCCAGTCATAAACGTAACCTATCATTGTGAACTCTGACTGCCACGATACTCAGAATCAGGCCTGATGAGTGAATGAAGTCATTAGAATTACATTAGAGTTCAATCTTCATGATAGGAGCAATGTGTAGATATAATCTGTGACTCCACCCATTCCCCTGATGACAATGGTGACCTTTATATACCTAACCAAACACCTGGGGCCAGAAACAGCCACATTATGTGAGTGAGATTAGCAGTGCTGCTCAGCAGAAGCAAGCTTTCTTTATTGTCTCTTTGGAATAAAACCCAGAGTGGACATTCTGTTTTTCCAAGCACCTGACACATGCTTACATCCAGGGAACCCTAAGTATTTCCCTGTCAGGATGGCTTTATTAGCCATTGATTATTTTCCTCATTGGTGATTTTAGAGTTTCTAGTCCTGCACCGTGTACCAATCCCTTTCAGTGGCAAGTGCTCCCTCATGGGCCATCTGGTCAGAAGGGGATTGGAGGCTTTGGCAGGAGGAAAATTAACAAACAACCATAAAAGGATTTTCTAAATATGTCCACAATCCAATATAAGCCTCGGTAATTTGATTTGTAGGAAATGGAGAGCAGAACATTATACCCAGAGTGCTTATCTATAATTCATAGTAATTACTGTAATGGGGAATCTATCATATAGATGTAGGAACACAAATTACGTCCCAGGTTGAAGGATGTACTTCTGGCTGAAATGGCTCTTCACGCCCCCCTTATCTGCCTACCCTTTAGCATATATCATTTAGGTATCCAGTAGACTGAAGGGTTTTCAAGCCCTGGAACCCCAAACTGAGGCTTTTTCTTTTCAGTGGTAGAGAACACTAGCCCACATCACAGGGAGAACTCAGAGCACTGTCTTAGCTTGGGGGGGGGGCGTTCCCTAGAATTCTAGACTTTGTATGTTCGCAAGATACCACTGAAGATGATATTGATTCATGTACTTGCACAATTTGTCATCTAGTGTTAAAAGAGAATGGATTTTTTTTTTTTAATTTCATGGAAATGAAAGGGGATAGTTGTCTGTAGTGGTTACTGGGGAGGGTTCGAACTCACCTGGGCTGTGTGCTGATGTGGAATTAGAGCAATGCATTCTTAAAAGGGGGCAAGATAGACACACAGTTGTCCGGAGAACAGCAAAAAAAAAAAAAAAAAAAAAAAAAATGGAGACAGCTTTCAACTTTTACAGACTGACGAATTGTTCACATGTGCACTTGCTTGCGTGTGCCCAGGATAAGGAGTAGAGGATTAAAAGCTCTATGTATCTCACATGAACGATTTAATGTACTTTGCATTCATTTATTTTAAGCATCGCATTCATGACTGGCATCTCTTTGCCACTTGCCATTATGTCCCCCACATTCCACCCCCAGAGAGGTTGTAGCTGACCACGGAGGAGTTTTCAGTTGTTCCTTTGACAGTTTGTAATTGTCCAGCATCACTTACCTTTGGTCTGTCTGGGAGGCACTCGGAATCCAGCCGCTACTTTATTTTTAGTGGCATAGTGTGTCTACTCTTCAGCTGTTGGGAATGCTGGTCCTGGCTGTGACTCTTGTTTGCTTTAAATTGCAATGCTTTTTGTTCCCATGTGTTTTAGTTTTTGGAAGCAGCTGTATTGGTAAAGCTTCTGGCTGCATTAACTGGACAAAGCCTACATTATAAAAATCCTCAACTTGTTTGCTCTTCACTTCAAAAAGACTGTGGGCTGCCAGCTTGTCATACTCATATTACCCACATGCCTGTTTAAGTTTTCACCAGCAGGCATGAAGCTCTTGGTCTCCATTTAAAAAAAAAGTTGGCCTATAACTATTTGGTTTGATAGTGATCTGCCAAAGACAAACCACGAAGGGGCTGCCACAAGAAGCTGGCAGACTTTGGCCCTCCCGTTAGCAAGGAAAGGGTCTTGAATGGAGGACTTGACTTTTCCCCTTGGTCAGCATCTTCAGAAGCGAGCTGCAACTAGCACAGAGAAGTTCTTTTTGCTCTGGCAAAGCTGATTGCTCCTTCCTTGAATTTAGAATGTGTGTAGGGTGAAATCACATGCACATGCACTTGTGTGTGTGTGTGTGTGTGTGTGTGTGTGTGTGTGTGTGTGTGTATGGGGGTTGAGGGTATCAGTGACATTATGGCAGTAAAGTAGGCAGTAGAGTATGGTAGGAAACAAAAGCACACTGTGGTTCCTAAGTAGTCATATGCATCCAGACATCAGGAAGAGGAGGAAGTTTCAGTTGGTTGGTAGCCCATGAAAGCACAGAATTTCCTCAACCTATGCAGTTGTTCAGTTGCTTAAGTCTCCAACATGTCACTGCTTTTTATTGTTCATACATGAATCTTCTACCCCCTCATCTTAAAGAGCTCAACAGGCCATCGTAGTGTCTTTTCTAATTTTTTACGATCACCACAATTGGAGTTTGTCTTTTGTCTTTTCTTAGAAGCCAGTACCTCTCTTGAAGGACTTCTGGATAGTTGAAGCAATGAGTGAGTGAAGATCAACTGATCTACAGTTTGCTTATGTGCTTATGCTGGATCTTATGATTCAGTTCTCCAGTGTTCGAGACGGGTGATCGGTGACAAAGGAGTCAGGTTCTTTTGAGTTTGTGTAGAGTCTGGTAGGAAACATCAAGGCACATTTGTGTAACAAAACTATAGATTTCATTATCTAAAATTTCACAGCAGCAAAACCTTGGTTTGGAGCCTGTAAGATCCATAAAATGGCTCAGTGGGTAGAGAAGGTACCTGCCTATAAACCTGATGAGCTAGCGTTGATCCCTGGATCCCACAAGGTGGTAGGAGGGAAATGACTTTTTGGGGTTATCCTTTTGGTCTCCATGCTCCATGGTATGTGTGTGTGTGTGTGTGTGTGTGTGTGTGTGTGTGTGTGTGTGTGTGTACAACCATATGCATACACACAGAACCATACACACACACACACACACACACACACAGAGAGAGAGAGAGAGAGAGAGAGAGAGAGAGAGAGAGAGAGAGAAGAGACACTAAATAAATAAACGAAGCCCCAAACTGTAGTTTAAATAATAATGAATCTTGTGCTCCAACTAAAGTTAGAAAAACAAAACCCATATTTTTAAAGCCAGCCAAACCCGTGAATATAAATTCTCATCCTCGAGCCTAGATCTGGTTCTCTGATGTGATTGTTTATTATAAAACTAAATGGTTAGATTCCCCCCCCCCTTAGCTGATTTAATTGTTATCACTTAAAAAGTTGAGAAATGTCACATAAAAATATTGATTTCCAGCTCCTTAGGAAACCATAAAGTCTTGAAAATTCTTAAATTAAAATTCTTGGACATAGAGTCTTGCCTGTGGTTTAGTAAGTGTTGGCCCTTTTAAATAGAGCGACTTGACCACAGACTCCACGACACTGAAGCCAGTGTCAACTGCCACTCATTGTGTTTGCAGTTTCGCCTTCCTAAAGCTGGCTCGATGTCATCTTGCTTTCTCTTTTCAATACTGAGATCTGCTTGTCCACTAAAAAATACGTGTATGTACATTGCCTGCCTTCAACTCCAAGGAAGACACGGGAATCTTTCTTATCAAAGGACATTTGGGTTTACTACATGTGCATGTGTGTGTGCATGTGTGTCTGTGTCTTAGTGTGTGTATGTCTCTGTGCATGTGTGTTTGTGTCTGAATGTGTGTGCATGTCTGTCTGTGTGTGTGTTTGTGTCTGAGTTTGTGTATGTGTGTGTGTGTGTGTGTGTGTGTGTCTGGTTTCTGAACATTGGTGATATCAGGAATAATGTTCAAAGCTGATGTAAGAGAATGCACATAAGTGATTCAGGATGGCGTCTTGCGCTAAGGCCTGGGAAGTATGGATAGCTCACATGTAATAAACTGTGAATTCTTTGAAGAATGTTGGAAATTACAAGGGAAAACCTAGGGTTGAACCCTACCTCCTCCCAAAATAAAGACATGTGAGAACCGTTGTGTATCGTCTTGGGACTCAATGCAGTACAGACTTCCTAGCTATGTTCTACATGTGTGGAGACAGGACCATAGACAGAAGAGTGGGTTGAGAATTCATTCATTTTCCTGTGTGCACCTTGGATTTGTGGCTTATTTGGAATCTGGGCCTCAGGTCTTTCTGTGGGAAGAGATCATCAAGGAGAAATTACATAAGATACCCTCTGGGTGTTAGATAAATGTTTCTAGGTAAATTTTTAGCATTAGCATAGTGTTTGTTTTTAACAAGGAAATTGGGGGCAAAAAGCAATCGGCGCCTGGTTTCTCAAAGATTGGTTCCCTAGGAAGATATTGCCATTTAAAA
The DNA here is from genome assembly GCF_004664715.2 of Peromyscus leucopus. Lineage (NCBI taxonomy): Eukaryota > Metazoa > Chordata > Mammalia > Rodentia > Cricetidae > Peromyscus > Peromyscus leucopus. The sequence goes on along the minus strand of NC_051074.1, from coordinate 18,048,394 downwards.
TTACTTAACATTTTCCCCCAATATAAATGCTTAAGGCAAGAACTAGATTTTATACCCAGCAAATAGCAATGTAAATGTCAAAGAACATATTCTAAAGCATTATACTCACAACTCTTAAAATGGCATCTCGGAATGGTATTAATCACTGTCAGTTTTGTGTACAACATTTCATCAATTAAGCAGCAAGAGGACCTGTCCTTTCATGGAAAGCAAATAACACATATGGATTTCCTCTTAGCAATTAGCCGAACATTTTGCATTTCCTTCTTGCTTGCAAAACGGGTTTGGACCAAGACCATCAACATATTGTGTTCTTCACTGGAAAAGCAAAGCAGATGTGTAACAGCTTTCAGTAGAATCCAGATCCATTTACAAAGTATCTTGTGAAACATCTTGATGTGGAAGCATTTCTGTACCGTTAGATCTTTGAGTGTCGGATAGAGGGTGACGCTCATGAAAGTTATGAAGTGCTTTCAACTTCTTCATGTCTTGAGCCTAGGGTTTCAAGACTGTGTCAGTATGTGTACGTAAAAGAGAGTTTAAAGCTTTCAAGCTTAATGTGAAAAATTTGTTCCCAGTAAGGATGAGTTTTGACTAGCTTTGCAGATTTATAAAAGGATGGGGCAGTTTTATGCAGCAAAGGCTGGTGATAGCAATGCAGTATACACAAAAGGCAATGGATTAGCACTTAAACCACTCTCCATGTGTGTTTAAACAATCCTCCATGACCCTCAAAAACCTCCTTCTATAAACTTCATCATTTATCTGGGATTAAAAGGGCAATGTTTTGACAACACTCTTGATTTACATGTAACTCATTATTTGTTTATCATTTAGCTGAGATGAGTAGTGCCCAAACTTCTTATCCTGGAATGTGTATTAGCCTTGTTTACATTTTTGTTTGATGATGCCTTTTTAAAAATGTACCATTTAGGGCTCAGGACAGCTTGGCGACTTTGATGATCTATCTAGTAATCAGTGCCATCTAAGCCTAGAGGAAGCTGATGATTTATAACTTTCAGCACAGTTCAGTTTCAGTGATAATCCATCAATAGCATTCGTCTCAGACCCTAGTCTTAGCCCAGTCTGACAAGATGCATTGGTCTTTGAAAGCTGACCCTCAGGGCCGTGAAATTCTCTTGAGAGTAGCAATACAGAATTCAGGATAGACATCTCTAAATACCACGTGTAGGTACTGCTGTCAGGGAACAAGTATCAATTGTAGATTCAGTATGACAAGAAAGGTTCTGTATTGTTAAAACACAAACACAGTAAGTGATGTATAATCACTCTGGTTTAATATGGTTTATGGACCCAAAGTAGTTTTAAAAGTGTTCTCATTTAGACAACAAATCTGTTGTCAACTCTTTGTTATGGTTCTTTCTCCTTTGTGGACCACCTTAAATTGATTTTGTAGCTTAAAATTAGAAAGTTGTCTAGAGGAAGTGACTGAAAACAATTTATGTTTGTGGAACAATTTTGATGATTGGAGATTAGCAAATGATTGAATACTTTATAAAGTGAAAATTTAATAAGATGTGGACTTCATATTGGTATTCAGTAGAATTCCTCTGATAGCTGAGTGATAGGAGGGAAGAATTCTGGGCAGAAAGACAAAATCTGCACTTTGGAGGCTGCAGAGTGTGGAGAACCATGTGTTGAGAGCTGTCGCTCTGCTTGCCACGCTGAAGGGAGAAGGGAAGAAGGGAAGGAATGGGGATGGTCAGGAACACTACCTTGGAAATGGAAAACCTGGGGGGAACAGAGATGCCCAAGTATTCCTTCAGGTCAATTTCTGTAGAGCTTTGTGCAAACATGTAAAGTCATTCATAATCAAGATCTATATAATGCTTTGATGATCCTGTAGTCAGATTGCTTTTTATTATAAATGATACAATATAGGGAAGTCTAAATGAGATTCAGCTATGTTTTAGTTATTGAGCAGGGATACCCGGAGTTCTGAATTCCAGTACCTTAAACAAAGCTAAAAGTTGTCCCTCAGTAGCATCTATGCTTTCTAATTAAACAGAAATGAGTAATATGAGAATTGCATTATATCACTACTTCAAAGTAAGAAACAGACATCTCACACAATATAATTTCACAAAATAAGAGCATATAGGGGAGTTCCCTGTGATGTCTTACGGTACATTTGTGCCTTCCATAAAACATACATAAACAGGGATTGAGGCAGAGGATAATTATAGATGTTTGGATGAGATTTAGAGGGAAGCCATGGAGCTTTAGGGCTTCATTAAAACAGGAGAAACTGATTGGTGTTAATAATTACATAAAATATCCAGGAAGAACCTGGAATCTACAGTACATTTTTAGATTATGAATTGATTAAAAGTGTCCAGACAAGAGCTGACTGAATGGACTCAATCTCTTATCACTTAAGAGCTCACATCTCTAGGTGATCTTACCTCCTACAGTAAGGAGGCCATGAGACATCAATAAGAAAGCAATAAAGCAAAGAGTACCCAACAACTAGAAGTTGAGATCAACATGGCTAGAGAGATAGTTGCTGAGGAAGAAACTACAGGTCAAAAGATGAGAGAAAAGGAAAAAAATATTTTCTTTGTATTGTGTGAAAGTCAGATTCCTTCCCATGTCTCTAATTCTCTAGATTATAATTAATTAAAGATAGCTTTTAAAGGCTGCAGATGGTGTGTTGTTCGAAAGATGGTACAATTTTCTCACTGGGAAGATGGCTGTTGCTCCTGGCTTCTGAGGGAGAAGTTCTTAGTGGGGTGGATCTAGAGCTATCAGGCTGTGTTTTGTAGTATTCTGTTGGTTGGCTGGAGATTAATGGCTGAGGGTCAACTAAGGAAGCCTTAAAAATTCCCTTGTGAGCAACGGGCTCAACATTTTTTTTTTTTTAAAAAACAAAGTCAGTAGGCAGCCATGAGCAGAGGAAATTGGAGTCGTTCCTGGAAAAGTAGAGGAGGTCAGTGACAGCCATGCTTTGGTTATTCTGTTGCCATTGCCTTACTTCACTAGACAAGAACAAATCTCCAGGGCCTTGGCTGCAACTGTGGGATGGGAATTAAGCCGGCTTTGAGCCCATAGGTAGAAGCCAGCTCTCCTAGAAACTTGAGAAATTAGTAGGAGGTATTATGCCAGGGACTGGACTAAAGGTCTGTAAAAGTGGTTAGAAATGCCACTGGAACGGAACAAAGATAAATAGCTTCAGAGCAGGGAAATGCTACCAGTTAAGCGAGAGTCTACAGACATTTCAGTCCATTTACAGATCCATGCTCAACAGGAAATGCCGCGTACAGTAACTGAGATTTGGGGGTTGAATTGACAGCTATGCATCAATGAACAGAAATACTTAGTCCTTAATGCTCCGAGTTAAACTAACTGCAACACCGGTCCTCCCACCAGGGGGCAGCAGGTTAAAGCATGGTCTGCCAGAACTTGCTGAAGCAGATACCCCATTTCTAGGCAGCTGCTGGGATTTAATTGCCAAACCAAGGAGCTAAATATTTCTGCTTGGAGGACAAGGAGGGAACTCTGTCAAGTCTCAGGACACAGACCAAACTTAGTACCTGAGACGAGGCACAGCTTGGGGAGCTGCACCGGTGAGGGTGTGCTTCTGTTCCATGAAATCTGATCCTCCAGCAAATGAAGAAGACCTGGCTATGAGTAGGTTGGACACTTGGCTTCCTAGTTTGTCTCAGGAGAAATCATACGCACAGTGCTTTGCTTCTGTTTTACCTGGCTCCTTAGCGTTTTGAAGACCTTCTGTCACCACGTTGTGGAGAAATTTAAGAGCAAGAGACATTCCTGGTAGGGCTTTAGTTGTTTTAGCAACTGTCGTCTTCCATGAAGATAATCACTAAGTGTCTATGTCTTTTCTGCTTTTTCAAATAAAAAAAAAATCACAAAAGTAGTTTACAGAGCCATAGATCAATAACAGAACCTGAGGGGAATAAAAGGTTCCAGAGACATGTGGAAAAATTCCAAAGAAACATACCCTAGGTTAGAGATGTGCAGTTAAACACGTTGGCACACTGGGGAATGTTTATTCCTGCATATTCTCCTGAGTTCATAATCAAACTGAAGTTAATATTACTAGAGACAGAGACTGGAGGGGGCTGACCTCCCATCAGAACTATGACGAGTGTTGCCCCTGGACTTGCTAACAGCAGCTTTGAGGGTCATGGCGCTTGAGAGATGACTCATGCTGTAAAAGTCAGTAAAGCAAAAGGAATAAAACCTGGTCTGAGGTGTCATAGCATGAATAAGAGGAGTCCTTGGGATGCGCACAGAGAGGTCATTCTAGTCTTTAAAAATCTGTCAAGTTATGACCAGAGAGATACTGTCAGAATTGTCAATAGCCAAGAGCTCAATTGAACAGCAAATATGCTAAAATTGGAAGATGGGTATAATGCTAGGGCAATGGTGATATATATTTGTGGAAAATGTTTACTATTTAAAAAAGTATATTAGTGAACATTTGCTTTACATTTGTTATGTATGTAACACTGTTCAAAATGCTTATATATTTAACCCTTTAACATATTTAACCCATGTAAAAATTATAGAGTAATCTATTAATGTTATTGCATTTTTTATTAAAAATAAGGTTTCTCATATAATATATTCTGATCAGAGTTTCTCTTCCCCATTTCCTCCCAGATCCTCCCACTTGCTCACCCAATTCCACCTCTTATTCCTCTCTCTACTTAGGAAAGAAACAGGCAATAAAACAAACCAACAAACCAGAATTAAAAACAACAACAAAAAATAAGCAGAAAAACAGATAAACACACACACATACATATACACACACAAACTCATAAAGATGCAAAATCAGGAACCATAATATACAAGCAAAAGATTAGCAACATAAAAACACGCCCCAACAAAACAAAACAAAAAAACCAAAACAAACAAACAAACAAACACCCACATCCACACACAAAAAGAACATTGGATTTTCTTGTGTTGGCCATCTACTCTTAGACAGGGTCACTACCCTTGAGTGTGGTTTATATACTTAGTGAGACTCTGTTGGAGAAAACTAGTTTTTCCCTTGCCAGTGGTTGTGAATTGGAGATAGCTTCTTCTTAGGGATGGGATCTCATGCCCACTTTCTCCTCTCAGCACTGAGACCTTGTCTGGCTTGAACCTGTGCAGGCCTTGTGCATTTGGCTACAGTCTCTATGAGTTCATCTGTGCATGAGTCCTGCTGTGTCTGGAAGACCCTTTTTCCTTAGTGTCTTCATCCCAACTGGCTCTTACAATCTTTCTTCCTCCTTTTCTGCATACATCCCTAAGACCTGAGGGAAGGAGTTTTGTAGACTGATCTTTATTTGGGCTGCCAGCTCACAAATAAAAACACAAAGCAGAATTATGATTAATTATGAAAGCTCAGCCTTAGCTTAGGCTTGTTACTAACTAGTTCTTATAACTTAAATTAACTCATATCTTTTAATCTATGTTCTCTTTTTGTGGCTTGGTTATCTTTACTTTGTACTGCCCATCTGCTTCCTCTGCACCTGGCTGGTAACTCTGCCTTTCTTCTTCCCAGAGTTCTTGCTCTACCCAGAAGTCCCGCTTATAACTCCTACCTAGCTATCAGTTGTTCAGCTTTTTATTACTTCAATCACAGCAATACATCTTCACAAAATGTACAAATATCCCACAGCAGCATTTGATGAAGATACCTTATTAGGAATGAGGGCTCCAAAGTCTCTCACTCTGAACACTATCCAGTTGTGGATCTCTGTTTTGGTTACTATATACTGCAAGAGGAAGCTTCTCTGATGATGAATGAGCAAGACACTGACTTATTGATATATAAGAATGTCATAAGGTGTCATTGTGCTGTATAATTTTGTGTCAACTTGACACAAGCTAGAGTTATCTGAAAGGAGCAAACTTCATTTGAGAAAATGCTTCCATAAGATCTAGCTGTAAGGCATTTTCTTAGTGATTAATGAAGGAGGTCCAGACCATTGTGGGTAGTGCTATCCCTGGGCTGGTGGTCCTGGGCTCTATAACAGAGCAGCTAGCAAGCTAAGGGGAACAAGCCAGTAAGCAGCACCTCTCCTTGGCCTCTGCATCAACTCCCGCCTCCAGTTTCCTGCCCCATTTGAGTTCCTGCCCTGGCTTGCTTCAGTGATGAACAGTGGTATGGAAGTATAAGCTTTTCCTCCTCAATTTGCTTTTGATCATGCTGTTTCATCACAGCAATGGTAATCCTAAGTAAGACACACCCTTAAGGATATCTTACCAGGCTGGTCATTGTTGTGGTTTATATGTATCACAGCGGGGTAGAACTATTTTGGTTGTTTTAACCAGCAAGTGAATTAGATGTAACCCATTCCGGGCACTGGATGTTTCACTTGGTGATGAGATATGTCTCGATGGGGCTGTTTCCCCTCATTTCTTGGAGATTCCATTTAGGTTTCATCCATGCATATATTTCAAGAAGTTTCTACAATTGTAGGTTTCTATATGATCCCTCAAATGGCCCTTATTATTATCAGTCCTTGACCAAATGCCCTCCCTCCCTTTCTTTTCCCTCCCCTTCCCTATTTATTCTTCCCATTCTAGTCCCCCCCCCCACTGTTTCACTTTAACTATATATTCTATTTCTCCTTACTTGCCAAATTCATCCCCCTGCCCCCTAGTTCCTTACTCTCTAACTAACTTCTGTGGTCACTTAGACACTAGCATACCTATTGAAGACTTAAAAGCTAACATCCACATATAAGAGGATGCATACAGTATTATCTTTTTGGGGATGGGCTATCTCATTTCAGGATGATTTGGGATGTTAATTTTGTATCCTGCTACTTTGCTGAAAGTTTTTTTATCAGCTATAGGAGATTCCTGGTAGAGTTTTTAAGGTCTTTCATATATACTATTATATCATCTTCAAATAAAGATACTTTGACTTTTCTCTTTCCTATTTGTATCCCCTGGATCTCTTTCAGTTGTCTTATTGCTCTAGCTAAGACTTCATGTGCTATATTGAATAGTTATGGAGAGAGTGGACATCCTTATCTTGTTCCTGGTTATGGTGGAAATGCTTTTGAGTTTCTCTCTGTGTTGATGTTGTCTGTGGGCTTGCTGTATGCTGTCTCTATTATGTTGAGATATGTCCTTTTATCCCTAGGCTCTTCAGAACTCTTATCATGAAGGGATGTTGGATTTTTTCAAAGGCCTTTTGTACATCTAATGAGATGATCATGTAGTTTTTTCTTTCAGTCATTTTAGTGATTGTACTTATTGATTTATGTATACTGGGTCATCCCTGCATCTCTGGAATGAAGTTTACTTAATCACGGCAGATAATCTTTTGGTGTATTCTTGGCTTTGATTTGCTAATTTTTGATAATGTTTGCATCAATGTTTATAAGGAAAATTGATCTAAAGTTCTCTTTCTTTGTTGGGCCTTTATGTGGTTTAGGTATCAGGGTAACTGTGGTCTCATAAAAAGAAGTAGGCAATGTTCATTCTGGTTCTATTTTGTTGAATGATTGGAGGAGCATTGATAATCTTTGATGGTCTGTACTGAAATCATCTGGCCCTTGACTTTTTTTTTTTTGCTTGTGGACTCTTAATTACTACTTCTATTTCACTAGGGGTTATGGATCTGTTTAAGTTGATTGTCTGATCTTGGTTTAACTTTGGTAGGCTGTATAGATCAAGAAATTCACCTATTTCTTTTAAGTTTTCAAGTTTGGTGTCATATAGTTTATTCAAGTATGTCATTTTGAATCTCTGGATTTCATGGTGTCTGTTGTGATGCTTCCATTTTCTTTCTTTAATGCTAACGATCTTCTCTCTCTATCTTCTAATTAATTTAGCTAAAGATTTATCAATCTTATTGATTTTATCAAAGAACTAACTTCATTTCATTGATTTTTATATTTTTTTGTGTTTCTATTTTTGTGATTTCAGCATTGAGTTTGATTATTCTTGCTCCCTACTCACTTGGAATATAACTTCTTTTTGTTCTAGAGCTTATAGATTTGCCTTTAGCTTGCTAATATGAGATCTCTCTCTTTCTCTGGAAACTGGTAGGAACTTGCCTCTTCGACCCCCAATTCTTTGTGTTTTATTGATTTGGGTATTTTGTGTTTTTATTTTCATTCATTTCTAAAGTTTTAAACTTCCTTCCTAATTTCTGTCTTTGCCAATTTTTCATTCAGAGTGAGTTGTTCATTTTCCACAAGTTTTTATACTGTATGTTGTTGCTGGTATCTAGCTTTAATCCATAGTGGTTAGATAGATGCATAGTGTTATTTCAATTTTCTTGAATCTGCTGAATCTTGCTTTGAGTCTAAGTATGTGGTCAATTTTGGAGAAAGTTCTATGAGCTCCTGAGAAGAAGATATATTCCTTTTGTTTGGATGACATGTTCTGTAAATATCTGCTATGTCCATTTGGTTTATGGCTTTATTTAACTTCCCTATTTCTTGTTTTAGTTTTTGTCTGGATGACCTATGCATTGTCGAGAGTGTGGTATTTATGTCACCCACTATCAGTGTGTGAGGGTCAATATGTGATTTTAGCTGTAATAGTATATCTTTTGTGAACTATGTGCCCTTGTGTTTGGTGTATAAATGTTTAGGGTTGTAATATCCTCTTGGTAGATTTTTCCTTTGATGAGCATGTAGTGACCTTCCCTATATCTTCTGATTAGTTTTGGTTTGAAGTCTATTTTGTTACATAGTATAATGACTGCACCTGCTTGCTTCTTGGGTCTATTTTCTTGGAATATCTTTTTCCATCCCTTTACCCTGAGGTGATGTCTATCCTTGATGGTAAGGTGTGTTTCTTGGATGCAGAAGAAATATAAATTGTGTTTTCTAATCTAATTTGTTAGTCTGTGTCTTCATTGTGGAATTGAGGCCATTAATATTGAGAATTATCAATTAGAATTGTTTATTGATTTCCTGATATTTTGTTGTTACTATGTGGGTTTTTCCTCCTTCTTTGAATTAATGGTCTTGGATTATATACTCATATGTTTTCTTTGGAATGGCTAGCCTCTTCAGACTGAAGTTTGCTTTTAGGGTCTTCTATAGAGCTATATTGATAGATATAAACTGTTTAAGTTTGGTATTATCATGTAATGTATTTCTACCTTTGTCTATTCTGATTGATAGTTTTCCTCGATATAGTAGTCTGTGATCTGTTGGAGTTTGTAGAACATTTCTCAAAGCCCTTGTGGATTTTAGAATCTCCATTGAGAAATCAGTTGTTATTCTAACAGGACTGCCTTTATATATTACTTGGTCTTTTCCCCTTGCAGCTTTTAATATTCTTTCATTGTCTTGTATGTTTAGTGTTTTAGTTATGTGTCATGGGGAATTTCTTTCTGGTTTTGCGTATTTGGAGTTCTGTGTATTTCTTGTACCTTGGTAACCACCTCATTTAGGTTTGGGAAATTTTCTTCTTTGATTTTATTGAAAATATTTTTTGTGCATTTGACCTGCATTTTTTTCTCCTCCCTCTATTCCTATTATTTGTAGAATTGTTCTTTTCACGGTATCCCATATTTCCTGGGTGTTTTGTGTCTGGACTTTTTTAGACTTAACATTTTTTTTTTTTTGATCTGAGGTATCAAGTTCTTCTTTTGAATCTTCAATACCTGAGATTATTTCTTTCATGTCTTGTATTCTGTTGGCGAGGTTGGCTGTAAACTCAAGCTTTTCTCCTTTGTGGGGACACTCTAGACCCTCTCTTCCCACTCCTCTGTATTAGCCATCTATGCCAATAAACACCTTCTACTTGGGCCACCCAGTGCCAATGGAGGTAGAGTTGGGAAGACAGGCACCTGCCAGTAGTCTGCTGTAGGCCTGGGGATGAATCTAGAGAGATTGTAATGGAGGACAGGAAGGAGAGTGAATATTGCCTGAGTCCCAGTCTGTGCTGGGTGTCCCAAGTAGAAAGTGTTTCTAGATATAGGTGGCTGAGACAAAGGAGTGGGATTAGAGTTGAGAGACCTATACAAAGGAAGAAAGGCGTGTTGATAGCAAAATTCTATGGAGTCCCCAGGGAATGGAGGTAGGATGGGAAAAGAGGCACCTATGAGTGGTCTACTACAGGGCTGGAGATGAGCAATTGTAATGGAGGATCGGAAGGAGAGGGAAAACTGCCTACCTGAGTCCCAGTGTGATGTGGCCACTGGGAGTTTCAGGTAGAAAGCAATTTGAGGCTGACATGAAGCAATGGGAATGGGCTACAATGGAGGGATGAGAAGGTCCACAGGAAAAGGGAAAGCTGGGTCCACTTCAAGGTCCTGTGGAGTCCCCAGGAAAAGGGAGGAAGGGTGGGAGGAGGGGTATCTGCAAACAGTCTTCTACAGAGCTGAGGATGAAATGCTGTCATTGTTTTTGCAAGTGGGGAAAGTGAGGTAAAGATAGTAGCTAATATACCTCAGTAGGACTGGGCAATTCCAGTTGGCATAGGAATTTAACTTTTAACTGTTATTCTATTTCACAAATGAGACATTACATTTTATTCATCAAAGTTTTAACTGACTGCTAGAGTAGTTAATTAAGAGAAAGGCAGTTATATTGGGTGAAAGGGAAATATATCAAATAAGATATTTAGAAAGTATTTAGTAGCAAATGGTACATGCGCTCTATCCTGACACCCTCATATTTTATTCCTGAGAAAGAATGAGTAAATATCTATGCTGTTCATCAAAATGTCAAGACTTAGACTTTTCCTTCTTTGAATGTAGCATCATGTAGAAAATGGCCCATGAGGCTTACCCTCTATATTAGGGACACAAATTGATTAATTTTAAGAGTATTTGGGTCTGGTTAATTTTAGTGCATAATTTGTAAAAACATTGCAATGCTTTTTATAGTAAAGTTCTTTTTCCCCTCAGAGGTTTTATTGTTAGGTAGGCATGTTTTATTTTTCTTTGTCTTTTACATGTGATCTTTGCCTAAATTAAAAAAAAACAAAACAACTTTTTAAAAATTGGAAATTCAGACCAGTGAAGACTGTGATCTGGTGAGATGTCATTACTATGGAATACTGAACAGTGACTATAACAATAGAGTGTGACCTTAAAGAGTTGCCTGAGCTCCGGAAAACCACAGAAGTTTTCAGAGCCAGAGGATTTTTCTGCAATAGAGTTTCCAGAGTAGTCAATGTGATGATGATGATGATGATGTACCCAATGCAGACTAAGCATGTACTGTGTGGTGGTTTGAATAGGTATGGCCTCCATGGACTCATGTGCTTGAGTGCTTGGCCCAAAGGGTGTGGCACTACTAGGAGGTGTGGCCTTGTTGGAGAAGGTGTGGCCTTGTTGAAGAAAGTGTGTCATGTTGGGGAGGACTTTGAGGTCTTGCATACTTAAGCTGTGCTCAGTGTGGCACATGGTCTCTCCTTCTGCTGCCTGAGGATCAAGATGTAGAACTCGCAGCTCCTTTTCCAGCACCATGTTTGACTGCATGGCTGCCATGTTTCACACCATGATGATAATGGACTAAACCTCTGAAACCATAAGCCAGCCCCAATTTAATGTTTTCCTTTATAAGAGTTGCCTTGGTCATGGTGTCTTTTTACAGCAATAGAAACCCTAATTAAGACATAATGTGATATATTACTATTGTTAACATATAAAATTTCTTTTTCTGATTGTTAGTGCCAGTTTTAATTAATTGGGTTGTTTTGCATAGTAAGCACTTTATGGTGATAACATGCTTTTTCAGGCAATAGTTACCAACAGCACTGGGCATAGTGATGATATTCCTCCATTTCCGAACCCAGTTTTCCACCTGCCTCTGGCATCCCTCCTTCTCTACTGGGAACTTCTTTTAATCTTCCGTACTAGTTTCTGTTCATCTTTTCATCCTCTCATTATTAAATTGTCCAGGGATGAATTCTCGGATATCTATCTGTACTCATTCTCTTGGGATCTCTTTTTATTATCACATTTACTTTGTCTACTCACAAATTTATATCTCCAAACTGGAACTCAATTATAGATTCATATATTCAATTGCCTATTAACATCTCCACTTAGATATTTTATAGATACATTAAACTAATCATGCTAATAGCAGAACACTCGGGTTTTCTCCTAAACTATGCTGTACCTGCAGTCTTGCCTGTCTTCAAATGTTATACAAGCAAAACGCGAAATGAGAAAAACCCATACTACCTAAAGTCATTCTGGATTTTTTTCCTTCATGCTTCATGTCATTCTTTCAGAATTCTTTTCCACTTGATCTTCAGGTGTTTCCAGAATCTTAATTCTTACTAGTTCCCCTGCTGCAACCCAGGATCATGTTTATTCATTAAAAAAAAAATAAATTTGTGTTTGTGTGTTTATGTCACATATGTGAATGCCACATGTGTGCACGTACCTATAGAGGCCAGAAGAAGGTACCTGATTCCTAGTGTGGTGGTTCAATTGAGAATGATCCCCGTAGACTCATTGGTTTTAAAGCTTTGTTCCCAGTTTGTGGAGCAGTTTGGGAAGGATTAGGAGGTGTGGTCCTGTGGGAGGAGGTGTGGCTTTCTTGGAGAAGGTGTATCACTGGGGCTGAGTTTTGAGGTTTCAGAAGCCCCATGCCAGGCACAGTCTCTCTCTGTCGCTGTCTTTCTGTATCTCTGTCTGTCTCACTCTCTCTCTCTCCCCCCTTCCTTCCCTCCTGCTAGTGAATCATATGTAAGCTCCAAGCTACTGCTCCAGAGCCATGTCTGCCTGCCTGTTGCCATCTTTCCCGTCAATAATGTTCACAGACTGTAAGCAAGCCCTCAACCAAACTCCCAGTTAAATGTTTTCTTTTATAAGCTGCCTTAGACCTGGTGTCCCTTTACAGAACAGTAAACAAGATGTCTACTCAGAAACTGGAGTTTACAGGCAGGTGTTAGCTGCCTGCCCGGTGTGCGTGCAGGGGATCAAACATGGGTCCTCTGGAAGAGTAGCGAGCATGCGTAGCCATCGAGCTGTTTCACCAGCCCCGCCCACAAGCTTCATTCTTGTGATTGCCTCCCAGCTGGTTTAACTGCTCTCACTTTTGTGCACCCCAACCTTCGACAACACGATGCTTAGAGTGATTGGATTGAAATGCAGCTAAGATCTTGCTCACATCCAGTGGCTCCCACTTTATTCAGATAAAGGTAAATACATTAAAAAACGAAGTTGCCAGTAAAAGGTCTTGACAGCTTTTCTTCTCAGCTTCTCTAACTTCACACTCTTTGGCTACACTTGCTCCCTTAAGTGCAGGATGCACACTCTTCTCAGGGTATCTATGGCAGCTCTTCTCTCTGCCTCCAATACTACGCTCCCAAAGATTGACAACGATACCTTCTTACTTTAAAGTCTTTGCCCATCTTTGTACTTATTTATTTATTAAATTTAATTTAGTTTACTTTTATGTGCCTAAGTATTTTGTCTGTGTGTACATGTATGCCCTGTGGTGGTCAGAAGAGGAAGCTACCTGGTGTCTGTGAAGGCCACAGAGGGAGCCAGATCTCCTAGAACCGGAGTTATGGAGACCTGCCATGTAGATGCTGGGAACTGAGCCTGAGTCCTCTGCCAAAGCAGGTGCTCTTAACTACTGAGTGAGCCATCTCTCCAGCCACTGAGCACCCTATTTATGACCTCTCACAGTCCTGGTATTCATGTATCCACTTAATGTGGTCCAAGAAATGGATGCATTTCGTTCCTATAGCGCATTTACCACTTAACAATATACCCATAATTTTATTATTTATTTTGTTTATTATCAGCTCTCCCAATTTGAACACATAAGCTCTATCAGGAAGTGATTTTGCAGTTACGATCACTGCTAACTTCCTGGTGCTAGCATAGTGCACAGCATTCATTGGTGGGGAAAAATACTCCATGTGTGAGTGACGTGGTAGACATTCAGTAACCGCTCATTGAATACACAGATGGCCTGTCATCCTTCATGAATTAGGCTTGGTGCTATAGGTACTTCACCACGAGTTGCAGCCTTGGGAGTCTTACTAACATGTATTGCTTCATGCTAGCTGTGTTTTAGGAGTGGATTTCAGTTCACTTGCAAGGAGTATTTCAAACATATGACACGAACATGTGCATACATCTTGGCTTATGTCATGCTTATTGTTTTTAAAGTGTGTCCATGTGGTGTGTGTGTGTGTGTGCGTGTGTGGTGTATGTGTGGTGTGTGTATGTGTGTGTGGTATGTGTGGTATATATGGTGTGTGTGTGTGTGAGATGTGGTGTGTGTGTGTGTTATGTGTGTGTATGTGTATGTGTGTGTGAAATGTGTGTGTTGTGTGTGTGTTTGGTGTGTTGATATGTGTGTTGTGTATGTGGTGTGTGTGTGTGTGTGTGTGTGTGTGTGTGTGTGTGTACATGTTTTCCCTGCATGTGTATGTGGAACCAGAGGTTGATTTTAGCCTTCTCAATCATTTTCCAGCTTACCTTTTTTGAGACAGGGTCTCTTTTTTTTTTTCTTTTCTTTTCTTTTCTTTTCTTTTACAATATAATTTAATTCTACACATCAGCCACAGATTCCCTTGTTCTCCCCACTCCTGCCCCCCTCCCCTTTCCCCCAGCACACCCCCATTACCATCTCCTCCAGGGCAAAGACTCCCCTGAGGATTGAGATCAACCTGGTAGACTCAGTCCAGGCAGGTCCAGTCCCCTCCTCCCAGGCTGAGCCAAGCATCCCTGCATAAGCCCCAGGTTTCAAACAGCCAACTCATGACATTAACTCACACACCTATGAACATATAATTTTTGACAAAGAAGCCAAAAGTGTACAATGGAAAAAAGAAAGCATCTTCAACAAATGGTGCTGGCATAACTGGATATCAACATGTAGAAGGCTGCAAATAGATCCATATCTGTCACCGTGCACAAAACTTAAGTCCAAGTGGATCAAAGACCCCAACATAAATCCAGTTACTCTTAACCTGCTAGAAGAGAAAGTAAGAAGTAGTCTTGAATGCATTGGCATAGGAGATCACTTCCTAAATACAACACCAGTAGCTCAGACACTGAGAGAAACAATCAATCAATGGGACCTCTTGAAAGTGAGAAGCTTTTGTAGGGTCTCTTCCTTAACCTGGAGCTTTCCTGTTTGGCTAGGCTGGCTTGTCAATGAGGTCTTGGGATCTACTTGTCTCTGTTTCTCAGAGTTCTGGGGTTCCAGGTGGATGCTGCCACACTAGGCTTCTCCATGGGTGCCAGCTGGGACCTGAACTGAGGTCCTCACACTTGCAGGGTAAGTAAGCACTTCACCTCTTGTGCCATCTGCCCAGCATTCATTCTAATTTTCTTAGATTACAGAGAAGAACATTTTAATCTGAACTGTGTGGTTATGGCAACCACATTGGGTCTTTTTTCTTCTTTCTGGATAGATTTCTGCTATGCAGTTCAGAGTGACCTCTGACAATCTTCAATGGGCTTCTACTTCCCAAATTCTGGGATTCCAGGTATGCATCCCCTCGATTCTTAACTCTCAATTTTCACCAAATGACAGTGGAGACCGTACCAGCAATCTAAGACATTAGGACGACCTTATCTCTCATTCCTTTTGTCTTTATATTTAACTTTCACTTGTGATGCCATTGGTATTTCAAATGACAGAACTTAATGCTGAAGTTTTCTCACTGCTTGGAATGCAGGCAATAGCTGTCTTTACTGTCTGCTCTTTTCTCCCTGAAAATTGGTGGAGCTATTATATTATATGTATAGACTGTCCAAAGGCCAGTTGTCCCTCTGAGTGACAGCCCTTCACTTACAGACCTGTATGTCTGTTCATTCAATTGAGTGATTGTGGGGATGGTGGCATGTCACTTTACCTTCAGAATACTTCTGTTCAACTTCCGTTGTGTTGAATACATTCAGGGTTTGATGCTTCATGGAGGAGGTGGGGTAAAGCATAAGGCATTGACAGTTTGACAGATTTGTAAGTTTGGCCACATCTCCTACTTCAATGTGCACATCTTCAGCCAACAGTTCCGTAGTTCCTCTTTACAAGTGACAGCTAGCGGGGATTTGATCTTCCGTTTTATAAAAGAAAAGCGGATTCCTGAAGCATCAAAGAGTTGAGCTAATCTGTTTCTGAGATTTGGACATAGTTCCTTAACAAGGTTCCTCTGTAGTTGAATGGAAATAATAAAGCTGTGGCTGTGCTGACCTGATCGTACCTGTCATCTCGCTCCAAGCATAGACAATAATTCTGCGGTTGGTCTTGCTTAATGTTACTGAGTCTCAAGGATGGGCTTGAAAACGAAGTGGTCTGCTTAATTGGCTACAGGTGATAGTCAATGGACTGGTGTTTCTCTTAGCAGCATTTAGCAGATCTGTTTTGTCTCAAGTATCCTGTGATGTTAAGTGAAAACTCTAAATTGTCATGGACCTGATGGCATAATCCTCTGCTTGTTTTCATAATGTTATAAAAGTTAAGAGTCATACTCATCAGGTTTGGATTTGAAAGTTAGTAGAGAGGTCCTTTATCCTCATTCCCTAAGTTGGAGGAGTCCAGGCAATTTATCCTTCATCCAAACAGCAGTGCAATCACATTTGTGAGGAGCCTGACACTCAGGTTGGGTCTGGAAATTAATTTTTTTAAAACTATGTCTTCGGGCAAGGAGTGGAGTCCAGCTTTAGTAAGATGAACACAGCAGAGAAGGCTATGCATTCGCTAACATTCATTTTCTTCTCTTTCTGGTCACATAACTAGATTAATTTCCCCATCTTCTTTTGATTACTTAAGACGATGAGTCTGAGTTTTGTGCTGGGGAAATCTGAATGAATTGATATGTATCAAGTTGTTGCTAATGTGCTTAGTGCTTAAGAAGCAGGCGTCTTCTCTCTGGTTGAGTGCAGGCATTGTGAGATGGAACCTCAGGAAGGAAAGATCTGAAATTCCTGAATAGGAATTGCTCAGCCAGGAACATCTGTATTACTGTACAACCTGACTCTCTCTCTCTCCCTCTCCCTCCTTATCTCCCCCTACTCCCGTGTGTGTGTGTGTGTGTGTGTGTGTGTGTGTGTGTGTGTGTGTGTGTGTCTTTTAGCCACAGGTAAGATGAATAGGAAGAAGGTACCTGGAATGAATAGGGCCATTTGAAATTCCTTTGCAGAGGTAAAGTAAGGGAAATTGATTTTATATCTGGGGAAATAAAGACTGCAAATGGAATCTCATTTTCTGAACTGGCACAGTCATTGCAGACACAAACTTCCAGCAACTTACTGCAGATGCGTATGGTGAGTCTGCACAAAATGGGCCCACCGACAGCCAGGCACGGATGGAGAAGGGCCTCAGTGGTTCTATCTCCCATTGCTAAACTATTTGTTACTGATGGATTCAGGAAGAGGGGAGTCATAGGCTTCAGTTGTGTATCCACTTGTGACCCTGTCAGGCTTCAATGGGAAGTTCCAATCCAATGGTTGTACATTTGGCCCTGGGTCAAAAAATGGATCATAAAACAACCCCAAATTCATGAATCTGGGGAAGCGATTGGTAGAGATTGGAGGGCGTCACCAGGATAAGAAGGAGACTATACATGGTAAGGGGAGAGAGTAATATAAATCTATTTTATTTTATAATGAAAATCTATCTATATAATGAAATTGTCAAGGAACTAAATTAATAAAAATGAGAATACAATCTTTATTACTTATGATATAAAATATGAATCTAGAAAAGAGAAAAAAAGCCAACCTAAATGTTTTATGCAGACCAAAGAGAATAGTTTTATGCAGACCAAAGGGATAATTGGAGAGAGCCGAGGGGAGTCATGTTTGTGAAATTTGTGATATTTGCATGGGGGATGTTGCTTGGCATACGAATGATGTGGAGAGTTGAAGAAATTCGGTGAGATGTTAGGCTAGAAGTCAGGGTGTAGTTGTAGTTCCATCACCCTCAACAGGGGTAGAGATAGTGATTGTAATGGTAGACGAGCAGCGTGATGACCGCAGAGTGACATATGTCTGGAGAGAGCAGGGGTGGAGAGGGGAGGGCACACAAGCAGGAGGAAAAAGAAACGGGGCGGTTGTTTGTAGGAGAGGGTTGGTTAAGTAATATGCTTGCTGATAAGTGATTAATGAGCAATAAGAAGAGCCGATTTGTATTTTCTCTCAGGATCTCTTACTGGGATCATTTCTCTGCATCGTAGCTATGGAGTTATATATTACTACAATAGAACAATAAGGGCGTGGTCACTGACTGGCCAAATGTAATCCTAGGCAAAGTTAAAGAATGCTTAGAGAGGTGTAAGATACATTTGGGCATGGCACATTTTTTTCTATAACATTTTGAATGTCTTTTATGTTAGTGGATAGAATGGCAGATAGCCATGCCAGAAGCTACAGCATAGTCCTGAATGTCTTGAAGTGCTTATGAAGAAGTTGTAGAACACAGCACTATGTAACAGAGTATTTTCAAGCCTGTGAGCATGAGATAGACAGATTATATGAAAGCAAGGTGGGCACGCCAGGTTTGAAAAACTAGCTAATGGTCATTTTATTTACTAGGACTTTTAGATGGTGAAGTTGGAGACGTATGGATTTTGCGGCTTGTTGGACAGGTCCAATGAAGATTTTAAACAGAGGAGAGACACAAGCATGTGCTTTGAAAATACCATTCTGCTAGCCTTGAGGAAGATGAATTAGAGATGAGAAAAATTGGAAAGGTTGAAGTGCATAAAAGGTTACAGCAGTTTTCAGGTAAGAGACAGTGAGAGACATTAAGTAGAATGGTCAGCACAGGGAGAGAGAAGTTGATCTTTTAGAGCTGGAAAAGATAGAATATTGTAACAACCTGTTCTTACAGAAACACGGAGAAGGTCTAAAAATGATTCTATAATGCTGTGTAGATTTGAAGATGGCATTAAAGATGTTGTGGGAAGGAATTTAATGGTACAGTGTTGGATTTTACATCCAATCTCTGGAACAAAGCCACCCTCACGCTCAGAGCACTTTCAGAATCCACTGGCCTCTTATTGCTTTCTCCTCTGCTGCTCTACGCCAAGCCACCATCTACTCTTGCCTGGATTGTTATAGCGCTCTTTAGATTTTATATTTCTACTTTGGCTTTCTGTCAACTATTCTCAATGCTATTGCCAATGACTTCCTTTGAAAATATAAGGACTGGCTTCTTAGTATCTTTCATTTCCTCCTGTCCTTTGAGTGGAGTAAAATTCTATCATCTACAAAAACCTCCACAGCCTGTCATCTCTCTGTTTCTCCCATCCCATCCACATACCCTTACAAACCCACCGTCTGACCCCTGTATCACACCACTGGCTTCTTTAATGTAAGCATGCTTTCTCTCTTTCTTTCCAACCCAATGAATAACATTTCTTGTTGTTTAACTTACTTATTTTTTGCTGTTTTTATTTATTTTTTTCTGTATTCCTCAGTAGAATGTTATATTGAAAATATACATAGTATATGGTACAAACACACACACACACACACACACACACACACACACACACACACACTGTTCATACCCTCTTCTTCTCAATGTTTGTTGAATGAATAAATTTCCAGGGAAATAAAACTAAAACCAAAAAATTAAAAATTAAAATCTGGATTTTTTTTTTTTTTTTTTTTTTTTGGTGTTTTGAGACTGGGTTTCTCTGTGTAGTTTTGAGGTCTGTCCTGGATCTCACTCTGTAGACCAGGCTGGCCTCGAACTCACAGAGTTCCACCTGGTTCTGCCTCCCAAGTGCTGGGATTAAAGGTGTGTGCCACCACCACCCAGCTGGGAATTTTTTTTTCTTAAGCAGGTGGAACATTGGCAGATATTTTCACATGAATCTATCAACAAAATATGTTTAAACACTTTAAGATTTTTTTTTTTACATAAACAATCAAGTATCAAAGAAACTATTCAATTGTAAATTTTTAAATGCTAAAACTGGGATCACAGAAAGCTTTGATGATACCTGGTCAAAAGAAGCATCCCAGACACCTCTGTCCTGGATGAGGTGGGAAGGAGGCTGAAGGGAATGCGTCCTGCCACTGACATAAGTTTCATCTCTTCCTTAGAAACATGGGTGCTAGGGAGAGTCTATGGCTTGTTGGAAGGGCTCAGAGACCTGTTGGTTATAGATCTATGAGACAGTAAAAAGTAATAACTGAGAATCATATGACATCATGCATCATCACTTTTTTCAAGTCCCGAAAAATTCAGTAATGCTGTAACTTGAGCCATAAGCTTTAGGGAGATGTGTTTTATAATACAACAAATGAAGTGTAAGTGGAAAATATTGTAATTGTGTGCTATCTGGTCTAAAGAATTGTCACATTGAAAAACTTGAAGTTAATAAAGTCAGCCTTTGAATTGCTTGGCTAACGTATCCATTTGTAAATATTGATTGGATTTTTCATTTGTGCCAGACACAGTTCTGGATAGTGCTAACAAGATTAAAAAATGCTCACTGTTTCTCTTTACAACTGGGATACACAGGTAGGTGAATTAATAGTTACTTACTATGTGAAAATATGATAGAGTCATGCAAAAGGTACTGTGGGAGGCAATAAGAATGAAATATTTAACCAATCACTGAAGGATATTGTTTGTAGTATCTAGAATATAAATGTGAGAAGACAGCATTTGAAGAGAAAAAGCAGTATTCATGGTTTCCTGTGCACATACCCCCCCACACAGGCACACACACACACATGCAAGCACACACACACACACACACACACACACACACACACGCGCGCGCGCCTCTCTATACATGTATGTATAATCTCATATTAATAAAAATAGCAATCCTAACATAAATAGAACATAAATATAAGTTTATACCATTTTAAATTAGTCAAATTTCATAGTTGAATTCATAAAAGATACAGCATCTTTATAGGAGAATGTTCAATAGTAGAAAATTTGAGCGTGAGGTTCAGGGCAAAGGTTGGATTAGACAGTGCTATTTTGGTAGGAGGAGTTGTAGACAATGGCTAAAGCCATCAGCATGAATGAGATCATTCAGAGAGTCAAGGTAAAGAGAGGGCTAAGAATAATCATTTCTGCTTTGGTGTCAGGACAGAAACCTGGGAAAGAAATTCAGGAAAAATGTCAAGAGAATCTAAAGTGGAACCTGGGGATGAATTAGAATATCAAGAAGAAGAAGGAAATTAAAAAACAACAACAAACCAAACCAAAACAAACAACAACAATAAAACAACAAAAAAACCTATATATATATATATATAAATAAAACCTTGTCCAATGACTCATGAAATCAATCAGAATGATGGCATTAAAGTACTTTTGGCGATAGGGAACACTGCAGATAGTTTCTTTAATTGATGAGCGGGCTCAAAGTTCTAAAATGACTTTGTTACTCCTTAGTGTATCCTGCCAAAAATAACTCAGGAAATGGAAATAAATCAGGTAACAAGTTCTGGGTGTGGCCTTTCCACCCTGGTGACAACCATATCACCTGATTTCCATTAGTCTCATAAAGATAGGAGTTCCCTCTGCCCAGTTCAGGTTTGGATGGAGAACATAAGATTTATGGATTTTTAAAAATCAGGTCTGTCATGCTGTGAGGATGGTCTAGCACGGATCCGATTGCGCAGACAGGCTGTCTTTCTCCAGCTCATGTGTGCTTGTCCTCTTCTTTCCTAATGCTTCCTCTAAATTTCTCTGAGGCTTCCAAATCCCACACTTTAGACCCACACAATAGTCATTTTGCTGTGGGCCATGGTATTTCTGAAGGATCGAATCATAGAAACTAATAAAATGCAGATAATGACATTTTTTCATTTTTCTTTATTAAGAAATCCTCCACTCACTCCACATGCTATCCACAGACCCCCCCACTCCCCCAAGCCCTACTTCCCAAGCCACCCCACATCCCCACATCCCCCAATTCGAGGTGTCCCATGGGGAGTCAACAAAGCCCAGCACACTGAGCCTAGGCAGGTCCAAGCCCCTTCCCACTGCACCAAGGCTGTGCAAGATAATGGCATTGTTTGACCATATGGCCCATCTATTTCTCACCAAGTTTAGGGAATGTCCTATCGGACAAGTGGGAAGTGGGCACTAAGGCACTTGAGGATGCTGGTGGGAAGCACTGTGATTACTGGCCGGACGAAATGTGGATGAGCTGGTCTATGTCTAATCCTTTGTGGCTTCCTGCATGACACACTGTAATAAAAACACCACCGCAAATTACAAGAATTGTCAAAACAGGCGACTAGAAAAATTCTTCACTGTGGAGTTTGTTAACCAAAAATGAATAGCATGTTGCTGGGTACACATAATCTTGTTTTCTAGTACAGAGAAGTGGAGCATTTGAGATGATAAGAAAAGTGTTGGGCACTGGGAGAATATTGTATTATAAATGAGAACATAGAAATCAGTCGAAAGTCAAATTTCATTCATGGGGCTAAAAATCATACTTACTTTGTTGTTGTTGTTTTCAGACAGGGTTTCACTGGGTAGCCTTTGCTAGCCTGGAGCTTGCCATGTAGGTAGACCAGGCTGGCCTTAAACTTACAAAGATCCACCTACCTCGGTCTCCCAAGTGCTGAGATTAAAAGCATGCACCACCATGCCCTACCTCATATTTTCTTTTAAATGACAAGAATTTAGTTTGAGTGTTGAAGGTAGTCTACCTTTTTTTATTTTTTCTGTACTTAGCCTTGTGCAAGATTTGGAGTGAGTGATGCAATAGTTAAATGCAAACTCTCTTCCATAAAGTTTTCTAAGTCTTTCAGTCCTTCAAGGAGATTTATATATAAAAACCATGTGCCTGTGTCATGTTATGCAGCTTCAAGTTATTTGAGAAACTAAAAGGTCCGAACAAAATTCTTATTGAAGCCACAGTGTTACAATAATAATAGACACAGTGTGCCAAGTGCTTTTCACAGATTTTCTCATTTACTCCTCTCAAAATCTCCAGTCATGTTCTTTTGTCTTCTCTTGTTACATAGAAGGTGTCAGAGATGGATGTTTACAGGAAGTGCAGGGCAGAGTGATGATCCAACCCAGAGCCTGATTCCAGAGCCACTTCCTAGCGCTTAAACCTGTTTTATGCCCAGTTCTGCACACAGTCTTGTGCGATGCTTTTTATTCCACCTCCTCGAGCCTCATAACACCATAAAACAGACAAACCACAGAAACAATTGATAATTTGAAGATGAAGTCCATAGATAATTAAGTGACTTATTTATGATCTCTAGCATACAAAAGCAGACCAGACTACATTTTGGGTACTCACTTCTTCTTGATGGTTAACTCATATCTTTTAGAGTCTATTTATGTGCATATGTCTTAATATCATTCACATTTCTTTCTCTTAAAGATAAAAAAAAAAACCAGGAAAGCAAAGGAACTTTTCTTTGATTCATAATTCCAGGGGCGACTGCAAGGTAATCTTTAGGAGTCAGGGATAGATTTGGAAGAAGGAGGTGTTAGGTGTAGCTGAGGTCCTCACAGAAGAACCAGCTCTTCCAGAAATAAGCACTGTGAAAGCCCTTTCATTTGCTGTGTCAAGAAAATGAAACAAAGATGTCAATGATTTGATTAGTCTGAAGCTTCCAGCCTGTTGCTGTCCTTTAAAAGTGTCCTTCTGTTCTTCCATCCAAAGCCTAGAGGGAGGGACACAGGCCAAGGCAGCAGATCTGTGCCTGGCTCAGCCATCACCAAAGAAGCTTCCTACTGTGGTTGATGGTAACAAATACAGAGACCCATGGCCGGACAATATGCAGAGAGTATGAGACCTTGGAATACTCAGAACTAAAAGGGATGGCTTCATCAAATCTCCCCTTAGGGCTCGGGGAATTTTGTGGAAGAGGAGGTAGAAGCAGTGTAAAGACAAGAGTGAGTGGAGAACAGCAAGGTTCAAGGCCTAGACACAGCAGCAGCAATGTGCACATATGAGCTCACAGAGACCAGGCAATGTGCATAGGGCCTGCATGGAGTCCTAGAGCTGAAAGGAGAGGTGGACACATGCCCTCATCCCTAACCCAGATGCTATCTCCAAATCATTATCTTCTTGCAAATGAAAACCTAGTTTTCTCCAAGGGAGTCTCACTGGGGAAACAAACTACTCTTGAGGGTAGACTTGCATGCCCAGCAGTAGATGCCTATCACAAAGCGAATTCCATGGCATCTTCGGAGGTTCCTTGTCTCATAATGTTGTGTCAGAGTTTTTAAATTTATTTAATTAATAGTTAATTAAATTTTAACCCTACAGGTCCTTTGTAAATATTTACAGCTTCTGGTTTTGTGTTTCTGTGAGATTCTTATATGTGAAGGTATGTTTTTCGCATCTATATGTAGTTCTTATGCTTTTCTTGGACTTCTTTTCTTTGGTTGGTTTGTTTTGTCCTATTCTGACTTTTTTTTTGTTTTGTTTTATTTTATTACTATTTCTTAAATGCCTGTTTTCTAATGAGAGACAGAAAGGGAATAGATACGGATGAGAGGAGAAGTATCAAGGAACTGGGAGGAGTTGGGGGAGGGGAAGCCATAATCAGAATATATTATATGAAAGAAATCTATTTTTAATAAAAGAAAAGAAGACAAAAACAACAAAATCCTCAAGAACTAGAGAGGCCAGGTAGGTTGCCTCACACCTATAACCCCAGGCAGGAGGATCATGAAAATATCCAGGCCGGCCTGGGCTTACACAATAAATTCCTGGCCAATTAGGGCTATAATAGAAAGACATTGTTTTAAATCACAACAAAACGAACTGTCGGAAAGCAAAAAATGAAAACTGAAAATTAAATAAAAAACAACAACCCAAAAGCCCCAAAGCCCATAACCAATAAAACTAAGCAAACTAAACTAACAAATCACTTGCTACCCCAAACCTTAGAGACTAGTTAGAAAAACACAGCGTCTTTAATAATATGTGCAGAGCAGTTGGCAGAAGAGGTGAAAGACACCTGAAATGCTGCCCCATTTTCAAGGATGGTGCTGTCCTGAGTTGGAGGCCATGTGCAAAAACATGGACATGAGACACAAAGTGGGAAGGGCTGTAAGAAAAGTACAAAGTAGTGTGCAGTTCAGAGAGAGGGAGAGCACATCTGGTCGTGGGCAATCCAGAAAGTTCTGCAGGGTGGGTAAGGTTTCAACAGGGGAGAGATGTGTGGGAGGTGAGAACAGGGGGACGTCTAGCAGAGTGGTTTTCAGTGAGAAAGAGAATAGGAGGAAGTCTATATATTTTTAGCCTAGCTTATTAAAACTACAAGCATTTTTAAGCGGATATCTGAAAGAAAAGGAGAAACACGAAACATACTAAAATTATATCCAAAGCCTTATGTTGATGGCTGTTTTCTTCTAAGAAAGTTGAAGAACTGTGTGATCAAAACACCTGGAACAACTGCATGTCCTGTGTGGTCGGTGGAGACTGAAAAATAATCTGGTGCTTAAGTAGCTGGCCCTGATGGGAAAAGTCACTGGTGAGTCAAACATGGAGTTGATAGGATCCTTTGAATTTCTTCTGATCCTTCTTAACCCAAAGTGGAATTTAAGACTGGGTAATACTAATGAAATGAGAAGAAAAATGTCGTAGACCCTATTTGCAATCCATAATTTTTATAATAATTTCTTCCTACATCTGTTAAGTTTACAAAAGTCTTAACCTCACACACCCCCCAAAACTATTTTACACCTGATAAAAATCTCACAGCTCATCATGCTAGAATGCTTGAGACTCATTAAAGAATACCAAATACATTCATTTCCAGTCATCGAGTAAATGAAAGTTCCAGAAGGTTGCTGTGCTGAGCAGAGCCCCTATGACAGATGTGTGGCTACTCCCGAGGGCTCTCTTGTGGTGGTTACAGACATGAACTCAGTTCTTAGCTCACGGAGACCCTTAGTCTTTCAGGGAAGAAAGTAAAGCTTCTCAGAAATCCTCACCCAAAGTTGCTGGCACTCAATCATGTTTCAAGGATAAAGGCACTGGGGAAGGGTTAGAATAAGCAAAGCCAGGGTTTGGGGGTGTTGGACATTTGACAAACAGTTTTTAGATGCTATTGTGAGTGTGAGTGAAGTATAAGCTCAGACAAATGGAATTTCCTTCTGAGTAAACATGACGCTTTAATCACTTTATTTAGAGCCCTCCTAATCTGGTTTCCCTTAATTTGATAACAAGAATCTAGTATAAACTGAGAAATGACTAACCAGTTAATCCATGTTAATCAGGTATTGGAAAGTCCTGAATTTAAATGGCACAAGTGATTTGTTTTTTTTAGGAGTTTCATAGTTGAAGGAAATTATTCAAAGAAGATTCTGGATTTCTTTCTTCCCATTTTAACCTTTCATTTCCTCTTTAGTTTTTATAACCTTTTAGACAATGCACACAGTACACACATGTATTACTTTTTATTGATTATTTGAGGATTTCATGAATTTTATTTTGATCATATTCATCTCTTCTCCCATCTCTTCCCAGATCCACCACCCATTCCATACCCAGCCAATATTGGGACCTAATTTTTAAAACCCACTGTGTTCCAATAGCACACCAACAAGAAACTCTCAGGTGGGCAGTCATGCACTCGAGTATGTTAGGCTTACCAGGGACCAGGCCACAAAAGAAAGCCATCTCCATCACGCAGCTACTGATTGACCAAAGAGCGAGGAATGGGATCCCGGGTCCAACTTCCCGCTTCATGCTAGGCTATTTTGGGGCTTGAGCTTGAGTAGGACTTGTGCATGCTGTCATAAACACCGAGTTTGTATGTACATCCAGCCTGTTGTGTCTGAAAACACTCTTCCATTGTCGTTTGGATCTTCTGGCCTCTCATCCCTCTTCTGCAATAGTCCCCGAGTGCCGACGGTTTCGGGTGACATAGATGTTTAGAGCTGAGCACTCCTTTGTCAGCGATTCTTTACACTTCGACCACTTGTGACTTTCTGTGTCAATCATCACCCTCGGTAAAAAGAAGTTTCTCAGCTAGGGTTTGAGTAGCGCAGTAATCAATGGGTATGAATTAATTAGTTAATTAATATCGAGAAGTTGTTAGGAGTTGTTTTAATACTATTCCCCATTAGTGGTATTTAATAGTAGGTTTTTCTTTAGGACCCATGCCCTGTCTAGGCTCATGGCACTAATAATTGTGATAAATATGAGCTTTATCTTGTGGGATGGGCCTTACATCCAATCAGAAAGTGGTTGGTTATTCTCATGACAATCCTGCCACTATGGAACCAGTGGACAAATCTTCCCAGGCAGGTCATTATTGTACCTCTCAGTGCTCAGACCTGGGTAAGATTGGTGGTTCATTTACTCCTCCTGTTACATCCATAGCACTTTTCAGCTCCATAAAAGCTTCTTCAGTGGGGATAAAGCATTCAGGTCAAAACCATCTTGATTTCTCCACATTCTGTGCCTCAAGTGTGTGATGTCTTCAGCAATAATAGGGTCTTAACTTAACCATCAAGTACTGGAGGGTAACCAGAAGCAATGACACTAGTCTGAAACATTTGAGGGTCCATGGGACCCCTCTGTTCAACAATTCCAATAGAGATAACTCACTCTTCTTTTTAAATTGAAAAAATATTCTTCTCTCATATAATACATCCCAATCATCGTTTCCCCTCCCTCCACTCCTTACAGCTCCCTGCCATCTCCCCTCTGCCCCAGATCCACTTCCCCTCCGTTTCATCTTTAGAAAAGAGCAGACCTCCAAAAGATGACAGACAAACAGGACAAAACAAGACACAATATGACAAAACAAAAAACCTTCATATCAAGACTGGTCAAGGCAGAAAGGAAGGAGGAAAGGAAGGAAGGAAGGAAGGAAGGAAGGAAGGAAGGAAGGAAGAAAGGAAGGAAGGAAGGAAGGAAGCAGGTCCCAAGAACAGGCTAAAGAGTCAGACACAGCCATTCCCACTGTTAGGCATCCCACAAACCACTAAGCTAACAGCTATAACATATGCAGAGAACTGTTGCAGACCCTTGCAGGTCTGGTGCTTGCCACTTCATTCTCTGTGAGTCTATGGGAGTCCTGCTTGGATGATTTGGTGGGCCATGTTCTCCTGCTTTCTCCACGCCCTCTGCCTCCTACAATCTTTCTTCCCTCTCTTCTGTGGGGCTCCCTGATTTCCAAGGGGAGGGACCTGATGGAATCCCTTAATTTAGACTACATTTATAACATTAGGCTTTTTAGTTGGTGCTTTGTGGTATTGAGTAGGAATATTGTTACATTTAAGCTCTTCTTGTATATGTATAGGTTTGTATTTTAAGAAGATTCTGCGCTAGTGTTTTTTTCATATGACTTTATCAGAAGTTATTTGGTATTGGTTATCCTCTCTGTATTTCCTTTTCTACCCTGCCCTACAGTAGAACACATTAGACCCTTTCAGTTGTTTATTCTCCCTCTCCCTTCATGTTACTGCTTTCTTTCTTCCCTTGACTGAAAGACCCTTTCCCCATGGCTCCTTACTAATCCCCTGACGTCTGTGGGTATTTAAAATGAGACACACATACCTAAATATTCAAAGCTGACATCCACAAATGGTTTGCATTACCTCACCCAGAATGATTATTTTCAGCTCTACCAGTTTACCTGGGAATCTCATAATTTTATTTTTCTTCAGAGCAGAGTAATATCCCATTATGTAAATGCATTACCTTTTAAATCATTCATTCATCCATTGATGAGCATTTAGGCTGCTTCCATTTCCTGGTTATTGTGAATAGAGAGCAGCAATGAACATGAATGAGTTGATATATCTATGGTAGATATAGAGTCAGTCCCCTGGATATATGCCCAAAAGTGGTATAGCCAGATCATGTCTTAGCTTTATTTCTAGCTAAAAATACATCTTAAATTTATTTTTTAATTTTTTTCCTACATGTATGTCTGTACACCATGTGCAGACCTGGTGTTTGCAAGAGGCCACAGGGGAGATGGGATCCCCAGGGACTGGAGCTATAGACTGTTATAAGTCACTATGTGGGTGCTGGGAATTGAACCTGGGTCCTCTGGAAGAGCAGTCTGTGCTTCTTACCTGTGGGCTAGTTCTCCAGCCCCTATTCCCAGCTTTCTGAGAAAGCACTACAATGATTGCTATAGTTGCTGCTCTAGTTTATGCTCCTACCCTCAGTGAGGAAGTGTTCCTCTTTCTGTATGTCCACTTGAGTCACTTGTCATCACTTTAAAGAAAAAAAAATCTCGGGGTAAGATGAAATTTTAAAGTAGTTTTAATTTACATGTCTCTGATGACTAAGGATGTTGAACGTTAACAAACAAACAAACAAACAAACAAACATTTATCATCCGTTTGTATTTCATCTTTTGGGGATTCTGTTTAGTTTCATGACCATTTTAAATTTGTATTGTTTCCTTGATTGATTTTTTTAATTCTCTGTACATTATATATAGTAACCAGTTGTAAGATGTGTAACTGGTAAATATTTTTTCTCATTCCATAGGCTGCCTATTCATTCCAGTGATACTGTCCTTTACAATACAGAATCTTTTGGTTTCATGTGGTTCCATTTGCCCATTGTTGGTCTTAATGCCTACACTCCTAGGACTCTGTTCAGAAAGTCCTTTCCTGTGCTTTTAGGTTCAAGCATATCCACTACTTTTTTCCTATGTCAATTTCAGGGTATTAGGTCTTATGTTGAGGTCCTGGGATCCACCTGAAGTTGAATATTGGGCGAGAAATAAGGATCAAGTTTCATTCTTCTACAGTGTAGTGGTCCTGCTCAGGATTCTTTTTGTTATTTTGGGTCTTTTGTGTTTTTGTATAAAATTTGAGATCACAGTTTCAATTTCTATGAAGAATTGTGTTGGAATGTTGATGGGGATTGCATTGAATCTGTACATTGCTTTTGGCAGGATGGCCATTTAAAATGAGGTTGGCTGTGGATTTCTTATGCCTGTATTATGTTGAGGTAGATCCTACATATCCTGGGCTCCACAGGACTTTTATGATGAAGGGATGTTGGAATTTGCCAAAGGCCTTTGTTGCATCTAATGAGGCAACCAAATTGTTTCTTTCTTTTAGTCTATGTGGTGTGTTTATTAATTTATGTATGTTTTACCACCCCCAAATCTCTTGGGTGAGGCTCACCTGGTTGTAGTGGATAACAACTTTGATGTGTCCTTGAATTCATCTTTTGCAAATTCATCAAAATTGCAAAAACTTTAATGAGAAGTATTTGCATCTATGTTCATCAAAGATGGCCTATAATTTTTCTGTTTTGTTAGGCCTTTGTCTGGTTTGGTATGAGGAGGTAATGATTTTTTAAAAAATAATTTGTAAATGCTACTTCATTTACTATTTTGCAGAATATTTTGAGTACTACTGAAGTTATTTTTTCTTTGAAGGTCTGGTAGAAGTTTTGCACTGAATCCATTGGCTCTGGACAATTTTTTTTTTTGGTGGTGGTATACGGGGTATTTTTAACCTCTGCTTTTATCTCTTTGGATATTTAAATTTGGATCTCTTATCTCTTTGGATGGCCTATTCAAATTACTCACTTCATTTTTATTTAACTTCAGTAGATTATATATACAATCCAGAAATCTATAAATTTCTTTAGGTTTTCCCATTTGGTGGAATATAGACTTATAAACATACCCTTGTGATTCTCTGAATTTCCACAGTGTCTGTTGTAATGTTTCCCTTTTCACCTCTTATTTTCTTAATTCTCTACTTTCTTTTGGTTAAAATTATTAAAATGCTTGTCAATATTGTTAATCTTTTAAAAGAATCAAATGCTCATTTCATTGATTCTTTTTGTTTATTTTTTGATTTTCTTCCTTTTTTTCTGTTTCCTTTTTTTATTAAGAAAAATTTTTAATTCATTTTACATACCAATCACAGAT
The DNA here is from genome assembly GCF_004664715.2 of Peromyscus leucopus. Lineage (NCBI taxonomy): Eukaryota > Metazoa > Chordata > Mammalia > Rodentia > Cricetidae > Peromyscus > Peromyscus leucopus. The sequence continues at coordinate 18,017,622 of NC_051074.1, read as the reverse complement.
CCCCCTCTTCCCTCCTCCTGTCACTCAGCTTCCCCCTCCAACCCACTCCTATCCCCTCCTACAAGAAGGTAAGGCTTCCCATGGGAAGTCAGCAGAGCCTGGCACATTTGTAGCAGGCCCAACCCCCTCCCCACCTGCCTGAAAGCTGTGCGAGGTGTCCCACCATAGATAGTGGGTTCCAAAAAGTCTGCTCATGATTTCTATGTCTTTAAACAGCTCCGATTTTGAATTTCTCTTCCTGTCTATTTTGTCTTTTTTTTTTTGTGTGTGTGTGTGTGTGTGTGTGTGTTCTTGTTTCTTGAAAGTTTTCAAGTGCATCATTATTAATTAGTAATCTCTCAACTCATTTTATATAGGCACACAGTACTATAGACTTCCCTCTTAGTGCCACCTGCATTGTGTCTAGTAGATATTGATGTTATGTTTTCATCTTCACTCTATTCTAGAAATTTTAGATTTTCCTTCTTTATTTCTTTCTTCACCCAATCATCATGTGTTGCTAGTTTGTATAGTTTCTTTCACTGGTTTTTATTGTGGTTTGTACCATTTTAATTCATGGTGGTCAGATAGGATGAAAGATGTTATTTTAGTTTTCCATGCTTGTTGAGACTTGCTTTGTGTCCTAATATGGGGTTGATTATGGAGTACGGATGGAGTTGGTTGTGGAAATCTAGGGTCCCTACTTGGAATCAGGGGGCTGAAAGCAAGATGCAGTAATGGGTAGAATTGTCAGCAAGAGTGGGTTCCTTACCTGGAGATGAGGGCCAGAGCATGGGCCATAGAGTGGGCAGAGTTGATGGCAGATTCTAGGGGCCCTTACCTGGAGAAGGGGTGGGAAGCAGACTATTAGGATGGGTGGGGTTGGTGTTTTGAATCTGGAGCCCCTGTCTGGATACAGGGCTTGGAGGACAGGCCATGGGTTTCTATTCCCTTTTAAACATAAATATTTTATATTTTAGATCAGTTTTAAGTTCATACAAAAGTGAGCTAAAAATAGATGACATATCTTTCTGACTCTACACATGTTCAGCAATAATGTATACAGTATGTACAGACTTTCATTATTCATACCCCCAGCTGCAGGAACATTTGGTACCATTTGTACATCACCATCACCCAAAGTCCAAGGTTTATATAAAGTTTCAATCTTGGTGTATGTCTATGGCTTAGTCAAATGTATCTGACATAAAATAAAAAGAACAGTTTTAGCCAGAAGATTCTCCGGTCCTGCCTGGGCCCTGCAGCCTCCTGGCCTGCTTATAAAATAATCACACAGAGGCTTAATATTATTTATAACTGCTTGACCATTAGCTCAGGCTAACTACTGACTAGCTCTTACACTTAGACTCAGCCCATTTCTCTTAATCTGTATGTTGCCACGTGTTCCGTGGCTTTACCTGTGTGCCATTACATGCTGCTCCCTGGATGACAGGCTGGCGTCTCTTCATTCAGCCTTCCTCTTCCCAGAATTCTCCTTGTCTGCTTATCTTGGCTATACTTCCTGCTTGGCTACTGGACAATCAGCATTTTATTTATCAACCAATCAGAGCAACCCATACATATTCACAGCAGACAGAGCAATATCCCACAGCAAGAAGTTTCACTGTCCTTTGTCCTGTTTCTCACCTCTTCACCTCTCCTTCCTACTCCTGACAATTCTTTTTGCTGTCTTCATAGGTTTCCCTGTACACAATATCATACAGTCAGAATGGCACCACATAAAGTTTTCTCAGTTGCTAGTTAGTCATACACATTTAAGTTCCTCTGTGTCTTTTCATCGGCAGATCCTCCATCTCTAATTCTATCTCTAGCTCTATCTCTGTTTCTCCAGTGACCAGTATAATTACGTAATGAGGGACATATAGTTGCTTCCAACTCTTAGAAATTTTGCAAGCAAACCTACTTAATACCAGTCTTCAAGTTTTTGTGTGAAGATGAAATTTCATCACCATTGGTTAATAACTGAGTAACATCAATACTGTATTATGGGAAAGGTCTGTTCAGATGTGTAGGGAACTGCCAAACCTTTCCAGGCTAGCTGTTTCATTACCCATTCCTGTCAACAACAGCTGGGAGCTCCTGTTTGGAATCTTTGTCAAACTTTTTCCAGTACTAAATGTTATTAGGGTTTCATTTTAACCGAACTAACGTGTGTGTACTAGTGCTTGTTTTTCAGTTCGCGAATGAAATGTAGGTTGTGTGTATTTTCATATGCATGTCAGTTCCTATGTGTGTCTCTTTGATGAGTTGTCCAGTACAGTCAGATTCTCCTACCTTTTTTTTCCTTCTGTGATTGTGCTGAGGTTGGAATGAGAACCAGGAGAATGTGAGGCATGTGCTCTACCACTGAGTTATACCTCCAGCTCTTCTCTTGCCCACTCTGTTAGGAGTCATTTGGATAACTGTCTTTAATCTGTTCTTTTTTTCTCTTTATGAATTAGTTCAATTACAAGTGCTCAACCCCAAACACATATTCATATGAGAAACAGGGAATGAAATCAGAAAGCTCTATTTATCTATTTATATATACGTATACGTATACGTGTGTGTGTGTGTGTGTGTGTGTGTGTGTGTGTGTGTAACAATATTAATTTCAGAAGAGGTAATGAATTGGGAAAGGAGTGGAGGTGATGAGGAAAGACGTGGACAAGAGAGAAAGAGGAGTGGAGAGGATATAAATATAGTACTCATGTATGAAAGTCTCAAAAGTAAAATAAATGAAAAAAAAGGACATTTTGAACAACAAAAAGTGAGCTTTTTGGTATTATTTTCTTCTATTCTGTGACTCACCTTCATATCCCTTCCATATTGTCTTTCTCAAAGTAGACATTTTTTTTCAGTATAATATTTAGTTTACGGATGTGAACACATTTTTAAGTAGCTCTAAAATGGACATTTAAATTTAGGTAATCTGTTTTCCACTGTTATTTCTTTCCTGGAAGGACTTTTGGTCAAAGTCAAGACTGGTAGAGCCTGATACTGGCATGTCCTCTCTTTCAGTCCCACCATCAAGGGATGGGCATTCCTGATGCCAGCTTCAGGGCTCCTCTAGCTGGTTTTGAGGTTGCTAAATCTTTCCCATGATTTGCTTTTTATCTTGAGTACAATTCTACCTAATATGTCTAGAATCTGCCTTTCTTTCTGTGATCATTATGGATTTAATCAGCTTATATTTCTAGTCTGACATAAGACCCAGCTCATCACAGAGATGGTATTTTTAGAAGTCCCTTTTATTTAATGGCAAACTATCTTCTCTCTGAAATTTTATTTGAAAGACACCAAGAAAAAGAAAATGGTACATTCAAAACTTTGGTGCTCCAAACTAAATAGAACTACATAATCTCCATTTTAAAACCGTAAGGGCTTTAGTGTTTTTCTAAAGAAAAAAAAAAACCCTCCTACCAATGATTAAATATATAATTAAACCTATTTTTGTAATAGCTAATTTAATTTTATTATTAGCTTTTCAAGAACAATACGAACAGAGTCTTTTTATGATGTGTCCCTGGAAAGCAAATGTCATCTGTCAGCTCTATCACAACGCAGATCTCTCTGTGGTGAAATCAAACAACACTAATGCTTCCCTCCTTTCATGTACGGGCACTTTCTGAATGTGATGACTTGATTTATTCACTTAACAACTGTTTACTGAGAGCCTACCTTGGGCAGGGCATTGTTCTAGGCACAAAATATAAATGAAGCCATTCCAGATTCCATCAGTCAGCTCTGACAATTTATTCTATTAAAAACATTTACAAGAGTGAATCATTCACACAGTTACAAAGATTGTACAATGTATCATTGTGCAAGGAGAAAATAAAGCTTTGCTCCTTTTAACCTTTCTTTGTATCAAATTCTCCAGGGTTAACTACTTTTCAGATACTCAAAGGTGTAAATTTTAGGTAATTCTTTATGCATACATCAGATACAAACATTCATTTGCATAAACTATAACAAAATTGGACAATATTAGAGAGTTGTTTGCTAATTTGCTAATGAGTTATGGAGAATAATTAAAGGCAAAAATCATAGTTTCTGTCACTCTGTAATATTATAGATAGGCAATATCAGTATTGTTATGTTCTGTATTTAAGACCTAATCTGGAGTTCTTTATTTTAATTTCAAATCTATCTGTATATACAATAAATGTATAGCACATACACAGAATGTTGTACACCTAGGCCTTAAATGATCAATAATGCAAAAGCTAAAAATGCAGGCTTGTGGCAATCCTTGGTATTTAAAAATCATTATATTTAATCTTTACATTCTGAGAAAATTTTGAATATTTCCATGTAACTTTTTGTTTCATATATAGTTTATGCTCATTGTAACTAGTAAGTTTTAAATGAATATTAGAAGTACCTTTTATGATGTCATTTTATTTCATCAATAGAAAACATGAACAATGAATGATTTTGCATTTCTTGGCAAGCTGAGTTATGATTATTTCTTCATTCTGTGCATTAATGAATGCTACATGAACAAAGTAGCATACCAGTTACTGTCTATTGAGCCTTACATAAATGAGAACAATTGTATACATTATGACAAGAAAATCCAATATTTTTAGAATGGTTTTGAGTACTTGATTATATAAACTTGGGGACCATTAAACACAGTAAGAAATTAGCCTCTAAATTTCAATGGTCTAAGTCAATAGATGTTGATTATTAGCCTATCAGAAGTGTGATGGGTATTTTTGTTTATTCCATGGTGTGATACAGGAATCTTAGCTTCTGTTACCTGGTAGATCCATAATACCACAGAATGTGAGAGATTTCTGCACCCAGTCTCTGATAGGCACACGCTTAGTGAATCTTTCACCTAATTAAGGGCATTCGGGGGATATTAGGTTAGATACATGGCTTACAGTCTTAATGGTTCTTAAGTTAAAAGAAAAATATGGTGTGCACATGTGTGTGTGTGTGTGTGTGTGTGTGTGTGTGTGTGTGTGTGTGTGTGTAGTCATGGTGGTATTGCTAAAGAAGAATAGAAACAAACCTTATCTTAAACTCTTGGATTTTCATGAAGGAATTTTTTCAGTTTATAAGATAATATTTTATTAATTCTCTGAAAATATAATGTATTTTGATCATATTCAGCCCCCTACTCCTCCAGTATCCACTTTGTCCGCCCTCTCCTCCACACCCATCCTGTTTGAATTGCCTCTCCCCTTCCATTGAGTCTATTCTGTGTTGCTGACCACTCCTGAGTGTGATGCCTGCCCTGTGGTGTGATCGGTCAACCTACCAGAGTTCACATCATTAAAGAAGACTGACTCTAGTGCATGAGCTGGCTTTTTGGAGCCCATTGTCTGTGGTGAGACACTTTGCTCAGCCTTGGTGCAGGGGAGGGGCTTGGACCTGCCTCAAGTGAATGTACCAGGCTCTGCTGACTCCCCATGGGAGACCTTACCTTGGAGGAGGTGGGAATGGGGGGTGGGTTGAGGGGAAAGGCTGGGGGTAGGGAGGAGGAAGGATGGGGGAATCTGTGGTTGGTATGTAAAAGGAATAGAAAATCTCTTAATAAAAAAAAGATAAAAAACCTGACTCTCCATCTCCCAGCAGCTATCAACTGCGGATAGCGCTTCAGCTAGTTGTGGGACTTTGTGTCCACTTTAACCCCCTCCATGGTGGGATTTTTTTTTCTGGCTTGAACTTGAGCAAATCTTGTGCATGCTGTCAGTTTTACTGAGAATTCATATGTGCAATAGCCCCATTGAGTACAGAAAAGACAATTATCTACCACCGCTGACTCTTAAAATCTTTCTGCCCCCTCATCCTGGAAGTGACCTGTGCCTCCTCAGGAGGGTGTAATATGTCCATGCCATTTAGGGGTGAGCAGTCCACAGTCCATTCTTCTCAGCATATTGGCAAGTTGAAGGTCTCTGTGTCAATTGGCAACTGCAAGAAGCAGCTTCTCTACATATTTATCATTTTTTTTTAAATAAAAATTCACTCAGCAATGAGATTCCTGAGCTAAGGCTTATTTGTTCAAGACTCAAAACATTTTTTTTAAGACTTCATTCTTTTCATGTGGAGGTGACAGTGAGGCCTGAGAAGCCCCATTGGGGTTTATTTAAGTTACGACTTCATCTGTAGTCCAGTGAATACTGAAAAGGCAAAGGATTTCCATAGAAGATGCAGCCAGGGAGACCTTCCCAAAGTGCAGAATTTGGGTCTTCCGGAGGATTCTCCGTGGCACCTACCAGTCCTCAGAATGTCTGCGCATTTCAGACTTGCTCCAGGCTCGTGAGTTCTGTGTAGCTCTCACACATCTTACTTCCAGGAGGACTTTTACTATGGTTACCAGGCCATTACTGAGCATTGAATGAGTGTGGGACAGATGGGTTCACATTTGAAAGTGATTTGGAGATGATTCTGAATCTGTCATATGATGGACTTTGATGCAGAGCCAAGAGGATGGGCCATTGACTCCTCCCTCAGCATCTTGAATGGAACCCAGATGTGGGAAGGGAGAAAAGGGAGAAGGGAGCATTCTAGGGACCCAGAAGAACAGACAGCGACATACTGATGCTCTCTCCGTGCTTCGTCTGATTTTCTAAAGTTTCCATCCTAAGTCCCTATTACATGTGGCACTCTCCCTTGACAAATCTGGCACAGCACAAAGAGCAAGGCACGGGGTTGGGGAAAAAAAGACTAAAATAGAAAAGCTGGACATTTTCTGGAGAAGTCTGATTTCTCACAAATTTACCTAGTAATGGCATGACTTCATCACTGGAGATATAAATGACAGGAGGGGGAATTTAGAGGGTGTACATGCACCAAGTGTGGGGTAACAGCACTCGCCGTAGTCCTGAGATGGTGCTGTTACTATTTTAAAGAAGGGAACCCGTGAGGAGGACGTTTAAGAAGGTTTTTAGTGGCAAAGCTGGTTTAAGTGACCTTATGCAGATTCATAAACAGGGCAGGAGACCAAGTCTGGAAATGTTTAAGAGCTAAGGTAAGGACATCAAAATGCTCCACTTTATGACAGTTGACATGTTTACCTGGAGACAAGTGAGGGGAAAGGAGGCAGCCAGGATCACTTGACTCCAAACCCACTTTATGAATTTGTCTAACCAGGTGACAGTTACAGAGGGAAGACATTTGTGATTAATTTTTATTTCAAGCTGTTTTGTTTTACATCTCTCCCTTTTTGTATTCTGATCAAGAACCTACGTGGGATACATTCAGCTAAAGTACATGATAGGTACTTGATAAATCAAATTTAAAATTCCAAGCACTCACTTAATACTATATACAATTAGTATAAGAAAGAAAAATTGTACTTTGAAATTGTATAAGGGAATGATTATTCTTTGTAACATATTTTTACGGGAATGGAATAAATAGAAAAGTTGATGTGTTAGCATTTGACAATTGTTTTTCTTTAAAACAAGTTTAATGTCTTCTTCGTGAAATTGATTTGCTCTTAGTGCCACTAAACTATGAATCCCATAAAATAATGAGGTTTCATTTGCTATATTTTGTGATAAGATGCACTCAATTTTATTGTGTAATAGATGAAACGTTTCTTTCTATTAAACATTAAATTGGAGGTCAGTACTCTTACTTTTTATTATTAGACTTCTAGTTACCCATTAGTTTATTATTCTAAAGACTTTCCTGTATTTTTAAGTTTCAAATTCTAATAGTCATTACTAGAAACCCAAGAAGGAAAAAGTAAAAGTCCATCAACTCTGGTAACATTGGTTGTGTTACATTTTTTTTCTGATTCTTTCCATTTTAATATAGTATTAATAGTTTCTATTATGACAATATTGTTAATTTTCTTTTAAACTTTTCATGATAAGAGGATGCATGCATAGAAAATGGAACCAAATGTATGGTGGCTTATGCATTTTGACTTGATATGATTTTCTGAAGTAGTCACTGTCTGCTGCAAAAGAAGTTTCTCTAAAGAGAGCTGAGAGCTACAATGACCTGGGTATAAGAATAAGTATTTAGAATGCAGTTAGGAATTAAACTAGTTTAGGAAAGTGGCAGTACCTCCACTGAGATACATGATTTCATTAGCCATAGGTGATTGGCTTGACTGGGTTTTCAAGTACCAGGCATGATTTCATTCCTGTTCGGTAGATCTTTCGTGCTATCAGATAGATGTTGGTTACCACCAAGATATGAGTGCCACTATTGCAATTCTAGGATATCTTGACATGCTTATCATTATTGTAGTTCATAGGCATCACAGCTGGCTAGAAATATTGGTTGTTTCCCTTCCTTGGCGACTTGAATATTACTTCCAGTATTGTCAAAGCTAGTCCTCAGAGAGGAGGCTTTGGGGCCCGATCTAGCTCTGCTCTTCCAAATCCTGTGTCTGAAATACCTGGGTCTCTTGGACTCTCCTGCTCAATAGCTTAAATGGAGGTTTCTTACGCCTGGTAATAAGATTTTGTTACATAGTTTTGGTTCTTGGGGGAAGCATTATTACCCCAAGTAGAATAAACTTATTTAAACTGTGACCATTAGTTACTTTTTTATTGCTCTGATAAAACACCATAGCCAAAGTAACTTATAAAAGGAATTATTTAATTGGGCTCACAGTTCTAGAGAGTTAGAGTCTCTGATGGCAGAGTAAAGGCATTGCAGCAGAAATGACTGATAGCTCACATCTTCAATTGCAGATAGGAGACCATAGAGCACACTGGGAATGTCACTAGTCTTTTTAAACTTCAAAGCCTATCCCTAATAATACCTTTCATCCAGCAAGGATTGTGCCTAATCCTCCACAAACAGCCACCTACTTGAGACCTAGTATTTAAATGCTCAAGATTTATGGGGGACGTCTCATTCAAACCACTACCTTCTATTTCTTTGCCCCAGACCTGGGCCATATCATAATACTAAAAGGATTTAACCCAACACCAAATGTCCTCATTGTCTTTCAGTCTCCAAACTGTTTGAAAGTACAATGTTCAAAATCTCTTCTGAGACTCAAGGCAACCTCTTAACTGTAATCCTCTGTAAAATCAAAAAAGCAAATTGTATGCTTCCAACATATAATGGAATATAATATATATTACCATTCAAAAAGGCAAGAATCTGGACATAATAAGGAAATACTAGACTAGAATAAGACTGAAATCCAGAAGGGCAAACCTCAAATCCATGTCTGATGTCAGAGAGCTGAGAAGGTTCCACCCTTCTGTCTTTGCTTCCTGTAACATACTTACATCTTTGGGGCTAGTTCTCCTTCCTCTGTGCAGCTCTGCTTGGCAGGTATCCCACAGCTCTGGCATGTTGAACATCATGAGATCTCAAACCTATACAATAGGCTTTACATTCATAGCTTTAATCAATGACCTCTCAGATTGCTGGGGGAAAAAGAAGTCATCAACACTCTTACCCAACTATGATCCCTATGATCATCAATAATGAGTAGCATAGTGAGATATACCCATGGGTGCAACAGTAGCACCAATGTGATGGGGGTAACCAATTACTTTCTGATTGCATTTAAGGCTGATTAAACTGGTAGAAACATGCCCAGTACTATAAATATGACTGGGGGTCCATAGGCCCCAAGGGTGCACCTACTACTATTATTTTCACAAATGGACATGTTATCAAACTTCCTTCAAATTTATATTTCTATACCCAGAGGTTAGTGTTGCTCTTAGATCTTATCAAAGAAATTTCTTTGTGTAATGAAGGGCAGTTAACTCAGAAATTCACTACTGGTCATACCGTAGAGAAGTGACAGACACAAATTAGACATCTATGTCATATATCTTCCACAAAAGCTCAAGGATTTCTACATTCATGAACTCACAACAGTTGTGGACACCTGCACACAATCAGGCCAGTTAACATTTTAGCATGTGCTAGGAGGGAGTTCTAACTGAGGAGCTATGGAGAGCTGCCGGTTGTTGGCAGAGAGAGAGTCAGCTTTCTTTAAGGATGTGTGTTGTGGGAATTCTGCCATTAAGTCCAATGACCAATTGAATTGAGCAGTTTTGCCCAATGGGCATTGTCTTCTCTGAAGATACGTGACCCCTTAAGAACCCATGGAGGAAGGGTTGGTTGTGCTCTTCCTTGGGCTGATTGGAGTGAGCAGTGAGTGACAGAGAAGCTCGGCTTGCAGTTGGGTTGGCATCTTCCTTGGCTGAACAGCAGGGCAGTGACAATTGGATCAGCAGCAATGTTAACCTTGTTCTGTGCCATGAATGTATTTCATTGATTTCACCTGTTAATATACCTGATTTGATCCCGGATTTGCTTATCTTGCTATACATGGCACCCAACATAGGGCACATAATTCACAAAAAGCCTGAAAAAGCTTAAAAGAAAGGGTTATAGATACACAAAAACAAAGCCATGAGCGGCTTCGTAGGTCATATCTCTTTCCCTGGCCATGACATGGGTGCTTGAGCTCCAGCATGGGGCATTCCTGCTGCAGTACACAGAGGTGTCTCCAAGTCATGCAGCACATTGCATGGTGGATTTAGTTTTTGCTCATACAGACCAAAAAAGTTAAAGATACACTCTAAAAACAGATTTAGACAGAAAATTCTCTAAATAAGTCACAGTGTATTTAAAAGATGTATGTAGGCTTGAGAGAGAAAAGAGAAAGAATATATACAGCCTTAAATTAAAAATATAGATTGAAAATAATAAAATAAAGTCCTTAGAAAGAGGAGAAAAGTAATATAAAAAAATGAGCCATGTGAGGAATGGAAAATACACAGAGAGTCTACATTATGTATTTTGTTTGTTTGTTTTTTTGAGACAGGGTTTCTCAGTGTAGTTTTGGTGCCTGTCCTGGATCTCGCTCTATAGACCAGGCTGGCCTCGAACTAACAGAGATCTACCTGGCTCTGCCTCTCAATTAAAGGCATGCACCACTGCCGCTCGGCTGTATGTTGTATTTTATTGGATTTTTTGACTGTTAATGAGCTAACTGCTGAGAGACATTTGATTGTGGGGACTACTAGGTTAAACCAACCTTTATATTTTATAAGTATTTTGACTTCAAATTTTGAGTCTGGGTATGTGTTGCTTTGGGAAGGAGGTTCTGCTTTTGTTTCCACAGAAGGTGAGAGGCTGTGGATTCATTCTGGGTTAAGAAAAATCAGGGTTGATTGAGGAAGACTCCCTGGAACTCTTGACTACAGACATGGGAAAATAAACCTAAAGTAACTATAAGATATGTGACATATCTTACCTTATCAAACATAAAATAAGAGATTATCTTTGGCTGGCTTGTGTACAATACACAATTTATATTTATATTAATACAGATATATATGTTACCTTTAAAAGTTTATATATTTTCAGAACAAGGGGACCAGACACCAGTAAAAACAGATCTAACATTTCAATACACATCTTTTAAAGTTTCCTCTGAGTTCTACATCCAAAACAGCTTCAAGGCTTCTGGCTGAGATGGACTAGGCACACAAAATACTCCTGTAAGGACTTGGATCATAACTCTAAATTTTCTCAGGATCCCCATAAGATTTCCAGTGCCCCCAATTGGTAGGAAGTATTCTAGAAAAATATGCCCAAATTCCCCAAATATTGTTTATGAATGTTTGTTTTACTTTAAAGGGGTTTGGTTTTAAATTGTTATTGGTCATAGCCAATCTCTTTCTAAAGAAGAAAGGGGATATGATATAGAAATGATGGAAAATAGGGTAGATTATTGAATCTACTTGAATCCAAAAATTTACATATTTTACATTGGTATGGATTTTAGTTTTTTAATACAAATTTAAAATAAATTTTGTTGTACTGTATGTATATTTCTACTCTTCTTTAAGGTATTATGTTTATGCAGCTCATTTAAGAATGTAATGCTGTGGGATGTTCTCTATGGCAAATGTGTTGCTCTGATTGGTCAATAAATAAAACACTGATTGGCCAGTGGCTAGGCAGGAAGTATAGGCGGGACTAACAGAGAGGAGAAAAGAAAGAACAGGAAGGCAGAAGGAGTCACTGCCAGCCGCTGCCATGACAAGCAGCATGTGAAGATGCTGGTCAGCCACAAGCCACATGGCAAGGCATAGATTTATGGAAATGGATTAATTTAAGCTATAAGAACAGTTAGCAAGAAGCCTGCCATGGCCATACAGTTTTTAAGCAATATAATTCTTCGTGTTTACTTGGTTGGGTCTGAGTGGCTGTGGGACTGGCGGGAGACAAAGATTTGTCCTGACTGTGGGCCAGGCAGGAAAACTCTAGCTACAATGTAATGTATAATTAAAAATACAAATTAATAGCTATTCATCTGTAATCTATAATAGTCAAACCTATAGTCATGTTAGTTAGGTTTTCTAGGTGTGCAGAGATTTATTCCAAATAGATAGGCAATCTTCAAACACTTTAAAGACCTAGAGAATATAGCATTTAAAATGTTTTAAAAAGTTAAAATTCTTTTGACATTAGACACATCTGCTCCTGAAAGCATTGATACACTCCCAAGAGGATGATAGGCACTGAAGATACTCCATATGGAATTTGTTTTCCTTTTGGTAAAACTGGTCTATTGGGAAAACAACAACAACAACAATAACAACAACAAAAAAAAACCAAAAACAACTGCCCTTACCTGGACTGCTGACAATAAGTACGCTGTCCAATCTGGACAAGCACGTCACAAAGAAAAGCATCTACCAAGCTTTACCAAGACAGGGTAGGACAGTCCTTCAAATTTTCCTGCTTCTAAAAAAGGTCTGTCAGATATTCTAGGCCTGTAGGCCAAAGATGGGTGCCTCAATGTTACAGAGAAACTTTGGTTGACTGTCCAGACAGTCTGGCATCCTTGTTATTAGGTAACATTTCATCCTTCTGAAATCTTTGATTGTGTTAAAGACTAGATAGTCATAGTTATAATTTTCTTTATATATGATAAAAGATAAAGTAGATATAAAACTTTAGACTCATCAAGATAAGACAGGCAATTAAATGTTTTCTCTGATTTTGTCAAATACAAATAGACTAGATATTGCAACTGTAATTCTTACTTGATAACTATTTTGTTACTTGTAATTTTACTATGTTGCAGTTAAAACCTTTTTTTTTGATTAGACAGAAAGGGGGAAATGCTATGAGAGGATCCTTGTGTATGCTATGAATGTATATTGATCTCATTGTTTGATAACAAAAGCTTATTTGGCCTATAGCCAGGCAGAAAAAGGATGAGCAGGAAAGCCAAACAGAGATACAGGGAGAAGAAGGGAGGAGTCAGGACAGATGCCATGAGCTGTCCAAGAAAGAGGATGCTAGAGGACTGGTAGCAATAAATAGATTAATAGGAATGGGCTAATTTAAATGCACTAGCTAGTTAGTAATAAGCCTGAGCCACTGGCAAAATATTTATAATTATTATAAGCCTCTGTGTGATAATTTGAGAAGTGGCAGCTAGGTATTTGGGAATTGCTGGCAGGACAAAAACTTCTATTTACAGATGTGACTTCTGTTAGGTCAACTGTGGTGGTTTGAAGAGGTGTGGCCCCCATAGACTCATGTGTTTGAATATTTGGCCCATAAGGAATGGCACTTTTAGGAGGTGTGACTTGTTGGAGTAGGCATGGCCTTTTTGGAGGAAATGTGTCACTGTGGTCTCATATGCTGAAGCTACATTCAGTGTGGTACACAGTCTCCTGTTGCCTGAAGTTCAAAATGTAGAACTATCAGCTCCTTCTCCAGCACCATGTCTACCTGCATGCTATCATACTTCTTGCCCTGACAATAATGGACTAAACCTTTGAGACTGTAAGCCAGCCCCAATGAAATGTTTTCCTTTATAAAAATTGTGTCATGGTCATGGTGTTTCTTTAAAGCAACAGAAACCCTAACTAAGGCAGTCAACCAAATTTCAGCAAATGGTTCCACACACAGAATATTTGGACAGCACATTTAGAGTTGGTGGCTTATTATTATTATTATTATTATTGAAAGCACATGAAGTTATGGGGGTAGGGAGGTGGGGTGGAGCTGAGATGAGTTAAAAGAAGGAAGAAGGGGTCCAGGTGTATATGACTAACACATCAGATGAAATTTGCAAAGAATTAGTAAAAGTATCTGTTTTTAAAAAGACATGGGGTTGGAGAGCTGGCTCAGCAGTTCAGAGCACTGGACACTCTTCCCAAAGACCCAGATTCAACTTTCAGGACTCACATGGTGGTTATTAACTGTCTGTAGCTCCAGTTCCAGGGGACCATGATGCAAACGGTGCACTACAGAAGCAGATGCAAGCAAGCAAAATACCTAGAAGCAACATGAAACAGATAACTAACGAAAATAGAAAAATTTCTCAGATGACCCTTGAAAACCAATACAATGGAATATATAACGGTCCTCCTTCAAAGCTGCTAGATTTCATGAAGCTTCTCCCTATGCTAGCAACCAAGGATCCCTTTGTAATGGGTGAAAAAGATTTTGTCTTTTTAGCTATCAAGCGAAATTGCTCATTTTGAGCTTCATGTTCAGAACACACCGTGCCAGTTAAGCATAACAACTATTTCACTTCAAGAAAATTTTTCTTGTTTTAAAAATGACTTAATTGACATGACATCATAGGTATACAATGAACAATGGTGCAACCTAATGCTAGCAACATGTGCTTTTTCCTATGCTCTTCATCATTGTTGTACAAGGCTTGACTTGCACAATTTTAACAATGTTCTGAAAACCTGCACAACAATGCAATGAACTCTGAGAAGGCAAGACTGGCATAAAATGCTGAACAAGCAGACTCCAATTAACGTGGAAATGCTTTGTGAGTCACATCAGTACTCCAGAAGCAAATTATATGGGTCATTATTTTGCATTTTATTCCTTGGAATAAATCTAACATAACGGCATATCCAAGGAATGTCCTGAAGTTCTAAAGGATAAATAAAATGATAGCTTACTTTGTTTTTGGATGAAAATTTTATTGCATCTACCTATTGTAACTATAATGAGTGAAGGGCTTATTACAAAGAATTCTGTTGCTGTAGTTTAAACCTGCAGTTATGACTCTGGTAACCTCACGTAAATATGTGAACTCAAACGTTATCCACCTGACTTAAATTTAAAACAAAAAGTTAACTTTCCTAGCTTTATAACAGTCATTTTATGCATATGGACATTAAAGACAGAAATATCTTGACCAAGTTTTACTTTGTTTAAAAAGCTGATTGAAAATAGTAGATTATTTTTTTCTTATCATTGAGTGTAAAATAATTTTAACATTTTCTTAATATTTTGACTTATTCAACAGGACATTGTACAAGTGGCCAAGATTAAAAAAAGAATCACACTGCATTTCATTTACTGAATAAAATGAAGACAAATGCAGAAATCATGATTCTACCCAAGTAAACATGCCAGGTAGACTGTAAATTTAAGCTGTCAATAGATTTCTTAAAAAAAAAATGAATTAAAGAAAAAGCTGAAGGGAACAGAATGTTACAATAGAGATAGTTTGGGGCCATTAGCTGCTTGAGTGATCAGTACCAGAAATAATAGAGGAGACAAGAAAATTTATTCATAGTGTCTCAAATATTGAAAAGATATTTGATGTCACAGAAAAGTTAACTCTTAAGCTTGTGAGGAGGTGTCTGGTTATTAATTTTATATGCATGTTAAAAATGTATGCTTTTGGGATCACCCAAAGACACACATTTAAAAGGACATCTATTCTTTTCAGTGTTTGCTTCCACTTTGATAATGTGAGCTCTAACTGTGAATCCAGGAACAGACTGACCCTCCCTTATTTCCAAGCTGTGTTGACTGCTGCAGCATACACTGTCAAGAGCATGATTGCAAAGAATGCTGCCTGGACTGTGCATTTGGGATGGGGTGGGGAGGGGGCTTAGTTATAAAAAAAACATTGTACTTTTCATGGCTTTACACAGGGCAGAAACTCCATTAACCTATAAAGTGCAGGGGGGTATAGAAACAGAAAGTAAGTAGAATATCATAGAGACTGGGAGGGAACATGTTTGACCACATAGCAGTCTGTGCAGAGGAGAGATACAGATAGCCGCTCACATACCATCTAGGTCTCAACGTCTTTGTTCTGGAAGGGGAGGGGTCTTTCAGCTGCAGACACCTCCTCAGCCTCCTTCCTCCTCAGGAAGCCCTCTGGCAGCAGCACTAGTCCTGTGAGATTCCAGGACAACACTCGAGTGGAGACTTGGGCTGCACTTCCCAGCTCATATTGCTCTCTGCAGAAGTCTATGCAGTCGTATGGTTGTCTCTGGGTGGCCATCTGTGGCCATTCTGCACTGTGTCAGTATTCACAGGGAGCCCGGGATGTTCTAGAGAGCTGATGGTGTCGTTCCTGTTCATGCACTTTCAGAAGGGAATGTGGAGACTTGCCTGAAAAAGACAATGCTGCCCATCGCTCCTCAGCTAGGGGTGAGGCTACATTAGGGATTACTGTTCTTGATTTTAGTGTTGTTTTAAAGTCCCAGTTACGAGAATTTATATACACTTTCTTTTGCTTGAATAGCCTCTGCTAGCAGCACCATGTTTTTCCTTTAGGGAAGCATCTCTAGCTAACTTCTTTTCAGTTAGGCACTTTGGGTCTCAAACTCTTCTCATAAGGGCCTATTTTTATAGCCCAAACACTTAAATTGCTTCATGCTGGCTCCTAGACAAGTCTCATGAGACCTAAACCTGGAATTCTGGTGAAGATATCTGAAAATGAGATCTATCTTTCATTTGCACCAACAAGTAGAGGAGGAGGTGGGGATTTTAGCTACTGGAAACCATCCTGTTGCAGTGTTGGAAGAGTGTCTAAGAATATAAGGCTGATTAAAGAATGCAAAAAAAAAAAACCCCACAAAACTCAAAAAACCAGAACCCTAAGTGAGTTCTGTACAGTCTCCATTGGGCTCCCTGAATGTAAATATAGGTAGAAAATCCTGTAGACTTTCAGTTGTTGCATGAAAAAATTCTGTTTTTGTGAAAGTCAGGTCACACTGGCTTTTTCATTTTACAACTGTATATTCCTGACTGAGTGACCTCAGGCCTCTGTAAATGTGGCATCTGAGCCTGTTAGGTGCCATTAGCAATGAAAGAACTGGATTTGCTAAAAATTCATAGAACTTTGCAAAGACTGAGAGACTAAGATAGTCAATATATTTTACTAAACTGTTAGAAACAGATGCTACACTTTATCTCAGCCACAGGACCTTTGGAGGCAATAAGAATCGGGCTGTTTCTATTACCAAGGGTTGACAACAGGAAAATGGGGTCATCTCAGATCATTAGCTTTTGGTCATGGAGCGTAGTGACCTCGTATAGACTGATAAAGACCAACACTTACCCTCAAGAGCAGGAACTACAGTTTTGTTTTATTTATCATTTATTCCTATCATGAAGCCATGTATGGGAAAACCTGAGAATATAAAGGTCCTTGAAGAGTGAACAATGGTGACACCATGATGAAAGGGTCACTGAGTAGTCCATTTGCTTCATCATTTGGCAATGTTGGTAATCAGGAGAAAGAGGCCACCGTAGTCCTTCCACGATGGTGCTGCTTGTAGGTGGATCCAGTGGCTCACACCAAGGGCTACAGAACCCAGAGACTGGGGCTGTCCTTGTTGCTAGGCATAGTACTTATTTACGTTCTGTTCTTAGGAAATCTAAATGTCTCATGACTTCATGGGCTGTGAAACTGTAAGTATAATATCGTATGTGTTGTTATGGAGATTAAGTATATTAATGAGTGTAAAATTTTAGCACTGTGTTTGGCCCATCTAAAGAACTGCTGTCACTTTTATTCTTCTTAGTGTTCCTCATGTCATCACAGTTATTGCAAAGTGAATGAAAGCAGAGGAATGAAAAGCACTCTAGACAGATACGCACCACACCTTCTTTTTCTTAAATTTTTTTTCACATCTTGAGCAACTGATTATGTTTCCATCCAATATGGTTGTGCTGAAATAATGGTGCATATAAAACACCTGGCAAATTATTATGGAACAAAAGGAAACAAAATTTAGTTTTCTCCTACTTGACCTTGCTTTGTGCTTTGATTTATTATTTTTTTTTAATTTGGTTTTTCTTGACCGTTAACTCTCAAACCTATGCACTTAAGAAATGACAGGGTAGAATTGTTTTTTGAAAATGCAGATTCCCAGGTCTTGCCCTCAAGAATTTTGATTCAGTAGGGCTGGGGTAAGCATGTGAAGGCTCAGTTTAACGTGTTTTTCTGTTGATCCTAATGCAGGCGAGTCCTGAGTATCAGGGGATAGCACAACTCTGTGGTTCATCACTGATTTGAAGAATGTCATAAGCCCTTCAGAATTCCAGATCCTCCTTGGTCCTGGGGCAGTGGTTGGTGAAGTAGACTGCAAAGGCTGTGGCCCAGTGTGCATCGTCATTTCTATTTGTAGCTGAGTGGAGTTGGCAGCGGGCACAGGCTGGCAGTTGCTTCCAACACACTCCTTGTCAAAGCACACACTGTTTCTGCAGCTGGCATCTATTCCCTGTACATCCCAATTATAACAGTATTACTGAGTCTTGTGACAGTCACACATTTCATCACCTTGGGGGACTGGGCAGAACAGGTTTACCATAGCATGGATGCTCTCTTCCCTCCTTTCCTCATATTCATCATTGCTTAGGAATCTGGTTGGTCTTGCTTGGCAGTGAGGGTTTGCAGTCCTAAAAGGGGGATGTTTGGAGCCCAGAACAGATCAGAGATTATGTATAAACTGCAGGCTGTGAGCTGCAGGGTGTGCTTGCTGTAAAGCACTAATTTTGAGGTATTTCTACTATTAAAATCGTCAGTGTGGTGATGATCACATGCTTTGCGTTCCTTTTCGGGGCCCGTGTGCCTCAGCATAGTATTCCCACTCCTGGATGCACATGACTGGCTCTTCGAAAGGTGATGGAACCATAGGGTGCATTTCACACTCCTTGCATAATGGAGGGTTTTGACTCCTGCATTGCCTTTTCCACTTAAGGAAATCAAAAATTATAAAATAGATGTACTATTAGAGTTATGAAGTATCTTGGTGTAATACAAAGTCAAAGTGCCTTTGCTTAGTAACCCAGTTTTAAAACACTGAGCAGCAAGAAGATATACTGGGAACCATATATTGAGACCATCTATCTTGGTGGGTAATTTTTGACAGTGTGTTTTACTTGCTATATTTAATTGAGGTATTAAAATGCACCAGACTTTTTATTTAAAAAAAAAGTCTTGTCATGTTTATGGGATTAATAGATGTAACCAACAACACTCTCTTCTTTCAAGATCAGAATAATTAGTTGGTATTAGCTAGGCGGAATTAACTAGATGGTTTATGAAGGTAAAATCTGGACTAGCAGGATAACTAAGATCAATATAAATAAGAAGAATGACTAACAAAGGTAAATTGACCACAAATGTAGTAAGAGTGACTCTGAGGCACAATGAATACCTGTGTGTAAATTCAGAGTATAAATTTTCCCTTTAACCTGATAATGATAATATGATAACAACGATAACATGGTCTATGATGTGATGAATTAATAAAATAATCTGAGTGTTCTTTCTTTTTAATTCAGGAAACATGTAAGGACTTTGGAAGAAAAAATTTAAATTGTATACATTTTATCTAAAGAAGAGAAGTTCAACATTGTGAGGGAAGGTTCTGAGAATAAGAGTTATTTTGCTCTTAAAGAGATGGAGAAGATCTGATTTCATGATTAGCAGTGTCCTTCAAAAACTAATTTTCTGTCCTCTATCAGTCATTGTATCCTCTTGGAGGTGGTCTATGCACCAATGAATGATCTTAACATCCGTACATATCGGCAGCGATAACTGGACTCAGTGGGTATACAAGGAGAAAAGACGTAAAGGGAATATGAAGTTGGGAGGGTGAGGTGGGGAGTGTTTTGGAGAAGTTGGATGAGGGGTAAGGGGGTAGATATGATCACAACCCATGATACAAGTGTATGGAATCCTCAAAGAATATATAACATTTAAAGTACTGTAAGAAAATACGGATAGCCAATGAACAACACTCTTTCCTATTTTACTTCAGCAAAAGCAAAGGAGAACAGAAGCCAACTTAACAAAGTTGTTCAATTTAGACTCTAAGCTGGCGTTATTTAGGAGAACTGTTCCCAAGGGATGGAATTCAGAGAGAGATTTAAAGGGCAATGCCACCTACAGCATTTGTGAATGTGTCTTGTAAGCAGCTCTGCTGGTGTTGGGGAGGTCACAGTGCTTTTCAACCTAGAATCCTGTGATTCAGCCTAGTTATAGCATGAACCCCAGAGGATCAAACAATTGCTGTGAGAGAAATTCCCACAATTACCACCAATGAAGAGGCTAAAAGAAGTGATAAGGCGACTTGAGCTGGACGTGCGCAGGAGGTGAGAGCTTTGGAAAGGCTGGTGCTGTGCCCTGATTGAAGATGAATTTTCTGCTGGAGGACTGCCACATGGACAATGAAAAAGTGGCATGACTGAAATTATCTGTTGGGTAGCCACAAACCAGGAACCTGGAAGACAATGCCTTGTCTCAAGTCTCAGCCATGACCATGAAGTCATTCTTGGCATACAACAGACACTGCTTATTTCCTTCTTTGACATTGATAAAGTTATTCACCATGTAAAGTTTAAATGTAAACACAAGAGGCATAGTATAAGCTTAAGCATTTTAACATTTTTAAGCATACAATTTAGTAATAGTAAGTTCATTCACATTGTTTTGCTACCATCTCCAGAACTGTTTTATTTCTCTAAACTACAAGTCTGTATCCAATGAACAATGACTCCTTATCCCCCTCAATAGAGTGTTTCATAATTAATCATAGTATGAAGCAGTGCATTAGAAGACACGTAGTGCTAGGTTTTGCAAGAAGAGAAATTTAATTATGATCATTCTACCTTAGAGAAAAATTTCTGGCAATCCATCAACTGCAGAAAAGGGTTAATTATGATTACAAGTTCTGGAGTGGAAGTGAAAGATGCAGCCTAATTTGCAAAAACTGGTATTTTAAACAGGAAGCATTCAAACATAAAATAGGGGATTCTGCCCTTCCCCAATATTTATACATGCCTGAATAGACAAGTTTTGGATGTCAATATTTTCTTTTAAAAGATTTTGCTTCTTTGATTTTATGTGTATGGGTATTTTGCCTACATACATCTGTGCACCACATCCTGGCACTACCATAGAGTCCAGAAAAGGGTGTCAGATCCTCTGGAGTTATAGTTGTGAGCCATCATGTGGGTGCTAGGAATTGTTCCTGGGTGAGCAACCAGTGCTCTTAACTGCTAAGTCATATCTCCAGCAATTATTTCTCAGCTGTAACTATGTGGTTAGTAGGCTAAACCTGTAATGCAGTCCACAGTTTGGCTTATATTAGTGAATAACTGACCTACTGACAAAAACATGACTGGTTTAATTTTCTATCACAGAAGCTCTTTTGAATGTCAACTCCTGCTTGCAAATGTAAGCCCTCAGCCCCTTTTTATTTCCAGCACCATGCCTGCCCGCCATGATGATCATGTGCTCACCCTTTGAAGTTGTAACTGTTTTTACTTATAAGTTGTCTTAGTCATGGCATCTTATTACAGCAAAAGAACAATGACTAAGACAATGCAGGAGTGGTAGATATATCTATTGAGGTCAGGCTTCCTAGGATCCCCAGATCTCCACATTGTATCTCCAGTTGTATTTTATTGTGATGGTCCCCATTTGGTGTAAAGAGAAGTTTCCTTCATGAGGGGTAAGAGCTACACTTCTATGTAGATGTAAGGATATGCTTTAGAATGTAGTTAGAAATTATGCTGGTGTATAGTAAAGTGGCAGTGTTAGGATTTCTTTTAAGATTCATGAACTCACTAATCTAGGGTAGGTGGCTAGCCATGATTTCCCTCCTGATGAGCCAGACATATATCTGTTTAGACAAGCCTTGGTTACCACCAACATGTGAGTGCCACTGTTACACCTTTAGGCATGTTTTTCCATGCTGGCCACTGTGGTTCACAGCCATCATATCTTGTCAGGACTATGGCTTGCTTCCCTCCCTTGACAGTTTGTATAGTACTTTCTGGTACATTGGAAGCTAGACAATAGAAAGGGGATGTTTGTAGTGATATTTTATTTGTGTTGAAATGTGATATTTTATTTGTATGTTAATAAATAAAGTTGCTTGGAGCTCAGAGGTCAAATAGCCATTAAGCAGAAGTCTGGTGGTGGTAGCCCACACCCTTAATCTGATCACATGGCAGGCAGAGTCTCTGTGTGGTCAAGGACACAGCCAAGCATGGTGACACGAGCCTTTAATCCCAGTACCAACCATAGAGACCTGGAGGTCTGTATAGACAGGCAGTGACAAGGAAGTCATGTGGCTGGGCTTAGAGCCAATAAGAAAGCAGAACAGAAAGGCAATAAAAACACAGCTTAGACAGGAAGAAGCTCTCTCTGGGGAAGCGATGGCGGTGAGGTGGTAAGATAAGGTAATCATGGCTCTTCGCTAGTTCTCTGATCTCTTTGGCTGTTACCTCTGTATTTGGCCCTGTGTTTCTTATTTAATAAGACTGTTTAGAAATTCGTCTACATACTTTCAGGTTAGATACAGCTCAGATCATCTGAGTCCTGTTGCCTAAGTGTGTGATTTTTTTTCAGCAATGAAGACTCACCTTCAACTCTGAGGGTCAACCAAGTTGCAATAGCAATAGCCTATTTGTTTTGGGAGTCACTTAGGCTGCTGCCTTGACTATCAGCTCAAGTGGAAGTTACTTGTGTTTGTTACCAGGGATTTTTATTAGATAATGACTTCCATGAGTTTGTGAGCTTTTGTAGTTTCTGTTGTTGTTGATATCCAGCTTTAGTCCATGATGGTCTGATAAGATTCAGAGATTTCAATTTTCTTGTATATGTTGAGACTTGCTGTGTGTCTGAGTATGTGATCATTTTCGGAGAAAGTACTGGATGAAGTGTTGAGAAGAAAGTATGTTCAGTTGTCTTTGGGTGATATGTTCTGTAAGCATCTCTTAAGTTCTTTTGGTTTATAATATCTGTTAGCTCCTGTATTTCTCTGTTCTGTTTTGTCTGGATAATATGTTCATTATCAAGAGTGGGGTAGTGAAGTCACCTACTATCACTGGGTGAAGGTAAATATGTGATTTAAGATGTACTAGTAGCATTTCTTTTACAAAAGTGGGTGCTCTTTTGCAAGGAACATACACGTTAAGAATTGAAATGTCATTGTGTTGGATTTTTCTTTGGGTGAGTATGTAGTGTTCCTCCCCATCTCTTTTTACTAGTTTTGCTTTGAAATCTGTTTTTCTTACATTTTAAAATGACTATACCAGCTTCCTTTTTAGGTCCAGTGCTTAGAATATCTTTTTCCAATATTTTAACCTGAAGTAATATCTATCCTTCATGTAGTGGCTGGTTTTGTGTGTCAACTTGACACAAGCTAGAATCATCAGAGAGGAAGGAGCCTCAGCCGAGGAAATGCCTCCATGAGATCCAGCTATAAGGAATTTTCTCAATTAGTGATCAATGGAGGAGGGCCCAGCCCACAATAGGTGGTGCCATCCCTGGGCTGGTGGGCCTGGGTTCTATAAGCAGGCTGAGCAAGCCATGGGGAGCCAGCCAGTAAGCAGCACCCCTCCATGGCCTCTGTATCAGCTTCTGCCTCCAGCTCATGCCTGGTGGTTTCTGTCCTGACTTCCTTCAGTGATGAACAGCAATATGGAAGTGTAAGCCAAACAAACCCTTACCTCACCAACTTGCTTTTTTGGTCATGGTGTTTTGTTGCAGCAATAGAAACCCTAACTAAGACAAATTGATAATTAGTGTAGTGATGTATTGCTGCGACAGACCTGACCATGTTTGGGGGATGATTTCAGAAGGACTTTGGAACTTTGGGCTAGAAAAGAAGTCATTAAGTGTTGAGACCTCAGTAGGATGTTCTACAGGAGCTTGGAAGATAAGAATGTTTAGAGTGGTGCAGAAGATGGAGGCCTGGCTTGTGAAGTTTCGTTGGGAAGTTTAAAGACCCGGTCAGGGTCATTTGCTGTTTTTGAATTAAGATCCTGTGGTTCTGGTTAGCTGGGGCTAAAGAATCAGCTGTGACTAGCAAGCTACCAGAACTACTAAAGCACAATTTTGCTTTAATGGGATACTTGTTGCTGATCAGCTGGCACTAAGAAATTAGCAGGGTTTAAAAAGAGACCAGCATCACTGAGGTGAAATTTTCTGGGAAGTGTTTCCTGAGAGCACAGAGAAGCTGCTGTTCCAGAGGTGGCCAAGGTTGTACCTCATGCTGGCAGCCTGACTTGGTAATGTGTAAACATCACCTAGGTGGTACTGGTTTTAAAGGCCTGAAGGGGTCATGGAGAGCAGCTGAGGCTTGGCACTGTGAGAGGCCATTGGTGAAGGTGCAGCCTCAGTAGCAGTTGAATGCCCAGGACTGAAGGGTCATGAAAAGAAGTTGAGGCTTGGTACCATGAAGAAAGTCTATGAGAGGCTATTGGTGAAAGTCCAGCTCAGTTGCAGCAAGGGACTCCACCATTTTGGAGATGCCAGTACCATGGGAAGACTACCAAGAACAGCAGCAGCAGTGAAATAGAGCCAGCTAGAGCCTAGATGAGAAACTGTGTGCTGCAGAGGGCAGAGCTGGAGAAGTAACCCAAACCCTTTGGAGGAGTCCAGAAGACTGAGAGTAAATCCCAGATAATTGGACATTGAATTATTTATATTGTTGGAGTTTTGTTTTGCTTGGTTCAGATTGTGACAGAGTCCTGGTTCTTCCCTCTTGAAGGTTTTTAATTTAATTTTGATTTTTAGAGGAGCCCATACATGAAAGACTTGAACTTTTAAAAGAGATTGGGTTTTTAAAAAGACTAAAATTTTAAAGACTGAATTTGTAAAGACTGTGGGACTTTCAAAATTATATGATTTTAATGTGAAGTCTCAGGGGTGAATAAGAAAGGAAGGGTTGTGACTTGAGAGTGATGTGTTTGTGTGCCAAGTTGACAAGGGGTTAGTTATACTGGCTGGTTTTGTGTGTCAACTTGACACAAGCTAGAGTCACCAGAGAGGAAGGAGCCTCAGTTGAGGAAATTGCTCTATGAGATCCAGCTATAAGGCATTTTTAAAATTAGTGATCATAGGGAAGGGCCCAGCCCATGGTGGGTGATGCCATCTCTGAGCTGGTGGTCCTAGGTTCTATAAGAAAGCAGGCTGAGCAAGCCATGGGAAGCAAGTCACATGGAGCACCCCTCCATGGCCTCTACATCAGCCTCTGCCTCCAGGTTCCTGCTCTGTTTGAGTTCCTGTCCTGACTTCATTCAGTGATGAACAGCAACGTGGAAGTGTAAGCCAAATAAAACCTTTCCTCCCCATTTGCTTTTGATCATGGAGTTTGGTTGCAATGATAGAAACCCTAACTAAGACACTTGAGATTGAGGTGTGGTTCTTGGATGCAGTAGAAGGGCAGATCTCGTTTTTTTGCATCCATTCTGTTAGTTTATATCTTTTTGTTGGGGAATTAAGACCACTGATGCCGGGTAGTGGTGGCACATGCCTTTAATCCCAGCACTCGGGAGGCAGAGGCAGGCAGATCTCTGTGAGTTCGAGGCCAGCCTGGTCTAGAGAGCGAGATCCAGGAAAGGCGCAAAGCTACACAGAGAATCCCTGTTTCGAAAAACCAAAAAAAAAAAAAAAGACCATTGATAACGAGAGATATCAACGACCAAAGTTGATTCCTGTCATTTTGTTGTGATTGGTGATGGTGGTGGTGGTGGTAGTGGTAGTGTGTGTGTGTGTGTGTGTGTGTGTGTGTGTGTGTGTGTGTGTGAGAGAGAGAGAGAGAGAGAGAGAGAGAGAGAGAGAGAGAGAGAGAGAGAGAGAGAGAGAGAGCGCGCGCATACTTCCCTTTTGATGGCATGAGATTATTGATTTCCTGTTTTTGTGGGTGTGGTTAACTCTCTTGGTTTGGAGTGTTCCTTCTAGCATCTTCTGAAGGACTAGATCTGTAGATACCTTTTAAATTTGACTTTATAATCAAGTGTCTTATTTTCCCCATCTAGGGTGATAAACAGTAGTCTCGGCTGGCATGTGTTCTCTATAGAGTCTGCAGCACCTCTGTCCAGGCTGTTAGAGTCTCCATTGAGAAGTGAGGTGTAATTCTAATAGGTCTGCTTTTATATCTTACTTGGCTTTTCCCTTTGCAGCTTTTAACATTCTTCCTTTGCTCTGTATGTTTAGTGTTTTGAATATTGTGTTGTAAGGGGGGGGGGAACTTTCTTTTCTGAACAATCTATTTGGTGTTTTTTTGTACTTCTTGTACCTTTATAGGTATCTCCTCCTTTAGGTTAGGAAGTTTTTCTTTTGTGATTTTATTGAAACTACTTCCTGAGCCTTTGAGCCGGTATTATTCTCCCTCCTCTGTTGATGTTATTCTTAGATTTTGTTTTTTCATAGTGTCCCACATCTCCTGAATGTTTTGTGTCAAGAATTTTTCAGATTTAACATTTTCTTTGATGTATCCATTTCTTCTATCATGTCTTCATTGCCTGAGATTTTTCTCTTCTGTTTCTTATGTGCTGTTGGGTAAGCTTGCATCTGTAGTTCCTGTTCAAAGGTCTAAATTTTGAATTTCCTCAGTTTGTTTGTTTATTTATTTATTGCTTCTGTTTCCCATTCTAGGTCTTGAACAGTTTTATTCAACTGTTTGTTTGCATTTTCTTGGTTTTCTTTAAGGGATTTATTCATTTCCTCTAAATGTGTCTTTGTGTTTTCCTGGATTTCTCTGAGGGATTTATTCATTTGCTCATGAATACCTCTATCATTTCTGTATAGTTGGTTTTAAGGTCTTTCTTTGTCTGTGCTTCTGCTTTGCTGGAGTATTCAGGACCTGTTGCATTAGGAGACCTGGCTCTAGTGGAGACACAGTGCCCTGGCTCTTAGTGATTATGTTCTTAGGCCGGTGTCTAGGCATCTGAGTTTGGGATAATTATAGGCCTAGGTGCTGATTTCTGAGTATATCTTTGTTGGGTGGATGCTTTGTTCCTTGGCTTCTGTTTACTCTCTGGATTTATGGAGAATGTGATGCTTTGGTTTTCCTGTTCCATTGGCCTGCTCAGCTGGTGTGTTCATAGGGAATGCCTGCTGGTGTTGGGGGCTGGGATTCAGTGGAGGGAGGAACATTAGGAAAGGATGGTCTATGGGATCCACAGAAAAATTTCCCAGGGTGAAAGGGAGGCTGCAGCTGGTGTTCTGTGGCAGTACTAGGAATGAGACAGGGATTTCATCTGGGGGAAACAGAGAGCAGAGAAGGTCTGTTGGCATCCTACTTGGTTTTCTGGCAGGTGTGGCCTGTGGCAGGAGTGCCCACTTCTAATTGGTTCATTTTCATTCTTGTTATTTATTTATTTGTTTATTTATTTATTTACTTGACTTTGTTTCTCTTTTATACCTTATGCCTATATATACTTTATAAGATGTTTAAAGATTTCCACTGTAATTTTGAATTTAAAAGAATTTTGTTAGAGAGAATAAATGCTAAAATTGATTCTAAGGCTCTCTATCTTAACACTAATCCCTGGGTGCTTTAGAATGTTCCTGAATTTATCTTCAGCAATTCTCTCTCCTCTTTGCCTGTGTTTCTGTACTCTGACCTCATCAGTCCATGGGCTGCAGCTCTGAGTGGCTCTTCCTGTCCAGGGGTGCTGACCCAGATGCCAACTCTGAGTTGGCCAACAGTATAGCTTCAGTCCCAACAGGGAGAAGGTCTTTGCTCTTTCAACCTCTAAGAGCTAAAGGTAGCATAGCCTGAGGTGATGGAGACTTGTGTCAGCTTTCAATGACTAGAACTGCAGTTTAATGATGACTTTCATTTCCCCTATTTTCTTTTCTTTCTTTCTTTCTTTCTCTCTCTCTCTCTCTTTCTTTCTTTCTTTCTTTCTTCTTTCTTTCTTTCTCTTTGTCTCTCTGTCTCTCTGTCTCTGTCTCTCTCTCTTTTCCTTTCTTTTGAGAGCAAGGGAGATCCAGAGAGAGGAAGAGCAAGTGAGTAGGGGGAGGGAGGAAGGAAGGGGGAGAGAGAGAGAGAGAGAGAGAGAGAGAGAGAGAGAGAGAGAGAGAGAGAGAGAGAAAGAGAGAGAGAGAGAAAGAGAGAGAAAGAGAGAGAGAGAGCAAGCGAGAGAGCATGAAGTATGAAGTTGGATGGCTAGTGAGGTGAGTAGAATCTGGGAGGGATAGGAGGAGAGGAAATATGATCAAAATATATAAAATTAATTGAAAGTTATAAAACTAAAGTGAATCAGCCCATAAGATTTAGCCTCTGTTTTCTAATTGTTTCTTATAGAGGAATCTATCAATTTTTGTGTGTTTTTGTCTTTTAGTTTTTTACAATTAGTACTTTTCTTGGAGGAAAAAAATTCAAAGAATAATCTCATGATGCAAGTTTCATTTGCTGATGAATGTCCAGGTTCCTATGTGTAGGCAATCAGAATAATCAATACTAAAATTTGTTCATCAACTACTCTTTGACCTCATTATTTAATATTTCTTTTTTGGTGTGTATGCTCTAGGTTGAAATGTGGGACATGGATCAATTAAGAGCAAAGCTCCTGCAGTTATTAAATGATTATCTCAGGGAAAAAGGCAATAGAAACATGACCGGTGCAAGGCAGCCAATCCTCTGATAGCCAGAGAATTCATAATTGTAGATATCCAGTTCATTATTTTGATTTTTGTGTATACTTATGCAAAAGCAATTTTTGGCTTGAATGACTTGGATAATTATCTCAGTTTGCCACTTTAATTTGCTTATGGAAAAGAGTGGAGTTGGGGAAAATGCTTGGTGACACACATTATGATAAGGATCAAATATGGAAATGGCACCAACAATCTATGATTTTAATACTGCAGGAAGATTTAAAATGAATGACTCTGTAGTTGCGTTTGGATCAGTGCTCTTCGTGATGACTTGCAAACTTCTCTTGGGTGTATTCCTTTCTGTAATGAGTTGTTACAGGTGCATACTGCCAACAACCAACAAGGTGATGCTTTCTGAGATCAAAAAGTACTTATATTTGTTTGCAATATTAAACATATAAGTCATCCAAAAAGCTTGCATAATGATGACATTGGAGTAAGAATAATGAGGTATAAAGAGCAAGCTCCCTTGCTGTATTGAAAAGTGATAATTTATTGAGCTGCCAAGGAAATTAAAATATTCCCATATACCTTCATGAGTGGCAATGGGACTCTTGACAGCAGTGTGTGGTGGTTACCCTTTTTTAAACGGGAGAGATGGCTCAGTCTTTAAGACTGCTTGTTGGTCTTTTAGATGATTGGAGTTTTGTTTTCAGCACCCACATGGGGCTGCTGAAAAGTTATAACTTCCTATAATTCCAGTTCCAGGTGATCCAGTCTCTTCTCTGGCCTCCACAGCCACTGTCACACACATACACATAGATGTACACACACATACACACATATATAAATACTAAAATAAGTATCTAGCAAATAGTGTTGAATTTTGTGTAGTATGTCATTCAATTTTTAGTCAACTTGACACAAACTAGAGTCATCTGGTAGACAGGAACCTCAGTTGGAAAAGTCTATGGAACATTTTCTAGATTAATGATTGATTTGGGAGAGCCCAGCCCAATGTGGACAAAGCCACCCCAGGCATGTGATCCTGGGTGGTATTTTAAGAAAACCAGGCAGTAGTGGCACACGCCTTTAATCCCAGCACTCGGGAGGCAGAGGCAGGTGGATCTCCGTGAGTTTGAGGTCAGCCTGGACTACAGAGTGAGTTCCAGGAAAGGTGAAAAGCTACACAGAGAAACCCTGAAACCCTGTCTCTAAAAACCAAAGGAAAAAAAAAAAGAAAGAAAGAAATCTGAGCAAGCTATCAGTAGCAAACCAGTAAACATCATTCTCCCATGATCTCTGCTGCAGTTCTCTGACTCCAGGTTCCTGTCTTGAATTCCTGTGATTTCTTAAAGATGGACTATGATCTGAATGTGTACGCCAAACAAATCCTTTCCTCCACAACTTGGTTTTGCTCAGGGTTTTATCATAGTATCAGAAAGTAACTAGAACAGGTCAATATCTGCAAATTTGATGAAATGGAACTAGGGAAGCTCATGCCTTTAGCTATTGCTCCTTTTTATAATTGTCTTTTAAGAGTTCTGTTTTCAAAGATGAAATAATCCAAGTCTTCACGAAATCTAAGCCTGTGAAGAGTAGAAAACAAGTGAGGCCTGTCTTAATATTTCAGTTGATTTGCACACAACGACTATTTGTTTTGTGAGGACATGAAAAGTAGGAGTTACGTACATGTTTCTCCTTTCCTTGAAGTGGTTGGGCAGTTGGAAAAATATGCATACTGCTGGTGAAGAATTTCTACCAGCAAGTTAAGCCCAATTTTGTATACCATGTACCTCTTTCAGGCACAATGCAACATTTTCATAAACAGTTTACATTTAAATACTCCCTGCCATTGTTCTCCCATTCAGCTGATCCCAAGTGTAACTACCTAAGATGTTTTGCCTACGTTCTATAAAATATATATGTCAGAGAATGAAAGGTAAGTATTGACTCACAAAGGGCCTAGAGGTACAATTTCTAGAAGCAATGTTCCACTCTTTATTTAAGTGTAAATGAAACAATTGTTAAATATGTTTCTCTGGTGATTTCCATTATCACAGTGGCTCATGTCATGAAACCTTTATAGTCTCTTCTTTGAAGATTCAATGATCCATTTAGAAAACCCAGTGGCTGTACTCAGACATGTAAACTACTTCTCCAGTAACAGTTGGTTACAGCACATCTGTTTTCCCTGGAAATAATATCTTGTGTTTCATTACTACCATGACTAATATTGTTCATGTTCACAAGATTTTGGTTTTTGACACCTGAATTTTGATACTGTGTTCTTTTAAAAAATAATATAACATTTTAATTCTTTGAAAATTCCATACAGTGTATTTTGATCATAGTAGTGGGGAGAATATTTTATCATTATTACTGAATCAGATACAAGGAATATATTTAAAGGATCAATAAAATATCAACCACTTAAAAATATTTTAATGAAGATATTAAGTGCTCCAACACTCACAGATCTTTCTTTTTTCTTTTGGTCTTTTTAGAGTAAAGGTCTCACGTGGTCTTTATTCTGCTCCCAATTCCCAAGTGCCATAATTATAGACATTTATCTCCATCTGTCAAGTTCCAACACTTGTATTTCTAAAGAATTTTGAAAGCTTGATAAGCAGGAATGATGAATGACATGTGGGGGGTAGAAATTGGCTCCATTTGTTCATATAAGTTATTGGATGATACATATCTCTGTAATTAATATATTAACAAAATATTAACTAAATAATTCAATTCAAAACAGAAATGAGGGGAGAGGCAGCTGGAATTGGGGAGCATCAGGAATGTGGAAACCTAGTGCAGTGGACACTTCTGGAATCTATGAGGGTGACCCTAGTGAGGACTCAGTATTGGAGGATGCAGAGTCTGAACTGGTCATCTTTTGTAGCCAGGCAAGGCTTCCAGTGGTGGGACTGGGTGGCAGTCAATTGAATTGTTGGCCATAGAGATCCTGTAGAGATTACTAAACATCCTAGACTGGAAATGAGGGCTTTTGTCTTGTCTTATTGTGCCTTGTATTGTCCAGTTTGGCTGTTGTCTCTTGGAGGCCTTCTTTTTTTTTCTGAAGAGGCAATGGAGCAGAAGTGGATCTGGGTGGAGGAGGAGAAATTGCAGTCGGGATATATTGTATGAGAAAAGAATCTATTTTTAATAAAAATTTAAAAATACCCTATCCATTTGGACTATGTTCTGTTACTAGTTTTTACTATTTATTCATCAGATATTCAACAATGAATAAAGTATTCAAACCTCAGTAGAATTTTCTTAAATGTCTTTTGAAGAGTATGAACAAGAATTTTTAAAGTTTGGCAGAACTACACATCTCAGTCAGATATTGAATAACAATTATGAAATAACACCTTGTTCACAAAACAATAAAAATGTTTATATAGGACAATAAAATTTCCAGTTTGCCAATCGATTGCATTGCAGTCTAATGCTGATGAATTTGTAATTCTTTTATCCCCATACTACTCTATATATTCCTAAAACCAATCTAAGATAAATTTTTAAAACTTGTAGTTTACTTTGTAAATACTTAGTAGTATTTTTAAAAGTATAGTTCATGAATAATTTCTTCCACTTTCTACCTGCATATGTTTATAGACACTTAGAAGCCAATGATCAGTTCCCATCAAAACTTTGTAGTAAAGCAAGGATCTCACAAACAGTAGATAAGAGCTTTACCACTGAACTTTGCCCACAGCCTGATGAATTACCCTTCATACATTCTTCTTATAAATTTATTTATTTAAAAAGTTTTTCATTTTATATACCAATTCCAATTCCCCCTCCCTCTCCTTCTCCTGCCCCCTCCATCTCCCCCAATCCACCCCCTATAATGACTCTAAGATACCATTTTATACCTGTCAGAATGGCTAAGATAAAAAATACTAACAACAGCCTATGTTGGAGAGAATGTGAAGTAAAAGGAACACCCCTCCACTGCTGGTGGGAATGCAAAATTGTACAGCCACTCTGGAAATCAGTATGGAGATTTATTAGAAAATTGGGAATCAAACTACCTCGAGACCCAGCAATACCACTCTTGGGCATATACCCAAAAGATGCTCAATCATAACACAAGGTCACTTACTCAACTGTGTTCATAGCATCATTCGTAATATCCAGAACCTGGAAACAACCTAGACACCCCTCAACCAAAGAATGGAAAAGGGAAATGTGGTACATATACACAATGGAATATTAGTAATAAAAAACAACAACATGAAATTTATAGGCAAATGAATGGAACTAAAAAGAATCATCCTGAATGAGGTAACCTAGACCCAGAAAGACAAACATGGTATGTACTCACTCTCAAATGGATATGAGACACAAAGCAAAGGATATAGTCCCTTCACACATTCTTTAGAGCAAAATGTTGAGAAATGTGGTCACTGAACTCAGAATGTGTTTCCCCGAAGAAATTCACTTAAATTATTCATTATAAAAAAGCAACTTTCCTTAAATCTTACTCTGTTTTGTCTCACGTTTTAAAACTCTTCCTTAATCATCATGAGCAGTTACTGACTACGACAGAATTATTTGTTTACTTGGAATCCCTAATTGTTCTGTACTTATTTAAAATGTTTCTTCTTGCCTTTTATGTTCTCTTCAAATGTAAAGTATGCTATTCCCTCATTCTGTTGTGGGGTTTGCTGTTCTTGGCTATTTCAGAGCAGGAGTGGATCTGCTCCCCACATATGCCTAAACCCAGCTCCTCACACATGCCAGTCAGGTCATGTACCTAGTCAGAGGTTTGCTTGGGCTTTAGACTAAGTTTTTGACTCGTGTTACTTTTGCTTGATTTTTATTAACAAACATGTGACTTAAGTGATACTATGCCGATCTCATATTTTGTGAAATTTATAATCATATTTTAGTCTGTAAGTTCTAAAAATTTTCCCATTTTTGACTTTTTTGCTGCCCGTCGACTGTGCTCATTTGCCCTCTCCTTGGCACTAGAAGATTGCTGGCTGATGCTTTATAAATGGTCAGATCCTGTCTTTGTCTGGGCCAGAGATGCCTTAGCATGATGGATGTTTGGGGCTGTGGCACCAGATTATTCAAGCCCCTGCCATATTCACTTGTTCCCCAAAGCGTGATTGTCAACATCATTGCAGTGAACCAACCCTAAACAGCTTCTGAAGCCCTTTTACTTTAAGAGATAGGATAGATCTTCTTAGTGGGCAAATAAATGGTTGAATCTCACCTCATTCTGAATGAATTAGAGTTGGAAGGCTTTGATGTCTAGAGCTGACTTATAGTCCTTGATGCTAAAATGTAGCTCCTTGTAGTAGTTACAATAAATTAAGGCTTCTGCCAGCAGCTGAAGTTCTAAAAGTTAAGGGAGAAAAAATATACTGCCGCCCTTTATATTTTGGGCTCTGAGAAGCATTTGGGTCTTGAGCAGGTTGACAGGACAAAATAGACAAAGCTGATATTTTGGAAATTGTGCCAAGTTTCATGTACAGTGGCTTGTGAATGTCTTGCATTAAGCTGTGAGTTATAGTAGGGAAAGGCTTGGAAGTGAGAAACGGTGTCTAGCTTGAGGCCTGTGGGGCATTCGCATCCCATGGTTCTCACTTTTGAGTGACAACAGGGTCCAGCTTCCTATCAAGAAGCACACTGGTGTGTTTTTCTTCCTGCACTCTTCTAAAAAACGTGAAGGCATTGTTAATTTAAAAACTGTCACTCACAGGGCATGGAAATATTTTCTCACTTGTAAGTCCAGTGACAGGCAGCAGATGACAACAGCAGTGGGCACTTTGAGACAGGCGATGATTTTCTTCAGCTAATTGTACTATTATTATATTTAAAAAACTTGGCACAATGCAACATTTGAAATATTGAATGTTTTGATAAGGCAGTATTGCACATTAACTTCAGCCAATTAAAATAAGTCTTGACCAGTATCATTCACAGTTGGACTTCTCTGAATAGGTTTCATTTTCCTTCATTTATTTCATTGTGACCAAATTTCAGAAATAGGGGCAACCCAAGAGCACACCGGAAGCAGTTTCAAGGCATCAGTGTCCGGAGATGGAAACGATTTGTCTCTCCACAGCTTCCTTCCTGGTCGAGTCCATCCTCACCCAAGACTTGCTGCCACAGCCCAGCCCAGCAACAGGAGACCTCCCCAACACCTTCCGGTGTCTCTAGCAGTTCATTTGACAGTGTACTCAAAACAATGCTGATGATGTGACTCACCTGTCTTTCTGGTTATTATTTTTAATGTTGTGACAAATTAAGGAGATATTCCCTGGCTTCAGGAGAGCCTGAAATATTAGTAGTGACAACAGCCTAAAATATTTGTTAAAAATCTGAGAATGGCTCGGGTTACTGGAAGTAACAATTATCAGGGAAGCAACAAAGAGCAGGAGTTCATTTGGCTTCTGGTGCTGGGTTTAAAGGATGTGAAAATAGAGATTAATCTCCTGATGTCTGAGCATGGTCCGAGCCCAGCTAATGCACACATGAAACAATATGGAAAGAAAGAAAAAGCAGATCAATGGCCAATGTGCTCTAAATTTCACTATATTTAGAATGGTCAGTGGAACTTTCTCAAGCCTTCAGCTTTTCTGGAGGGGGGAGTAAAGTGGGTTTTTAAAAGTGTGTTTGTCTGTGCTGCACCGGTATCGTTTACTAACAAATGACTGCAGCTGCATCCCAGTGGCCTTGCAGAGTTTTAATGTTACTTCCAGATGTGCTTAATTTATTTCCAGGGTGTAACGTTTGCCGTGGGAGGCTTGGATGATTTTCTCACTTATTAGTGCCAATTTCTTGGAGATAGGCAAAACTTCAGTTTTCTTCTGGGTGGCAAACTAGAACAAGAAAGTATTATGGCTTCATTAATATCAAATGAGAAGCCCTGAGTAGTCCCGGGTAAAATTTTGGATATGGTTTGTGCTTCATGAGCATATGCACCTGGAATAATGTTGCTGCATGATTCAATCTTGTACAAACAGTGGTTCCTCAGGAATTTTAAAAATTTAAAAATTTGGGAATTGTCCTTCATGGTTAGCGTTCAGAAACTCCAGTGGTTGATTTCTTATAAAATATTAAGGAGATGAAATGAATCTCATTTTCAGCTGCCTGAAGGACTACTGAGTTGTAGCTGTGAATGTTCTGAGAATATCGGACATGAATAATAATATATTTATTACAGAGCAACCATATAACTTTTATTTGGGAGCATATTAAAATGAAAACCCATTTAAATGTAAAATTCATAATGTACATAGAGTGATTGTGAGTAGGTATAAAGCTATGTCGTGGTGTACAAACAGTAATAGGATTTAAGAGATATTTTTCATGGATATAAATCAAGTTATTGAAGATATTTGAGTGAGCTCAATTGAGCTTAAAGACCCAGTAAAACAGATCATCTAGACTGACATATATCATAGAAATCACTGTCCTGAGAAGGATCTCAGTGCCAATGCCTGAACTGAGACCATGGGCTCACATTTTCAACCTTCAGTACTCTTGGTAGAATAGCACACTGATCCTTGATAACAATGAAAGCAATCTTCTTGGTACCTAAGTAAGGCTATTTTGTACTAGTTAATAAACTCAATTTCTTGTTCCTAGTACCAGAGGCAGAGGAGCATGTAATCTACCCCAAATGGTTAAGCACTTATACCAGCGGCTAAAATAAGAGTGGCTAAAATTACCCTTGAAAAACCTTATCATCCATGGGAAAGAAAACACTTGCACTTCTTTTACATTTATCAGAAAAATCCTTATAGTGACCCATACATTAATGTAGGTTAGTAAAGCACATGATTTGCTGTATCTGATAGGTGACTAAAACAAATAGCATGATGTTCAACAGCTCATTTTTGGTAGAGTATAAAATGATGAGGGCCAAGTATTTTGACAGGTAATTCAATCACTTCTTAGAGGAATACTGGCTACTTATACACTATATGTTCAATCTGTGTGGATCAATAGGCTTTGCAAATGAGTAAAATGTGAATTACATATGCTAAGTGAATGACTATGTCCCTTAAACTTCTCTCATAGAGGTTTTTAAGTTAACATCAAAATGTCTAACTAAAGGGGCCGGTGCTGGGGGTGTCTTTCTGTATGCTGTGAATGTATAGAGAGGAGAATTCTGGGAACAGGAAGGCTGAGTCAGGAGTCGCCAGCCAGACACAGAGGAAGCAAGATGTGAAGGCAGAACTGAAAAAAGGTACCAAGCCACGTGGCTAAACATAAATAAGAATTATGGGTTAGTTTAAATGTAAGAGCCAGTCAGTGGTAAGCTTGAGCTAATGGCTGAGCAATATTAATTAATATAAGCTTCTGAGTGATTATTTTATAAGTGGACTGTGGGACTGTGGGACTGCGGGGGCTTGGCTGGACCCAGAGAGAAACTTTGCAGCTACAGGCTGGAGAGGTGGCTCCAGAGTTAAGAGTGCTGACTGCTCTTCCAAAGGACTTGAGTCTGATTGCCAGCACCCATATGGTGGCTTTCAACCTTCAGTGATTCCAATTCTAGTACATCCAGTGCCACCTTATGGCCTCCAAGGGTACCAGGCTTGCACATAGTATGTACAGATATACATGCAGAAAATTAGAATAATTAAATGTATATCTACATTGAACTAAAATATTAGTTATATAAAGTTATATTTTTAAAAAACTCCCATGGTGTCCTGCATTTACAGTATTTTTTTCATTTAGTGGCAGTCTTGTGTTATTTGCATAAAGTGACCAACTATAAAATTCTTTTTTATTAGTACAAATAGTTTACAGTCAAGTCACAAAATAATCAGATAATTTTGACATTAGAAATTTGTTTTGAAGCTTCAGCTTAAGATATTTGTTACATTGTAAGAGAGGTCCTAGGATCATGTCCCCAGGGTTACATAATTAACTATTTTGAAGATAATTATTGTTTTAGCCAGTTCTCTATTTTTGTAACAAAGTAAGCAAAGCTGAATAAATAATGAGAAATTTATGTAGCTCATAATCCAACAGCATGGCATGCTTATGTGAAAGTGAGAGAAATTTCTGGGCTTGCTCAAAAGCAGCCCACTCTCTCAGTGATGAATATAATAGCCCCACCAGACTTAGTTTACTGCCTCATTACCTAAGATCCAATGACCTCTTGCAGACTCTGAGATACTACCTTACACCTGTCATAATGGCTAAGATCAAAAACACTAATGACAGTCAATGTTGGAGAGGATGCAGAGCAAAGGGAACACTTTTCCATTGTTGGTGGGAATGCAAACTTGTACAACCACTGTGGAAATCAGTATAGTGGTTTCTCAGAAAATTGGGAATCGATCTACTTTTACTTCAGCCTCTTAACTGCAGTTGTTTAATGCCCATATCCTTTCCTTCAGGTCAGGGAGAGGCAGGCCATGGGAATGCTGAGTTGTAGATACACACTTGTGTTTTCTGTGTATAATTATATAGATCTAGTCTCTGTTAGTTACTTGCCGTCCAGGTTCCCCAAATTGCCCACTAGGCTGAGTTGCCCAGATGTGTACACCAAAGGTCTTACCATAATGTGAATATGATTTATATAATATTTAGCACTAGGAATGATGACAATGTTTGAAGAACATAAATTCAGAAGATAGCTTGTAGAAAATATTTCAAATCAGATGTCTTAAGTGTTAAGTGGAAGATTCTGTTAGCATTGCTATTAAAGTCTGGAAGTTTTATCATGAACACACACAGTCACACGTTTCTATGAACTCAACTATGTACGTTATTTATTTATTTTTTTTTTCCAGTGGGAACCTTGCAATAAAAAATAACTGCTAGAATTTTTGTGTTAACATCCATAAACCCATAGCAGTTATATGAACAATGATTATGCCTTTGTTGTAGTTTTATGTGTTACACATTTCAATGACTGTGAATTAAAACAAACTCTAACCACTATTATAGATTGTCCTTCCATTCTTTTTATAGGAAAAGATAATCATAAGAAGTAATGAAAGAAAGTGCAGTTAAAGTGGAAAGGAAGACATTAAATGAGTCCGAAAACTTTATCAAATAAAAATCTTCCTTATAATTTTTTTTGATTTTGTAATAATTGTTTTATTTTCAGTTTCTTTAAAATCTGATTCCTGCCTCCCCACTCTTTTCTTCACATTAAATTTGTTTTCAGACTCAGTTTTGCTTTCTTGATATAAACAGTTTCTGAAAGAGAACTACCAACATTATATATTGGCACATATATTTTTCTCATTGACTTGAGAAAAACCGTGGTCTGCCTAAGTCCGGAGTAGGGGTGTAGAGGTAAAGATGGAGATCAGGGTAGTAGAGCTATGGGGAAGGAAGATCTGTCTTTGACAGTTCGGTTTGCTGTCTTATTCATTCTTAAGTAAATAGGACTACTAGGTCAATGCACACTTTCTAGATAAGAGCTGATATTCTAGAATGCATCTGAAAGCAGGCAGTAACATACAAAAAGCCCATAGGGCCCAAGTAGAACTTTTTTCTTTGACATATACTAACTAGTCTTCCATTTTCCATGAAACACTTTCACTGTTAGAGACTTCCCTAAATATCCCCACCCTTCTCTGGAGCAGGTTGGTGCCCCTTGTAACTCTGCCTTTACTAAAGCCTTGATTCTTTTGTGCACTGAACATCCTGACTTGGAGAAGCTCAGTCTTGTTGCTCACCTTGGTGAGGGTGATATCTGTCTGTCCTGGGGCCTGGCCCCTTGTTTGGTCCTGGTTTGTAGCAGTAATCTACTACAGTTGTTAAAACCCAGCACTTGACTCCCCAGGATTTGCCCCCTAGAGTTTGGGAAACTCTTTAAAGGTCTGCTAGAAGTCATTGCAAACATTTCATCTGCTTTTGGTTTGTGGGTTCTGAGCTCATGCTTTCCAAATGTCACATTTGGTATGTGAAACTCAGGAATTTTCAAGCATTTTGATCAAGTCATTGATTTTATTCATTGTCTTCTGTGAATTAACAATTCGTGATGTCTCGCTTCTTTGTTAAGCATTCCTCTACTTTCTCCTTATATATTATATAATCTCATTGAGCTGACATGTTCTTTGAAAGACTGAGAGTGTTTGAGTATGTGTGTTTTGAGAAGAAAGGTGAATTCATTAGCTTCACT
Source organism: Peromyscus leucopus (assembly GCF_004664715.2). Lineage (NCBI taxonomy): Eukaryota > Metazoa > Chordata > Mammalia > Rodentia > Cricetidae > Peromyscus > Peromyscus leucopus. The sequence goes on along the minus strand of NC_051074.1, from coordinate 17,977,924 downwards.
TTCTAAATATTTTAATAACATTACTGAAGGCTGGGATGCCATTTTTATTCAACTATCTCTTTTGTTTTTCTGCCACAACTTAGCACTTATAGTGAATGCCAACACATTATTAATAAGCAGGCTGCTTAATAAGACTCAGGTTAATGATGATAATTATTGCTACATGGGGGTATACTGACAGTATGTGTGAAGATATTCACTTCTCAACACCCCCCCAAAAAATACAAACAAACAAACAAAAAAAACCCTAAGGTGTTTGCAGTTAATTCTAATGCCTGGTTTGTTATCTGAGAAGGTTAACAATGCTGTGGTATTTGATTCTCCTTTCTCCCTTTCTTTTTAGAAAATGAACCTTTTAATTACCTGAAGATAATGTCTGTGGTTGAAATCCAGTGAGTGGGCGCATAGGATCAGTAACTTTTTGGGAGGTACCTGAGAGAAACCTTACAGGCTTGTAGACATGAGTACCATGAATAATTGAGCAAAGATATATATATATATATATATATATATATATATATATATATATATATATATATATAAAATTAGGGGAAGGCCAATGATTCAGCTCAGTGTTTGACTGAAGTACTTTCCAGCTTTAAAGTGAACAAGTGAACAAGTGAACGAAAGTTCTGGATTGACCATACCCAAAGTATGACTTCATAAAATGCTGCTCCATTTTCCAGCTAGCTGTCCAACAGCTTGTTCTCATCTAAGGGGTTAATGGCAAACAACTGAATCATAGTTCTGAGCTTACCTTTCACTTTTGGCTCTCTAGGTGCATTACTTTTGCAGAAGTATTAAACACGTGACTCGGGCATTTGAAGGAGAACGCTAGCCTGAGCCTGCCAGGAGAGAGTAAGAAGTGAAGCTGGCCAAGGGAGGCGGCAGTGGATTGGTGCACAGCCCTCTACAGTGTGGTACCATTGATCATCTCCACATTATTCTGGCCCAGATTTACCAAAAATTTACTTTTTCAAATGAAATTTGGTGATTTGGTGAGGGGAGTAGAATCCAATAGACAGGGAGATCCCCACCTGAATAGGGTGGGCGGGGACTTCAAACTCCAGATTATGTAATTTTTTTGGTAAATTATCCATGAATTAAAACACTCATTCAGTTAAGTACAACACGTTTAAAAAAAAAAAAAGTCCAAAGAGCACAAGTTTGTGATTTCTGCTTTAAACTGAACGAAGGAAGTTGGAGTCAACATAATTCACCCACTTCTGTTGCTCAGGTTTGAGAAACTGCGAGTCCTATGCTGGAGCAATTTCCAGCCTCTGCCTCTTTACACTATTAGATTTGCTCTCAGTGCCTACAGTGACAGCCCCAGCTTTGGATCCTGTGCCTATTAATTCATTTTAATTGTGTTTCAGAAATCTCATCCTCCTTGAAGGGCTTTCTAAGATGGTCCTTCCTGTGGTGGTATTGTGTGCCCCAAAATATTGTGTATCCTAATAAATTTATCTGGGCTCAGAGAACAGAAAGCCACTAGATACTTAGGATAGGCAATGGTAGCACACGCCTTTAATCCTAGCATTCCAGAGGCAGAAATCCATGTGTTCAAGGATACAGCCAAGCATGGTGACTCATGCCTTTAATCCCAGAAAGCGAGCCTTTAATCCCAGGGAGTGGTGGTAGAAATCAGAAAGGTATATAAGGCATGAGGACCAGAAACTAGAAGCATTTGGCTGGCTAAGTATTTGGCTGGTTAAGCTTTTAGGTTTTCAGCAGCACAGTTCAGCTAAGAACCATTCGGATATGAGGGCACAGAGGCTTCCAGTCTGAGGAAACAAAATCCGCTGAGAAATTGGCCAGATTAGGTTAGTTGTGGCTTGTTCTGTCTCTCTGACCATCCAGTATTTCACCCCAATACCTGGCTCAGGTTTGATTTTATTAAGAACTCTTTAAGATTCATGCTACACTTTCCCCTCCCTTTCTTATCGGGTGAAACTGTGTTCCTATTGGTTGCTAGTGCATCTAATACAAACTACAGTTAGCATTTATAGTATGTGCTCACTATCAATGGATATACTGGTGTTAACCTTTACATTGTGAAGTCCACATATATAGTCTTCCTTTGATTTGTTTACTCACACCTGCCCATCATAAATAAAATGTTTGCTGAATAAATTCATAGATCAGTGAATATTAGAAAACTACTTGCAGGTTTAAGTGACTTTCCAAAACTCTTTGTTCTGGAAGTCTGTGAATATGGATAGATATTCAGTACATATTTTTGATGGGAAAAGAATGCCAATCAACCAGTAGGCTATTCTTTGAAGAATTAGGGAGTGACTAACAGCTATTTTTAATGCCCAAGCCCCTTAATTTCCCACTAGGATAAATTAGATTTTTTTTTTTACAATAGTCTATGGTCCTTAAATTTAGTAAAATTAACAAACATAGTTTATTAAATTATCAAAAATATATTGTCATATGTGTGACAGAGGTGTATTGATTGTATTTCATGGTGACCTTTTAACATTTCTGTAAGTTCTACGTGAGGAAATTTTGTTGACTCTCCTTATTACCATGGAGTAGATAATATGGAGGTGACACTCAATATCAGTACTTTTTTCCAGAAGCAAGTCAAGATGAATTTAAATTAAAAGCCATCTGTTAGTACTACATCCAGTTGGTATTTATTATATATGCACAGCTAATTTTTACCAATACGTTGTCTGTATGAAAGATGTATAAACCCATTCATCAATGAGGACAATCTTTTGCTTCAGCGTTTCTTCTGCCCCAGTCTTCAGCATGAATCTCAGGAAATGGTCTTCTTGGAGCATACGTTTAACTCGGTCAGGTATTATAGCATATTTGGAAACACGTTAATTAACAACCTGATGTAAAAATGATCCAAGAACTTTGCTTTGCATGTTGACCAAGGAAAGAGGGTCCTTGACACCTGCCTTTCTTGTGATTGATTAGCTCTTATATTTTTACAACACTACTCAAAGACTAAGTAATCACTATGCAGATAAGGCTAGTATCTTAGTCAATTTTCTGTTGCTGTGATAAAATGCAAGGTAATTTATAAAATAGTTTAATTGGGCTTCACAGCTCCCGAGAGTTGGAGTCAATGATGGCAATATGAAGGCATGGTCACATATGGGTGGAGCTAATGGGGAATAGCCTGGGCTTTTGAAACCTCAAAGCCAGTGACACACCTCCTCCAACAAGACCACACCTCCTAATCCTTTCCAAACAGTTCTACCAACTGGGGATCAAGCATTCAAATGTATGAGTCTATGGAAGCCATTCTCATTCAAACGACCACAGCAAGTTAACAGAATAGTTTGGAGATAAAAAAAAACCATTGGGGTTTGTTATGTAAAATTCTAAAATAATCAATAAAAATGTTATGTTAAAGAAAAAATAATTGAGTCAGTCACTTGTGGGAGAATCAGCCAAGGAATTGGGGATCTAAGTTTGCTATTCCTGCAAGTAGCAAACTTATTATTTGCTACTAAGTTTCTGCTAGCTTGTAGTGTATGTAGTTTTCTACACTATTAGACCTCATGCATTTTCCTCATATGGACATTACAACAAGGAACAGTTATGATCATGTACATTTTCCCCCTTTTGAAGCAATGCATATCAATTAAATTCAAATGAATGATTTTCAGAGTATGTTTGAATCTCTTCCTGGGGCTAAGAGAGACCTGCCCCCCCCCCAGTCTCTCCACTTCCTTTGATAAGCTTTTATAATATTAAACAGTAGAAAATAAAGCAACAAATGTTATTCAGTAGATAGATAAAAGGCCAATTCATGTAAACTGAGATTGAAGAAATAGAAACATTGCATGTGGAGTTTACATGCTGAGCTTCATAAAACACAAGCATGAATATTCTCTCACAGTGAGTGTGGTCTGCATTAAATGAAGCATGGGGCATGATTACCAGAGATATGATCAGTGCTTGGAGAGCATACAGCAAGTTGTTTTACCCACACTGACTATTATTTCACTCTTGTCATCTATGAGACCCTCTTGGTGCACATCTTTGTAGATTTTTGCTGGTTCTCAGAAATGCATTATAAAGCCCTATAGGCTATAACAAAAATTACTGAATATTTTTTAATGTCTCATATGCTGAAAGTCCTAATTTTCGTTATATAAGAAATAACTGCCGATCGTGCCATTAAATCCTGACTCTTTAGACTTGTGAATGCTAATGGCTGGGCTGCAGAACTTCAGCTTTTCCTGTAATCGCTTTTCCTGGTTTCCTGTGGTGGATATGTATCGAACATAAGAAATTAGCTGCAGAGAGAATTAGAGGGTGTAAGCCTGAGTCATGTAAATGCCAAAAGCTTTTTGTGACATTTTTCAGACTTTAAAAATGGAAATATGTTATTTGCACAGTAGCTCCTGATGGAATATGACATACTGCAGCGGTGTGGTGAGTCCAAGGTTGGGCTGCAGGCCATTAGGAACCCTCTGTGTGGGAGCCTGTGGCCTCAGCAGAGGGATGGGAGTGAGCTACTTGGTAGAAGCAGGGCTTTGGCTGGTGGGCCAAAGACTCCTCTTTCCACCAAGAAGTGCTAAGGAGAATGAAGGGCTTGCTTGAATCTGTTTTCATAAACACGGTTCAGCATCATTTTCAAGCTTGATGTAACTTTTGTTTTTCTTCCAGATGCTCTTATGTCAGTATCCGAATCACCAAATCAGCATGTGGAAAAAAAGTCCCGGGGCTAATGCATACCTCAGCTCCTGCAGTTCGCCTAGGCACATCTTCATAACTGTGTTGAAATAAGACATCTTCAAGTCATCTCTGAATGCTTGCTTAAGGAGTGTGAGTGTGGGGTACATCACAGAACAGGCTCAGGCTGGGACTCCCAGGTGTCATATTGTCTCCATGGTTCCTACTGCCTCCATCTCCATTTTCAAACCTTTCCCCAGTTAGAGGGAGCCTCTTGCAGAAGCAGTGATACTCTCTGGGGTCACTGGAGGTCAGCTGAGGTTCCTAAGTAGGATCTCCTCAGAGGATAGAATTGCAGCCCACTGAGCTCTTGACCTCCCATAAACACATGAGCACAGGGATGTGTTCTGAGTTTTCTTTTGCGAGGGTAGTGTAATCGATAACATCATACTAATTTTTATGTTTGGCTCATGCTGTAGTGTGCCACTTGAAAAAAACAAACTTGTTTGTACTTCCTTTCCTGCTTTCCATGAAAGAAAATCCAGCATTTAGTTATTGAAAAATAATTAGATCATAGATTTGAGAAGAGAGGTGAATTATATTTGGAAGAAGAGATAAATGACCAATAAAATTTCTGAAGGAATTCCATAATTGTAGGCTGTGAGAAAATGATTATTAACAAAACAAAAGTGTGTGGCAGAGGTGGGGTGTAGAAAATCTGGTTTTGGTTTCAGGAATGCTTTCTGGAAACCTTAGCCCAGACTTCTCTGTGTGCCTCATCAATACGATCCTGTTATTGTCATTATGTTCTCAATGATGCCTAATAATGCCACCAAGCATTCAGTCCTAGCTGACAGACTTTTCAATAATCTCTTCACCATCTCTCTTCATCTCAAAGAAACGATGTGTTGGTTCAAGTCCAGATCTTTCCTCACTTCTCTTCACCCTGTTTTCACTGCCTCTGTGTGGGCTTAGCTCTTGTTTTATCTCGGCTATCTCGGGGCACTTTTAACTATTAGCTCAGCCTCATCTCATCCTCCTACTTTATCTTCACTGTTTTTACAACAACAAATAAATTGTGTGATTGTGACATCTTAATACATCTTTCTTTTTTTTTTTTTTTTTTTTGACTCCTCATGCCCAGACATCTTTCGAGTGTGTTTGATTTAGACAAAAAGTATTTAGCTATCTCCTGGGAAACATTAAAACCTGTAATCTACGCTCAGCTGAGGATCTTCCTGCTGCCACAAAAAAGTCTACTCAGTCTCAGGGTGGTTCACAGTTTGGTCCTCCTCTGATGGATTTGTTAATTCCCATGGTCCATTGCACAAAGGCCAAGATGGCAGCTGCATGGCTTCCTGGATTATCGCTCATTTTTATAACTTCACATCTTTTTTTTCCCACATTTTATGCTAGTTGCCTGAAATGTCTTTTTTTTTTTCATCTTACGAATGTGTAGTCATAATTTGAACCTCCCCCTGCCCACACACATGCTCCAAAATTCCATCACTTTCATTCTTTTATATTCTTGGTCCTCAAATGCCGAGTTGGGCGTAGCCTTGTAAGCCTTAGCAATTGGATATGTATTTATCTCTTTATATAGCTTACACTGTTACAGCCCTTTTATGATAGTGGATTTATTTTATTTTTGGATTCTTAGCCCTGAGCACTATATCCACAAATGGAAGGGCCGAACACTCCTGCATAAATTGTGAAAAGCAGTAGAAATCCAATACAGTGAGCAGGGCAGACACTGCCCACCAGAGCGTGACCTCAGAGCAGCAAGTCCATGGTATGCATAAGCACGGTCATGTTGCCTTGAGCAGGATCTCTGCTCACTTTGAGGTTTGCCCATCGGCGTCATGAGAAGAAACGTCGCTCTGCTAACAACGTGCTACTTACTGCTTCCTGTTAGAGAGTTTCACAGCAGGTTTAATTATTGCTCATCTTGGTGTCAGTCTGCTTTCTCTTTATTAACTAACCATTCACTAGTCCAGTGGGGTTCCTACAGCCCCCAGGCTTCTCAAGACATGTCAAATCAGATTATCCTTATTTTACATAGACTAAAATTTAAGGGGTTTTCTAAACTCAGTAAAGAATCCTTTGCCACCGATTAATCTATGCCAAGGAAGGCATATACATAACTTGGTCTTGTATTTGTCATTCCTGTTTGGCTAGTTATGAAAAGAAGTTAGCTTAGCTGGGGTAATAACACAAATAAAAACAATGCAGAACAGTTTTATGCTGTTACCATTATTTCTAAACACAAGGTGTGGGGTAGGCACCACAGGACCACCTCTGCACCTGCTCTCATCCAAGTGTCATAGCTCAGAATTTAATTCTGCTTCAGCGGCTCTCAGAAGGATTCTGAGAGTGGGGTTGGCCTTTAAGCAACAGTTATTTGGAAACAGGTTTTGTCAATTTCAAATCAATATACTGAGAACATAAAAAAAATAGAGCTGAGTTTTCTAGAAGGCTCTCCTGTTGTAATCCTTGGCGGGGGGTGGGGGGGGGTTGAGGATGACACATTCTGAAATATCTCAAAGTGCCAGGTGGCATAAGCTGTGTCCAAAGTGCCTTGACTTTCAGTCAGTTTGAAAACCAGAGTTCAGTGTTCTGCCATGTTTTAGAATATAGTTGAATCTATCTCTGTTTATATTTTGTAAAGCCTCATCATCCCTGGGTCACAGACAATTATGTTTATTACCAATTTTAAAAGAGCTGAGATACAAGTTTTTAATATGAAGGCCTATAATGTGGCTAATAAAAACGTTAGGATTCCTTTTCTGTGTTTTCCTTCCATAAATTAGGTCAAGAAAACTAGATGTCACATAATTTATCCATATCAGAATTGATTAATGCAAAAATGAGGGGAATTTTTGATTTCTCTCACCTTTCAGGATATTTCATGGTCACTATGGATGAACAGGTAATCAGGAAATAGTCACCCTTTCCATAGTTACAGTCAGTTATTTGCACCATGCCCAAGAGCATCCATATTATGACTCTACTATATGGTAGAAAATCTGATACATATATCTTTATACAACTTTAGTGCACAGCCAACTTACAGAAGGAAGACCAGCTAGAACAGGAAATACCTCTGAGTTACTATGTTCTTTTGGGATGCTGCTTAACTGAACTGTGGTTTGAGTCAATCCCATTTTAAGAGCGAATAATCGGAAGACCGTGTTTCTCTTGCAACTTTGTTTCTTTTGTTCAGTGTCGGTACCTGTGATGCGAACATTTTCGATGTCTCACTGATCAGCGAGCTCTCTGCTTTGGTTCTCTCTACATATTAATGGAACCATCTGTTGTTGTCTGTTTGCATTTGTGCCTTAAAATCATTTTCATGGAAATTGGCCTCTACCTCTGTTCTTCCGTTATTGAATTAATAATTATTTTTTTATGAATGGCTTGAGTTTGTAAAAAAAAGTTTATCTTATTGGCATGTATTTTCAGACAATAAATTGGTATAAAAAGTAAAATTTAAAAGGTGTATAACATTAATTGGGCTGTTTGTGACTCTTACAAGTTTTTTTTTTTTTTTTTTTTTTTTTTTGGTGTGGTCTGGTTGTTCTTTATTTTATATCTAGAATCCACCTATGAGTGAGTACATACCATATCTGTCTTTCTGGGTTTGGGTCCTTACAAGTTTTAATTAATTGTTTCTAGTTATGTGCTCTGTTTCTTTTTCTTGCTTTGTTTTCTTACTCAGAACCCCCATAACAAGCAGAACTGTTGTTTGTTTTCAACATTAGGAGAAAAAGCAACTTATATAAGACTGAGTATGGATTGAGCCTTATATATTCATCAGAACCTTACTAATACCGCTAAGCATAAGGGCTGCCACATATGTGAGCATTTTCTGTATTCCCAACTTACTGCATGTTTTACTAACTAAACGCTGAAAATTACAAATCCTTCCACATCTATAGAAGTTACTCTATGACTTCTGTTTTGTCCTGTCACTGTGGTAAAGTAACACTGATTAATTTTCAAGTACTGAAACTCACTTTTAGTTCTTGAATAATCTTCCCTTGACCTTGAGTCTTCATGTTCTATGTATTTTGAAATTCTATTAGGGTATATAATTTTGTTAGTTTTCACACCATTTTTTTATGAAATTTATGAATTTTGACTGAGAACTTTATTTAATTTTGTGCTATGTCCTCTGGATATTAATTATGTGTTTCCTAAAAATATAGTCACTTTAGTTTTCAATGTATGAGTATATATGAATCAGTTTAAGTCCAGCACCAATTACCATGAGGATACCTCGCAAACAGCATAGTTATCTTTGAACAGTTTATCGGATTCTTCTGTCCTGTTCTCTGCCTCTTTCTCCAGTCTCCTTGCTGCATGCTCCCTCCTACCGCTATTTTCTTCTCTAATGCTCATCCTTGCTTCTGCATTTGAAATTTGATCCCTCTGGCAGCAGCTACTGTAAGATTTTATCTCATTTTTCCTATAATTTGAATATGGTGTGCTTCAGTGAAGTGCTATTATTATTTTTTTAAATGCTCATACGACTTGGTTATCTGAGCTTCCTAGGTCTATGGTTTATTTATTACATTTCACTGATTTAGAAAAATTCTATTATTAGAGGATCTCCTCTGTTCTCTTCTTCTTCCTTCTGGCATTCCCAGCACACTTAGGTTTCTCATTTGAAACTCTTTCAAGTTCTTGGATGGTTTTCTGGTCCCTATTTTTCACGCTTGTCCTTTTTTTTTCTCTTTGTATATACTTGACTAGCTTACTGTATCAATCCTCACCAATCTTGCCTTGGCTTTGGCTATGCCATTTTTTTTTTTAATTTCTTTTGAACTGTATTTTGATTGCTAATGTTAAAAACAAACAAGCGACTAAACGAAACCCTGTTTTAGGAGTTTCCATTTATTTACAATAGACAAGGAATGCCTGTTCCCTAGGAGGAAGCAGGCCCTTTCTTACTAGAGAACAGGAGTGTATTACAGAGGGAACACACTACCTATTTCACAGTTGTTCATGTAAGCTGTCACCAAAAGGACATCCTCCTAGTTACTGGAGTGAAAGTGTGTTGCCTCTCCCCACAGCAGTGGTCCTAAAGGGCCTCCCAAACTTGCCTAATCTCAGGTCCAAGACATTGGTTAAACTTATCCATTGAGTGCCCCTGCCGTTGAGACTCCAGTCGCTTCTGTGTTTGGTAAGGAGAGCCAGCGTGACCACACTTGGCTATTTCCTGATTTTGTGCTATTAGTAGTCCCATCAAGTATCTGACAGGTCCAAGAAAAGTCACTGGGGTTTAGTTGGCTCAACTTTTTTCAACGCTCTTTCATCTCAGGACTAAGACTGGGTAGAAGTTTGGATTTTCAATCTTCATGGTAGCCTTGCAACATTTAGTTATATTTTCCTGAAACTAGAGGCACTTATTGTATAAAATGACTCAGAAAGTGAGCTCTTTACTAAATTCTGAAAGAGTTAGTGTAAGAGTGATATTTTGATTTCTTTAAACACTTGGTAGAAATCAGAGTGGGTACGAATGTCTCTTTGTAAGCAGTATTGTTTTTATTACAAATGTAGTTTCTTCAGCAGATAGGGAGTCTATCAGATATTTCTATTCTTTTGTCATCTTTAAAGGATATTTATCTAATTTCTTGGGAAAAATTGTTAATACTTCCTAATTATCTGAATTTCTATAGTAACTTTTCATTTTCATTTCCCATTGGACTTTGTTAGGAAGTTATCAATTCTAGTATTATTTTTTTTTTAAAACCAACGTTTTACTTTGTTAACTTTCAGGTTATTTTTCACAGAGAAAATTCAGTACTTTTTTTCTCCCTTCTTTAGCATTTGGCTTTGAGGCTGTGTGTGTGTGTGTGTGTGTGTGTGTGTGTGTGTGTGTTTCTGATGGTTAACTTTGATTGTTGTCTTGGCACAGTGCAAAATTGCTTAGGTAGAGAACCTGAATGAGGGATTGTTGCAATTAGGTTGGCCTGTGGAAATGCCTGTGTAAGATGTTTTGAAGTGGCCTGGGGTAGGTAGAACCAGCAGAATGAGGCAGTGCCGTTTAGTAGGCTGGATCCTTGACTGAACAAAAAGAGAACAAGATGAGCATGTGTTTATTAATTTCCCTGAGCCCTTGAAACTAAAACAGTATATTATTTTCTTTATCACCTTAAAAAAGAAAGTGAAATAGTTCAGTTCATATGTCTTTCTTATTTTCTGACATTGACCTTAAAAAAACCATGAATAACAGATTTTAATGACTACTAGCCATGTGAAGTTTTAATGCTGCTCTCTACTTATTTGATATGTGTTTGCCATTTATTTCACTTTTCAATCCATTTACATCTACTTGGGCATTCAAAATTTTAAAAAGGCATGTTATAATAAATTAAAAGGGCAAAATCCAACTACACGTTCTCACCAAAATATGGGCATTATAATAAATGTCCACACGAAGAATATTACATATTTAGCCAACTGCTAAAGAAGGGAGAAAAAGTACAGAATTTTCCCCGTGAAAAACAGCATAAAGGTTAACCAAGTCAAAAGTTGGTTCTTAAAAACAAAAACAAAAACAAACCAAAACCAAAACCAAAAATACTGGAATTGATAACTCTCTGACAATGTCCAATGAGAAAATGAAGTTTCACATTCAGATAATGTGGAAACATTAACAACTTTATCCAAGAAATTAGATAAATAAATTTTAAAACTGACAAAAGAAGGAGAATAGAAATAACTGATAGGCTTCCTGTCTGTTAAATAAATTGGGTTTGTAGTAACAATACTTTCCACAAAGAAACATTTGGGTCCACTCTGATGTCTACCGAGTATTTAAAGAAATCAAAATGTCACTCTTACACCAACTCTTCCAGAGCACAGAGAAGGGCTCACTTCTCAAGTCATCTCATGCCACAAGGAGTTCTATTTCCAGGACACTGTAACTTTTAATGCAGTTGTTGGATTTGTGAGTTAAAGTTTTAGGTTATCTTCCCTGTTTCTATCATTTACTTCTAGTTTATTGTCTATGCAATGGCTACTTGTAGTTTAATTGAATATTTTTGTGCTTTGACAATTTGTTTTCTCATAACTGTAGCTAGAGTTTTCCTGCCTTGCCCACAGTCAGGACAAATCTTTGTCACCCGCCAGTCCCACAGCCGCTCAGACCCAACCAAGTAAACACAGAGACTTATATTGCTTACAAACTGTATGGCCGTGGCAGGCTTCTTGCTAACTGTTCTTATAGCTTAAATTAATCCATTTCCATAAATCTATACCTTGCCACGTGGCTGGTGGCTTACCGGCGTCTTCACATGCTGCTGGTCATGGCGGCAGCTGGCAGTGTCTCTCTGCCTCAGCCTTCCACTTCCCAGAATTCTCTTCTCTCCTTGTCCCACCTACTTCCTGCCTGGCCACTGGCCAATCAGTGTTTTATTTGACATACAGACCATCCCACAGCACATAACTTTTTTTTTTTTTTTTTTTTTTTTTTTTGGTTTTTTGAGACAGGGTTTCTCTATGTTGTTTTGGTGCCTGTCCTACATCTCACTCTGTAGACCAGGCTGGCCTTACACTCACAGAGATCCACCTGCCTCTGCCTCCTGGAGTGCTGGAATTAAAGGTGTGGGCCACCGCCGCCCAGTTTTTCTCATGGCTTTTAATCTCTGTTACTTTGTTTTAAATAGTTTTGGTACCGAATATAACATATAAATTAACTCATTCTAGATTTTTATTTAGAGCTAGGGTTACCAGTCATCAATTGGCATTTTATAGACCAATAATGGAACACTATTCAGCAGAGAACAACAATGACATCATGAGGTTTGCAGGCAAATGGATGGATCTAGAAAAAATCATCCTGAGTGAGGTAACCGAGACTCAGAAAGACAAATATGGTATGTACTCACTCATAGGAGGATACTAGATGTGGAACAAGGATGACTGGACTGCTAGTCACATCACCAGTGATGCTACTTGGAAAATAGGACCCCAAGAAAGACACGAGGATCGCCCAGTGACGGAGAAATGGCTGAGATCTACATGAACAACCTGGACATGAGTGGGAGTAATGAAGGGCAAGGGTCGAGGGAAAGAGAGCTTGGGGGAGCAGGAGATCCCAGCTGGATCAAGAAAAGAGAGGAGAACAAGGAATAGGAAACCATGGTAAATGAAGACCACATGAGAAAAGGAGGAAACAAAGGTCTAGAGAGGCCCACAGAAATCCACAAAGATACCCCCACAATAGACTGCTGGCAATGGTCGAGAGACAGCCTGAACTGACCTACTCTGGTGATGGGATGGCCAAACACCCTAATACTCGTGCCAGAAACCCCATCCAAGGACTGAGGAATCTGGATGCAGAGATCCACAGCTAGGCTCCCGGGTGGAGCTCCAGGAGTCTAATTAGCGAGAAAGAGGAGGGCTTATATGAGCGAGAATTGTTGAAACCAAGGTTGGATAAAGCACAGGGACAAATAGCCAAATGAATGGAAACACATGAACTATGAACCAAAGGCTGAGGGGCCCCCAATTGGATCAGGCCCTCTTAATAGGTGAGACAGTTGATTGACTTGATCTGTTTGGGAGGCATCTAGGCAGTGGTACCGGGTTCTGTGCTCACTGCGTGAGTTGCCTGTTTGAAACCTGGGGCTTATGCAGGGACACTTGGCTCAGCCTGGGAGGAGGGGACTGGACCTGCCTGGACTGATTCTACCAGGTTGATCTCAGTCCTCGGGGAGGCTTTGCCCTGGAGGAAGTGGGAATGGGGGGTGAGTTGGGGGGAAGGGGAGGGGAGTAGGAGGGGGGAGAACAAGGGAATCCGTGGCTGATATGTAGAACTGAATGGTATTGTAAAATAAAATAAAAGGAAAAAAAATAAGCAAATGCAAAAAAAAAAAAAAAGGTTACCAACAATATACTTAGCATTTATAGCTTCTTTTGTGATTTATGTCTTCTGTTTGTTTGTTTGTGTGCATGTGTGTGGCTTGAGTGTGTTGTTGTACATGCATGAGTGTGCATGGTCATTTGGAAGCTGAAAGACAGTCTTGGGTGTCATTCCTCAAGATGCCTTGTGTTTTGAGAGAGGGTCTCTCACTAGCCTAGATTTCAGCAGATAGATTAGACTGCTGGCCAGTGCATCCTTTCTTCCCAGGGTTGTGATCACAAGCATGCTTTGCCAGGTGAATTTCTTCAAATGGGTCTTGAGGGTTGAACTAAGGTCCTTATGTTTGTATTGTGAAGACTTTGTCAACAGAAGCCCTACCCCTCAAATATTTTCATTGTACATTGATGATAAAAAAATTTCTGATTGTATTAATTTTGCCTTAATGATGCACTTGTTCTTAGGAGAAACTGAGAGAAGAAAAACTTATGTAATAATTCCTATTTACTCATAATTTGTTATATTTTCTCTATTTTCTGGCGAGAAGTCAGCTGTTTGCTTTTGTGGGCCTCTAGATTCCCATGCTAATTTCTTTGCATATTTTTTCTTTTTCTCTGCCTGCTGTAGCTGAAAGTTTCCTGTGTCCTGCCTGGCCAGTGGTTGGGACAAATCTCTCTCACTTGTGTCCTCCAAGTAAACACACAGAGGCTTATATTAATTATAACTGCTCGGCCATTAGCTCAGGCTTATTACTGACTAGCTCTTACACTTAAATTAACCCATAATTCTTATTTATGTTTAGTTATGTGGCTTGGTACCTTTTCTCAGTTCTGCTTTGTCATCTTGCTTCCTCTGTGTCTGGCTGGTGACTCCTGACTCAGCCTCCCTCTTCCCAGAATTCTCCTTGTTTGCTTATCCTGCCTATACTTCCTGCCTGGCTACTGGCCAATCAACATTTTATTTATCAAACAATCGGAGCAACACATACTCACAGCATACAGAATGATATTCCATGGCATCCTGTCTTCTTAACTTTTGGGTTAAATAATTTTACTATGATGTGTTTAAGCGTGATTTTCTTTACATTTATTTTACATTCAATAAACATATCTATAATTTGATGCTTTTTTTTGTAAATTGGACAAATTCCACTATTAAATTTCCAAACACTTTTCTTTCTTTTCATAGCTTTGTGTATTTCTGAGATCCTAAGTGCAGATACTTTACTGTTACTATTTTCCCACAGGCTATTGCGGAATAAGTAATTTCTGTTCAGTTTTTGTCTGTCTTTTTTTCAAGTCAGATGATTTTAGTCAAACTGAGTTTACTGCCCCTTCTCCTGCATTCTCCAAAGTTTTGTCAAGCTCATTAAAGTGAACTTTTCATTTCAGACTCTGTACTTCTGAATTCCAGAGTTCCTTCTGTTCCATTTGCTGCTGCTGCTCCCTCTTCCTCCTCTTCCTTTTTTTCTTGCCTCCTAATTTTCTTTCTCTTCTAAGATTTCTCACCTCTTCACTCATTAAGACCACGTTTTCTCTCAAACCTCCAAATATCACATTGCTATTTATTTAAAGTTGGTTTATGTTAATTGTAACATTGGGACTATCTTAGAGTGTTTGCACTATTTTTCTACTCATTGCTGTATGCATTTAGAGAGGGTCATATTTTTCTAGGCTTTTATGCATGTTTCAATTTTTGGGTTTTTTTTCTGTCCTTGTGTGGGTGGTATATCATAAATAATATGGATTGTGTAGGCTTTCTCAAATAGTGTCAGCAATTGTGTTGGTGGGTCCTGAGAGGATCTTTTACTTTATCAAAGAAGCATTGAGTTTCATTAGGGCATATCTCTCTTAGTTTTTGCTGTTTTAGTGTGCCAGATAAAAGGTTCAGGGTTTTCCTGATTGTTCTTTAATAAACCTTTTCCTCCTGAGTTGCTGTTGGTCATTGTGTTTCATCACAGCAATAACAACCATAATGATGACACCTCACGCGAGGGAAAATATGGTGGAAGTTAATCTCCCATATTTGGAAGTAAAATTTACACTAATATCTTTCTAAGAATAAAATAAAATCTTATTAAGTTTGCATGTAAGCATTCCAACACCTTGAATGCAGCAGTTCTTGAGACAAGAGGACATGAGACACCATTTATTTTACATAAACATATGGAGAGAGAAGTACAGTGTATCTTGGTGGTATAAAGATCCTGCTTGAAAGTAGTTCCTGATTTTTATCTGTTCTTTGTTTTTTTGTCTCTCTCTGTGCCCCTCTTTCTCTCTCTACTGTAATCATGTAAATAAAAATGAAACCCTGAGAACTAAAAGCAAAATACGAACCCGACAGTCAGTATATATTAATAATTGGGTCTTGCCCTCATATACTCTAGTATTTAATAAACACAAAAACATTTAAATATGTCATATAATATTAAGCATTATGGGATTCATCTCACTGCACAAAATGAATAACAGTTGAAAAGAGGCAGTTAGATTAATACAATAAAGTTTTAAATTTTGGTTTATTTCTTTGAGTTTCTACTTTTTAGATCTAGTATTGCCTCACTGGGTCTTTTCAACACTAATTGTATGTTATATGTGTAGGTGTGCAATTAGCAAAGAACAAAAGGTATGTGTTAAGTATAGACATGGTTCAGATATGGTTGGTGTCTCTTTTTGTACATTTGACCTTGAGCACAGAAACGACTGGGTCTCATCCTGTTTCGTCTGTCTCTTTGGTCTTCTCATGCTCCCAAGATTCCTGCTTGTCTGCAACTCCTGGTATCTCCCAATTTTCCCCACTTATTCCACTTTTTCAATTTTTTCTCACATATTTCTCTTGCTATTTATTTTTATAAATGATGGACTAAAAATGAATTATTTTTGCCTAGTATCACACATTAAATTTTACCTTCAAATAAAAACTTGTACTTTGCATCTAACTTTTCAAAAGTCAGTCTCTATTTCTGGGTCTTATAGAGTTATCTGGTGAAACAACCCTTCCTCATATTTGGGAGTTGCTTTTCCAAGAATCTTTTAGGTGACAACAAAACCTTTTAGTAGTCGGGGCCAGGCGGTAGTGGCGCACGCCTTTAATCCCAGCACTCGGGAGGCAGAGCCAGGCGGATCTCTGTGAGTTCAAGGCCAGCCTAGGCTACCAAGTGAGTTCCAGGAAAGGCACAAAGCTACACAGAGAAACCTTGTCTCGAAAAACAAACAAAACAAAACAAAACAAAACAAAAACCTTTTAGTGCATGTGCTGTTAGTGATGATTCCACTTTCACTAAAGGGGGGCAATAAAGATGTCCCATGTACAATTCACATGTTAATGAAAAACAATGTATACTTCTCTGCTTGAATGAGATCCTTTGAATATGTATTCACTTGTCTTTGTTTGCATGTATATTACTGCATGTTTATTTTTTTTTTAACTCTATGCCAATGGCTGCGGCTTACTTAGTAGGACCCTGGTTAAGTCAGCTGTCATCCCAAGGGGATAGAATTACTCATTGTTACCAGAAATGGAAAAAAAAATTAATGTATTCAACACCCCATTTTCTCCTCCCATTTGAGTTCCTTCCCTTTCATGGTCTGTCCAGGAAGAATGAAGGGCTCATGGTTCACAAATAACCACTAGATTTCAACACAGAGAATATGATTAGGGAATGATTTCAAATATCCATTTCTTGCAATTTTTAAAAGAGGATTTAGACCTCACATATTAGAGAGTCTTGTGATTTTGTGTTTCACTGAGTATATCATAGGCGATAGATGAGTTTATTTTTTTTAGTAAGCAGTCTTAAAAGTTTCATGACTAGTTTATACCATTCATGTACTTGTAATTCAACATTTAGTTTCTCTCTGGCCCTATTATACAGTTAACTGTTATCCTATTTATAGTTCATACTTAACACTTGGTCATTCCAGACATTTCTTGTAATCAATTTATTTGTTCTAGGGAGTTAGAAAACCAGTAGGTGTTAAAATTTAGATAAAAATGTAAATAGTTAAGTAATGTGATAAAATTTGAGCAAAAATATTGAAAAGGAGACTTATGTGAATTATTTTTTTTTCTTTCAGAACAGATTATTATCAATCCTTTGAAACAGAAATTATTAGAGGACATATGTAAGAGTTGGAGGGTTTCCCATAATCTACAGATAAATGAAGTTTATTTGTT
Organism: Peromyscus leucopus; assembly: GCF_004664715.2. NCBI lineage: Eukaryota > Metazoa > Chordata > Mammalia > Rodentia > Cricetidae > Peromyscus > Peromyscus leucopus. Next base: position 17,960,232 of record NC_051074.1, on the reverse strand, counting down.
TTATACTTTAAACTGTTCTGAACAAAACTTTAAGAACAAAACTGATTATGATAGTGTAGTCTTCACCAGAGTGATCCTACAGAGGTAGAAAACCTGGGAGGATTATTACCAGGACATCTACTGAGCCTTTGAAATTAAGGACCAGCTTATATTTTTGCCAAATTCTAGTCACCTTACAAAGCTAGCTTAACATAATCTGGAAGCTTTGAAAACTTTTGGAAAGATTTTGACTTTTATGGTTTTTAATTGTGTGTATGTGTGCATGTTTGTGTACATGCACTTGAGTGAGTTTTTCCTCTAGTATCCTCTTACTCAAACCTGCACCTCCCACAGTCTCCTCTATTTCTTGCTCTCAAATGTTAACATTATTCACAGATTCCCTCTTTGTTTTTCCTTTCCAGTTTCCTTATTTATTTCTTTTTCTTTACTCTTCTCTCGTACAATACATCTAGACTGCAGCCTCCACTCCTTCCATCCTCCCTTCCTGGCTTCTCCCCCAAATCCACTGCTTTTCTGTTTCACGTTGGGGATATTCTCCATTCTACCGTCTGGAATCTGGCCTCTCCACTGCTACCACTATTGCTGAAATGACATCAGTTCTTTGCTGAAATAATCTCTTTAAGGGTCATTGTGTTTCTATTCTTCCCACTCTCCACAACAGCCAGAACAATCCTGATAAAACATGTATCACTTCCTATCCCTCCTCCACCAAAACCCTTCTTAGCTTTCCAGATGACTGATAACAAAACCTCTCTCCTTTTCTGTGGATTGGAAGGTCCATACGACATGCTCCTTCTCCTTCTTTGTTATCATTTCCTGTCTTGTTTATCTGCCTGTCTTCAGCCATGGCTGACTGTGTCACCCCTTATATAAGATGGTCATAATCCAGGTTGGCCTTTGGGTCTGGAATACTTTCCCTCTCACATCACATCTCTTTTCCTTGGTTCTCTTAGGTTTTGACTCAAAACTTGCCACTTCTGGATAATAGGAAGAGAGACTATCAGCCACTACCCATAGGTCACCTTTTTGCCAATGAGGTTGACCTATCCCTAGGCAGATTTACTCTTACTCTTTCAGGAAAATCTTTTGTTCAAAGGATAATTGCAAACCACCTTCAGGATGCAAGTGTTGAGTATGACTTTTCCAGAAAAAAAAATGAGGTAGAATTTTTGACAGATATTAATACTAAGGGTCCAGTATGTGGATTTTGAGTATGGTGATTCCATTTGATGGAAGAATGGTTAGTTAGTTCAGGTGCTAACAGTAGGATGCCATAGACTAGCTTGCTTGTAAACAGCCATTTATTCCTCACAGTTTCAGAGGGTGAAAATTCCAGATCAGATGCCCCTGGGTCTTTGTCTCATTAGGACCCTCTTCCACAAATAGCTGATGTCTTGCTGAGCTTTCACATGGTAGAAAGAGGTTCTGACAACTCTGGGGATAGATTTATGAACAGGCTCCATCAATGACTTAATTATTGCCTAGAGGCTATACCTCATACTAGTTACATCAGATATTAGGACTTTAGCCTAGGATTCCGGGGATGACTCAAACAGTCTGTTGCACATGAGCTGTGGTAAACTCTGTGGATGCCTAGCAGTCTACCAGGATCATCTCCATGTTTTCAGAGAGGTTTCCTGTGGACACTACTAGTTCCTATGTATTGAATCTATTGTAGTTTTAACTGCATGATTTAATTAGGTATACAAATCTGAATGTCTAAAACATCATATAGGTGATTTAACGTTTTTCTGCAAATGATTTATTCTGTAATGCTCTACCATGGGCGATATTGCATTCTTGAAAGAATGTGATTTGTTAAGTGTAACATGAATCTTAAAACTCTTATTAATTAAAAAAAAATAAACAGACAAACAAACCCGGAGCCAGGTATTGGGTCAATGCTGAAAGATCAGAGAAGTAGAACAGGCCACAGCTAACCTCATCTCTCCAATTCCTCAGCTGATCTTGTTTCCTCAAACTGGAAGCCTCTATGTCCTCATCCCAGCTGAACTGCTGCTAAAAGCCTAAAAGCTTAACAAGACCTCTAGTTCCTGGTCCTCATGCCTTATACACCTTTTTGCTTCCTGCCAACACTTCCTGGCATTAAAGGCATGTGTCTTTCCCAAGCTAGACATGAGATCTCAAGTGCTGGGATTAAAGGTATGTGCCACCACACCTGGCTCTGTTTTCAGTGTGGCCTTGAACTCACAGAGATCCTCATGGATCTCTGCCTCCTGAATGCTAGGATTAAAGCATATGCTACCACTGCCTAAACCTATGTTTAATATAGTAGCTGTTCTGTTCTCTGACCCCCAGATAAGTTTATTGGGGTACACAATATATAAACCATGGTTATGTTTCCTGAAGAATTTTATCCAAAAAGTAATTTTATAGGCTTAGATTCTAAACCAAATAAGGGAAATAGATCACTCTGGAATAAATATCTATCATGTCTAGTGAGTGATTTCCATGAAACATACACCAATTCTTCTATTTTTCCTCTTATGTGATTAATCTCTTTTAAAAGTATATACCATTAGATGAATTTTAGATTTTTTTGAAATATTATATCAAATAGAGTCAAATATTTAATGTGTTCCTTGCATGCAGGTGAATTTGAAATATTTATTCTATACTGAATAGCTGCTGTAGTCATTCTTCAAAGCTGTTCTGTAATTCTTTCTCTGACCTCTAAGACTATTCAATGATAGATCAATCATCTCTACTGTTTGACTGGCTTTTATTCATGCCAAATGCTTTTTCAACTGTAGAAACAAAAACTAACTTTCCTGTTTAAAGTTCATCTTTATAATGTTTTATCCTGTGTGGCTTTTACCTCCCTCCTCTGTTTTTGGTCTTTTTTGGCTGTAGATGTGATATACAGGTTATAGACCTACTGTGCTACCAGGTGTGCATGTATGTGTCTTCAGATGAATTATAATTTTATCCTTTATTCATCAGAAATATATGTTTAATTTTGTGACAGCATATATCTTTTGAAAAGCCTTTAAAATTTTGTTTTAAAATATATTCATCCAGTGAGAATTTGTAATGAATTCATGAAGCTTTTAAAAAAATTTTCAATAAGGTTCCTGAATGGGTTACATTAAGCTTATATTTTAATTGGTGATTTTATTAAGCTACCTTAAAATTTGAAATTTTGTAAGAGTATAATGCCTAATAAAAGAGATCTTGTAAATTAATGCATAGCTTCTAGAAGCAAACAGAGGAAATTTAGACTTTTTTTTTTTTTTAAAAAAAAAATTACTTAGCAGTAGAGCTAAACTTTGATGGTCACACCAGACAGTCACGGATTGCTGGAGGATAAATATTTAAGTAATCAAAATATCTTGTAAGAAAAAGCTTGAGTATAACAGAAGTTAACTTTGTAAATGCTCTAAAGTGCATGAGAATTTCTAAGGAAAGAAATGATAGAACCAGTGAGGGGAAATGTTAGTAGCTCTTGTGGGCATAAACAACAGCAAGAAAAAGAAAATGAAAGACAATGCCAAACTGGGAGAAAATAAATGAATGCAGCAAATGCAAGAACTCTAAAATGTAGTATTATTATCACATAAAATATTTTTCTCAAATTGTTAAGCAGTATAAGTATTCATGAAATAAATGAACCAATAAACAATAACAGATAAGCACAGTTAAGTAGATGTTATTGAGAATTGTCTTGTACTTCAGCCTGGCCGGTATCTCATGTGTGTTTCAAAGATGTGTGCTGTGTGCCACTGGAATGTTCCATAGCATTGACCAGGTTTTTTAAAGTTGTTCCTTGTTATTTAAATTGTCTGTGTGTTCTGATTTTAAATTTACTTTGATCAATTATGGAGATTTTAGTATTGAAATTTCTATATAAATATTAAATTGTGTTCTCCTCTTAAATCTATTGGTATTTACTATTTGTGTGTACACATTAAGTTTTCTTCTTTCTCTGATTCATTCACTGGTCATTATGAAGCATCTCCTTTGATTTTTAATTTAATATTTTTCTTTAAAGTATTTGTCCAATATTCATATGGCCACAGAAGAATTCTTGTGGTTTCTATTTGTATAGAACGCATCTTTTTCAAATCCTTTTACTTTCATCCAGTTTGTGTCTTTGAAATTGAACAGTCTTTTGTATGTGGGACTTCATTTTACGTTCAGTCTAGCAATTTTAGCCTTTTGATTAGAATATTTAGCCTTTTCATATTTAATGTAATTCTTGAAAACAAAGTTTATGTAACCTGTGGTTTTATCAATGAAATCAGGATGTGGAAAAGTGTGGATCTCCTTGCATTTATGCTAGTTGATGTTTTTGAGCTTATGGCTTTGTTCCTATCAGTTATTTATTAACCTAGAGATGGTCAGACCATTATTCTTTTACTGTTCTTTTTACCTCTTTCCTCTATACTGGATCATTTTCACACATTTGTATGTTGAAGCCCATCCCCCATTTAAAGAACTTTTCATATGTCTTGACTATTTTTCCTCTGTTGTTTTTTTTTCATATTGAATATGACATCTTTTTTTTTATGACATCTCAGCTCTGCTTGACAGAGCATCGAGTAGGACTATTACAGCTAAACAGAGTGGGTTAGTCTCAGACTTCTGCCATTCTATCAGAAATTTCAGCAATTCTCCCAAGTAAGTGTCTCTAAGGATGTTGTTTGGGTACATTTTAGAGTAGTGAAAAGTTTTATTTGAAAAGTTTCCCCAATTGTATAATTTTTTTGGTCTGCATTAGGAAGATTCCATGACCACTTCATTATTGTTGGCAGAAGTCCCTTTCTCCCAAAGCATTGAATAGAATACCTTAAAATATATTTTAAAACAGCCTAAATACACTATCTAAAACAGTTAAATAAAATGAAAAGGTGCTACTGTTCTACCTACAATATTAACAAAAATAGAAAATGTGCAAACGTTGAACACTGGAAAGAATTCAATGATGTGTTTGGATCCATGTGTCTAGCTGCACTGTATTATCAAGAACATTTACTTTCTGTTTGGTTAGTCATAATTATCCCATTAAGCAAGTAGTGAACTGTTCTCAAGGAAAGGCTTGCATTTTCAAACACATTAATTTGAAGCCATTATACCATCCAAAAACAACCTAACCGAGTATACAGTAAAGAAGGCTCTTGCTCAGGCCATCATATCTTCTCGATGAAAGCTATTTGTGGCCTTGGGTATATTTTTGGAGATTTCTATGTGTATGTATTCTTAAATTGGAATACTGTGACCTTTTTAAAAAGGTAGACATTAGAATATTTATTGCACAATGTTGTCCAGTTTCTTTTATTATTAACAAACTATCCTGGCCATCATATCCTATTGCTGTATAGAAATATTCCTCAACAAATTTTTTTTACAAAAATACAGTCATCTTTTGTACAGTAAAACACACTCATGTTCAAGACATTCATGTAATATAGCATATGATATTTGCATGTAACCCAGCATAGACTCCTGTACATTATAAATCCTTTCTAGAACTTCCCTTCTCTTCCATCCTTCTCTACCTGCCTCCATTCCTCCTCTTATCCTCTCTCTCTCCCCCATCCCATCTTTGTGGCAGAGTCTCTTGTAGCCTAGAGTGGCCTCAACTTGCTTGTTAGTGTGAGAGATCCATGCTCTGACGTTAGGAAAGAAGGCACGCTGAGGAGTCGGGGAGGTTTAAGAGATTTTTAAGGAACTTAGGTCTTACATAATCTATGACTATTAAGACATACTTTATTCACTAGGAGGCAGAGACCACCCAGGTGTATGCCAGCACATACAGGCTATACACAGGCAGATATAGGCACACATGTAGACTGGCACACAGCCCACATGGATGTAGATATACAGACCCACAAGCAGATACACATAGGCAGATTGGTAAAGATGGGGGCTAAGGACTCAGGCCTCCGACTTCCAGGCCATGTTTATACACTGTCACACAAAAGTCACACTGTGGGAGCAGGAGAGGTGGCTCAGCAGTTCTGCCCTTATAGAGGACCAGGGTGCAGTGCCCAGCACCCATATGGTAGATCAAAACTGTAAGTGGAGCTCTAGGGGATCTGACACCCTTTCCTGACCTCCACCGGTTCCCAGGACGCAAGTGGTGAATATACATAAATGTAGATAAAAAGTTCATACATATAAAATAAAATGAATATATCTAAACCAAAAACATGGTACTATGTCAGAAAATAGTTACACAACAGATTATATCACTGATTTGAGTTTCCCAGACATCCAGTGTGTTTTGTGTTGATTTATACCCACTGAATGTCCAGTGTCAGTCATAGTTTAGTGGACATGTCACATATCTGTATCAATGACATGCTAGCTAAACATAAACAGGCTTTTAAGCCCCTCCACTTTTATACATACAAAAAAACCCCACCTTTTGTTTTTTAACAATAGGTGGCATGAACCTCCTCTTCTGATGTGCCTCCTGTCTCCACAGCCCCAGAGCTAGGTTTACAGGTGTGCTCTATGTCTAGATTATATACAAGATCAATCATAATGTAGAAGCTATAGAAGTTGTTTAGGGAACTGTATTGATTAAGAAGTAATGAAAAGAAATGTAGAAATGATTGATATGGGCATGCCTTTTCTTCTAACCATCTTTAGCTTTTTCTTGGATCCACAGGACTCTACTAATTTTAAATATATAGAAAATTATACTATTTTTGAGTTTTTCTTTTGCCTATAACCTATATACAAAGTTTTGACCTTTTTTGTCTTTTAAAAATCTGTAATGGACATTTTATTGATTTTTTTCTTAAACTGTAAAGAAGACATTACTATTAAATATGTATAACATTTAACCAACTAATTTTATTTCTGTAAATGTCTTCTAGGAAATGATTTCAAATGTGAAAAATATTAACAAAATATTTATAGATGAATACATATTTAAGCAATAATTTCATCAAAATATCTAGATATGTTGATGAAGGCCAATATGACTGAATCATTTGAAAGATATTTTAGGGAACTGTCACATTGATAATAATGGCTAAAATTTTGTGTACCATTAACATGTGCTATATACTGTTCTAAAACCTTTAACTTTGTTATTAGTTTTCATTAGAAGAATAATTCAAGGAAGAAGGTATGTCTGTTTAATTTTGAAAACTAAAGTACTGAAAAATAAGGGAAAGTGCACGGTGGAATGTTCCCAGTGACACAAAACGTACTTCATCCATGTTCACACGCCCTACCAGGGGGATTTTGAAGATATTCAGGAAAGACACCTGGAGGTCAGGAAAAGGTGGAAAAGAAGGAATACAGTTGAAGCTGAGAAAGTCACACATGGGATAGGGGTGGCATTATCACAGATGGATAATTGGTGGGCAAAGTGTGGCGATGTTATTGACATAGCTCTCCCTTGGGCTTAGCGCAGTTCTCCGAGAGTGCCATTGCTGGCACTTCCTGTGGTCAACCCTCTTAGCATTTGGAAAAATGAGTAATCTAGGTAGTGCACAGACCATACACGGCCAACACTGCAGTCACTGTTCATCCTTTTAGATAAAATACAGGCATTGATAATTGTATATATGTATACATACCTATATATATGTATATATATATAGTCTAACCTATATGCACATGTGAGATATGTGTATGTACATACTTATATGGGTAACTGAACATGTAAGTGCACACACACACACATGTAAAAATGCAAAGAATGGATCCTTTCATGGTAGGAAACAATGTACTTTTTTTTTTTTCTAAATTAGATTGCCCCTTCTGTGAATGCTGTTGTTGGGGAATATTATAAGATGTGTTTCATTTGTTTATGCTGTGGAACATTTGTTTAATGATGTAAAGAAGTGTTGTATTCTTTTATGTTACATTTGTTTAACTCTGTGAAGTGGTGTTATTTTGCCTATCTAAAACACCTGATGGTCTAATAAAGAGCTGAACAACCAATAGTGAGACAGAATAAAGGATAGACAGGGCTGGCCAGCAGAGAGAATAAATAGAAGGAGAAATCTTGGAGGAAAGAAAAGAATGAACAAGAAAAAAGAGAGGACACCAGAGGCCAGCCGGCCAGCCACACAGCCAGTCACAGAGTAAAAGTAAGATATACAGAAGTAAGAAAAGGAGAAAGCCTAGAGGTAAAGGATAGATGGGAAAATTTAAGTTAAGAAAAGTTGACAAGAAACAAGCCAATCTAAGGCCAGATATCTATTAAGAATAAGTCTCAGCGCATGATTTGTTTGCGAGCTGGGTAGTGCCCCCCCCTCAAAAAGAGTAAAGAAGCAACATCATACTGTTCTCTTAGAACTTCCGTCTATCATGAGGATTGAACATAATTTCAAATAAGGTTTTGTCCTAATGTACATGTCGGGGCTTCTAACACAGAAGTAATGCTGCTGCAAAGAAGCCTCCAATTTAGAAGACTCTTCACTTTATATTTGAAGAAGAGGGATACATACAGTAATGCCAAGTACTTACAATGAATCTGCTATGAAAGTCTCACATAATAAAATATAACTTTATATTATTGTTGAAGTTCTGTAGTTAGAAGACCCTCTTTCCGTGAAAAACTTCAAAGTCATAACCCATCCACACAGTTAGCTAATATAAAGTACAAAAGCATATGCAATTTGCCTTCGTCTAACAAAGTGTAGAATTTAGCTTTCATTTCCTCCTCTTTGCGCACGCAGCGTTCAGTTTTCCTTTGGAAAAGTGGAGAGAAACGAGAGCAGAGAAGGAATAAGAAGAACCGGGGAGGTAGCCAGGGAGGTGGATAAACTCATGGAGATTAATGATGAGGATGGCTGCTTCTGGGTGTGTCAAGAGTACAACTTACTTGAGCCTCTGGGCAGCTTTCAATATTCCTGACCAACTCCAAGGTGCCAGCTTCAGATTGCCTCTGGCGATTGTAGAGATCATTTCCACAAATATAAACTGGTCTTTTACAATTTTCTCCTCTTTGCTCTGAGCTCTCTCTTGTGTGCTCTGCTCTGCAGAGACCCAGTATTAATTTGACGCCATCACTTTAGGAACACTCTCCCCGTATTCTTCTTGGTGCTTTAAAAGATAATGTTTTTTTCTAATGCAATTTATTTCCTCTGTATTGTTGCTGTGCTGTGCACATTTGATAGGGAATCCAAGAAAGGAGGCTAGGACTTATTGATTAGACCTATAATGACAATTCTTAAAAGGACATGTATGGTGAGTACATGAATGACTTAAATTCATATTCTTGGACAGAAAATTATTATACTTTCAAAAAGCCTGCTTCTAATTATTTTATGGAACTTTTACGTTTAGAGGTTTTTAATTTTTTTTTTTTATTTTAGGAGTCGTGAAGGCGAAAGTCCTAGCTTATGGCAGCTGAAAATTGTGCGGCAGACATTTGACCTGAGCTCTGTCAAGTAAGCACACCTCTGCTGGATAAGGACTCATCAATGGTAGACCGAGAGTTGGTGCCACAAAAGCCAAGGGGCCGAGAGCCTGAGCTCTGTTTGGTGGTCACAGGTGGTGTATGAATTCAGCAGGCTCCCAGGGTAGACTGGCTTCCAAGTAATGAGAAGTTGCTGCTGCCGTCCCTAGGGCTCTGTCTTCGGCATACGTAGTAGGGCTGTCCTTTCTTTCCTCCTCGCTTGCCATGGAGTCAGCTCGCTCCTGGCCCTGGCTAATGAATTCTGGGTAGAAGCAATGGTATCATTTACGGCTCAGAGTACACAGCAGCTACTGTGGCACCTGCCGTCCTCTCCCCCTGCCACAGTAGGTAGCAAAATTCTAGAGCGTGACTTCTTTTGAGCCAGGGACCCAAGACGGAGGAAATGCCGGGCTGGTAGTATCCCTGAGAAGCAGCTTGGGTGTGCATCTCTGCTTCTTCCAGGTGTTGGGGTGGCTGCCGCTGCAGCATGTGGTGAAGGGTCAGAGCAGAACTGACTGCTATCACCTAGCATCTGGACGTACTCAGGCTTGAAGCATGGTGTTGGTCTCATTCCAAAAGATAGTCTTCAACCTGAGGTTTCTACTTTTTCAGCATTTCTGTGAATTGTCTGGCATCTTTTTAGTGAACTCCTTCGTGGCTAAGACCAATGAAAGCCAGCACAAGTCTGTCCAATTCAATAACCCAAAATGCTCAGATTCCTCGTGCGTCCTGTTATGAGTTTCTCTCTGTAAGTGGAAGGTATTTTTAAAACCTAAGCCTCCTCTTGAATGTAATGGATTTTATAAATGTGCTAAATGTATGGAAGATGTGGAGGCTACTTCCCCCTCCTACATTTATGACTTTCAAGTTCTAAGGGTTTATCACAGTTCTAATGTAATAACATTTGATGAATAAACATATATTCAGCCCTATTTTCCTTAATTATGCTATTAACCTTGTAATGTCTCTCCTTAACCTATGCTGTGCAATTGAACCATCCTGATCTCTTTAAAGTGACCACTACAGAGAAAAATCCAGAATGGCTCTCTGAGAATCCTCTAGAGGACTTTTAGCCACTGAAAATCCAATTTGTCCATCCTTTGTCCTCTCCTGGCCTCACCTCATCCTGGCCTGGAATTGGCAGGCTGGAGTAGCACACAGCATAGCCTCCCTAAGTGGCTGAGCTGTCTGGCTCTTGGGGTGTGTGTAAAATTTAGACTGTATGATTTCCTATGTCCCATCTGAATATAAAGTTCTTTATTAGTAATTCAGAAGCCACTTGACAGTAAATGTGTGCTTTCCTATGTTGTCCCTCTTTCATGTCTGGCAGCACCTCTGTGGTCCTGAGTACCTGATGGACATTTGGCATTTGAACCAGGACTATGTTTTTTATGGTAAGATCTTTAGCAGCATCCTTGGCCTCTCCCCACTAGATGCCAGTGCTATCCTCTAAGTCATGATGGCCACACATGTCCTAAAACATTGCTGAAAAGCCCAAGGGCACAAGGATATTAGAGAAGCCCCATTTGCACGGCAACATACTTTCCTAAGGAACTGTTGTACTTCTAAACTTGAGAATTTTGCTCTGAAATGCATTTTTTTTTTGGGAGGATTATTTTTGGATAATAAAAAAATTGTGACTGTTAATTCCACATAAGAAAATAGCAGCAGTCTTTCATTTAACTCACACTAAGCCTTTTTCATTACAGGGATGTAGTCATGGGCTCCATATAAACATTTACAGTTTCAGGGCAGGAACATCACATCATCTGTCTCCGTTTGAAACATTGGCAGTACACTTGCTTTTAATAGATGCTTAACACTTTCAAAGTACTTGCAATCCCAAGTAATAGGGTGGGTTAAGTCTCTTTTTTAATTTTTCTTCTTTCAGAAAAGAATTGAAAACACTGTATTCAGCCCAAGAGGCTTAAAATGACTTTGTGTCCTTGCTGTGGACAGTGAAAGGAATTAGCTTTTATTATTTCGTGTATTTAGCTATCAAGCCACTGTTGGTGATAAAAATCTCTGTTGTTGGAATTTGTTTATTACCTTTCTCTGTTCTTACTCTCGTACCTTTGACCTGGAAGCCACTGGTAATCAGTGAAATCTCTACCCAGGGCTCAGACTGACAGCCGACAGATTGGTGTAGGTTGTTGGGTGTGTGTTGGTGTTATCTGAATACATCTTGTCATCTAATTTCTTTTTAAATTTTGCTCATTTCTTTTTTTTTTCTTTTTCTTTGTTTTTTTTTTTTTGGTGTGGGAGATAGACGTCTACCCTGATAATCTTTACTGATAACCCTGTGCCTGGAAATTGACTTGTTACACATGATAAAGTGAAAAAGGGGCTGAGTCAGATTAAGAGGAAATGAAATAGAGTCCATAGAGAAGAAAATGAGCCTGGAGTCAATAGGTGAGAGAGAGAGGCTGCTGCACCGCGATTCAGGATTATTTGATCAATGCCGGGGAAAATGCAGGGGGAAGTCTCAGGCAGCCTGGTTGTTTAGTACTCTGTCTACAAACCAGTCAGACGGCTGCTGTCTGTGAAATGATTAGCCATTTCAGTGTTGAGTGGATAATGCTAGAGTATGGGAAGCAGGAGATGTGGATGATGAACCCAAACAGCTCAGGTCACGAGACAGTTGTGTACATGGATGCTGTCTGACCTGCCATCTGCTCATCCCAAGAGAAGTCGGAGATGGGGATTTTAAGATCTTTGATTTCTGCATTACCCTTGCGAACACTTTACATTATTTTTTTTAGAACAATGCAGTATTTTTAGACGGAAGGGAACACACAGACCAAATATATAAGTAGGTTTTCCCGAAGAGTGTGAAATGGGAAGGCTGAAGAAGGAGGTAAGAAGACAAAGCTTGTGAGAAGGAGAGCTCGGAGGTAACAGAACTTGAGCCGACCAGCATCTGGCCCTAGGTATCCTAAGGATTAGTGCACGATTCCCATTTAAAAGTGCTATTTGCTCTTACTCAAGTCAGGCTCAGAAATATGCTGCAGCTAAATTTATTATTTTGCTCTGTCAAACTTAAAAAGAGCTGCTGTGTTTTGGTTTCTTCTGAGTTTTGAAATGTTTTCATCATACGTCTGAGGATAGGCTTTACACAGCAGGTGTTAAGGCTCCAGCGAGGTCTGTTGGACAAATGATTCATAAATATGTGCTCCCATGCTGTACAATGGTTGAATAGAACCACACAGATGGAGCCGCCCTATTCTATTGAGGAAGTGGTATGTGTTTTTGTAAAAACTGTGATACACATGGTTTTTAGCCAAGGAGCCAGACTCTGAGAAAGTTTTTGGAATAATTTACTTATGTTGTACTGATTTGTAGAGTGGAAGTGGGATGTAAATATAGCCTTACTGCATATTACAGAAGGGCCTGGGAGGGTCTTAATACAGGAAAATTGAGACATATCTGGGGAACTGTGACAAGAATATAGATAAACTGGTTTTGCTGATAAATAAGTTGTTTTTTGTAGTTTTACAATAACATTAAGAATTAAGCTTGATTAAGCAGCAGTGAGGGCTACAGTTTAAACCTAAGAGAAGGTGAGTAGAGACTGACTTTGGATTCTGACACATTGCATACGGGACACAAATGTGACACTGTGGTAGAGAAGCATCATTATGTCCTGTGTGTTTGGAGATGAGCCTACCTTTGTCCAGCATTTTTTTAAGCTAAAAATTAGTAACCGAAATAAAGCTTCAGTACCCATGCACTGTATCCCAGGATGCATTTGTTTCATATTTATTAGAATACCTGGAAAGTATATGACGCTGCTCCACAGCTCACTTGGACCCCCCCCCCCACACACACACACACATCGCTTCGTCCACACACTTTGCCTGGCATTTGATGCTCATGTAAGTATTCATAGTGATGGACATTAGTGAAGGGATGCAGTATGTTAATTGGTAAAGGGCTTTGACTTTTAGAAGGGACATTTCAGACCTTATTCACAACACATGGGGTCATACTGAATCTTGCGCTAGAATCTTATTTACACTTTGTTGTCAAAAGACAGACATCAGCAGAGCAATTCACGGAAGGTTCAAAGAGGCATGAGGAGAGGCAGGTGTGGAGAGAAGGCAAGCAAAGTGTGTTTATTCTCATTCTTCTTAATGAAAAGGCCGTGAAATCATCTGCTATAGAGGAGCCAAGAATGAAAGACATTGGCATGGCATTTTCCTGCCTGAGTAACATATTGTTTGATCGCTTTTTTTTTCTTTCTGGTTAATTGTACTACTTCTTAGTTAATTGTGTTCTGTTAGCTTGAAAGGAAAGGCCAATGGAGGGAGAAAGCATGGTTCCCACTGAGCACAGGTGAAGGCAAGCCTTTGATTAGGGACTATGGATGTAGCCTAAGTGTTTGTCACTATTTTTGACTTTCTTACTGGATTCATAATTTACATGAAAATGGCTAATAGGTGTACAGCTGCTGACTTCCCCAGCTAGCCACTTGGTGTTTTGGAAGCTTGATTTCAGGAAATTCTGGAAATGCCTCTTGTATTCTCCTTGCTTCTGACTTTCAAGTTCCCCTGCCACTATAATTACTTACTAAGAACAATGCTGCTCGTTGTGATTTAAATGGTTCAAAGTAGTGGAATCTCATTTTGATTGGCATTGGTAGGATTTAACGTATTTGTGGTCATTATTTCTTTTCAGTTGGCTTTTATGTGAAGGTGATAGAATCCCTTAAGATGTTTTATACATGAAACAAATATTTACATGCAGGTATGTGCCTGGGATGAAGGAAAGGAGAGAGAACAATAGAGAAGAAATGAAGGAGAGAGGGAAAGAAGGGAGGGGGAGGGGGGAAGAGAAGGTGGGAGAGAGGGAGGAAGGGATAGAATTAGGGGGGAGAAAAGAGAGCAGGAGGGAAGAAGGGAGAGAGGAACAGGAAGAATTCTGACTTTTTTTTGAGGGGGGAGAGGGGACAGAACATTCATCCATTACTTCTTGTTTAGTAACTTTAACGCTGTTTTTTAGTTTTTCGAGACAGGGTTGCTCTGTGTAGTTTTGATGTCTTTCCTGGATCTTGCTCTGTAGACCAGGCTGGCCTTGAACTCACAGAGATCTGCCTGGCTCTGCCTCCTGAGTGCTGGGATTAAAGGCGTGTGCCACCATCGCCCCACTTTAACCCTATTTTTTTTTTTTTAGAATTGTCTGATTTTAAAAACTGATAGACAGTATAGAAATTAGACTGAATAGAAAATAGATACCTCTTTACTATATTTCTTTTGAATATGAGAATAAGTATATATATATATATATGTGTGTATATATATATATATATATATATATATATATATATATATATTCAATTCAATCTCTTCCTGCCAAAAGGGGATTAGTTGTCACCTTCACTTGTCAAAAATGCTTCCTTTGGTTTAAGTGACATACAGTGTTGAATTTGAACCAGTGTTTATAGTTTTTGAAGTTCCAAAAGATTTGATTTGAATACATTTTTAATCTATAAAACAATGCATTATGCAGATATATTCCCTTCCATGATTACTGTTCATGTTAAATGCATATAACTAAGATTTTAAAAGGGAATATAATACAAATGACTTTAATATATCCATTATTCCATTGCTTTTATATAGGATGGGATTTGCAGTAAAAGACAGTCAAGTATGAAAAACAGAGACATTGTGTGAGCCACAGGAAGAATAGCATTCACCCTAATGAAATGAGGAAATGTTAGGGTCATAAGACCTCCTATAAGTTAATTGTTGAACTATAATTTGTAATGCTTATTAAGTGGATATGTGAAATAGAGTGAGACAAATGAAGTGCAGACTGGTCAGGCCTGGATGTTTTGACTTACCTGCTAAGGAATATTTGTTACTCAAAATTAAAAAAAAAATGAGTGGAAGAGTTTTTAGAGTTAATGTGAATCATTCATTTTGCTGTCGTTATCATACAGGTTTACTTAGGGTGAAGCTCTATTTGAGACCAGTAGGAGGTTACAATGATAAGAAGAGTCAAGTGTGAGCACTGGTCCCTGCTGAGTTTCAGAGTTCCGGCCAATGAGGAAGATCTCTCCATCTCTACTTCAGTAACCATCTGTTTCTGTGATGGTATCTATGCTTATGTTTGTCTTTATCACAACATCTATGCTTTAATCCACAACTCTATTTCCATATGTACTTTTTATCTGTGCCCATATCCATATTTATATTCACTTCAATATCAATTTCTATATTTATAGAGACATGTGCATATACATATGCATTGTGATGCCCACAAAAACATTATACTATACTCACAGCTCCAGGCTGTTTATTTTAGTTTAATTATCTTCTCTGGGGAGATTTTCATGCCTCAATTTAAACCCCACCTCATTATTTCTCAATGGCTCCATGTTGTATTATTTTGAGTGAACAATTTTCCAGTAATACTGTAGTTGTTTAAATTATGTATCATCACTAACAGAAATACCCAAAAATATCCTTGTCTATGTATCAGTGTTACTTACATGAATGGAAATACACAGGACAGATACCAACAGATTACTTTATCTTTTTTTAAAAACACTTTCCTCTGTTTTATTTTATCTATTTGTTTTAAAGCATGTGGCATACATGCACTGGGTTTCATTGGATGTTGAATATGTACTTGGTTTCTGTTGATAAAACCACACACTCCTCTTCCCTGTGCCCCACTTACAGCCTTCTTCCCCAAGCAGCCCCATCTGAAATTCTGGTTTGAAGCTACATACATGTTATACTTTACAGAGATTGTCAACATGCTTCACCAAGGGAGCAACCCTCGTAGCATCCCTCTCCATATGCCTGTAGAGAAGGCTGACAATTTTAAGTAAAATTGAATACTGTTGATAAAAATAATGAAATTAAAGATGACAAAGTGTGTGATAAAATGTTAGAAACAAGACCAATATTGGTTACAAATAAACAAAATCAAATATATTTATTTACTAAAATGGTATTATTAAA
Organism: Peromyscus leucopus; assembly: GCF_004664715.2. Lineage (NCBI taxonomy): Eukaryota > Metazoa > Chordata > Mammalia > Rodentia > Cricetidae > Peromyscus > Peromyscus leucopus. Next base: position 17,943,870 of record NC_051074.1, on the reverse strand, counting down.
AAGGTAACATTATAAGTTATAAAAATTGGCCAAAGGGTGAAATTCTATGTTAAAAGAAATCTGAACATAAAAAGACAGGTGGAATACTAATGCTGATTTTTACTAGAAACAAAACAAACACAAATTAAACAATGTGCCACATATACATTACAGAAAACAAAATAAGGAAACAGACTGAGAACTCACTAAGTGTGGTTTGTGAAACTGAATTAAAATTAACACTTCATGGATTGTTGGTGACAACTTTAGGGACTGATGCACTAATAATACCCCACAAAATCTTTATTTTGAGTTGCATGTAAGTTATATTTTCTCACTAAGAAACCAATATATGACAAAATAAAGTAATAATTAAAGCTATTAATAACAGTGCTTATGGAAGTCAAACACCTTTATTCTACTTAGTTATGAAGTAAGGTATATGTGCATCTATAAGTGCAGATTTTAGCAGCCCTTAATAGTAATGATAAGGATGTTTATTGCACTTTAAGAGAAAAGTCCAAGTATTTGAGTGTAACTTAGACATCATATATTTTAGAAGAAATGTCAACTGATGAAAAAGGTAAATACAATGAAGTATTATTGGCACTGGTTATGTGTGGTTGGTGGATTTCATGGTAATTATTTTGTAAATATATACTTTGGCATGTTTGCTATCTTCTCCTGTGGCAGAATGTGTTGAAAACTGTAATTCTGTGAACTGGAGATATCTATGTCTTGTACAAATAACATAGTGAGGCATTTCTTTCAGTTCTGTGTGGGAGTGGCCATCTACACTGCCTCTTAGAGGACACTGAGCTGCCTGGTCTTCAAAGCACTCCCCTCTGGGAAACAGCTGCACTGTGTGTATACTGTGCCAATTCCAGTTTGTAGAGGCACCACAGACAGCCTCCTCTACTGGACCTTGTATGTATAAAGTATCCGTTTTCAACTTGGAAACCATGCTCAGTACTTGACCCTTGCAGAGACTCTGTCACGAAGGCTGGTAAACTGTCACGCCCTGTGTCCCACTGCAGGGGACAGGAAAAGAGGATATGGGTGGTGTTAAATATGTTGCCCACTACAGGGTAGTTGAAAAGAAAACTGACATTCACAATTCCTACTGATTGATCATCTGGTCTTTTGTATTTTTCTGACTATTGGGATCAACTGAATCTTAGGAGCCCTGCGTTAGTGAAATTAATACTTAGAAATGTGAATGACAGTATGACTAACAATATTGTTCCCTGTGAAGGCAACTTGAGGTAGGAGCAGATCTACATTGTAACATTAATGACTTTTCAATACACATTTTCTTCACGTAGGCCCCCAAAGATTACAATTTTAAGCAAACAATTTTAGACCAGAATCATGAGTTGGAACAAAGCTTAATCAATAAACTAAATGTTCATGTACATTCCTATGTAGGTACAGAGGACAGAAACACATATTTGTACACACACACACACACACACACACACACACACACACACACACAAATACACGCACGCACGCACACATACACACTCTTAATCACACTCTTAATGTATGCTATATGCTTTTTGAATATATATTTAAAGGTGCTTGTTAAATAATAGAATATGGTGACTTGTTTCCTGTCCAAATATCAAATCTCTAGAGAGTTACCTAGTCAAAACATCCAGGAAAACAGTATTTGGTAATACAGAAAATACAAAGTTTATCTTTAATCTTTTCTTAAAATTTATTTTTACTTTGTTTGTGGATGTTTCACCTACATGTAGGTCTGCATATCATGTATGTGCAGTGCCCACAGAGCCCAGAAAAAGGGTGTTGGGTCCTTTGAAATTACAGTTAAAAATGGTTGTTAGCTACCATGTGGATACTGGGAATGGAATGCAACTCTTCTGGAAGAGCAGCCAGTGTTCTTAATCATTGCACCATCTTTCCAACTCCCACTCTTTAATCTTTAATTCAGTTTGGCATATTAGTTTATTTCTTTTTGAATGCAGGAACATCTTTCTTGGTATTCTAACCTCTGTATGTCTTGTTATGAAGAATAAAATAATGTCCTACCCAGGTAATAAGAGTTGTATATCATTTGACACTGATTCTTCCCTGTAACCGCAGAATCTTACACAATGGGTTTGCCATCATCTGGAATACTGAGCAGCTTATAAATACGTTTCCCCAGAGACCTCATCAGTTTATTCATTTTTTAAGAGATACCTAGCACCACCAATACATTGTAGGCAACTTCCAGCATTGTAGCTTTTCCATCTGGCCTGAGTTTTGTTGACTCAATTTGCACATCTCCACATGAGGAACACTCCAGGAACTAAAAACTGTTCTCTCCTTCATTATGCATGTGGCGTGCAATGCAATTCACCACCTAACAGATGTCATAGCTAAGCACTCAGGATCGTGTCATGATTCATTCATTTTAAGAGAATCTGCTTCAGAAATGCAAGGCTTTTTATAAATTGGTGGAGGTTGGCTTCTAAGTAATTCTGTAAAATGCTGTCTGTTTATAATTTTAATTTTTCTTCAAACACATTACAGACTTCAGATTGTTTTTTTCAGGTTAGCTATTTCTTTTTATTCCTGGTTTGAATATGTCTGCCATTGAAAAAAGTAATTTAAAAATCAATACTTATAAATGAGAATGGATATTGAGGTAACTCTTGATGTTTTAAACTTTAGTTTTTGATGTCTAGGAAAATCTGGTGAACACTGCATGGCCGCCTTCCTAATGCAGGCAAGAAATTCCTGCTGCCTGGTGTTTTACATAATATTGTCATTAAACATGGTCTATCTTTAGCAGAAAGAGCAGACGATAATAAGTCAAATAGGGATGAAGAATTATTTGAATCTGAGGAGGAATATTTGCAAATGAGTAACTGAAATTATTATTAAAGGTAGAACTACGACATTCAGATTAACACAGCAAAAGTTTGAAGGAAATGTTTAATCCTTGGGAGTAATTATCAAAGGCATTTTCGTACAAAAGCATGTTCCATACTTTCCTATTTTTGGAGACTTATTTTTTTCTATTCTAGAATAAAAAACCCATGGATTCTTTTCTGCAGCTGTTTCTGGCTTGATTAATCTGAAGACTGTAACCATAAAAGGAAAAGTAGCTTAATTAAAAAATGTTAGAGCAGAATAGAATACATTTACAATAATTTCCCTTCTCTCTTTGGCTAAAGCAAGACAGAACATCACCCTTCTGTTAAAGGAAGCAATCGATATCTGTGCTTTTGCAATTACCCTTGAGGTCCAAAGCTCTATGGGTGGATGCACAAACAGAACCCATGGGTTAAAACCATATCCCTGGGTATTTGACAAAGAAGAGAACTTCTTAAGACCCATACTTTTATTTCTCTTCCCCAATCAAACATTATTGCAACTTCTAATCTTAACCACATAACATTTTCACCAAATGTTTTTATTACTTATTTCTGTTTTTAATATTTTTTTGTCTCAAAGGGATCCACAATGGATTCCTAATTATCTTGAGGTCAATATGTCCTATCAGACTGATGCTTGGATTGTTTATGGAATGAGTTTATTCCTTTAGTATCTGTGAAATTTTTTGTGAAGCATGAGCTAAGGCAAGGCGGGGTCTTTTCTTGGTCAGGTCTTCTGCGCTTTGCTCTCCTGTGACTTTGGAAATTGATTTCTACTGTGCATTTCTAGGAACCCTATGGGAGATAGTTTTCTTATGATTGTGCTAACAATTGCTTTCAGTAAGTACCTGTAATGATAGACTGTAATAGGACAGAATACATAGTCTCAGCTAGAATAGGTAGATATTGAAAATTTGATCCTATGTTGGTAAAAGTTCCCTTTTGGTACATTTAGGAATGCATTGAATTTTTTCAATAGTCATAACAGGCAGAGCAACTATATTAGGCAGAGTGTTTGGTAGCATTAATCATAAAGATCTATAATTTACCATGATTTTGTGACCTTCCCTAGCAATTATCTCAATTGATTTAGCGTATAACCAGCCTGGTTCTGTTGTGGTTACTCTCCATAATGTCTGAGATGGATTGTGATCCAAATATAATTTATATCAGCAGGAATTTCCCACAAAAATGAATTATTATCTTTAGTTCTGCCCTATCTTTGGTGAAACTTCAAAGAATCTTTTTTACTACTCCATGTGAAAATAATGAAACATTTAATAATGTCTAATAATACTGCACACAGAATAAAAGCCAGTACCACCCACCGTTAAGATCCCCAGAGTACAAATTAAAGGCAAAAACCAAAACACACCACAAAAATTAAAGGAGAGAATAAGACCAAAATGGACTAAACAATAGAAGAATATTTCATTCATTTGGGACAATTTATATTATAGGAAAATAAATCCATTCATACTTATTATATAAAATAAAAAATAATACTTTGGTTTTCCAATGCATCATGAATTGATAGGAGAGGCCATTTGATTTCTATGCTTTTTAATTCATTTCTTTTGGGGGGCTAAATTCAAACCTATAAACTGAATATGCTTTAAAGGGAATTCCTTTTTTGGTTTTAGAAACATATGAGGGAAATCTCAATATTTTTTGTGTTGTGGGAACAGTTTATTGATTTTCTCTTTCTTCTATAAAGAAAAATATGCCTGTTATCCCGTGAGCAACTTTGCAAGGAGTTTCCAGATGTAGACACAACTGTCCAAGAAGACAGCAATTGCTTGGAATTTCCTTTGAATTAACTCAGAAAGTCAGAGTTATCTTACCCACTAACCTAGGCTGTTTCAAGGAACACGCTTCTCAAAAACTTGGAATATAGAAGAGCTTTAGCTGTTTGCTGATAGAAAGTCAGCACGACAGCCCACGTTATACCCAGAAAACGTGGGTATACCCTAGGGAGAAGCAATGTGTGACATTTGTTTGCTCTGTGCATCCTTTTTATTAGGTCCTTGTCTCTGGGCTCATGCTATCATAGAGTACAAGTGAGGGATGAAAAAAAAGGGTGAAGTGCAGCAGGAGAGACATGTGTTTAAAACCCACAATTAGTTTTAACATATCTATTGGTGTATACAATGACTCTTACTCTATAGAAAAGCCCCATTAGGTAGTGGGTCCATTCTCTTCCACTTGCTTCTATACTTGAACAAGTTTTAGAAACCCTCTGTGTCTCTGCTTCTTCACGTCGAATATGTGAATCATAACAGTACACATTCCAAAAAGTTGCTGAGGGAATCACAGAGTTAGGCTGTCTGGTATATACCAGAGGCCATATGACCATTTATTGCTATATATTTTTGTTCTGTTTCTTCTTTACCACTTTTTCTCCCCATATCTGCATATGCATAGCACGCACACTTTCACATGCTTACAGACTTGTTAATAAAGATATTATAATAGATGATAGGTGGTATGATAGTTTGAAAGACTGGAGAGTTTATGATTGCCTCTCAAGAACCTGTCTCTACCCATTTTATTCCCACCCCTTTTATTTTATTGTACCCTAGGTGCTGACTAATACAAATGACAAAATCAGCTCCCTTGCTCAGGTTTGTCACAGGGAAGTCACCATGTGGATAGAGTTGGAAGAATGGAAGAGGATGAGTTCACAACAATTATCACTCCACTTCCTCCTTATTTTTGGATGTTGCTGGCCAGCAAGTTCTGTGGAAGCCATTCATCTTTTTTTGGCACCCTCAACACTAGCTCCACTCACCATTTCTCCTTTCAGTCTAGCAGTCGACAAGGCCCATTCCTGCTGGCCCCTGTGTGTCTAATCATGCCTTCTTATGCATACTTAAAGGTATTTGTAAATAAGCTTCCCCAGACACCCTGTTAGAAAGTATAATTCCTTTCTACTTTGGTTATGAGTAAAACGTAGTGTATTTAATATCGTATCCTTTCTAATATCCCATGAAAGTTATAGAAGCCCTTGTGAAATAATAATGAATCCATATAAATCCCAGGTGGACAGCAGAGAAAATTATAGTCAATACATTCCACACTGCTATGAAAGTCAGAGGAACTGTGGAACATGTAGAAATGACCTGCAAGCAATTAATTTTTCCTACTTTCAAACAAATGTGAACAATAATCTATACACAGTGATCCCTTGTCAACTTCATACACAAACACATAAGCCATAACCTTTCCTTTCTTGTTCATCCCCAAGATCTCACATGAATATCAACATTACAATATAAACATTGCAAATTTTAAAAGTCCCACAATCTAAAAATTCAAACACTTAAAAATGGTCCCTTAAAATATCCAGTCCTTTTTAAAATCCAAAGTCTTTGTAAAATTCCAAAATCTAAGAGTCAAAGTCTCTCAACTGTGGACTCCTGTCAAAGTAAGTTATAACACTTTTGATCAGGGGAAATAACCAGGGCACAGTCAGAATCAGAACAAAGCAAAACTAGACTCCACGAAGGTACATAACTCATTGTCTAGGATCCACTTATGATCTTCTGGGCTCCTCAAAAGGGCTTGGGTCACTTCTCTGACTTCTCCCTCTGCAGCACACACAACTTGTGTTCTAGGTTACATCTGGCTCCACTCCACTGCAGCTGCTGTTCTTGGTGGTCATCCCATGGTACTATCATCTTCAAAATGTTGGGATCTCTTCCTGCAACTGGGGCTGCAGTTTTACCAGTAGCTTCTCCTGGACTTTCTTCAGAGTACCAAAGCCCCAGCTACTCTCCCTGACCCCTTTATTCCTTCAAAACAAGCATCATGTGGGTGATTCTTGTCCCGCCAAATTTGACTGCCAGCGTGAGGTACCATCCTGGCTACTTCCTGAACACAGCTATTATGTACTGACCTTTAATACTTGGTTCCCAGTTGGTGGACCTGTTTGATAAGGATTAGAGGGCATGGCCTTGTTAAAAAGGTGTGTCATTGGGGTGGGCTTCAAGGTTTCAAAAGTCCACACCATTCCTTGTAGCTCTTCCTGACTTGTATTTGTGGATCTGATGTGAGCTCTCAGCTAAGGTTCTGGTGTCATGCCTGCGTGCATGCTGTTTTACTATCTACCACATGATGGTCATGGTCTCACTCCAAATAAACTTTTCCTTCTGCGAGTTGCCTTGGTCATGGTGTCTTATCAGAACAATAGAACATGAATGTAGCTGTATGAAGAAGGTGTTTGCTTCAAGAGATACCGAGAATGACTTTTGCAGTCTAAGAAAGAGGATTTTCCCTCCAGGGTACCAGTAGATTAAAGAGACATCTGTCTGAGATGGATCTGATTACCTTGTGTCTTCAAGAGAATTTGTAGAATAGACAGCCTTTGGAAACACTGCTTTCTCATTCCTGGTTACCAGGAAATTAATTTGTACAGTACCACAGAGTGGAAATATTAGAAGAAAAGTTGAAAATTACATCATTCAGACAAATATAAAGCGATCTGGCTCTTTGGTTTACTTGAAGCTAGATTTTTGGCATAATCTGTATTTACATGTCTACATGAAAACAAAATTCTGAAGAAAAAAACCCAAGACTTTCCAAATCAGTTGAAAATTCATAGTACTTCCGGAAGTCGAGAATGATTTTTTTTTTTGTTTAGTATAAATGTAGAACACTTTAAGTAAGAAAAATCAAAGTATGTATATGTGTATGTTCATGTGTATGTGTGTGTGTGTGTGTGTGTGTGTGTGTATGTGTATACATACCAGTTCTACTCATGGCAGGGCTACATTCCCAAGGAGCAATGGGGTACTGGCCTTATGTTTACTGTCCTTTAAGTTATAAGCCTATTTTTAAATTATGTTTTTCTTTGGAACTGGTATATAATAGAAAATACAAAATTTATGGTTTATAGTTGTTTACATTTTAAGGTGATGATACAAACAAAAATAAAAATTCCTTTTGTGTATTTTATATAGTGAATGTAAAGAACAATTAGCATGAGTGAAAATGAGTTTCTTTCTTTTAGTAACAACTGCAGTTTAAAACCATTGCTGTCATAATAACAAAACACCCTGGGACATGTGGTCATTTTAAAATAGCTTAGATGCTTCTGAATATTTAAACTAAACGTGGTTTAAATATGGTTTGAAGTGGCATAATTTATTATGAAATTATTTCTAAACCAACTTAATATTATTGTATTTTAACAAACCAAACCAAAGCAACAGCAAAAACAAACACTGGGCGTAAAATGGGGGTTAGTGGTGGAGAGAAGACTCCAAAGTGGTTAAGAGAAGTAAATAAACTAGACGCAGTGTTTTGTTGTCTGAGTTCTGTAGCTAATACCAGTTACACACGTGGTTTTGGAAAATGTAGGTTACATACATACATGAGAACTATTTATAAACCAGCATATTTTAGGGGTGCATGTGCAAAAGCTGTTTATAAATTAGCTGTTTAGGGAAGAGGGTTGCCTCTCTGAGTAGCAGAAGATTTAGTCCTGTCTGAATCCCTATAAAGTGTCCCCTCTGGACGTCAACAATATCTCTTAGTTTTCTACAGACATGAAGATCGGCGTATTTATTTATCCTTGGTGGAGATAATTCTAGACTCTAAAGTGGGTTTGGTGTCAGGTTTCCTGAGCTGTCTTAAGAGAGATTGACTCAACAGGAGACTTTGAAAATTGTTTCTCCAGCAAAGGAATTGGATAGGGTTTGGGTTTTATTAGGTCCCAAGTATCCACTCATGCTTTTAGGCTCAGAAGAGAATATTGGGATTTTGTTAAATCCTAAGTCAGGAAGTGAACTCATTTACTGAGCTAAGTGGACAAAACGACTTCAAAACAATGTGAGCATACATTTTTTAAAACACAGTCTTTACTGAGACCATATCCATTTTGTGAAACAAAAGAATTTATATTGTGGTAAAATATCCACAGCAAAATTTTACCATTTAAACCATTTTTAAGCATACTATTCAGGGACACCTAGTATATCATGTGACCACGCAGCTTGCCTCTCTCAGATCTTTTCAAGCTCCAAAATAGAAACAATAGCCATTAAACATTTCTCCTTTTATCTCTTTCTCCCAGACCATGGCAACTAGCCTGCTGCAGTCTATCCCCATGAGGCTGGTTCCTCGTGGACCTCACGGAAATAGATTTATACACAATTTGTTTGTTGGTGCTCATCTTGTTTCCCTTAAAATGATGTCATCAAATTTCATTCCTGGTGTAGTATGTGTTAGGAATCCACAGTAGTTTTTTAAAGGCTGAATAACAGTATTTATATGTATACACCCTATTTCATTTATTCATTATTGGTATTATAGGGTTTCTATTGAGGCAATGAAACACCATGACCAAAAGCAAGTTAGGGAGAAAAGGGTTAATTTGGCTTATACTTCCACATCATATTCATCACTGAAAGAAGTCAGGACAGGAACTCAAGCAGGGCAGGAACCTGGAGGCAGGAGCTGATACAGAGGCCGTGGAGGAATGCTGCATACAGGCTTACTTTTCATTGCTTGCTGAGCCTGCTTTCTTATAGAAACTAGGACCACCAGCCCAGGGATAACACCACCCACAATGGGCTAGGCCCTCCCCTATCAATTAAGAAAGTGCAATACAGCTTGGTTTTATGGAAGCATTTCCTCAATGGAAGTTCCCTCCTTTCAGATGACTCTAGCTCGTGTCAAGTTGACATAAGACTCTCCAGCACAGTTGGTCTGTTTTCATTTTGGAAATGTTGCTGCTATATGGGTATCAGTCAGTATAAAATGTCTGTCTAAGCTTCTGCTTCCACTTCATTGTGTATATATATCCAGAAATAGAATTACTAGTAATTTTGTTTTAATGCTACAGAAATTGCTATTCAATGAATTGCTGTTTTACATCATCACCAGAGATATCCACAGGCTCAACTCCACATTTTCCTAGTTCTTTTTATTCACTGTCTCCTTCCTTTTCTTACTTCTTATGACTGACATGACATCTCACCATGATTTTGATCTGTATATTCCTAATGGCCATACGGAGAATCTGAAAAAAAATAATTTTAGAGTTTGTTTTAGTTTCAAGTGATGCTAGAACCAAAGATGAAAATTCTGTTTAAACATCCTATGGGCAAGCTACTTTTGCTTTATGTTTAAAGGGAAGACTTAAAATCACTGTATTTTAAGTAAATAATTAACTCATCTTTTTATAGATAAAAGAGCATCCTACTACTCTTTTAAATAAAACAATGAAAAATTATTTTCTATTCCTTATAAATGGCTAGCTTCCTGCCTAATCATCAAATCATGTAAGCAGCAGATTTTGATCAGAAAAAAAATTATGCAAAGTTGTGAAGAAAATATGAATATCAAAAGCAATCAAGCTATCAAGTAAGCACATTTTGGTGTTGCTTTGAGCATCTAGATATGCCAGAGAAATTCAGTCTAAATTTTTAAGTATAAATTATATTTTTTTAAGGAAAAAGAGATAATGACAATTTAAAGAAGCTGTGGAGTGAGCTAGAGTTCTCATTCCAGGAGTCTTTATTAATCTTGTAGATAAGTAACAGGGGTGGGGGCAGGCTAGAGAGAACATGAAGAACAATGTTTAAAGCAAAACTGCAGTCTGTTTGGAAACAGATGGTCTGTAAAAGTCAGGTCCTGTGAAGGAGCATTTGGAGGAATTTTGCTGGTTGGATGCAAGAGGGTTATTCTTCTCCTCTGAATATTTCCATTTGATCAGAGAAAGCTTTGTGCTGATATCCCTGAAGCTCATGATCCTGATGCGGCCAGCCGAAGAGTCTCAGTGCTTTTCTCTGAAAAGTAGTTTCATACTTCCTTTTCCAAGACAGTAAATTACCCAAACAAAAGTAACATGTGTAGTTTGCTGGAGGCCATATAAAGAAAGAGAGAAATGTGTTTGCGCAGCAACAAAAGAACTGTGGCTCTATTGGCAACACCATCAAAGCTAATCCATTTGCTTGCCAAGCCAGTGTGAATCCATTGCAAGATGTGTCAAATCTGTTGGAGAAATGATTTTCCTGGAGCACCCACTTGCAGACTGTAGCTCTTTCTCCAAGCGTGCTTTTAAGACAGAGCAGGGCCGCTTCATCTTTCAGGTTCCTCTCTTTCAGAAATCACATGTGTAACTAACAACTTCCATTCTTGCTGGCCAGTGTTTTCTTTTCCTATCAAATTACTGAAAAAGTTTCGCTCTGGAACCCCTTCCTTAGTTATCTTATTAACAGCCCCTTTGAAACTTAATGAGATGGTAACTTCAGGGATGCTTCTCGGTTACTGTGAACCGTGTTAATCTACCTACTAGAAATATTCAAAGGCTGATGAACAAGCACTTTGGAGAATTAATAGGATATATTCCAAATTAGAGAAATTCTGCCTCTGTCTTATGATAATACATGCTAAGTCCATGTAGACTAGACACTGCAAATCCACAACCATCTTATTTAGTTTCCATTCAAAGATTTTGCTATATTTCTTAAACTCTCATTTAAAGACAATGAGGAGCTTAAGCTAAAGCTCCTTTGCTTATGGAGATAAACTTTTATACTGCAGACCACTGAACACCTTGTTATCTGGTTTAGCCTGCAGCCAGCTGCAGTGGCATAAACAAATGAGAAATGAGAGCACAAATCCAGGAGAAGATTTTGACTTTGAAGCCAAATGTAAAGTTTAGATACTTCGTAGTTTTCTGTGTTGCGATTTGATGGGACCTTTCAGGATCTTCTACTACCAGTTTGCTCTTAAATTTATTCATTTCCTTAAGAGATATAGAAATGATCTGAGTTCCAGAGTATTCACATGACTCTCAGTCACTTAGCTCAGGGAATTGACAACAGGTTTAAGCTTATACAATGCATTTAAAATATTTCTTACATAAACATTTTGAAGATAGGCTCAAATAATTTGTATGGTTTTTGATATCCTCATATTTCTGTTAGGTACTAAAATGTCATGTTTCCCAACACATAGCAGTTTCATGTTATATGTTACATTTGACTATAAGACCCAAAATAAAATATATTTCTTTTTACCATGTTGGGTACTATTGCATTCCATTTCTGAAGGATAGTATCTAAGCAAAAGGGATAACAAATGCTCATTTAGATATTTTTTTTCTTTATGAAGACTTTGGCCTTCAAAGCCAGGAAGAAAAGCAAGAAACCACCAAAGCATAGAGTAAAAGTTAGGTATTAAATTTATTTCACTCATAAAAATAAAACACGGATTTTTGTTATGCACTTAAATATATACAGTTTGGAATTATATTTATATCTCAAATGAACTTATTAAAGTATGTGTATCTTATAAATACACTGTATAAAGAAGTCTGGAGACCTTTTCCTTAAGCAGTACTGAAATTACATCATCCTGGAGAAATACTGAGAAGAGCATATAAGAAGATTTGATTTATTGCCCCCAAAATCATATTTCACTGCCTGTATGAAGTGGGTGCTTAATAATAACGGAATAGTTTTCTATGGCTTAAATTTTTCTTTTTGATTATCTATGTTACAAGTGAATTGAGCAAGTATAAATATTCTCTCCATATTTTCAATTATTTGTGTTTTACAACATTCAATTAATGAATATGTAGATATATTTAGTTTGAAAGGAAGCTATTAAAAAAAGAGAGAAAATGCACATGAGAAAACATTTACCACTTTAAAAAATGTCTTGTCCTGTGTGTATGTGTGTATGCAATCTTTGAGTCTCACTAAGATTTTCACATTTAAACACCGTCAAAGGAAAAAAAGGGACACCCATAGCATGAAAGCAGAAGGAGGGGCTGTTGGGGAAGGAGGGAAGAGAAGTGAAAGAGGTGTAAGGAGTTGTGTGGCAGTGAGGAAAGGAGATGAATAAGAACAATGTGTATCCAAAGATGCCATAGTGAAACATTACTTTGTATATTAAGATTAATAAAGAGATTGTGAAGTTATAAATCAGTCTGTTATTCTTGACCATCCCATTTCATTTAACCTGCATGCCTAAATTAATTTTTCTTCTGTTATTTGTCTTAAAAAATAAGCACAGTTCAGGTGTTCCTATAATCAAAATTCAGCATAATAGGTCAGTATTGTCCTAAGTTCTCTGGCTCAGGAGTTCAAGTTGCCTTTCACACAGTCTATGAATTACTCCCAGAGTAATCACTGACTCCACATGTCAGTTTTAGCCAACATAGAAGATTAGTTAATTAATGCTGTAGTAGAAGTAATTACAGTAAAAGCAATGGGAACACTGTAAAAACCCAAGTCAGGTATTTTCATTCATCACCACATTTGAGCATTTAATGATTCCTATAAGGTAAGTAATATTAATTTAACTTGTTACCCGAGGAAACTGAATTTGGTGAAGTTGAAGTTTCTTCTCAGATCTGCATAGCCTTCAATGGGAAGCTCAGATACAAACACCATTGTGCACGGCATCAGAGTCACTCTGCACAAGGATCCTTCCCATGGAGACAGGAAACAATAAATTATTATTACAATAGGAAGAACACACCAGCTACTGAAGAATTCCTTGGATGCAGTGGATGTTCAGATTAAGAAATGGTGAAGAATTCTGGAGGAAGTGAAAAGGATAAGCAAGTGAATTTGTCATTAAAGAATTTTTACCAAATGGAGGAGACCATGAAGCAAAACATTTATTACCACATTTCACTGACCTTGCTCTAGTAATATATGATGGAAATCACACAGTCAGCTTGTTACTGCTTTGCTCACTGGGGAGGAGGTGAGAATGTAGTTGCCTGAATACACCTCAATCCTTATTCTTGAATATGACTCAAAAGAGGCTCAATGTGAGGAGGTAGCAAATGGCTTCTCATTTCCTGGCTCAGGCAACAGACTTCAGATTGGAACCAGGACACTCCCAGTAAGGACTGATGTCTAGAAACACTGAGAACTTAATCTCTTGAGAGGCTACAGGACACAGAGAGAAAATAACAGAACACAAGATTCAGACAAGATGCTGAGGCATCATTGGGTGGCAAGGTTATTATTATCTACTTCCTGAGGCAAGGAATGTATGAGGAGACATGAGATTGGAGGGATTTCAACCCCGAATGTCAGTGGGGCAAGGCACCTTGCCTGTTGCTCCCCTCTCTATACATATGGAATAGAAAGCTTTAGTTTCCATTTTGGAAGAGGGAAGTGTAATGTGATTTAGAATAGTTAATAGCCATACTCAAGTCACAATGACCTGGAAAAGATTGCCAAGAATCACAGAGAAGAAAAATGAAGAGGTGCTAGGAAAAAAGACTCATTATACAAAATAGTAATGTGAATAGTTATGGAAACACATGCATACCATGACAAAATCTCTTTATTGATGAATATCTTCATTTCAAACTGCAGTGGGTATGAGCCACTAAACAGAAAATGAAGCCCCTCACTGTTCACATCTGAAGTTGTTACTCAAAATGATACAAGTATTTAAAGCACAGAGTAGAAATAAGAGATTAAGACAATAAGCAAACTAGACAATATATTCACAGGTCATGTATTAAACATGAAGTATGTTAACATTAGAAACACAAAAGTGTTATAATGAAATCAATGGAGGAAATACAGACAACAAAAATAAACAGGCAACACAAAGCATTTCTTAAGACTAAAGGCAAGGGATTATGTACTGAAAGACCAGTTTGGTTTCCACAATGTTGCAATAAAAAAAATGTAGCCCTAATACAACTTTCCAAAATCTCTCAAAAGGAAAAAGAAAATGTAAGTTATTCAAAATAGAAAAAAAAGTTTACCTAAAAGAGAGAACAAAATGTGCTTTTTAGAGATATCACTATGACAGAAAAGAACTATAGTCCTAAAATAACATTTTTTAAATAAGAGACAATATTTATATTTATGCAAGAATGAATTCTGTAAGTTTCATGTGTTTGGCATTTGTGGATATTGATTACATGGATAAACAGTGTTTCTGGAAACAATTCATAACCTCCTTTTCTAGTAACAGTAATTTTAGTGAAGCATATTGCCTGAAAAGTCATGACCAGGGTTGTATGACTGTATATGTATGCACATTTATATTCATATATGATTTGTAGTATGAGAAAACTATTAAGACATGCATGTGAGTATGCCAAATTGTTGATATTTGTTTATCTTGCAGGAAATAAAGCAGTGAAAAGAGGAGAATCAGAAAAAAATTGCATTAAGTAAACCCCACCATTCATGATTCCACCTAACTATGCATTAAAGTGAAACCATATGTGTGTGTATGCATGTGTGTGTGTGTGTGTGTGTGTGTGTGTGTGTGTGTGTGTGTAAAGAAGCTAGAGAAAATTATAAGGAGAATATTTATGATAGATAACTGTGTAATAATAAATGTCCTAAAAAGGATAAAATACATTCTAAGCATCTTAATTTCATTATTGTAGTTTGTGGCAACTCTATCTTGCCCCTTTCCTTATGGTCATCGGCTTGGAAAAGTCCCTTTGAAGAAACACAATTACGTGCCTAGAGGTTTGCATGGGATTACGCACATAGAGAAGCTGCATGAGTGCTCCATCTTTGGAACTCTTACTGCAGGACAGTCCAGGAAAACAGAAGCTCAATGAGGAGAGATGCAAACCAAGGCTTTTGGGGAGTTCTTTCACTGAGGACAATTTCAGGAATGCCCCATGCTGATTACTACTCAGTAAGGAAATCTTCAGACTGAGTTTCTATAAAAGTTGAACTGGGAAGTTTTCAAATGGGAATAGGAACGAAACAAGATTTTCAGAAGAGACTGCATGCAATCCTCATCTGAGACGTTATCTGCAACTAGGCTTTCGAACACTATGGACTTATGTTTCCAACTCGAAATATCCTGAGTGGCCAGCTCTAACTATTTATATTCAAATCCAGTAATTTTTTTTTCTATTTGAAAGGAACCTACATTCCCTTATCTGTGCCTCTTGCTCTTATGTTATCACTGCATATATGAGAAAACTGCCTTCATTCACATATTTACACATTGTCAGGTGCATGCTTACCACAGGCTTGCTATGATGCTCAATGTTCATTCTGTGTACACTTGCATTGGGGCAAGAATTTTTTCTTTTGTTTAGTTTTTGAATGGAAAATACCACTACTCTCTGGAAAAGCTTCAAGACATTCTTGCATACCTTGATAATATTGATAGTTTTCTATAAAGAGTTCTACAAATGAATATGTTAGAAAAAGTGCTACTATAGTGTGGCGGAGTGCTTATGCCTCATTCTATACAACAATAAGTACTGCAGAAAGGTTCTAGTGCATTTGGTGATATCTGCCCAGCTTGCCCATAATAACTCTGACTTCAGTGTGGAAGAAGGGCTTCTATGCAAGGCATAAAATCCAATTGATTTTTTATGAAATAAGATGCTATGAAGAAGAAACGCATTAAGTGTACCGTATCACAATAATTCCACTTTGTAAGCTAAATGGCTTTTGGAACATTGTTGAAAATGCTGTCACTATTCTGAGCATACATAAAAGAGCAAGATAAAGCCAATAATTTAAAAGTCAATGCTATTCCTATTCAGAGACTTTTTTCTCAATTAATATAGCATTTTTCCTCCGTGTCAGTTAAAAACAAAATCTAAAATAGCTTTATATAATATCAGACACAGAGCAATGTATAAGTTATGTCCAGTCTACAAATTTTCCTTACTGAATTTTATTGAATTTTATAAGTGTCACTGTTCTTAACTTTTATTCAAAGTACTTTATAAATTCTATTACATAATTTAATGATACATTATTGTTGAGGCTTTATTCTTAGTAGTTTTAATCTTTTACACCTAATAGTTTTAATGTAATATACTTCCAGAAATGCTCAGAGGCACTATGAATTAGGAGAGTACAGGAAATGGAAAACCAGCTAGTCATCCACTCTGTTACTTAACCATTCACCCACCCACTGAACCAACTAGCCAACCATGTTTACCCACCAGTTCTTTCACAGTAAGCAATGATCCTCAAATGTTCCCTAAGGTACTATTTTTTTAAATTTTATTTTATCTTATTTAAATAACATTTTAAAAATTTATCTTACATACCAACTGTACTTTCCCCTCCCTCTTCTCCTCCTGAGCTACTGAAAAGCAGTTAAAACAATGTGAAAAATTCTTGTTTTTAGAAATTTAAATTTTATTTTCTGGCTATCTCAGTGAAGTGATGGAGTTGATTTTGTATTTGTCATGTAGACACTAAGCAGGTGGACAATTGCATGAAAGAAGGAATGGGAATATATATATATATATATATATATATATATATATATATATATATCTCATTATAATTAGATAATTTCGTCCTTCCCTTTTCTCCATTCAAACCCTCCAATGCTCTCCTCTTGTTCTCTTTCAAACTCATGGTCTCTCATTTCGTGAACTGCTGTTACATCAATACATGCATACATATAAATACAACCTGTTCAGTCTGTCAGTGTTACTTGTGTGTATGCTTCCATAATGTCTCACCAACACGAGCTGAACTAGGGCAACCATGATAGGTGTACTAATGTGGATGGGGAAAAGCTGTGGATGGGGGCAAAGTCCATAGGACCTCAGCCTTACACAAAGAACTACAGCTAAGGAATGTGGAGAGTGGGGAGAAATAGTCTTCACCAGGGAAAAGCACACTGACTGGTTATTCAGTGCCAAATGGTCAGCCCTATAAACATACATACAGGTAACACTAGACAGACTGAATAGGAGATGCTTTTCTGTCTTCATACTGAGGCTTTATATGCTTCCTTGTTGTTTATATATCCATGTAAAATAGCTTCTGGACACATTAAAAGCTTTCTGATAAGATCTTAAACTATACACCCATGCACATACACACACATGCACATTTATATGCACACACATATCCATACACCTGTACACACATACATAAGCAGGCATATACACATGTACCTGCATATACATATTTTTGACAGCTTCTGAAAATATATCCATTAAAGTAATTACATGTCTAACACATGGAGTCCAAAGATTCCTTTTCATAGTAAAAGATAGAGGCAGGCCCAGGTTTCCTTTACTTCTTCCCAGCAATCTCTTGCAGCCTTCCCTTTTAGCCCCATTTCCATTCATTTGTGACTCCTTGTTGATCCATAGAAGAGCTCTCTACCAGGGACCCCATAGCCACCACACTTGGTTAGAACCCAGAGTATGAGTTGGCAGCAGAAGAACAGAACACTCACCTGACAAGGACAAGACTAGATATCTACACCAAGAAACATTTTAAGCATCATAACTACAGTTGTCAAGACCCCAGAACAAAAAAACATGAATGACCAAGACAGGGGGCCTTCTCCAGAAGCCCGCAACCCTACTGTGCTAGACTCTCTGAAAAGCAATTTAGCTGAAGCACAAGCAAGGACTTCAAAATGTCATTTATGGATGTGTTCAAGGACCTTAAAAAGGAAATAAATAATGCCTTAATGAAAACTGTGAAAACATAGATGAATGAAATAATGACAACTTTTAAAGACATAAGTGTAGAATTTAACAAAGAAAAGTATTAAAGAATACCCAAACTGGAATAAAATTGGAAATGAAATCCTCATGATATCCAACAAAAAGCTCAGAGGTAGCCTCATCAACTGACTACAAGATGTGAAAGAGAGAATCTCTGGTCTTTTTTTTTAAATTAAAAAAAACCTATTTATTATATGTGTTTTTCACATCATGTATCTTGATGTCATTCATTCCCTGTCCCTTTGCATCCACCCTCCACCCCTGCACTCCTCCCCCGCAATAAAACACAATTCAAGAGAAAAAAATTGAAGAAAATAAAATGAGAATTTTTTTTTTTTTAAAAAGGGAAGGAATTAAAAATCTCATCATGGAAGTTGCACTGCCTCCCAGCAAGTCACACACACTGTATACTTCTTGGTCCATACATTTCTACTTGCAAGTGTTCATTGCAAGGAGTCATTGGTCTGGTTCAATGTGGCTGCTCTCCACTATGCATTTGATGCTGGGCCCCATCTAGGACTCTTCCTGGACATCCCACTGGTGCCCTGTGTTGTGGAGATCTTGCAGCTTTTGGTCTGTGGGTCAGATTCCTTCATGTGTTCTAGCAGATCATAGGTGGGGTGGATGTTGGGGCAGACCAAGTCATAACTGTGGGCCTGAGCCTGGGCAGCTGTAGGGTTGGTCCGCCAGATGGGAAATGGGGACATCTGTCCCATGCTCACAATTTCGGAGGTGGCTCACTTACACCTTTGCTAATGGGGTTGGGTCTGTGGTGCTGCCCTGGCAGGGCCTGCTCTCCCAAGTGTTGCAGCTGGTGGAGGTCAGGAACAGCTCTCACGATCTGATGACCTCAGGGACAGCTCTCCTACTGGTCCCAGGAGTTAGTTGATGGGCAGGGTGGGATTGGGGCTTCTTTCTACACCCATACTGCCACAAGACAGATGGGATCTCAGGTCTTAAAGACAAGGTAGAAAAAACAGATAGATCAGTCAAAGATAATGTTTAATTAAAAAAAAATCCAGGCACGAAACATCCCATAAATCTAAAACATTATAAGAAGACCAAACTTACAAATGATAAGTTTAAAGGAAGGAAAAGAAACTCAGTTTAAAGGCAGAGAAAATATTTTTAACAAAATCACAGAAGGTCTAAAGAAAGAGATGCCTATGAAGGTACAAGAGGCACATGGTGCATCAAATAGGACCAGAAAGGAAACTCCTTAGGACACATAATAATAAAAACATTAAATGTACAGAACAAAAAAATGATATTAAAATCCACAAGGGGAAAAGAACAAATCACATACAAAAGCAGGCTCATTTGGATAAAGCCCGACTTTTCAATGGAGACTCTGAAAGCCGAAGAGCCTGGCCGGTTGTTCTACAAGTGCCAAGAGACAAAATATGCCATCCTCACAACCATACCCCACAAAACTATGAATCACAATGGAAGGAAAAAGAAAAACTTTTCATAACAATGACAAATTTAAGCAGTGCCTATCTACCAATATATCTCTCAGAAAGCACTGGAAAGAAAACTTGAGTCTGAAGAGAAGGTTAATTAGCCACAAGAGGACATAAGCAGTATGAATCCCTATCACAAGAGATAGGGACCCAAACCTCTTTAAGAACCCTCAACATTAATGATCTCACTTTCCCCCAAAAAATACATAGACAAACAAGTTAGATTAGAAAACAGGACCCATCTTCCTGCCACATAAGAAACACACATAAATCAGATGGACCTAACAGGCATCTACAGAACGTTCCACTTAGACATTAAAGCATATACTTTTTTTCTTAGCAGGCTATGGAGCTTTCTCCAAAGGTTACCACACATGAGGCACAGAGAAAGCCTCAAGAGATATAAAAGAAAATTGGAGTAACACCTTGCATCTTATCTGACCACCAGGGGTTAAAGCTGGAAATCAATAACAATGGAAGAAAGTATACAAATTCGTGGAAACTGAATGATAATTAGGCCAAGACAGAAACCAGGAAGGACTTTTAAACTTTTTAGAATTGAACAAAATTGAAAACATTGCATACTCAAGCCTATAGGGCACAATGAAGACAGTTCTAAGAAACAAAACAAAACATGCCTGTAACAAAAAAGCAGAAAACTATTATTTTATCAAAGGAACACACTAATAAAATGACTACTTGTGACATATTGCTATACTCATAGATGAAGACATCACTCATCCATCACCAGAGAAGCTTCTTCCTGCAGTAGATAATAATTAGTGCACAGACCCATAACTGGACGATGGGAAGAGAGTGAGAGACTTTGGAGCACAAAGTAATAAGAGGTATATCTTTATCAAGCTGTTCCCTTCAAGGCTTAGGGAATCTATGCAACAGATGAGACAAAAGATTGTTAAGAGGCGGAAGTGATTGATATCTCCAAGGACACAGCATCTTCCAGACACAATGTGACTGACAGAGTATGAACCCACAAAACTCTGACAACAAGCACATAGCCTGAAGAAGTTCAAACCAGACAAAATCCTAGGATGGAGAATGAGAAATAGACACAAAGTCCCACCTCTACCTAAGAAGCTATGTGCAGTTGATACCTGCTGGGAAAGGAAAATCAGTTTTCTCCAGTGGAGTGCAGGGAAAGCCCTGTGCCTAGGAGTAGCTGGCCAATAAAGTACAGGCTCCGTGTTTGTTTGTCTTTAAGTATTTTTCTTTATTTTTGCATTTTTATCTTTTTTTAGTTAGATTTTTTCCTTTTCTTTTTGCTGAGAAAGAGAAAGAAATAGAGATAAGAGATAAGGGATAAGAGATAGAGAAAGTGAAGTTGGGGGAGTAGAGGGAAAGGCAAAATCTAGGTGGAGCTGGCCTGACAAAAGGGAAAGAAGATGATGAAAATATATTGTGCAAACTTAAAAAAATAAAATGGAAATTAATTGTTAAAAATTAGAAATGTGCCATTATTACCACATGTGGAAAAAGTATAGGATATCTACACTATGACACAATATTCAGCTACATTAAAAATAAAAGCATAGGTTACATTTAAACCTACTTAGAGAGATAGCAGCAAGATACTTTTGAAGGAAATAGGCAGCATAACAAAATATAATGGGCAATTTTTGTGAATCAAACAGTTGAAAGCTCTTTAATGATTTTTATAAATGGTTACATATGAAAAGTACAGGAAAACAGATGAATTCCCATTATCAATTGACCAGGGGAGACCACGGGGAACAAGTATGCAGTTATATATGAGATGTTACTAGCATAATTACTAGTGATCAGTGAAAACAAAATATCCTCCATAAACTCATTTCTCTAGATCTTGTTTATCTATGGTTATCCATAAAGTAAGCAAATTAGTGTGGTCTCCAGAATGTTAATAGTTATTAGACAGTGGTCAAATTCTATTACATATTTTATTGTTTTCAAGTTTATGTATTGATTGTGTTTTTACCAGGTTTACACTCTTCAAAAGTTTAAATTATGAAGGAAAATTGGCAGAACTACATTAACTGTAAAAGCTCAGTGTGTAGGTTGAGTCCCCTGGATTTAATGAATAATAATAATAAAATTTCCAGTCTACTGTGAAAACAGTAATCATACAACTAAGCCAATCTATGTATTATCTCACCATTTAGAAATACATGTATGTATTTGTGAGAGAGAAGTCTTTCAAAATCTTGCCCTCCACTGGCCTACTATTTTTTTGAAGATAACATTTTAAAATTGCCCAGAAGTATGAATAAGTGAAGGTGGTTTCTGCTCCTGCTCAAGAATGACCTCAGCACAGTAAGAAGGCCTGGGTTGTTTTCAGTGACATCCTCCTATGGAAAAGAGGCTTTCCTGAGGTGAGGTGGACACACTTCTTGGCATCTGAGCCTAAGGCAATTCAAAGCCCAAGAACAACACTTGCTCTTTCCCCTTAAATATTCTGCTGAAAAATTCCCAGCAGCAAAGTGCTGCAGCTCATCCCCCCGCCCCGATAGGACAGGAAAGATCTCAGTTTCCTTTGTTAGGAAGAAGTATTCTCTGTGTTTTGTAGGACAAAGGGACACCTCAGTTAGGACGACATGACAGTTTGTAGGCTCCAGCACAGGTGTGTTACTCCAGAGGCTGAGCACTGCTGTAAGCAGCAATATGAGGTTAGCACCATGGCAGATCATGGATCCAAAATCACGACTGTGCCCAATGTTTTAAGCTGAGAAACTTCAATTCCAGAGTCTCAGTTCACCTGCAAATAGACTCAGTGAGCTTTTGTGTAGATGTTAGCACGGCCTCAGGGACTGTTTGTCAGCACATCAGCTCTTCCTCGGTTTTCACACTTGCTTGATCAATGATGGCCACTATTGTTGTCGTTTTCTATATTTATGTGTCCTCACATGTGTTCCGACTCCCAGCAAACTACTCAGAGAAAAACTGTTTCTGTGAGAGGATATGCAGATGAGCAATGGTTACATCAAAGAAAGAACTCTTATACTTTGCATTTAAAGTGGTTCTATGTATGAGAATATGCCAATCTAATATTTTACTTTCTGTGAATTGGGGAGAATAGGGGAAACAGAGTTGGGTCAAAATGACCAAATGCCACCATTGAATGTATTATCTTTTTATGCCTTGTGATTATAGTTGGATCTCACATATATGAATGTTCAAGAGGAAAGAATTATATTGAAACCAGAGACCCAGTGATAATAACCATGATGCTGTTGAGCACTGAACCACTAGTCATCATCACCTACAGAGCTGAGAAAATGTTACTGTTTTTGCCAAAGCACTCTTTATTGAAGAGAAGCCAAAATTTACCACTGAACATAGCATACTTGGAAAAGTTAAAGGAAACAGAATTAATCTTGTGCCTATAAATAAGTTTCTGGAAGGCATTTGATTTGTGATTTGAACCTTAGATGTCCTAAGTAAGACAATGTGCTTAGGTATACTCTTTTTGACTGATAGGAGTTAAACATTTACAACTTTTGCTCTACAGAAACAATCATCCAAACATCAGCTGTGTGTCTCCTGTGTCCTAAAAGCATTAATAAAATCTGAAAGTATTCATTTGGTAAGAAAAAAAGTTCTTAAATATTCTATTGGGCTGGGAATTGAATGCTGATGTGGTTACAATGCCCATTTTCCCTAATATTCATATGGCGAAAAGTCCCAAAGTTATGGGACCAAATATGGGGCCTGATAGAATATTTGAGAATTAGCAGGTTGCAGGGACTTCATTGAACTTCCTCTGTACTCTAAGATGTTTGTCTGCCTTTAGGCATATGAGCTCTGGTCGGCCAGGGGCTGTGAGCATTATCAGCCCTACAAAAGTTAGAAGGCAACTGTATAATGTGGGGACCATATATACTTTGAAAATACAGAAGACTGTATGATGCTCACTTCTGGGGAGGGATTATAATAAAGCACTTGTCCTTCAAAGCACTTCTCTTTTTTCAGATACTGAGAATTAGTGCAGAAGAACAGTCTAGTCATACCTACGCACATTCATAGTTTGAATCTCTTTTTTATGCTGAAGTTGTTTTTTTTCTACCTCTACATCTTGCTTATGTGCATGTTAAATGTAAGATTTTTTTGAGTAGATAATTAAAATAGACATAGCATTAGCACAGTGGCCTTGTATTTCCTCTCTCCAGACATAATAGTCCAAGACAGCATTCTGCTTTCTGTTAGGCTCCAAAATCAGTATCTCTGTCTAAACATTCATATAGTCAGATGGGAAAATAATTTACTATGTAAACTAACTTGATCCTCTCTTTGTAAATGTGACAACTTTTCACACAGTCCTAAATTGGATATTGAATATGATGAATCACTATGTTCAAAATCTAATATTTTATGTTAAGGAATTGCCCATCCTCATACTTGAAGGGAGATGAAAGAACTACTGTGTGGAGTCTGTTTATTCTGGGGCAGCATGAGAGTTTACGAGTGTGTATGTGCTAGATAATTCTCTTATGTTTCCCTTCTGTGGTTTCTTTATAGACCTGTAATGAAACATTTCTTCACTGTCACTGGTTGGCATTAATTGCCAGGAAATGCATATTTAAATAGCTCGTATTTTAGAGCACTTTAGTGATCAGAGGATTTTAAATGGTATCTACTTTAGATTAAGATGTCAAAAGTATCAAAACTTGTGAAGTGTGGTTTGAAATAGTCCACATGTCAGACAAGAATAATCTCCATGGTAGGCTATTACATCACCACTGTTTTTCTTGCATTTCAGTGACAGTTCTTAATATTCAATTAAGTATAGTTACAAGACTCAGATGTTGATCCAAATCTTGAAGAAAGCCTAACATTTTCTACCCTTGTCAGTGGCCAACTTTGACTTTATTTGAATTGTGACTAACCTTCTTGCTTCAACTAGGGAACCCAACTATTTTTGTTATTATTACTTATTGAGAGGCAGTTCCTATAAAGAGTGAATTACATTTCCTAGGGATATTGATTTTTGTTAAAAGGGAAATATGCTCTGAGAACCTTTGACCAACGTTAAATCTTTTTTATTTGCTAACATAAACAGGAACTAATCATAGGTGAAAAGGATTAACAGACACAGGAGACTAGATTATACATTTTAAACTTTACTTTGGAGACCTAGGGGAATGCTTTAGTGTAGAATTGGATTAACCTCTTGACACTTTCTTTAAAAATGCCTCAGAATTATATGGCTTTGTTTCCTAACACTGTGGGTATTTGTTTAATGGTATAGGTCACATAGATATAAATGAAAGACTTAAATTTTCCTGAGAATGTGAAAGAAAATTATTTTCATCATTTTCCAGCCTCTAAGTTACCTCCATGCTGCCCTTTTCCTTGAAGGATAGTTCATCTTCAATGGCATGGACCAGGGTCCTAAAAAAAATCCTCCTTTTCAAGCATTTCCTGAGAACTTACTATTTTTAAGAATGGATCACTTTGGTTTTTTTAAAAAATGAATTCTATTTAAAATATTTTCCAAATCTTTATATATACTGCAAGTAGTTTTAGGTTTCCTCCATTTATGTAGATTAGATAGAGATATTCATGTCCAGCATTACTCAGTCTTTGTATTTTTGTCTTACCAGTTTATCTCATCATATAAGCATGAATAAGAGATTTTCTTTGCATTTATATTGACTACACTACTTACTCTTTGATGAGATATTAGCTATAGGTTTTGCATTGTAGATGTGCCAATTGCTGATGGGCATTTCACAATTACTACATATTTGCCTTTTGATCAGCTGTGTATCTCTCTAGTAGCCACTGTCTGTTTCAAAAAGAAGAATCTTTGTAGCTGAAGTTTTCATGTGTCCCACCCGGTCTACAGCCGCTCAAACCCACGTAAACACACAGAGGCTTATATTATTTAAACTGCTTGGCCATTAGCTTAGGCCTACCACCGACTAGCTCTTACATTTAAACTAACCCATAATTCTTATTTATGTTTATCCACATGGCTTGGTACCTTTTTTTTTGGGTCTGAGTGGCTGTGGGCCCAGGCAGGACTGGAGAAAACTCCAGCTACAGATCTTTGATAAGGGCTGACAAATGAGCAGCTATGCACTATGCAGAATGCAGAAGGTCAATGCACATTCCTAAAGAGTATCCAGAGTTGTACTGAAAGTAGTGACATAGAGCTAACTGCTATCTTTGAACTAATTTTCTCATAGTATTCAACTTAGATTCTTAGAAAACTAATAGGACACTCTTTAGTTGGGTTCATAGTAAATTTTTATCTGTACAGAGACCAAATCTATGAAACAGAACAGAGCCACAAGATTAACTTATTTTCTAATTTCTCAGATGTTTTCCATGAATAAAATGGGGCAAAATTTGACCACTCCTTTAATGTAATATGAGGCTAGTGCTAATGCTTTGCTCTACATTTACTCTTTAGTAATTAGTTTGGTGTAGTCTTTACACTTAAACACTGCATATATTATTGCTTCAGCCCTTTGAATTATTTTCACACATCTCTTCAATTATTTATCTTAAATGTTGTAAACTTCCATTCAATAGTTATTTTTTTGTGGAACTCCATGGTAGACCATTTTCAAAAAGAAAGAAATGGGGCCAGTGTGATGGTTCAGTGGTTTCCACCAAGACTGATAACCAAGGTTCAATTGCCAGGACTCATGTGGCAGAAGAGAACCAGCCCCTGCAAGCTATCCTACTACATCCACACAGGGGCCACCCATGCATCTGTGCATGCCCCTGCATAGAAATAGACAGGTGTAATAAAACTTTTTAAAGAAACAAATGACAGTACTTTGTTTCTTGGTGTTATAGATATAAAGTGGATAAATGTACCAAGAACCTTGAAATTAAATTCTTGTGAGTATGCATTGACTTTCAGATTTTTTTCCTAGAATGTTTTCAATATTTATAGTTTTTTATTTTATAATATTCACTGAAAAACTTTAATTTTGGCATTCTATTGGTATTTTCCTATTCTTTTTTTGTTTTGTTTTGTTTTTTGTTTTTTGATTTTTCGAGACAGGGTTTCTCTGTGTAGTTTTGCGCCTTTCCTGGGACTCACTTGGTAGCCCAGGCTGGCCTCGAACTCACAGAGATCCGCCTGCCTCTGCCTCCCGAGTACTGGGATTACCACCGTCCGTCTATTTTCCTATTCTTTAAACAATTTTAATAAACATTTTAAAATTAAAATGTAATCACATCATTTTCCCCTTCCTCTATTCAATGCCTTCCATGTACTAACCCCTTTTGCTTCCTCTTGAAGTCATAACCCTCTAGTTATTGTTTTACACACACACACACACACACACACACACACACACACACACACACACACACACACACAGATGCATGCATTCACTTAAATATCTACAATTTACTCAGTCTATTTAGTGTTATTAGTATGTATATGGTTGCAGGCTTCATTAATTGGTATTGGATAACCAATTAGGGGACTCTCCTACTCTCATCATGTCTTAGTTGACTATCATTCTTTGTCTATGGATGGAGCTCCATAACATGGCCCATCTGTGTTAACACTATACTTCCATTTGAGAGAAATTCTCAGCATGATAGTACATCATATGCTTTGAAATTCTTACCTTGGCCCTGACAGCACTGTTGAATATCTGGCATAATAATTTAGAACCACCCAGTTTTTTTTAATCTTTCTGAAGGGAATGACAGCACAAATATAATCATAACACAAAAAGGCTCAAAAGAGTATGAGAGTTAGTGTTAATGACCTCATCTCCATTTGCATTTAATTTTAACACTTAAAGCCAGCAATGTGTCTGATTTCAAAGTGATTTAAAACAAATTCTGGGGTGATTATTGGAAACTACTGATATGCATTACAACAATCCTATATCTTTGCAAGTGAGCTCATGCACTAGACCACTCACAGATGTTCTGAGCACAGAGTTCTAAGCTGGAGTTTAGAATTTCCCAGGGGTGTAATTTAGGCACTCTTTGACAATTTACCAAACACAGAGTGTCTCTTGCCTAAAGAAATACTGATGCTGTATTCTTAACACATTTTAAAGTATTATATGTATGTATATACTTTAGTACTCTTTTAATTTAATCTGAATGACCATCAAATGTTAAAACTTCATTATACTGGACTTAAGGAATTGTATATGTGCATAAGATCAGTATTATGTATATTTTAATCTATATGCAAAATAACCATAATATTATGTATGAATACATACACACATATATTCAAGTTGTATCTATATTCAAATGTATGAATGCATATTTAATTTGTTACATTCATCACTGTGGAATAAGCATTGCATTTTACATAATTCTGGCATTGATATGTACAGTAAAGACAGAGGCTAGTGAAATTTTTGTATGATTACTGATTATGAGAGAAATGGAGAGAGGAGGAGGGAAAGATGGACCGAGGAAGAGAGAGAGAGAATAAGAGAGGAGAGGGAGAGAGAGAGAGAGAGAGAGAGAGAGAGAGAGAGAGAGAGAGAGAACATATACCACATTAATCATTTAAAGGCAGGTATGACAAATGGTGTTTAAGAGTATTTTCCATAATGATGAGAAAAATAGTGAATTTCTTCTTAGTGCTATCCAGCCTGGTTTTGAGCCATCACCTTTATTAGCAAATTCCCTTCTCGTAAGTACTTACAGAAGGAGGGCTGGCTTTACTCAGAGGAAAGGTAGAAATGCCCCTAGTTTGACATTTTTCTATATAAGTTTTTTTTTTTTTCCAACTTGCAGCTGTTCTTGCTTTTCGGTGGAAGCAGAGACACTCCCACCCATACTTCCCACAGGAAATTATTCCCTGCAGAGACTGCATTTGAGATGAGGAGAATATGTGAAACCCCTCAGTTAAAGTTCAGGCAACTTTTTCAAGCAAGATGTAAGATGTGTGAACCAAGGAAAAAGTTAAAACTCATTCCCAAAAATCTTGGTTTAAAAATGTGAATGCTATGATGAATTGGTTCTAAAGAACATATAGTGGCTTGGGCCTTGTGTGGAGAGAGAGAAATAATATTTATGGATCATATAAATTTCTGATTTTTTTTATAAAATCCACTCAGCCAAATTTATAGGCATTTGCAAATTTGAAACCTGTGCTTTATTTGAGGCGTGATTAGGTGGTGTATTTTCTAAAATGCAAATGATAAGAAAATAATCTTATGCTTAAATGGAGCCAGTTTAAAACCTTACCCATTTTACAGTGGCATACGTTCAAACTGTCATATGACTGATGGATGGTTTTGTATCGTAAGAGTATCTATACACCTTTCATGATTAAAAATAGTCATTAGCATTAGTTTGGTGTTTGGTGACTGTCTTCCAGAATGAGCTGGCTGAGGAACTGGTAAGGAACTCAGGCAAAGCACTTCATTCTGTGGAGACCTCCACGCTACAGGACATGTGGCCTAAGACCTAGGAAAAGCCCCTCAATTCCCTATGGTCTTCCTGTTCCCAAGTGAAATGCTTGCAGAGAGTTTAGACTATGGAGACTTTTTTGAGCTATGAGCAGCACGGCAGAGAAGTTCCTCAGGGACAGAATGGGTGGTATATTTTTTATCCTCTCTGGAGGCAGCAAATGTTCACATGTTCATTTGCATACGAGTGGAAATGGACCTTGGGTTTTTTGAGTGCTATGACATATTTCTGCACAAGTGTCCAGATAATGAGTATCAGCTGACAAATAGGATGCCCAAGCTGACTACCAACCTTTTCCTGCCCAATGCTGTTGCTGCAAAGCTTTGGACAAATCTCAGGTGAATATATCTGCAGTGACTCACACTGTTAAATCAGCTGCATTTGCCAATGGTGCCACTCTTCAAGAGTTTAGAGGAATAGGCCTTGCTTTGCCTCAGGCCACGCTTCTATTCTCTGTGCTTAATGTGGAAATGAGAGACAGGATGGAAATCTCAGGTGAAGCCTCCAGGAGAAAATGCCCTTGTGCATTACAAGTTATTTTTTCTGGTCTCGGAGAATCTACTACAGATTAGTTTTGGTGTCCTCCTGATTTCGGCTCAGTTGGCCCACTCCTTATGAGCAAAGGGTTTGCATTAACTTCTGAATTGAAGCATTTGTGCTGTGATGCGGTTTTCTACAGGAACAATTTGCTAAGCTGTTTAAACACCACAAAAGAAGAAAGGGACAAAATATGTACCACTAAGTCATTCCCTGAGATTCGCAAAGGCTTTAATGAGGTAGAGATGAATGGAAAAGCCTTTTTTGATTCACTGAAGAGATCCATCTGATTAGAAGAGATTTTCATCACCTTATCAACTAAGCCAATAAATTGACTATCCATTTCAAAATGACTTCAATTGGATTCATGTCCATCAGGAGGGTTTTCTCAAAACTCCAGAGTATTGTATAAAATTGAAAATAATTATCAAATTGCCACTGGAAAAAAAAAACACTGCTAGATCCTGATAAATCTAGAGAATTAAGGGGCAAAATGCCCTGAACTTAAAGGTTACCACAATTCAAAGTTCATCTAGCATATTCTCTTGGAGATTATTTGTGAAATATCATTAGGAAAAAAGTAATATTTTGGTAGCTATGAGAAATTCTTTCTTTCTTTCTTTCTTTCTTTCTTTCTTTCTTTCTTTCTTTCTTTCTTTCTTTCTTTCTCTCTTTCTTTTTGCTAACTCTGTATAGACAGGGGGAAAGAAACCAATATGGCTTTGTATATCTGGAAAATATTTTAAAATGCCATACCCATGAGATAGCTTATGTATGGGACCAGCTAATCAAATTTCCAGCTTTTGGCTGGTGTATACCCCAGTTTCACAAAGTAAGATGAATGGGGTGTGAAAAGTCTATATGGGCTTTTCAGGTTATTTTTTTTTCCTTCTTTTTTTTTCTGCCAATAGGGTTAATTTCATCCAAATGCAGAAAGCTTAAAAATTAATGTGAATGAAATAGAACTATATATTTATCTTTGCCTTTAAGAAACCTCATTTGCTGGACTTACCCTACCCATACTTGCCTGGCTACTGGAGACGCTGTGGGAGGAAGGAATGCATTTCTGGGAGTAGAACGCCATGATGTCAGCTACAATGAAGAAATACCAGATGCTGAAATTTTACCTATCAGACTAGCCAAAAGCACTTATTTTGGTTCACTATCTGCTATTACCCAGGAAGACAGGCTCCCTTTATCTTTCCTCAAAATCATTTTTTTTTTCATAGTCTCCGCATGAAGACTGGGATGACAATCTTCTTCCCTGTATGGAATACTTGGTAATAAAGAAGGCGTCTTCATAAACCGTCTCCTGTATTTTAGCAATCTGGCTGCCATCCATGTATTTGTCTACATAATACCAAACACTTGGATACTTGGCAACATCCATATATCCGACTATTTTTCAGCTTGTCATTTAGATGGTATAGACCTTGCCTGTGTTTCTGTATGGCTTGAATTGGGTGGTAGTGGAATGTACAGGGGGTGAACAGAATTTCAACACCACCCTCTCTTATTGTTTCATACATTTTGTTTCCTCTGAGAGACTCTTCAATCATGGACGGTTGTATTTTTAAGATTCCCCAAAGATGTAAAATGCTTACAGTGAAACAAATCTGTGTATAACGTTAACAATTTGATGTTGACAGGGGAAGATGCAGAGACTGATCTGAATGCCTAGGCTGGTGATCTGACTTGGCACTATTAGAATGCGGAACGGCCACACCTTGGTGCTCAGCTGGTGGCATGGTTTTTGTAGGTGCTATAATTTTAGGAAGTGTGGGCTGGCTGGGGAAGCAGGTCACTCTGGGCATGTCTTGGGGGCCATCTCATCCTATCCCCACTTCTACTTCCTAGATGCCGTGAGGAAAGTAATTCTGTCTGATCACCTGTTCCCATTGTCATGATGTTTTGTCTGACTTCATAGCAATAGGTTAGCCATGAACTAAATATACACATATAGCTTTAATGAACTTTTCTCAATTGAGCTGATATGTTTCCTCCAAGAGTTAAAGACCAAAACAAATAACCTATTGCTATTCCCTTGGTTGCCACCCCCTCGCAACAGGTAGATGATAACTCCCTCCTGCTGAAGAGACCATGTCCTTCAGAAATAGGGCTTAGAGGCTCCTGAACTGGAGCTGACCTGAAGGTCTATTTCCCGGCGATTAGATTTTTGTGATACCAGAAGGAACCATGAATGCTCCCAAAGGAGGGAAGCACCAACAGTCTTACATAGTGATGGCAGCTATGAACTAGGACAATGATCAGCACAGCACAATAACCCTAAGGGTATAGTAGTGGTATGCATACTTTGATGGTAGCTAACAGCTCTCTACTTGGGGTTAAGACTCATTCAGCTAGACAGAAACCATGCCCAGTACTGGAAACCTAGCAACTACTAAGTTCTAGTTAAGTCATGGATCTTGGAGGAGAATCTATAACTACTACTTTAGTAAATCAGAATAACCCCAAACATTCTAAACATTTAGCCTTATACCCACAAATAAGTGTAGTCCTTATTCTCCATTAAGGAAACTTGTATTTGCAACAGATGGAGACCATTACAGAAAACTACAACCAATTAAAAATGCAGAGTTGTGGAGTCCAGTCCCAATGGATACATCTCTGAAACACTCTTGCACCCTAAAACTCATAGAGAAGAGCAGAAAAGGGGGTGGAAAGAGTAGAAGGCTAGAGGATTATGAGGTTGGCTATGAGATTCTCTCTCCTAGTAATGTTAGAAGATACACCCATAAAGTGTTACCACCATGACTAAATGTGAGCTAAACAAGGACAACAGAAAGACCATAAATTCCACACCCTACACAAAGTGTTATAGACAACTGAGGAATACTGAGAGTGAGATAAATAGTTTTCCGCAGGGGAGAGCACATCAATTGGTTATCCAATACCAATTTGCCAACTCTTAAAACATATATACAAGCAGCATTAACAGACATAATTAATAAAAAAGGGCATGAATTTGAAAGTGAGCAAGGAGGGGTATATGGAGGGCTTGTAGGGAGGGAAGAGAGCAGAGGAATGATGTAATTATATTATAATCCTAAAAGTAAAAAAAAAAAATCTTCTGAAAGTATGAACCTAAATATATACCCCTTTAAGTTGTTTCTATCAAATGTTTGTCATAGAGAGCAAAATCTGACAGAGAAGAAGAGTGGTAGACAAGGGGTTGGCCATATAAGAACAGTTTGTAGGCTTGCGACTAATGAGTTCTAAGAAGTACGTCCGTTATCAACTGCCTACCACATTTGAATTAAATATCTTTTCTTAATTTTGTGTATCAGAATGGGATCATTAATTTGTATCAACAAACATTATTTCAAGTATAATCCCATTTCCTTCATTAGGATGGCTATAAATTAAATATTTGTTGAGAAAGCATCTAAGGGAGCTGGAGAGATGGTTCACTGATTAAGATTACATACTGCTTTTGTAGAGACCTAGAGTTCAGTTTCTAGCACCCATAGCAGACAGTTCCTAAGAGCTTGTAGCTCCAGCTCTGGGAGACCTGACATCTTTGACTTCTTTGGGCTCCTGCACTCATGGGTGCATACTAAACACACATATCCACCACACGTAATTTAAAAGGTGAATCTTAAATGATAAGAATGCATTTAATAAGACTAGATGCACTTTTACACTCGGCTTGAATAGTGAGGCAGAATGGTGAAAAGTGTGAGCAATTAGAGTGAAGAAGTCTAGAAGACAATGTCTGAGTGAGTTTAGAGGAAATGGCAGGAACGGATGGAGTGAGTGAGCTGCAGAATGAACTAGTGAGGTCTCAGTGGGGATTGTGTACTGATCACTGTGCCGTGCTCCTCCTTACCTGTAGCAACACCATTCTCTGCCAGGGATCTTGACATGGTCTTTATAACATATATGTTTCATAGGACCCAGCATGCAGTAGACACTCATTGAATGTTTTTCACATGAATCAATAAAGGAAGAAAAGAATGATGTGGTTTGAAAGCTTTCAGGTTGAATTTCAAAGACTCCATGCTCTGAGAAAAGTTCAGGAAGTCACGTAGTTAACTTGTCTTCCGCTAGCACTTAAACCACACCAAGAAATAGCTTTCAATAATTTTCTTTTTAGAAATCCCCACATCCTTACCTCAAAGCATATTTCAGTAACACAAAAAATATATATCTTGAAACCTTCCTTCTATGATCCAGGATCAATTTTTCTTAATAGGAGCCAACTTCTTGCATTTGAATACATCTTTGGGCATATTGTTTATACTGAGCCCAGGGCCTAGTGCTTACCCTTTATTTTCTCTAACCCTGCACTGCACCCCAAGCTCTGAATACTTAAAACTTTAGAGTACATTTCTCTTCTGAACAAACTTCTTAGGAAATGGGACAGGGTTAACTGGTGAGCACTCTCTTAATTTCTTTATCTTTTTTAAATGGGAAGGGGCTTGAAGTCACTCTCAACAAAGGACAGGGAATTAGAAGTGTCCCAGCTCTTCTTTCTTATAATTGAACAAAATTCAGATTAAGATACTTGTGAATCTTCTTTCTTTATAAACAGCTTTTCAGATCACCCAAAATCTAAGGTAAGATCTCAGGCAAAAGGTAGCCCGAGAAAACAAGAAATTCATAGGCTAAATTAGATGGTGTTTCAATATTAAGATAACTTTGACTTACACTCTTGAATATTAGGAGTTCAGGGAGGCTGGGAAGAGAGTATGAGTACAAGAGTTCACCTTCCTTTATTGTCCTCTTTTCTGTGTTACTAATAAAAACATCATCTGTAAGTTTAATTCAAAATCTAGGATGGAAATAATATCAACATTGACACCCAGGAAGGCACCAGCAAAAAACAACCCTCTGAGTATGGGAAGATGCATTTTTTTTTTTTTAAATGTAAGGTGGATGAGATCCGTGCAAGTAAAGTTTATATTATTCAGGAAGCTGAAGTTCTGAGAAGTGACAACCAGCTGAGCAAAGGATTTGCTGAGATAGCTGAAGTCTGCAGGTGTGCGTGGGGTATTGGTCAAAACTCTAGTGAGAAATAAATCAAATAAATCAGCCAGAACCACCTAAGGAACCTAGTTACTGCCCAGCTAATATTCAGCACAAGCTGCAGATCACAGTCCAACAATTTCTTTTGGCCCTGGCAATACAAGGAGACTGGAGGAAGCTGGATAGCTTGTCCTTGTTTTCCCTTAGAACCGTCCCTCTTAAACTTAAGCCCTTTCTCTTCGCTTCTTCCTGAGTGAGCCCTAGCAGAAGACACCTCACCGTCTGAGGACCTTCCTGACCTCTCAGTTCTTAGACACATAAGAACTGACGCTTCAGGAAGAACAGACATTCCTGTTAGTTTGTTCCTACCCTATTTGTCCCCCACCATGGTTGAAATGCTTCTCCTATCTGTTCCAAACCACAATGACCCTGTAAGGTTGCATTCATTTTCTTTGTTGTATGATGAGAATGTTGAAATTTGGACATGTTAAACAGTGTGTCCCCAGAGGCACAAATGCAAAATGACAGGGCCAGGAATTTAACCTTGATCTTGCAACATCACTGGGACTGTTCCAGGAACCACAAGGTTGTCCTTGCTGTTCTGAGGTAGGTACTAGTACTGGGGGCTGAGGGTCAATTAAGCAGAAGTAGCTGTCCAGGCTGCTCTCTTCAAATGAAGGGTGTCATCTGTCTGCTTGGAATTGATTATCTTTATAGTTAGGATAAACTGTAAGATAATTCTTCTTATGCCCATTTCTTGTTTCATGAGCTAGGTGGTTTAGGAGAACCCCAAGTGCAATCATCTCTGTACTTGTCTAGCACAATAGAGAAAAGACCCATGCTTCCTGTTCAGGCTGAGCAGGGTTTGCCACTGTCCCCTAATTCCATTACCTTCGTCTAGTCTCTCTCTCTAAGCTTTCATTCCCTGGGGTTATAACTGTTACATGCAGAGTGCGTTTGAGCAATGAGAACATAATAGGCAAAGAGATAGGTACATATGGCACAAAGCACCAAAGATATCAATCAATCTAATTTGTTGTTATAATCACAATAATAATTTGGATTAATGATAGCAATAATAACCTAGATTATCATAAGGCTAAAAAAAATAATGCGTGTAGGGCCAAGTATTTAAAAAGCATCTTTACACTTTGATCTTAGTTCTTCTTCTTTTTTCTAAATTTGACATTCCCACACCTGACTTTTGTGGTGGGTTTTGTATCACTACTGTCATCCTATTAGCCAGAATTTAAATTTCATAAAATACAATAGGCTACATGTATTTATTAAATGTGCTTCTTGTTCTTTCCATGAAGGCAGTATGAATTCATTTGCAAAGTAACAGCAGCATAGGTTGGTAAGGAGAAATTTTCCATCATCTTCAATTACATATTTTATTAATACTAGTACTATGTAGAAAAGTCTCCCAATAACTGTCTCTTGCTGTAACACGTTGACTAATATGCCTACTATTAAATATCAGCCCTTCACAGACACAGATGAAATTACATAACAGGAAATGGAGCTGGCTCACTTGACCCAGTGTTTTGTTGTTTTGATTTTCGCTACTAAGGTGAGTACTAATGGTACACTGTCTCTTTTCCCTTCTCTGTGTTAACTTGCCTGGCTTCCCTATCATATCCTCCAATGCATAATGGCCACATGCTGCTTCAACGATAGTGGTTTTGACAGGAAACTATGTCATGTGCAGGAGGTAGAGTAGTGTATATCCGCTCTTAAACTCTCAATAAGGAAAAATGTTCTTCTAGTGTTTGCTTCTTAGTGTGCCTGTGAAATGATTTGTTGTTTCAGCAGCTTGTATGCCAGTCAGACAGTGGTATAAACTCCCAGTTACCACATGGCGATGTCCTTTTATTAACTACTGAAATATATCAGGACATTCCAGGACTACTGGCAATACCAGATGCTATTATTAGCTTAATGGTTAATATATTTGCACTCTTGCACTTAGCTCTGTTGGCATGCTTACTATCCCTTTTGTGGAAAGCATTTTTAAATGTGCAGGAGCATCCTAGGTTTTCAGCATCTATTTAGATATACACATATTTATGGGCACTTAGTTGCTTTCTGAGTTTACTGCAGAGTGGCTATTCCGTGAAGTGCTGACACTCTTCTATGTTCTGAACACCTGACTTGCAAACATCCTGAGTAGGTTTGCCATTCAGCCCTTCTGTCCAGCCCTTTGCATATGGACTCCTCATCTATCGTCAGCTTCTGAATTCCAAGTATATGTGTGTGTTTCCTGTAGGTGGTACATGGCTTAGTTTGAACCATTTTCTGCTAGTTCACAAACATCTTAGTATGTACTTTAGCTTTTGTGTATTTTAGATCAGAGTAAACGTGATTTAGCCATTTTTATTCCATCATATCCATTTATTCCATTCATACTAAATCCCCTTTCCATTCTCTCCTTGCTTTTACACGGGTCCTAATGTAAAGTCTCTCTTCACTGCATTCTTTTTTATTTATTCTCCTGTGTATGTCTCCATGGTGCACCTCCAAATGACTAATCATAGCTGAGTGTGTTGGCTAGTTTTGATAAACGTGACACAAACTAGGGTAACCTTAGAAGGAGGAAGCTCAGTTGAGGGATTTGCCTCCATCAAATTTGCCTGTAGTCCTTTGGAGGCATTTCTTAAAATTAGTGATTTATCTTGGGAGGGCCCAGCCTACTGTGTGTGGTGCCATCCCTGGGTGGGTGGTCCTGGGTTGGAAAGAATGCCAAGCTGAGCATACCAAGGAGAACAAACCAGTAAACAGCACCCCTCCATGGTCTCTGCATCAGTTCCTGCCTCCAGATTCCTGCCTGGAATGCCTTCTCTGACTTCCTTAAATTACAGACTATTATGTAGAAATAAAAGCAAAAGAAATCCTTTCATCCCCTAAGTTACTCTTGGTTGGTCATAGTTTTATGCCAGCAACAGAGACTTACCTAAGATCCTAAGGGAGAATGGCATATCACTATCAAAGAATATTTAGTCCTGATCTGAACAATAATGAGTAATGCATATAAAACTTTGAAAGTTAGGAAAATTCTTCTGTTTTGGTTTGCTAGAATCCCTAAAACTCATAATCTATTTTCTCTAAATATACTTTGCTTTCTTCAAGATCCAGGGCACAATGAATTGTCTTTTCCCATCTTGTTTTGTAGTATTAAATTGTGTCCCTTACAACGCTCTCATTTACTTCATACCACAGTGTTTCAGATAAACATGGGCTTATTAAGCTTGTGTGGAGCCTTAAACATGACTGACTCTGTTATGCTCTGGAAATAATTTTGAGGATGCAAATGAATTCTGGAATGTAAGTTGATGACTCCATTTTGTTGGTTGGTTGGGGATAAACAATTATGGCCAGGTGCTTTTTTTCCTGGGAAGTGTGTTGGGATTTTCTACAATGTCACTTCAAACTGGAGCCATCCTTCAACATTCAGATGACTAAGAAGAGAGTAAGTGACAGAGTTGGAATTTGTAATATCACCCAGTTTCCCTAACTTACACTTGAGTTGATGTGTAGACAGTCTGGCACTGTTTGACGTTACAGGGTTCCACACAGAATGGCAACTGAGGGCCATAACCCAGCTATTTCTACACAGCAAAAAAATGTCTACAGATACTTTTTTAAAACCCAATTAAGTGCAAAAAAAGAGTTTTCATTTAACCCAAGGGCATGAAAGCAGGAAGGATGTAGGTCTCACAGTTTGTCTCATTAAAAATATAGTGGTTTTAGAAATTGAGTGGGTGGGTTTCTGCTTTTAAAAAGAAAGGAAGGGGAGAATTGAAACAAAAATATGATTCATGGCATTTTATAACTGACAACTTATTCCTCATATGTGCTTACGTTATCTATCTCTGATTACTATGGGATATCTAGGGCAAGAATTATCCTTACTGTTTCAGAGGTAAAGAAACAGTCCTCTTTGTTTCCCCACTTTCCTGTAATTAGGGAGGTTCAATAGAGGTTGGAAACAGGGAATACTTTTAGGTTAGACGAGTGGAGAAAAGAGTGGCAAATTCATCAAATATTTATAAGCTATGTAGTTATTTAGTAAAATATAATATGAACTTTGGCAATGACTAAGAAACCCTCAAGACATTCTCAATGACTTGTAGTTCTGGTCATGAGTTCATAAGGTCCCCACAAAAGTGTCACATGACAGATTTTTATAGAACTCCTTAATTATGTACAGGAATGAAATTAAACTAAATATTTATTATATTTAATAATTATCCACTGGACAAAATAAAGACACACTTTTATTAAGAAAAAAATCATTTGATTTTGATATTGAGAATTTCCTTAATTTGGAAGCAGAGAGATAGCTTGCCAAAGTTTAAAACTTGTCTTAAATGTAGAATCCATGAGCTCGGAGATCATTTTAGACCCTTAGAGACTGGGACATCCTTACAAAATAGTACTTGAATGCCTGGAAAAGAACAGCTATTTTGGGGATATAAATGGTTAGAAATCAAACATGATGGAGAGTCCTCTTTGCTCCACGTTAAATATTCAGGTCTTCCTGATGGCCCAGTATGATTCACTTAGACCAAAATGCCTAATGCCTTTCCACTAAGATATGTGATAAACTCAAAGCATGCTTCCAGGTAATTTTTAAGTATACATTTATAAAGAATAAATTTCTTTGGGTAATCAAAAAATTTGGACAGTGGGAAAAATGACATCCTTTGTGAATCTTCCTCAGTTTTTCCTCAGTCCCCGTGATGGATTCCATTATCACAAAAATGACCTTTCCCGTTCATATCTCTTTGAGGCTAATGCAATGCTTTGCCATTCTGCTATAATGAAAGCATTGAACAGAAAACTATCCAGCATGATCTTCCAGAAGGAGCACCAGTTTGAGAAGGAATAAAGTACTTTATATAACATTAAGTCCCTCTCACTGTTTTTAATCCTTGTAGAGATCTGCTGTCTAGAACAAAGCAAGTTCATGTACACGGTAAATACACTAAGCTCCCTACTCACTATAGAAGCAATTTTTAATTGTCAGCATGCATGGACAGCTGTATGAATGCTTCCCTTAAAGAACATAGCCACAGACAAATCCCAAGGCATGTCACTAAACATGAGACAGATATCTCAGTTGAATTGTCTTTTTGGAGACTTGAGGATCAGCCGTATCAAGGTCTGAGATAGTTTCCCTAGACTCAACATAATTTGTGAGCACACATTGCCTGTCTCTGCCTGCAAGAAGCATCATGATAAATTGTGTTTAACATAAAACACTAATAATTTACTCTTGTTAACTGCATAGTGGTTTGAAGTGGTAGCAAACTGCAACCCCATGAACTGTGGCAAGAGCTGCAAATGATGGGTAGCTTGAACAGGCTCAAGCACGTGGAGAGATGATGTCAGTGGTGATTGGCAATTTCTTCATCAGAGAAGCTTACACACTGTTGTTCGCTCCTTTATGAAGAAATCCAATGAATGCAAGAAGGATGATGTGATGACCAGTTAACATAGAGATCCAAATGGTGATACATACATTTGTGGAGTCAGACCACGTGGTTTAAGGTCAAAGTCTGACACTGTCTTTGCTGGGGCCAATTCAATGTACAAACCCATGTTTGTTCTGGATGACAACACACTTCTAAGTGTAACTCCTTAGAAGAAGAAAATGGCTTTGTAAAAATGCCTTTAGGATTACACATCCATGACACAATTGTCTGGCAGAGATTTTAATTGCTATGGTGTGGATATGGAGATCATGCTTCAGAGATTTTTAGGTACTTTACCAGGGTCAGGTATTTGAGCTAGAGCAATAGAAGCTGAGTTAAACATTTGGAAAGTAGACAGCAACTAAATAAAACAGGAGACTATACACTACGATATTAATGAGTTTGACTGTAAATATGTCCCTCGCTTTTTAAAATTTAGCTATTGATTAACTCCATGGAGTTATTTAAGGGTAAATATTTCAGTATTCTAAAAAAAAACAAAACAAAACAAAGCAAAAAAAGAAAAGAAAGAAAAAGAGTGGTTTTAACAAGGTAGAAATTGAAAGCCTGATTTTTTTTGTTTGTTTGTTTTATGTAATTATCAGCAAGGATGTCTCAAAGGAATCATTCAGAACCTGACATTGTCAAGTTAACATTTGAGTTCTGCACTATTATGACCTGACAGTAAAACAATAAATGCTTCTTCATTTATTCCTTCCTTCTTTTATACCATCCTGATTAGAACGTTGCTTTCTGACCGTTCTTTTGTACTTTATATTTCCACTTCTCTCTCTCTCTCTCTCTCTCTCTCTCTCTCTCTCTCTCTCTCTCTCTCTCTCTCTCTCTCTCCTCTCTCTCTCCTCTCTCTCTCTTTCTCCTCTTCTCTCTCGCTTCTCACGTTCTCTCCTCCCTCCCTCCCTCCCTTCCTTCCTTCCTCTTTTTAATTTTTTTGCTCATACCCTGTGCTTTGAATCCACTAGTATCATTGACCTAAGCACCCTGTGGCACTGTGTCCCTGACTAACTTGCACATCCCTCCTGACAGTGTGGCATGTTTCCTTTGGCTGGGAGGCTACATGTTTGGCATTTGGAGCCTCTTAACTCAGCTCTGCAGTTCTTAATTTGTACTTTTCATCTAAGCTGTCCTTGACACCACACAGACATCCCATGCTGAAATTTTTTTTCAGAGTCTCGACCTGTTGGCTAGACTAAACAGAGACAAGGAAACAGGTAATGACAAGATTGAAACATAGTTTGGGGATCTTGGGAGGAAAAAAGAAAGTAAGAAAAAAAAATTGATGAAGAACATAGTCACCCAAGCTTGTGGTGTCTCATCAGAACCTCTCAATGTTTGGAACTTTTCCCAAGCCTTGCCCTAGTGAGACAGAAAAGCCTTATTAGATCATTGTGTCTGCTTCTCCACCTGGGCAGGAAGGAGCCTCCCATACGGTGAACATATGGCTTGGGCTTAGATTAGCAACAAAGAATGTCAGTTGGCAGACAGATGGAGGAGAAGCAGAGGATTGTATGAGCCTTACTAGCCTGGACCTCACAAATGCATTTAAAAAAATTATAAATTTCTGTAAGTTTAATGATGAAAGTACACCAGCCGCTTGGGCAGAGGAAGAGGAACTGACATGCAGTGAACACGTATGGCCATCGAGGCAGAAAACTTCTTTAACACTGGTCTTGTTTGAATCATTATATTTTACAGAGGAAGAAAGTGAGGCTCAGAAGCATGGAGTCACTACCCAGGTCAGGGAACCAGCCAATTGGAAAAGCCCTGAGTATCCCAGGAAATCTGTTTGAAAGTCTCCACTTTAAAAAAAGACAATATTGGTATCATAGGGAAACATTTTAGATACTTTTATTTATTTATTTATTTTTAGGATTTTTAGTAAAGGGATGAAGAGGGTTGTGTTACCCTTTTGTGAAAATGACTCAGTTTAATGAATTTGCTATAGATTTTCCCTTATGTTTGGAACGTAAAGTTCTTGGCAATGTACAAACACGCTATGGGTAACAGGAATAGGAAAACAGGTAAGAAAGTAGATGCTGTCTCTCCCTGCCTGCTCCTTACTCCTCCTTCTCTTCTTCTTCTTCTTCTTCTTCTTCTTCTTCTTCTTCTTCTTCTTCTTCTTCTTCTTCTTCTCTCTCCTTCTTCCAAACTTTTCTTCTTTTTTGAGACACAGTCATATAGTGCAACTCGGCTTGGCCCCAGACACATCATCATCTTGCTTCAGTCTCCCGTATGCTGAATACATATCTCTGTGACATCCCACTTGTCTCACTTCTTGATAAAGGGAAATGCTCACTTCACTTGAGCACAGGTAGTGCAGGAGTCACCTCCCAAAGAGAAGAAGGCAAGAAAAAGGAATGAGTTCCTCTTTTTTTGCAGTGGTTCTCAACCTGTGGATCAAGATCCCTTTGGGGGTTGAAGGACCTTTTCACAGGGGTCACATATCAGATATTTATAACAGTAACAAAATTACAGTTATGACCTAGCAAAAAAAATTAAATTTATGGCTGGGGTCACCCCAACATGAGGAACTGTATTAAATGGTTGCAGCATTAGGAAAGTTTAGAACCACTGCTCTTGTGTTTGGGGAGAGTGAACAATGTGGAGTATGTGGAGTTGTTTAATGGAGTTTTTCTTCTGCATTTCCATTATGTCTAACTTTTAGAGAAATGGTTGGAGAGCTGCAGGCTAGACTAACCATACCAGTCACTTATAGAAGATGGAGGGATCTGGGAATAAGAGATGGGTTAAATGTGGTGCATGAATTATATTTCATATATTATAACTATTTAAATCACTCATTATAATACATTTGATATTTTTCAAAGGACTCCAATGAAGAAATGAGATCTATCATCTAAATATCCTGTTTTTTAAATTTCTGTCTGTTCTTCCTCCTTTTTCTTTTCCTTAAATAATAACATTTCCCTTTTATCCCGTGATTCTTAACTTTCCTAATGCTGCGACCCTTCAAAAGGGTTCCTCATGTTGTGGTGACCCCCAACTATAAATTATTTTCATTGCTACTTCATAACTGTAATTTTACTACTGTAATGAATCATAAATACAAATATCTGATATGCAAACCTTGTGAAAGGGGGGTTGAACCCCCAAAGGGGTCATGATCCACAGGTTGAGAATCAGTGCTCTTATCCATTTCATCCATCTATTAGGATTCTTTTGTTATTATTGTACAGACTGCTACTGAGTTTCTCATTGGGGATCCTTGAGAGATTAGAAAGTGCCTTAGGACATTTCAGTCATTTTCTGGGCAGTGTTGTGGATATGGGACATTTTTACTTGAGTTGCGCCTTTCTACCTTCTGCCTGTTGTGGTATCTTTGCCAAAATTTTAGTTATGTCTGTATTTAGACACACACACACACATATTATACACACACACATATATTATACACACACACACACACACACACACACAC
The DNA here is from genome assembly GCF_004664715.2 of Peromyscus leucopus. Taxonomy (NCBI): domain Eukaryota; kingdom Metazoa; phylum Chordata; class Mammalia; order Rodentia; family Cricetidae; genus Peromyscus; species Peromyscus leucopus. The sequence continues at coordinate 17,900,209 of NC_051074.1, read as the reverse complement.
ACACACTTATTAGTGTTAAGTGTTTTGTAGGGACATATATGTTTAAACTACAGCAGAGATTATCAGGAGGAGGGACTCCTGTGGGAGAATGCAAGGCTGCTGTGGGATGTCCTGTACATTGTGAATATATGTTGCTATGATTGATTGATAAATAAAACACTCATTGGCTAGTAGGCAGGAAGGAAGTATAGGATATGTGGGACAAACAGAGAAAAGAGGCTGGGAGATGGAAGCTGGGAGAGACATGTAAAGGTAACAGGTAAAGCCACAGAACACATGGTGACATAGAGGTTAACAGAAATGGACTGAGTTAAGTGTAAGAGCTAGTCAGTGGTAGGCCTGAGCTAACGGCCCAGCAGTTAATTAATTGAAGTTTCTGAGTGATTATTTTATAAGTGGTTGCAGGGTCCGTGGTGTTGGGCAGGACTGGAGAAAACTCCAGCTACACAAGACCAAAATCTAAAAATGCGTGTTCAAGAGCAGCTGGGCAATCTGATTTTATTTTTGATTATGGAGAAATAAATACATAGTGGGAGAAGAGAGGGGGAAAATATCTTCATTTTCAAGTGTAATAGAATGGTGGAAGGGAAAAGATCTTTGCCTGAAACATTTAGGAGGGAGGGCCTTTCACCGATGGCAGACGATGACTGTCAGACATAAAATTAAAGAATTTTAACATTGATAAGGCCTCGGCCCTAGAAAAAGAACTAGGGAGCTACAGGCAATGAAGGAATGCTGAGAGGGAGCATAACCATTCTTCCCCAGGGAAGAGCACATCATGTGGTTATCCAATACCAAATAGTCCGCCGTGTCTGAAATCATATGTACACAGACCACCTTATACAGATTGAGCATGCTATATTATACACCCAGGAATATATGTATGTGAAATAACAAAGAAAAAGAGGCAATGAATTGAGAGAGTAGGAGGGCATGTACATGGGAAGGTTTGGGGGGAAGGAATGGAAAGGGGGAAATGATGTAACTATATTATAATCTCAAATCTATTTTGAGAAGGTTTCTGCAGTTATGGGAGAATGATCACAACAGACCAAGAACTATAGAAGCCTTAGGAAGAGACAACTAATTACTCATTAGGGCTGCCCTCAGCGTTAGACCTGGTGCTGACTGAGACCTGAAGGGATGGAGTCAACAGTGATAATGAGAATGTTATAAACAACCAACACACCCTGGACCTTGCCAGTCAGAATTGGCACCATTTTGCCAAATGACCTAATTGTAAGCAGTTAGCGATCAGTGTTTCTAATTGGATCCGAGCTGTGCTGACAAGGCCCCCTCTGATGAGAGTTCCTCCTTGGGGTGGTCCGTGAAGGTAGCTTGCTGTGGCAAGGTGGGATATACGATATGTAGAGCATGATGAGAGCTCCTTACCTCCTATCAGAGGCTCTTCTTGTACACTTTGAATCATCAATGTTTTTAGTACGTAGCTCTAATGATTTAAGAACGAAGTAGACTCGACATCTGAAAGCAAAAGCAACCCTCGTTCTGTACCTGTTCATTCTGAGCTCCAGAGAGCAATGATGTCACCAGCCTCCCTTCCTGGTGTGCAACACGAGATAGATTGGATTAGGACGTTTCCGGGGTCTAGGTGGCAAGGACTCGACACACAACTGAGGATTTGCTGATAAACTTCTGCTTTGCCTGTGTGTTTCAGAGGAGGTGCTTTTTGCCCTTTATAATTTGCACTCAGTCTTTGGACAAATGTTCCTTCCCTCAAAATGTATCTAACTGTGAACAAATTATCTGCAGTGTATATGTGATGAGTTTTCAATTATATGAAGAAACACACACACACACACACACACACACACACACAGAGAGAGAGAGAGAGAGAGAGAGAGAGAGAGAGAGAGAGAGAGAGAGAGAGATGAACACACGTGAACACAAACCTAAGTTGCCATGAACTTTGTTTCATCTTTTTTCACTATTCGCTTTCTCACGCTCTGGATACTCCAGGGATTTCTTTGTACTTTTCTGGCAGAATTTCTCATCTTTGTTAGTTCCTACCTACACATTTTCCTGAAAGTTTTTTTTTTTTTTAAAGCACTTAACTGTTCAGTGAACTTAAGCTATTATTAAGTTTGAAAGAGTTAAAAATGCCTCTTTTGTGGTTGCCTTGATGAAGGGAAAGGCATGCTGGAAGAGAATTCATGCTTTGCACTTGACTTTTCAGGGGTTTTTCAAGGGTATTGGGTGTTATTGGAATTTTATCTCTCCTCCATGCTTCTTATCTTGCTTGTCTTTTCTTATTCCATGGCAAAGCATTTCCTGGTCTAACTGGCAAGAACCCTGCAGATGGGAGGGGCAGAAGTCCACTGACAGAATGTACTTACAACATAAGAGGAGAGTGTGCACTACTTACCGCTGTGCAGTGGCCGATCCCAATCTAAGCTTCTCACATTCACCTTAGAGTTTATGGGGCGCTAAGGACAGCACAGCACTGGCTGGATCTTTTCATGACAGGACCAACACAAAGCTGAAGTCTCAGTGTGCATCAAGCATGGAGAGACTCATCTCGCAGCTAGAACGGTGGCGCACCCATTTGCATGGCCTCTCAGTAGTTTCTTGTACCATTGTTACATTTGATGTCTTTGTTCCTACCTTTCTGGTGGCTGAAAGCTCACCACCTCAGTCGCACCTCAGCCTGCCTCTTCAAAGCACTTGAGCCCACAGGCCAATATAAGAGCATGCCGGCATGGCATAAGTCAGAATTTCTTGTCATCTAATTCTAGAACTGGTATCCCAACCCCCTTTGCCTTTCCCTGTTTACCAGAAGCAAGTTATTAGCTCACATTGAAGGGGAAGGAATTATTTTGCACAAAGACATAATTATCTCAAAATTGGAATAAAAGTTATATTGAAACATTCATCTATCTGCATAATTTAAAAGTTGAAGTGTCTGAATTATTCAGGAACAAATAGATTCAGAAACAGAAAACATGTCATTAGATATCAATTTTTCTCCATCACTTTTATTTCTGTTAAATCCCAGAGTTAAATTTCTGTTTCATAGTAGCCCATAAAGACTATAAATATTTATTCCACTAATTGGACATTTCAAAGGGAAGAGAGTGTTTCCTATTTCTTCTGCCAGAGTCATAAGCTTATAATCACTGGTCTGGTCTGACCATTCTGGCCTTGTGCTTTCTCCTGATGCTGCAAGACAGACTGTCTGCATATGAACAGCACGGATGGGAAGGTGTGGGGGTGGGCACCACCTGATGTGGATTCCACCAGAGCCTGAGTCCTGCATGTCAAAAGATCCACAACCAGTGGGTCAGGATGTTATACTTGCACAGAGGATGAAGCTAAATGATACCAGGAAAGTGTAGAGCTATCAGGGGCTGTGCTATTGAATGATTTCCAAGAATTCTGGCCACACCATCACTGTTACCGAGGGGCAAAGCACACACAGCCAGGGCTGAGTTCATTTGATGTCAGGCACCATGCTTTTGAAATACAGTGTGTCATGGAAGCTTCCAGGGGCATTCACGCACTGGTATTGTTTTATTTTCATGCAGAAAGTGACACATTTTGATATATGATTTCTATGAAACTCACACTGACTCCAAGAACAATGTTCAGATGACACAGTGCTCCCTGTGAAAATATACCAGTTTATATCATGTTGTATTGTGCACCATATTATAAGAGTGAGAAATTCTTTGTCTTGTTACTGTTATTTTTTAAAAAGTAAGAGCTATAATCTAGTTTAGGATTCAGATAGATCATTGAAATAAACTTTCATAAAAGGATCTGAGATATTAGTATAGACATATGTACTAAGACTAAATAAAAAGAATAAAAAGGAAAAACATCAAGAAAAACAAGGCAGTGAAATCTGATACCTGATCTGAGCATGTAGATATATAAGGACTTTGACTTCTCTTTTTACTTATTTTTGCATTTTTTGTCTTTTCCTTACAATGGTGAATATGGAAAAAATAGCAGAAGAGAGACATAATTTTGTAATTGTTAACACATGGTAACAGGTAATTACTGCTTACAGATCGGAAAACAAAATTTTACCTTGTGATTTTTTTTTTATTCTTCTGCTAAAGAAATCCATAATGTGGAGGGCCTGACAATCAAGTTGCCTCAAGACTGGAAATCGCCCCTAAAGGCCAAACCTCACAGACAGATTGTGTGGCCAGGATGCTTGTCACCATCCAAACAAAATATTATAACACAAGCTCCCAAAGCATTAAATGTGCCCAAGGGAAAACTTAAAAATAGGTATCGCTCAACTTCACATATATTTTTAAAGGCACATAGCACTTCGTGTGAGGATTAAGTAAAGAGTGAAATCTGAACTACATAAAGACAACATGATCTTCCAAATGCCTAAAAATCTTCTTCCTGCCTACCTTAAATTGTTCTTGACTGGCCGATCAAATCCATTCTGTCAGAATATGGTGACTTTCAGATATTTTACCTGATTCTTTGGTTCTCTTAAGATTTTATTATTATTTTGGTATCTCTTCATGAATGGTTTCTCTGGTATCAGAAATTTTCTTTTTTACTCATCTCTTTGAATATATTTATCCAAAGATTTTGTAAAAAGTTTCATAATACATAGGGGAAATTTGATAATATTTTGTTGACTCAAGGATATTCTTCATTCTTTTGGTGTTAGAAACAGATAACCGTGGAGGTCCAAGTGCTGCTAACTAATTTCCTTATTTGCCCTGAAGCCTAGATACTGGGATGTGATGTGGATTTCAGTGAGAATATCAAGCCAAAGTTGGATGCAGAGAATTTTCATCCTACACAGAGAACCTAGGACCACAACATCTAGGAAGTAGAAATAATACCTACCTCTAAAGGCCTAAGGAGTGTGTATTTCAATAAGCGGAGGTCAGAGTGTCCAGGATTCCATGATCAATGGGACATTTAGCAGATACAAAGAAATAGGTTATATGAATTGTCCCACTATTTAAAAGATTAAAAAAAAATAGGCCCAAGAGAGGTTAAGTTTTGTGCCTTAAATTGCACATTAAGTAGCAAAATCAGCAGTTAGAGGCTGTCTTCTCATCCTCAGGTGGATGCTGGTGTCAGGATGTCACTCTCTGTCCTCTCCTGGGTTGCTTTAAGCCCTGCTGGATACCTATGTGTTGCAGTTTTTGTTAGAGTGATCTGAGGTCAAGAGTCATGCCCTCTCGGGTTGCCTTGCACGTAGCTCAAAGTTCAAAGAGTTGTTTGTTAAATGCTTATGATGAATCATTCTAACAATAGTCTTATTCTACTTTGCTTCATCCTCCAAGACTTGACTGAGTCTCCTGGTTTAGTAGGGATATTTTAGTCTAGACATAGCTGATTTTGTAGCTCTTTAATAAATATCTTTTAGAAAATACTCCAGAATGTTAAATCACCTGTGCATTAAAGATTTTCAGCTAAGGAGTTAAAAGATAAAATTCAAGTTCATATTAAAAATTCAGACATATAGTTGAAATCATTCATGGCATTCAAACACACGCACATATGCACACACACACACACACACACACACACACACACACACACAATGAAAGGTCAAACAACAAATATACTTTAAGTCCCTAATGAAGAATTAAATGCATCTTTATTGATAATGTAGTCTCATAACAGACAGGTGATTTAATTTATATCATTTTAAAAATGCAATTATTAAATATTCATGATATATTATACTTTACAAGGCTTAAACACTCATAGCAAAATCATATGGTAAAGATAAAATGCAGACAGAGAGTCTGGGTTCCCACAGCCACCGACCCTCAAATGACCTATTAGTAAATGCCAGATTCTCATGTTGTAAAACCCCTGTGGGAGAACCGTAAAGGATGAACATTTTCTTCAACATTTACCTTATAAAGCAAGCACTCTTAGTTTTTCTGCAAGAGTATCATTCTCTTACGCTATTAAAAAAAAAAAAGTCTGTGGCCTTTTATGAAAAATGCCTCGTGTGGCACAACCAGGGCCATAAGTCTGGGTAGTCACACACAGAAGTCCAGACATCTGGCCTGCTCGATTCAGATGATTCAAGGAAAAGCTGATATTTCCACTAGCATTTCCTTAATTCCTATTCCATGTACTGGAGGGTGTTGTGCTTCTTCATTCCACTTGGACCATAGTTTTGGTTGTGAAATTTTAAGAAATAATTTATGCAGATCCAAAGCAGAATTGTGGTGGCGATGGTCAGGTCTGTGATTACTTATGGCTGCAGGACACAGATTCATCTGGGGTGTGTGCAGAGCTATGGGTATATCCACAACACACTGAAAATAACTAAGCAAGGATGTAAAAAGATGAGAATCAAAACTAAGTGACCAGTGGTTGGGTTGCCAAGGAGACAATGCTGTCTTAGCTGCCCTTAAGGAGCAAGCTTTGGGAGTCTCTCACAGAGGAGACACTGATGCTATGCAAGCCCACTCACCCTAGAAGTATGAATCAGAGAAGAATTTCTCTGGGAATCCCAAGGCCTAACCCGTATGTAGATAATGAGTGTGGGGTGAAATAGAAGAGTCAGGTCCCATAGATGACCTGTCCCATATGGGTTCATTGTAAATTTCCTCAACTGTTTTCTTCTGGAGAAAGGGGAATTCTAGTCGCAGATTAAAAACCAAATAGTTATCATTCGTGTTTTGCTTTTTTTTTTTTTTTCAGGTTCACTGTGTAATTCGCTGTGGATCTTACTGTTTGCAGCTTGGGACACAGAGTGTTTGTGTGGACAAAGAGAAGATCCTCCACCCACTTCCTATCCTTAACATCATCTTATGATGATTTCACTATAGGATCTCACTGGAAGTCTCCCCAAAGAAAACCTTGCCTGTTGAGAGTAATTAATGCTAGAGATAGTGGAGGTATGTGTAGAGATAGTGGGGTATGTGTAGAAATAGTTGGGTTTTGTGTAGAGATAGTGGAGGTATGTGTAGAGATAGTGGAGGTATGTGTAGCTAGAGGTTTTCTGGTCCTGCCTGACTCACAGTCAGGACAAATCTCTCTTACCCGCCAGTCCCATAGCTGCTCAGACCCAACCAAGTAAGCACAGAGAGACTTATATTGCTTACAAACTGTATGACTGTGGCAGGCTTCTTGTTATCTACTTCTTCTATCTTAAATTAACCCATTTTTATTAATCTATACTTTGCCACATGGCTCGTGGTTTACCGGTACCTTACATCTCCCTTGTCATGGCGGCGGCTAGCAGCGTCTCTCTGCCTCAGCCTTCCAATTCCCAGAATTCTCCTCTCTGCTTGTCCGGTCTATACTTCCTGCCTGACTACTGGCCAATCAGTGTTTTATTTATTAACCAATCAGAGCACTACATTTGACATACAGACCATCCTTCAGCAGGTATGTGTGGAGATAGTGTGTGTGTGTGTAGAGTAAGTGGAGAGGAGGAAAACAGAGGTAAAGAGAGAGAAATGTGTGGAAAAAGAGAAAAAAATGGGAAGTACAAAAAATAATACTACTTTTCACTTATTTTATTTAAGAAGTCCACATGTTCTAAAGCCACCTAGAGAACTCACCTAGAGAGCCTAAGCAATTAAAATGGAGAACTAGTTAGAGGCTGAGAAAATAAAGTTATGAAACTTCAAAGTAAATACTCTTCAAATCCTCAAAAAATGGAATGGAAAAGTTGAATAGGCAGAAACGTTGAAAGAAGATATGACTAGCAAATAAAAAAGGAAAAAATAAATGGAAAAAATTGAATCCTAAATGAGTGGACTACAAAAAGCCTCTGGTAGAAGGCTTAATGGCAGGGGCTAGTGGGCATTCACAATCAGAATCCATGGTGTTGTTCTCCTGTTTTGTCTGTGTGACATTTCTTTTGAAAGATGTAACTTCTCTGTGTTTTTGGTATTCTCATTTATTACAGGGAAATAAAATGTTTTTCTGTCTCAAAGGTTATTGTATGGATTGGTGAGCTAATTGTTTTAAAGTACCTAAAAGAGCAGCTGGCATATTATTGATCAGTAAATGTTAGCTGTTAGTCCTCTTTGCATGTACCTTAGTCAGCTTTTCTATCACTGTGACAAAACTACCTCAGAAAAGTGAGTAAAAGAAAAATTTAATTTCGCTAACTGTTTCACAGGTTTTCGTCCAGGTCATTTCGGCTCCATTACTTGGGCCTGCAATGGGGCAGAACATCCATCGGGTAGAGAGTCTTCAGTGGATAAGGCCTTTTCTATTTATCATGGCTGAAATGGAGAGAAAGAGAAAGAGAGAGAGAGAGAGAGAGAGAGAGAGAGAGAGAGAGAGAGAGAGAGAGACAGAGAGAGGGACAGAGAGAGAGAGACAGAGAGAGAGACAGAGAGAGAGACAGAGAGAGAGACAGAGAGAGAGAGACAGAGAGAGACAGACACACAAAGACAGATCGAGCAGGGTGATAGATATGAATCTATTTGCATTCTTCTACATACCAACATCCAGTTAGACCAGCAACATTTGCTGAAGATTTTTTTTTTTCCATTATGTATTTCTGGCTTCATTATCAAAATTCATGTGTCCATAGGCCTGTGGGTTTATGTCTGGGTCTTTGATTGATTCCATTTATCCACCTGCCTGTTTTTATGCCAATACCATGTGGTGTTTATTAATATAGCCCTGTAGTAGAACTGGAAATCTGAGATGGTGATACCTCCAGAAGTTCATTCATTGTACAGGATTATTTTAGCTGTCCCGGGTTTTTAGTTTTTTCCTCATTAAGTTGAGTATTGTTCTCTCCAAGTCTAAAGAATTGTGTTGGAATTTTGATGGGGATGCACTGAATCGATAGGTTCCTTTTGGTAGGATGGCCATTTTTACTATGTTAATCCTACCTAGGCATGAACATTGGAAATCTGTCTATCTTCTGAAAACTCTTGCAATTTCTTTCTTCAAAGATTTGAAGTTTTTCTCACACAAGTCTTTCTCTTTCTTGGTTAGAATTACCACAAGATATTTTATATTATTTGTGGGTATTGTGAAGGGTGTTGTTTCCTTGATTTCTTTCTCAGCCCCTTTGTTATATGTTTGTAAGAGGACTTCTGATTTTTTTTTTTTTTTGAGTTAATCTTGTATCCTGCCATTTCACTAAAGGCGTTTATCAGGTGTAGGTGTTCTCTGGTAGAATTTTTTTTGGTTGCTTATATATACTGTCATACCATCTGCAAATAATGAAACTTTGACTTCTTCCTTTCCAATTTGTATCCCCTTGATCTTTTTCAGTTGTCTTATTACTCCAGCTAGAACTTCAATAACTATATTGGATAGATATAGAGAAGGAAGGCAACTTTTTCTTTTTCCTGATGTTAGTGGAATTTCTGTGGGTTTCTTTCAATTTAATTTCATGTCGGCTATCAGCTTGCTGTAAATTATCTTTATTATATAGTGGTATGCCCCTTGTATCACTAATCTCTTCAGGATTTTTATCACTCATGGGTGTTGGATTTTGTCAAATGCCTTTTCTGCATCTAATGAGATGATCATGTATTTTTTTTTTTAGTTTGTTTATATGGTGTGGACTACATTGACTAATTTTCCTGTCCTGAAACATCCCTGCATCTCTAGGATGAAGCCTGCTTGATTATGATGGATGATCTTGGATTCAGTTTGTGAGTATTTTATTGAGTATTTTTGCATCGATGTTCATGAGGAAAATTAGTCTGTAATGCTCTTTTTTTGTTGAGTCTTGGTGTTGTTTGTGTATGAGGGTGACTTGTGACCTTATAAAATGAACTTGTCATTGTTCCTTTTGTTTCTATTTTGTGGAATAATTTGAGAAGTATTGACATTAACTTGTCTTGTTTTTTTAAGTCTGGTAGAATTCTGTGCTAAAACCAGTTGGATGTGGGCTTTTTTGGGGGGAGACTTTTAATGACTGTGTCTATTTTTTTATGAGTTATAGGATTATCTTATCTTGATTAACTTGGGTAGGTAGTATATATCGAGAAAATTATACATTTCTTTTAGATTTTCCAATTTTGTGGAGTATAGGCTTTTGAAGTATGACCTAATAATTCTTTGGTTTTCCGTGGTGTCTGTTTCTATGTCCCTCTTTAGTTTTTGATTTTGTTAATTTGGATATTCACTCTCTGTCTTTCAGTTAGTTTGGATAAGGGTTTGTCCATCTTGCTGATTTTCTCAAAGAACCAACTATCTTTGTTTCATTGATTCTTTGTATTTGTCTCTTTGTTTCTATTTTATTGATTTCAGCCCTCAGTTTGATTATTTCCTGCCATCAACTCCTTTTGGGTGAGCTTGATTTTTGTTCTAGAGCTTTCAGGTGTGCTGTTAAGTTACTGGTATGAGATTTCTCCAATTTCTTTCTGTAGGCATTTAGTGGTATAAACTTTCATTTTAGTACCACATTCATTGTGTCTCATATATTTATGTATATATTTGGTATGGTATGTATATATTTGAATTCTAGGAAGTCTTTAATTTCTTTATTTCTGTCTTGACCCAGTATTCATTCAGTAGAAAGTTGTTCAGTTTCCATGAATCTGTAGCTTTCTGTTGTTGAAGTCCAGTTTTAATCTGTGATTGCCTGATAGGATTCAGGAGGTTATTTCTATTTTTCTTTATCTGTTGAGATTTGCTTTGTGACCAAGTATGTGGTCAATTTTGGAGAAAGAAGCCCTCAACTGAAGAATAGACAAAGAAAATGTAGTTTATACAATGTAGTATTACTCAGCTGTTAAAAATAACAGCATCATGGAATTTGTAGGAAAGTAGATAGAAGAAAAGAGCACCCTGAGTAAGGTAACCCTAACCCAGCAAGACAAATACAGTATGTAATTACTTTTAAGTGGACATTAGTTGTTGAGTAAAGGATAGTCACACCAACATCCTCAGATCCAGACACGTCTCCTAGTAATGGGTGATATGGAGCCTAAACTGGCCATCTTTTATAACCAGGCAAGACTCCTATCAGTGGGAATGGGACATCAATCTAACCACAAAACCTTCGAACTACAATTTAACCTGCCAGCCAGATGTGGTACAAGATGTGAGAGTAGCCAACCAATGACTGGTCCAACTTGAGACCCAGCCAGGAACTGGACCGTTACCTGACACTGCCTGGATGCCCAGGAACCAGAGGCAGGACAGCCCAGAGGCCCAGGATAGACCCAAACATGATTGTTAAAAAGAAATCAATGAAATGATTCCTAATGATATTCCGCTATACTCATAGATTGGTGCCTAGCCCAATCGTTATCAGCGAGACTTCCTCCTGCAGGTGATGTAGCAGATGTAGAGACCCACAACCAAAGACCAGGCGAAGTCAGGGGACCACCACGGAAAAATGGGAGGAAGGATTGTAGCAGCTAGAGGGGTCGAGGGCACCATGAGAACACGGCCCACAGAATCAATTAAGTAGGGCTGATAGGGGATCACAGAGAATGAAGGGGCAAACACGGACCCTATGTGGGTCTGACCTAGTTCCTCTGCATAAACCTCATGGTTGTGTAGCTTGGTGTTCTTGTTAGAGTCCCAACAGTGGGAGTGGGGTTGTCTCTGACTCTTGTCTGTGCTTGGGATCCTTTTTTTTTTCCTACTGGGTTATCTTGTCCAGCTTTGATATATGGATTTGTTCCAGTTTTATTGTGTTTGGTTGATATCCCTGGGAGACCTGCTCTTTTTTTTTTTCTTTCTTTTTTTTTTTTTAGGGAAAAGGAAGAGAGTGAATCTGGGAAAGAGGAGAGGTGGAGGGGGGGTAAAATGAGGTAGGGATGTAATATATGAGAGAGAGAGAGAGAAAAAAAAAAGAAATGGAGTGCCATACATTAGTAAAGGTACATTGGTGGCCAAGGATACCATCTAATAAAAAGATTTGATGTTATCTTTCCCAGCTTCAATTAATAAACAAGGCGCTACAACATGCTTCTGAAAACAAAGTTTGATACTTCATATAGTAAAAGTCTATGCACATGCAAATCTTTCAACAATATAAGCAGATAATTGGCAAAGCTACAACGATTAACGAGGTTTGAACCTTCACACTTTCTAGAGAATTTCTAGTCAATATTTTCCATTCATAGTGTGTTTTAAGTACCCTTTATTAGCAAAAATTTTAATAACTGAGCAACTTGTTACTCATTTGAGCTTTTGTTAATTGATTTCTGTTTAAATCCACTATGAAACTTAAGAACACTTTACTAAATAATTTTTGGTTCAAAGCAAAGATCAAACCCATATTTGTAGAGGATTTAGAAAATATTAGCTGCATCAGAAGACAGAAATGGGGCAGAAGCAATATAATTCATGTTTTAAATCTGGAATAATCTTGTGCTCACACCATTAGAAAAGAAGACCATCAGAAAATATTGCATGTTAAAATAGAAAAGTCTAAATATAGTGCTAGGAAACAGGGCATCACTCACCCTAATCAGGTAACATTTATCCCACAAATGAAAGGGGACTTTTATTCCTCTCATGTGTAATAATTGCATCAACAGTTGAAGCAAAATGACTCACATGAGATTTTTAACCTAAGTCTTTTTAGTAGAGATTTTTAACAGATTAATAAGATGTTAATAGACACATGACCTCTCTGTACTCCAACTTCCACCTCTTAAAATGCATATGATAATGGTTTGTGCCTCAGAGGTTTGTTTTGTGGGTTAAATTAATTAATTTAGCTAACATGTTAACAGTGACTGGAAGTGTCAAATAAATCTTAGCTACAGTTTTAAGAGCTCCATCCTTTAAAATTGAGATCACTGTAGCTATACGCATCAATACAATTAAGGCCATCTCTTTTGTTTCTGGAGCCAGAGTGATATTTAGTTGTAAAATTTTGAAACTGTGGATCATTGTTACCCAAGTGAAAATTTGATGTGCATGAGTGCAGCTTCATATACATTTTGTAGAAATTACAGGCAACACATTATTGTAAGAGACACAATGATTACTTGAAGATGGCATCCTTTTAATTTCCATGTAATTTGCTTACATCGAATGAAGACTATCACACTCAGCACATTATGACTCACTCAATTCTAGTAAAGTGAAAGATATAAAAGCAAGTATTCATAATTCTATAGCCTTTCTTGACAGCAGAAACTAAACAGAACATTTGAAAAAAAGATGAGCCCTTTCCTGTTAACAAAAATAACATAAGTCAATGTGATGACTTATGGCTGTGAATGCAGCATTTTGGAGGAAGAGACAGGTGGATCTCTATGTATTTGAGGCTAGCCTGGTCCATGTAATAATTCCAGGTCAACCAGGTTTATATAGTAAGAACATGCCTCAAAACAAATACAGAACAGAATCCAAACCAAGCAAACCAAACCAGACAACAACAACAACAACAACAAACAAACCAACAACACCAAACCCAAAAAGCAGGGAGACGTCATCGTTGAGGCCATTTCTTAGCCTGTTTAACTATCAAATATTGTCTTGTAGGTTGGTAAGGGCGGAAACTTCTATTACATAAATGCATGGAAATAATTTTGATAACTGAACGGAGTAAGAAAGTGTAATTAGATATTATGGTTTTATTTGTCATATGTCAGGTTTCCAGAGTGAAAATTCCAGTCACGTTCCTGAAAAACTGTCATACACATTCTTACATACCGCGGATATGGAAATACATTTTCTTTTCTAGGTTGCTTCCTAGGTACACATGTTAAGAGTCTAGCATCTTTACATTTAGGAAGTTTTTCTCCTGGATGGAGTCAGGCTATGCAGGCCCAGGTTGGCTTCAAGCTCACACACCTCATACTTACCTTTCTTATAGCCACTATTAAAGCACCTGCCATCACCCAGCACCACTTTCAGCAATAAATGGCACCGAACAAAATGACTTTAACTCAGTGGTTTTCACTGCACTAATTTAATACCTAAAGTCTACCCCTGTGTAGGGGTGCATACCTGTAATCCAGTGGGCGCATGGGAGTTCAGGGAATCTACACGTCACTGTAGCTGTAGCTCTTCTCTGTATCATTATATACCAGAAGCAGAATACAGGCTGCAAACAGAAAGACTTCATCTATAATACGGAGATTGAAAATACAAAAAAAACAAAAAACAAAAAACAAAAAACTGTAATACATACAGCATGTACATCATTAGTGAAGGATTGGAAAATACCAAGAATGCTTATTATTTATTGTAATTTATATTGATTCATTTTCTTTTTAATTCTCTAATATTTTATTTTTTGGGGGTGGCCGAGTTTTGAGATATCCTTATGTAACTTAGGCTCACTTTGAACTTGTTATGTAGCCAAGGCTGACTGTGGAGTGAGTACCAATCTTCCTATCTCCACTTCTCAAGTGGGAGAATTCCTGACACGCTCAAACTTCATAAAAGGTTATTGCATCTTCTGTAGCTGGAAATTACATTTAAAAATTATAATAGCTAAAATTTAAGTGAGAAGTTTAGAATACTTGTTGACTTTGCAGTAGATAAAATATTTTGTATCTAAGTAATTTCTATTTGCATGTTTTGAAACTGTTTTAAGGCTTGTGAATCTATATTAAAATAAGAAATCAGTGTAGTAAATTACAGTATTTTACATTATTTACATTAACATGTTCATTCGGAGTATATCAGGAATTTCTTATTTGAATAAATCCACTTCTCAATTTATTGATTGCAAGCTAGAGTAAACAAATAGAAGAAAAGCATGGCTGCACTGTTATTCCACCTCTGACTGGGGAGGAGAAGGCACTGGCTTTCAGTCAGGTAGAAGTGAGTGGACTAATTTGGACCTATAGCAGAGTGTAGCTGGTGGTACTCAGAGGGACACATGCGAGACCAGAGCTTAGGAATGGATGTTTCCACCCTTTACTATTCTGAAAGTGCTGCACAGGAATTCTTAGTGACTAAATGCAAAAATACATGGGATGATAGGTCTGATCCTGAAATACAGTATGAATAGCTCTCCACAGAGTATCTAGTTTTCCACAGTGGCGATCTGGATAAACAGTCAGGAAGTTTGTACATGAGGGCTATCCGTGAGCAATTCTAATAATCAAAACTCAATTTCCTACTTCCTTTCCTAATGGGACTCAACAAATCTGCTGCACTGTATATAATTTTCTTGAATTCTCTTTCTCTCTCTGCCGTTCTAGGCACTATTTTTTAAAATGCAGAAACACATAAATACATGGAATGATTGTCTCTATTTTTAAGGAATTTTCTTTAGCATTTCTTGCAAAACTTTTCTGAGCTTCTGTTTCACATTCATATGCAGATCCAAGCTTTTAATATTTTTGTGAATATAAATAAACAGCTGTGAGAGAGTATAGGCAACAAAACAAGACATGAGACCATGAGGGAGGGGCAGAGATATAGCTGCATACTTTTAAACATATGTAGGCACCATTCATGTAGAATTCTCAATCCTAAGACCAGCCTGGCCCATGTGTCTATTACTCAGATTTGAATTTCTTACCTTTCTCTTTGCTCTACAACAATCATGGCTACCTCCTTCCCTCTCCCTCTCTTCCTCCTTCCCTCCCTTCCCCCCTCCTTTCCTGTCTTTCTTCCTTTTAAGTGCATGCTCAGCCAACATCCAAATCTTTTTATGTACTTACTGTCCCTATTGCTGGGGATGGCTTTCTGTATACTGTGAATGTGTTGCTCTGATTGACTGATAAATAAAATGCTAACTGCCCAGTAGCCAGCAGGAAGTATAGTATAGGTGGGATAAGCAGAGAGGAGAATGCTGGGAAGTGGAAGGCTGGATCAGGAGTCACCAGCCAAACACAGAGGAAGCAAGATGTAAAAGTACTGGTAAGCCACAAGCCACATGGCAACTTATAGATTAATAGAGTGGTTAATTTAAGATATAAGAACTAGATAGCAAGAAGCCTGCCATGGCCATACAGTTTATAAGTAATATAAATCTCTGTGTGTTTACTAGGGTCTGAGCAGCTGGACACAGGAAAACTCCAGCTACACCCTATTATATTGACTGCCTCATTAAAATATTTATATGATGATCCTCTCGTCCATGTTTGAATTCAAATAAGTTATTTCCATATATATCTTCCTGTTGTATTAACTGATTTCTCTGCCACTTTTCTCCACCATATCTCCCCCATTGCAAGTCTTAGAAATTGTCTTATTTATTTATTACTGATTAATGTCTTTCTTACATTAAAATACAGGGTCACAATAGAGCCATTATCATTAAAAACCACTGTTTCTTCTGAGCGTCTAGGACAATGTGTGGCACACATGACCTGCTCAATTGCTATTTAAAGAATGAAAGAGTACATGAATTGTAACAAATTTGATACAAGATTCTTGCTGAGTTTTTTTATGCCATCACCTCTCTAACGACTTTCTTTTTAATATATCTAAACATTTTTACAAAATGGTTTGCTTTTTGTTTTGATAATATGATCTACAAGGTGATTGCAGAAAAGGTAAAAGCTAGAGTGAGTGCTGGACCATGCAAGAGCAGCTCTGGCTTTCCATGCTTTTAAAGAAAGTAACATAGACAAGAAGGATGAAAAGGTTGATCTTGGCTCATTTTTAGAAGTGGCATGCTAACTGTGTGTTTGACTAATTGTCATTGCTTGATATAGCAAGTGTTCTTCGATCAAGTACCCATTGTGTCATATATTTTATGAAAACACAGTGTTTGAGATGGTTTTTTTGGTCATGGTATATATTTTACATTCACTGTAGAACTTGCAAAGGGTCATAGATAAATTTTGAGAAATACTAAGAAAGTTATTTTTGTCATATATTCCAATATTTCTAACACATGATCCATAAAAGATTTGAAATCTTTTGTGACTAAAGGAATTAAAGAAAAGATAAACTTGAATATTAATGTTAAAAACTTTCAGATCAAAAGGTATGGATTAGTTTAACTATGAATTTCAAATATGTATAATCTTTCCTGTAGACAGCTTCAATATGAAAAATGTAAACATATCAGAAGAAAAATTTTACTTTTGCACCTAGAAGTTACTTCTTTCCATTTTTAAGCAATAAAGGTAAGTGATATATTCTGTATGTACTATATAATATTATATATAATATCTATCATTTCTCTTAAACAATTTAATACTTAATAACATTAATCTTTATTATTATGTTGTTTCTCATAATTTGAGCGTGCTGTTCACAGTTTGAAATATAAATGAAACAATTTATATGTGATCGAAATATACTTCTGTACTTGCACTAATTATTCAGCCTCCAATTTTGCATGAACATTAGAATATTAGGCATCAATCAATTGGAAGTTCCAGATATATTGAGTATGAGTCCTAAACAGAAATATAACCCTTTTTAAAAAATAAATAAATAAATAAATAAATAAACAAATAAATATTTTAAGAGACAAGTGTGACCTAACAATGCTATCGATTTTTAAAACCTGTTGGCGATGGAGCTAAACCATGGGAAAGGCCCTGAGGGGGGTGGAAGCTAGTTAAGCTGTATACATGTGTTTGCTGACAGTTGGAAAAATGAACATTTCTCATCCCCCTTTGACTGCATTAAAAAGGCCTTGTAAAAGCTTGTGGACTCAGGTTTCATGCTCTTTGCAACTGAATTCCTTTCCTTCTCATATTTTAAATTTGTAACATGTCCTATGTAGGCTTTAAGTGAGCGTCCTGCTTTCAGGACTTCTAAAACCCCGTTGCTTTGAACAGCCGGGCCACATGGCAATTCTACAAACATAAAGGGTCCAGCTGTTAGGATGGAAAATGCCACATAAATTACTGTAGAAGGATCTTGTCTGACTATTTTGGAGAAGCCAATAGAGTGCTGTAAGGGAAAGGGATACTGACTTTAAAAGCCTTCCCAGAGCACTGTCATGGTTCTTTGGATTTCTAGATTATAATCTCAGACTTGCTTTTGAAGGGAAGCTTTATATATATATATATATATATATATATATATATATATATATATATATATATATATATATATACCTGTTGCCTAGATAAAGAAATATTTTTTCCAGTAATTTCTTGTGTGCCCTTATCCCTGACCTCTTGCATATGGCTTGTGGGATTTGAAACTGTCATAGTTAATTCTACTTAAGTAGTTACCTTTAAGTATAAAGTTCATTGAAATGTTGTAGTTGTATCTACTTTGTCCTGAAAAGTTAAAATAGCTCACTGAGTCTCTGTTTGCTTAAGACCTTTGATGGCTTTCCCCCAGCAGCCTACTATAGTACTTTTTAGTACTATAAAAGCTAACCAGCAGGGATGATGTTTCTTGGTTAGTAACAATTTGATTTCTCCATGTCTTGTGACCAAAGTGTATATCTTCAGCAACAGGATTTTACCATCAAGTTCTGGTGGGCAGCCAAGAGCTATTTTAAATGTCTGTATTGTTTTGATGTCTCCAGGACAGTCCTGACAAACCACTTGTAGGTAAGTATCCTATACCCAGTGCTGAGATTTTAATTTGACAGCCTATGATTTTTAGGAGGAGCATTAACTCTTAATTAAATATCTTAAATATGTAAATATATATCACATAAAATTATAAGTTTCCTCTTTCTGATTGGGTTTAAGGCACACTTCACAGGAGGAAACACAAGCCTGGTATTGTAAACCTGGCCAAGAATCCATGTTTGGGGAGTTCATCAGTCCTAGTTGTGAACTTATTATTATTATTATTTTGCTAAATGCACAAAGTATTAAACCACCCCTAAATCAATATCTCTATACCCCTATATTAGTACAGACCTCCTATCTCATCAGAGAAGTTTCTTAAGGCAGACCCTCACAATCAGTCAAATGCAGAGAATGTCTGTAGTGTTTTCAGTCACAAAAGGGACATCTGTATAATCCACCCACTCAAAGCCCAGGAACCATCATCTAAGAAACAGAGAAAGTTTGAAAGAGTATGGAGTTGGTAAGGGCCAGAGAGAAATAATGTCTTCTGCACGTGTAGACTGCCACAATCATGAACTCACAGCAGCTATAGTTACCTGCATCTCTAGTTTAGGACCTTTTGGCTATTGATGGTTTCTGGGATGGGAAAGTTTTCTTTATGGGTGTGGCTCCTCCTCATTAGTCTATCATGCTCTAGTGGATGGCCCATACCCACATATATGTGGTCAGCACAAATTGTATTTGGTGAGTTATTTAAAAAAATCAGAAAGTTTGGAGAGGGTAATGGAAGAGAGGAGTTAGGGGAGAAGCAGGTATAAATATAATTAAAATATTTTATATGCATATAGAAGAGTCTCAAAGAATTAATAAAGTATTATATTTGTACAAAGTAAATGCAAACTCCTAGGTAAGTGTTTCTGAGAACTGAAGCCTCTTCAGTTAGAATGACCCTAGTTTTTAGGATCATTCTGAAGGAATACTGAGATGGGCAATATACCGTGTGTTCATGCTATAAGTATTGTTATTCCTACTATGGAATTCTGAAGTGAGGCGATGTTTTACATGATATACTGGTAATTACACTGAGATACGGGAAATTCTGGTTATGAAGTTGACTCTAAGATTTAAGCAGCACGGTGTCTGAATGTTAGTTCCCTCTCCTGTCTCTTTTAAATTACAGCGAAGGGAGCCCATTAAGGTTACCTACAATCTCACCTTGTCTCTTCCTTTTCATTGGGGTGTTTGGGGGTATCATGGTAGTCACTTTTTGAGATCAGCAGAATTCTCCACAGATCAGGACAACTGAAAATGGTATCTTAAAGCATGTCAGCTTGTGATTATTTTGAAATCAACTTTTTCTTGACCTCCAAATAAAATATTCAATTACCTTACTTCCTAACAGCTGTTTCAAAGCCTTGGGTGAGTTCTCTTGTTTTGCATCATTGCCTGACTGAGAGGAGAGAGAGAATGAAAATATGGGTTATTATTCAAGGTTCAGTTTCCAGTGGCTGGGAAACTAACCTTTGTTCATCACTGTGGAGGTTGAATGCCAATGCCTTTTCATAGTGTCTGTGGAGCACAGTATCTTTTTTTTTAACCACATTATCCCGATACAAACAGTGCTGAGATAGGGATAGTTGGTAACTTAAACAACCTATTAGAATGTGTATAATTTGAATAATTGGATAATCATTGGGTTGAGTATAAATTTAGGATCATTTAGAGATAGACAGTTTTGGAGATGAGACAACTTTGATATTTCTCCCATGAGATACCGAGGAGTCCATCTTCTCATTCAGTGTTTTCAGTACTTCCATGTTGACTGAGGAAAAAGGGATGTGTGGAGCAAAGCATGGAGAAGATTGTTTCTGATGTTTTCACTATGTAGACATGGCCATGAGATTTCACAATAGCCATCCTTTGAAAGAATAAACACATTGAACTTAATATTCAGACAAGAATCTCACCCGCTCATTTAACTCATGAGAAAAAAAATCCAGCAAGATTTGGTGTACATATTTGCAATGTTATTTTACAATAAAATGCCAAATTGGATGATCCATTGCCTATTACAGAATCAGGTTAATGCTTGCTGTGTCTGGTGCTTCTGCACACGACAAAGAACTTAGCTTCGTCAAATGTTAAACACATGGCTTTAATGGTTCATATTAGGAGAACTCCTGTGGGAATTATGCTGCTTGTGAAGTTGTATTCACTACGCTGATTTCTTTCCTGTGGCTCTCTTATTTCCCTATGGGATGTATTTCATGTGTCCATTATTGCTTTGAAGATTTTTCATTTCTGTCTCATGCCTAACACTTGCCATTGACTTCTTGTGTAACTTAGGAGAAATGAGTGTGGCACTTTCCCCCCTGGGTACCTGTCTTTATGAGGTAAATCAGCCTGTGCTATTTAGAAAAAAAATCTATAGTTTTACTTCTTTCATACTAAAAGAAAACTTTACTTTTTTGGTGCTAGCTTTTTTGGAAACTTAATACTTTGATTTTTTTCCATGATGGTTCTCTAGTTTGTAGAACAAAGTAAAATGAGAGATAGTCTGTGCTTTTGTTTTTAGATATTTTTAAAACCTTTGAATAAAATGATAACAGAGATGGTTATAGTTTTAGAAGAACTTCTGATGCTTAGCTATCTTTCCATTTCTGAACTTCATCATTTTGGTGGTGAACAGAGGAATTTGAACTCCTATGACAATATGCACTTTGCCGTCCCAGAAAGAGTCATTCCAGGGGGAATTGAGGATGTGTTCACAAAAACTTGACTGACAATCATAAAGAGAGATTATTTGGATGTTTTTGGTGGGTTTTGTGGGTTGATAGATGAAAATGTGGTGTATTTTGAATATAAATTGATCAGCATTAGTAATAAGGTTCATAGAAATATACATTGGTAAAGGTGCTTACAGAATGAATCATAGAAAGTGTTCAGCCTTTTATTTCAGTTGGTACATCTGTTCTTTTTCTATTTTTATTAAACTTGAGTGATTAAACAGAAAGCAAGTTAAAGGGAAAAAATACCCTAGTATGAACCAAACTTACATTCAAAGGGCAACTTCTTATAATCTTTAATTAAATCTTCACATTTGCCCTTGGTGGAGTATTCTTTCCTCATCATTTCTGGACCCATTTTCAGTTCATGCAACTACCCCAGAACTTCCTGGGTATTTTAATGTCTGCTCTACTCCAAACCCTCTTCCACTGTAAGTTATAAAGAAGAAAAATATAAATAGCTTAACCTTATCAGAATCATTTTAAAATCATGAACAGATCACTTGGTAAATACAAATGCCACTTTAAGGGAGCTTGGGTGGTGATTTTGGCAAGTAGCAAGCACAGGGCCAATGGGGGTGATGATTACTTGAAAAAAATAATCTGCAGCCTATTTCTTTTTTTATGTCCTGCTTTTGACTTTCTTCCAATAATGATTTCACTGATCTAGAATCTATTTGGAACCAACTTAGGCTTTATTATTTGCATGAAGGAAATATGTAAGACTAATTTTTTTCCAGGACAGAGAATCCCTGGCTAATTATATTAGAATAGAAATAGATGTCCTCCCTGGCTATTTTTTATTCACTCTAAGTGTTTACTTCTGGTAACATAAGTGAGAGAAACGGACCAACATCCACTTGACTTGCATTGAAGAAATGTGAAGGACAATTTTAACTTGACCAAGGCTTGCATCTTCAGAATCACATGTTTAGATTTTTATAATTTCTGTGCATTATGAGTTGTCTGCTTCTTCTATTTGTCCCAAGAACCCTAGATAAATGATGAGAATATGGCATTTAATATTGTCCAACATTTTTTTCTTCAACAAACTGATGTATGTCTCAGGCTATAAACTTTATTTCTGACCACTCACTTTTCTGGCAGCCTGAGCTAGCTGTTGATCCCTTCTCCTCTCTTCTCCCTCTGAGCATGAGGAGTGCCAGGGTTCCGTTTTGATACTTGCCTTTTTGAATTTCCTCCTTTGCCATGTTTCTTTCAGTCAGTCTTTAAAAAAATATGTGTTTTGCATGTGTATGATAAAGACACATATATATACATACATATATACACACATGCATATAACAAACTTTATAATTCTAAAACATAATAGACTTTGCAATTATCCCTCGAAGTTTTTTCTGAACTTTACACGTGGGTATCTAATTGGCTCTTCGACACCTCCAATATTCTAATATGAATTTTACAGTTTACATTTCAGAAGCGAAACACTGTGTGCCATCGTGTGCCATCAAAGCCTGCCACCACCAATAGACTGTTTCTTCCCAGTTTATGGGTCTGCCATTATGAAGGGGTCAGACTTAAATCACCCTTAGCTGCTCTTTCTCGTCTCTCCTACATCACACTTTCTATCAATTTGGGTTCTATTAACCTTTTAAATGCAGTCAGAGTTCAGCCTTCCCTTGCCACCTTCACTGCTTAATTCTGAGACAGCGGTGCTCTTTGCTCTGCAACCCGGTAGCATCCTGCCGACGTGGATCTGATCTCTGCTTCTCCCTTACTCTTTCACTGTCCTTCTACCCTACATGAGTTGGAAGCAGAGTCATCATGGCACTATTATTTCCAGATTTTGTTAAAACTGGACACTCGTTTGTGCAGAATCCTCAGTTCGTTCTCAGGTCAACTGAAAACAAAGAGAAAAAAAGATTTGACGATGACTTACAAGCTTGCAAGTGATCTGGTTTCTCACCACCTCTCCGCTCTTACTTCACTCCTTGCTGTGCTGTCTTCCTAAACATCTATTCTTAAAGCAGAATGTAAAGAATGGAAGCTCTACTACAGGCAGGGAATTCTGATTGTTTTTTTTACACTACTGTATCATCTATGCCTAGAATAGAGCTTGGCAACTAGTACACACTGTCACGAAATTACTGTGCCTTTCTTTCCTTCAGTGAATTGAAAATAGATATTTAAAAAAAATGTTATGAAAGCAGCACCTGACTAGGACTTGGGATGACAGCAAGATTTATTAGAAATGTGATCTCATAAGTAAGTCTCATAAACCTTTTAAATTTCAGGCATCATAAGTGTGATTACAGAGCTTAAATGAGATAATGTATGTGCAAGTGCTTGTCAACTGTTCAGCATTTTCCTAGGTTATTAATGTTTTTCCCCCCTGGGGATGAATTCATTTAATCTTATAAATGCTTTTATTTTATCAGTACTAGATTAACCTGTCTATATTTGTTCAAGTCATTTTATCTTGAGTTTTTGTGATCCCTTCTCTTTATTAATATAAATACTTTTAATTTGTAAGTATTAAACATTTACTGAATGTTTGCTAATGGGATCCATGCCATAATGTCTATAATATAATGAGAAGTACAGATATTTGAAGAAATAATCAAAATGTATTTAAACATAGTGATTTCATTTCTATTATTTATTAGGTTCCATGCATTTTTCTAAGTGCTCTACAAGCATGAAAATGTTTAATACTTTGAATAACATAATGATGCAATATTACCTCCATTTTTCTGATGAAAAATAGGGATAGATTAACGTATTCAGGGTCATAATTTATAATATTTGTGATATTACATGCACACATAATTCATATGTTCAAAGTTTTGGGGTTTTAAAAATAGAACCATTTTGCATGAATGCTACCCAAAGGTCTGATAAAAATAGGCTTTGAGACGTTAACTGTTGAGACTTCTAACATGGCCTATGGCACTTATAGTCACTAAGACCTTGATATCTTTTATGAAGTCAGTTTCAGCACAAATTTTTAAGAGTAGACTGTTGAGTGCTTCCAATGTCACTTAAAGCATTGGCCTTAGAGAAACATTTCTATCTTTTGTCTACACATATGTAATATCCTAAAGTATATTTAGCTGTGGAATGGGTTTTTGCTACCCATGTTTTATTTGCTCTTGCTTCTTTCTCAGGTTTATCTAACATTTTTTTCCTACTTGGGTCCTTAGCATTCACTGCCAATATATGGTCATTTCTTTTCTTCTTCTTCTCCTTCTTCTTCTCTTTCTCCTTCTCCTTCTCCTCCTCCTCCTTCTCCTTCTTCTTCTTTTTCTTAGAGAGAGAGAGAGAGAGAGAGAGAGGAAAAAGACAGGTCAGGGGCCATCATCAAGGGAAGCCAGAGCAGACAGAACTGAAGGCTGCAGGAACTGAAACAAAGGCCAGGAGGGAGTCTTCTTATTTGGTTTGTTCTCCATAGCTGGGTTGCTTAGCCTTTCTTATACAACTCAGTAGTACCTCATAGGGGGCTGGGCCCTCCCATATCAATGATTAATCAGGAAAATTTCCCATAGACATACTCACAGGTCAATCAGGGGGAGATTATTCCTCAACAGAGATTCCTTCTTCCCAAATCACTCTAGTTTGTGTCAAATTGATAAATAATCATTACAAGCACTATCCACTGAACTTGACAACCATCATGATTATCTCCTGACCCTCTCCACATGCTTCTCCTATGAGGGAACCTCACCAGTCAACAGGCCTGATCTGGAGGGTCTCTTGCAAGTAGTCTCACTTCTCTAATGAAGCTGGTGATGGCCAACACACATATGGCTTGGTTTTCTACTAAAGAAGCAGTTAGGATGAAGATTTCATTGTATGTAACTGGTTTGGGAAGGAACCCCAGAAATACAATGGCGTGGGGAACTGAGCAAGGGAGGAAGGAGAGGAAATGAAAGATGGGTTAATAACTCTTTCATCACTGTGGGCAGCTGGAAGTTATCTGGCAACTTTTAGGACACTGTGATGGGGACATTTTATAATTGTTTCATCAGGGCTCCAAAAACTTGAGTATTTATCCAGAAACATCTGTCTCTGAATAGTCAAGATTCTTTCATGGTTTTCATTCTCCAGTGCTTCTGTCTGGCTTCATATACAGAAAAACATGTCAGAGACCAGGCAGAGGGAAGATGCCATGAAAATACCTGGGAGCTATCTAAAGGGGAACTCCACTGGGGAGTGGAGATAGGGCACAGACAATAGTATGGCTCCTGTGTTGAAAATAGTTCCCTTTGGAATCTCTACACCCCCGGGTCCTGTACTTATCCTTCCTACTGTTACCTCCTTTTTATTATTGCCAGCTCTTGAAGATTCATAAATTTGCAAATTTCAGTTTCTCACAAGGAGGAAAAGGTCATTCATTGGGACCTTTCTTATCTGCCAGTTTCTTCTTTGGTATCTCTCTGTACTAGGTGCCATCACGCATTTTCTTTTTGAGACCTATACAGACATACATATCTTATTTATGGTAGTGCCTAGAGCCTTTTGAGTGTTCAGCTAGAGCCTTACTACTGAGCTCCATCATAGTCCCCCATTTATTCTTTGTTTGGAGACAGGATCTCATTAAGTTGTCCAGACTGGCATTGACTTCAGTCTGCAGCTCACACTGATCTTTTAAAAATTATTATTAAATTAAAAATTTTTATTTTACATTGGTTATTTCTTAAAATTACTCAGAATAGAACCTTATTTATTTTTTCTCCTTTTTATCATGGTTGTTCAAGTCCATACTTGGGTAAATCTTCATTAAGAAAGTTTCTGAACAGTTTGACATGGATCCATTGATCATTATATATACTAATTCATAGCACAAATAGTATTGAAGGATATATCATGTAGCAAATAAGATAGGCACAATCCTATTCCTAGAATTTAATTAAAGAAAGCAACTCTGCACAGCTAAGGAGAGAGGAGAACAATGTTTGGTGCTTAGCCATGATGTACATAGCTAATGGTGTTAAAATTAGAAAGCAGACTGTATTTGTATTTGGCTTCATGGATCAAAGTAGAGATCATTATGTTAAAGGAAATAAGCTAGGCATAGAAGGTAGGATCACATCCTGACCATATGTAAAATGTAGAATTTTGATCACATATAAACAAGAGTAAATGGAGTTTACATATATCCCAAAGCAGCAGAATAGAGGGTGAATGAAATTGTCTGGATCAATGGATAGTGAGGTAGGAACAAAATTTTCTGGTGTACTATTGCACAATATATTAACTATACATAACAATAATTCCCATTTATTTTAAGAAACTAGAAGAGATATTGAAAGTTTTGCCTTGGATATGTGTCAAAGTGATTGAAGGAACAGATTATTTAATTTGATTTAAACATTGCACAGTGCATACCTACATGGACGCACTATGTTGGTACTCTATTAACATATTCAATTTTTATGTTCTATTGTATCTGCTGAAAAGTTCATAAAAGAAAACAGTGTAGTTAGAACACAGTGAGAAAAGGCATGAATGCAGAGTGGTAAGCTGGGGTCAGAGAAAGGAATTTGAATTTATTTTCAGGGAAAGCAATCCTTAGCACAGGGAATGAATGATGTAAGTTCAATCATTTAAAAACTTGCCCTGGCTTTAGTGTGGAGAGCAATACCAGAGCCCACAGAAGGAGCCCACAGAAGGAATATATATCCTTCAGCTGTGGCCGTTGCTCAACAGTTAGCCTATTGGCTGCTGGCTTAGTTCCCTCCCCTGTTACTGAGATACAAGACCATGAAAAAAGCAACAGAAAGGAGACAGGGTTTATTTTGACTCACAGTGAAAAGGTCCAGTCCTTCATGGAGGGGAAGTCAAAGATGAAAGAATCTGAAGCAGCTAGTCTCACTGCATCTAGAGTCAGGAAACACAGAGCAGTGAATGAAGGCTATGCTCAACTTATGCCTTCTTTCTCATACCGTCCAGGTTCCCAAAGCCCAAGGGATGTTGTTACTAACAGTGGGAACATCTTACCAACTCAGCAAACCTCACAAGGTTTATACTCCACAGACATGTCCAGAGATGAGTTTGATTGAATCCAGTTGATTCTAGATCTCATCAAGTTGACAATTGAGGTTAACTATCACCTCCACACTTCCTTTATGTAGTGGACCAGGCCTTACAACTCTGAAACATATTGCTATGTAGGTTTTCTTTTCTTTTCTTTCATATAAAAGACATTTTTAATTCAAGTAACTACAAGGCTTAGGACCAAGGCTGGGACAAATGGCCACTTTCTTCACAACTAAACAAGGAGAGAAGGTGGGCCCCTCACTTTGCTACAGCATCCCAGGTTTATCACCCATCCCCTTTCCTGATACCTGGGTGGTAGGTAGTCCAACCTGCTCTGCCCAGATCTGTTCCCCATGAAGAGGACTTTGGGGAAAGGGAATGTGAAAAATGTGGAGACAATGCAGACAGAGGCTTTGTTAATTGCATTTTTACATACTTTTACTTTGTCCAAAATGAAAATGTATCCTTCTTTCACATGACCATAGACACATTTGATTTCTGACAATTACTTGTTAGAGTCATGTTGAGATGACAATTTTTGAAGATATGTAATATTAGATCAAATAACAGCAAGTGATATTGTTAGGGGACATTCTGATATGGTGATGTCATTGACGTCTCTAAGGTAATATTCATTTGTACTTGGCATCTTTCCTAACAGCAGTTTACAGTTGCAGCACAGGAAGGGACAGTCTTCCCCCAGCCTTATTTCGAACCACACTGGTGGGTTATAAGATCATGTTCTGAAGTCGAAGAGTGTAATTTAACAGGTACATTCCTGTTTCTTCTGACACTGGTTAGTAGACTTGTCTGCTTTGCTGTCTAGAAAATGTAGTGTGATTTCTCTAATTTCAACTTGTTTCTATTAATCTCAATCAAAATAAAAGAATAAGATAATATTTTATCTTTCAGTACACGGTTTCTACTTTTATTTAACATGATTTTATGAAAGCCTGTTTAGCTTTGAGGATGTTATTAATAATATAATGCTTTAGTGTTATGAAAATGTTCTGGTGAAAAGTCCTAGCACTGAGAAGGAAGGTAGACATAAAATCCCACCCTTAACCAAAGAGCTATTTGCAATTGATACCTGCTGGGAAAGGGAAAGTCAGTTTTCTCCAATTGGGTCTCATTGGATATGTCAACCACACACCAAAGTAGGCTCCATGCTCAGGAGTAGGTGGTCAATACAATACAAAACTGACTTTTTTATTTTAATTTTTTTAAAAAAATATTTATTTATTTATTTAGCCTATTGATTTTGTTTGTTTCAACTTTTGTTTTTGTTTTTGAGGTAGAGAGAGAAAGCATGAAGTTGGGTAGGAAGGGAGATGGGTAAGATTTGAGACAAATCAGAGGAGGGGAAAAGATGATCATATTATATGAAAAAAATTACATAAAGAAAAAGTATTCTGTTTTTTCTATGACCTTTGTTCATTGTATTCATGATAAAGAATTCAACAGCCACAGTATCTAAGTTCAGCTAGTAACACATTTACTTTAGAAAAAGAAACAGCATATAAAAGAGTCCTAAGTAATACTTATAGAAAATATTTTTAATATTGTGTTTCAAAATTTGGTATAAAATTGGGGAAAAGATTCACATAACTCTGTTTTCAACTTGTTTGTTGATATGTGCATGAGAGCATATCTCCTTGGTCTGTGCTCACAGTGAGATATAGAACATTTGAATGTGGGCTCCATGGAAAGCTAGATCTTATGGTTTAGTAACATCTATTTGTTTTCTGGATCCACATCAATATTGAGGTATAGAAAATTTGTCCCATAAACTTTAAGATATGAGTTATTAAAAGATGTCATATCTTTTCTTGACATATTAATGGGTTCAGTCACAAAAGGAAACATAAAGTAAAGTATCTATTTTCTGTACCTAAGTTTCACTGCACAGGAGGCTAGGCTAAGGTTTTAGACAATATCTAGGCTGCTACCTAAAAAAGACACTAGATCCTTTGATAGACTGCTTCATGTTGTTGTGTGTTACACTCATGCAGATAGATCATCTATGGCTCTCTTTTCACCCTATCTTGCTTTTGACATCAGGCCTCCTGTGAGCTGTCAATGCTGACAGAACAGATAATAGTTCAAGCCTGTGTAGCCAATGTGATGATCTGTTTGGACAAAATGGCTTGTGATAGTCCCTGCCATGGCTCTGAGTTGGGAACTTTTGACTTGTTGACTGTGTTTATGGCACCACAAAATACTTCCTTGTGGACTATAAATACAAGAAAAGCTGGAATCCTGGAGAGGAGTCTGGCTTCATCCTAACAGAAATATCAAGGCTGCAGAGAATGTTTGGAGCAAATGTTACATGTGATGGAAGGTCAGAAAAGCATAACTTCAAATGAACAACCATTAAGTTCCATGTGCTAATGCGTCTATTAATTGTTTCTGTTGCCTGGACACAGAGGTACATGCCTGCAATCTCAGCTCCTGGGTGGCAGGAAGATCACAAATGTGACACCACGCTGTGCTACAGAGTGAGACCATGAGTTAAAAAACAAACAAAAAGTAAATGAAAATAACCAAACAAAATTTTTCTATGTATTAGACACATTGTGAATGTATAGAATTGAGGTTGAAACTATAAGAAGATAATTGTTAACTATTAGACTGAATAATTTTACATTTCATATAATTTATATAAAAGGCTATATTAAAATATAACAAAAATGAAGAATCAACTACAATATTGACATTTAGGAATATACATTTAACTATTTGATATATTTATGACCAGTAACTACCACAGTCATATAAAATGAGTAACATATTAATTTATAAGTAAACATACCTTTTATATAAGGTGCATAATAGTTAGGATGTTGTATAAATAAATTTGGTTTGGTAATAAATGCTAGACTGGAAAAATCAAGAAGTCGCTTACTTCAGTGGGAAAGGTAAATTATGTAACAAGAATTCTGATACTTGGAAAAGGGTGCTTTATAAACATGAGGCATTATTGTAGTCATGGAAACCCTGCTGCCAAACAAGAAGTTGCTATTTGATAGCTATTGAAGGCAATAGGTACTCTAAAGAGAACTAAAATAATCTCTCTAGAAATTTTAAAAGAAAATTCTTAAAATAATACTGAAAATTTAAGGTAAACGAAAAGGTAAAGTACAAGTTAGGGGGGGAATTAAATCATGTGTTTTACACACACACACACACACACACACACACACACACACACACACACACACACACACAGAGTTTCAACATAAAACTCCCAAAGCCACAATACTAACGGTAAGTAGCAGCTCAGTGGTAGAATGAGAGGCTAACACATACAGCCTATCCCAGCACCACAAAAAGGAAAAGAAATAAAGAGCAGCAACAACAACCAAAAGCAGGGGAATTGCGGCATGTTTGAGGCTAGCCTAGTTTCCATGGTGAGTTACGGGACAACCAGGGCTACATATTAAGAATCTGTCACAAAAGCCAAAAACGTAAATTCAAAGCGAATCTTCTAAAGGCTGTATATATACCAGCAACAGACTAGAGAGAAAGAAACGGGAGTGATCACAATGAATTCAGTTTACTGGAAGTTCCAAAGCCAGAGGTGGTGGTTGCAAAGCATGGCAAACACACAGAATATTATTTCTAACCAAGAGAGATATGTATATCTGAAATTTCAGGATTCCCTTTCATTGTTAAACTCCTTGATTTTGGCAGCAGGGGCTGGTACAGTGTCTAAGGAAGTATAGAACACACCAGAATAAATGATTGATTAATTACTCTTCATAATTGCAGCTGATGTGACTGGTCTGGAAATACTGTTTCGTCAATGAAAATAATCGGTTTTTTTTTTTGTTTGTTTGTTTCTTATAAACATGTACCATATTGAAAATATTTGTGTTACACTACTGGGAGAAATGGGAAAAAAATGAAGAATTACATGTAATATGATTTCAAAAACTGGAGGGGAGGTGCAATTTCCAAAGGTGCATTGGTTATAATTGTCTAAGGTAATACTTGTGTTAATTTCCTTCACCTTAGACTGTTATGTATACCTCATCTGTTTGTAGCTTATAAGAGTCTATGAATTATATATATATATATATTAAGATGTTAATATATCTGTATATATGCATACAGAAAGAAATCGATACAGACTTGGTCTCAGTTCTTTGCCAATTTATTATTTGGAATATGAACAGGGTATCAGTTGTCTCTCTTCAGCTACTACTCATTCTCAGGTACTCAGTTCACTTCCTTATCTGGTCTTCACTCTTTTCCTCCTACTTTGTGATGTCCTCCACATGTACCCAGACTGGCATACATGTATCTAGGCCAGAATGAAGATAATAAGGTTGAGCAAGGACCAGGGACCTAACAATACATGCTGCGTTATTTTAATGGCCGGGGTTGGGGGGAGGGGAATGGCGCAAGAGCACTGGGAAACTTCTGGTTAACTTAAGCCAAACTGATTTATATTTTGCACAGAAAATCGTGATTGGAGAGATAAGTTTGTAAGTATGGAGCGTAGAGGGGGCTGCTGGAAAGCTTTAATGGAGTAGATTGTAGGGCTTGAAGGTCAAACAGAGGAGGTAACCTGAGTGTTCGTAGGGTAAAGGACGGATGGGCTCTCCTTCTACCGTTCTAGTTAGTTCTAACCACCATCTTGACACCGTCTAGGATCATCTGAGAAAGGAGTCTCAACCAATGGATCGACAAGATAAGATTATCTAGATGTAGGGTGGCCTGATCACTATGGGTAGCACCATTCCCTCGGCAGGTGGTCCTGGGCTGTATGAGAAAGCAGTGAAACAAGCCAGCGAATAAGCCAGTGAGTAGTATTCCTCCATGGTTTCTGCTTCAAGTTTCTGCTTTGGTTTTCGCTCTGATGTCCTTCAGTGATGGACTGTAAACCTTTCCTACTTTAAGCTGATTTGGGTCAGAGTATTTTATCACAGCAACAGAAAGGAAAATGGAACGGCCATTGGAATTGAGGAAGTAGGTTGTTGCTGAGATGAACCTTACCATGAGGATTCTTATGCCTTTGGATTATTTTGTTAGAATGTGGAAACATTTGGAACTTTGGGTGCTCAGAGCTTATTAAAGGGCCATTCTTGCAGAGGCTCAGAAGACAGTGATATGGAGCCCAATGAGAACTGTGGCAGTGTGGCTCATGAGGTTTCAGAGGGAAGAAAAGGTTCTATTGAAACATGGGTTAGGGGTCCTTTGTGTGCTATTTTGACAAATAAACTATGTGTATTGAACAGACAGAGTTGAAGGATAAGCACTAAGAGATCAGCACCATTGAGTGAAATCTGTATAATGCTGGGATAATAGAAAAGTGCTGATTCAGATTTAGCATAGATAGATGATTCAAGAGAGATTGACTTCATTTTAAGATCACAACAGAACTTGGAAAATAATAAGCAAGAGTTTCTCAGATATTACTGTTCTGAAAGCTGAAGGATTCATGGAGAGCAACTGAGAGTTAGCATTATGTGGAAAAGTTGGAGACCTAGCGGAGAGATCATTGGTAATCCTAGGTGTCCATGGGAAATTGGAGATGCCAGGACCATGCTACTAAGGGCACCATTGAATGTGGAATAGAGCCAGACTCAGCCTACAAGACAGGCCTATTAGTATGTTCAGTGGAACAGAGAATTGAAGAAGCTGAAATGCCTTTGCCTTTTAGAGTCAGGAGACTTTAAATGAGTGAATGACAGAGGTCAAAACACTGAGCTATAGTACTGGATTTACATTGGTTCATGGTTTTGTTT
The DNA here is from genome assembly GCF_004664715.2 of Peromyscus leucopus. Classification (NCBI taxonomy): domain Eukaryota; kingdom Metazoa; phylum Chordata; class Mammalia; order Rodentia; family Cricetidae; genus Peromyscus; species Peromyscus leucopus. Next base: position 17,867,353 of record NC_051074.1, on the reverse strand, counting down.
TCTCTTTTTAATTTAATATATTTTTAAATTAAATTATAATCATACTGTTTCCCATCTTCTGTGTCTACTCTTTAATCCCTACCATGTACTTTCCTTCCAAGCCCCACTCCCGTATTTCTCTACTCTCTCTTTGTGCAGCAGGGAGGGGCTAGATCCAGCCCCAACTTGGTATGCCAGCCTGTGTTGACTACCTAAGGGAGACCTTGCCCTCTATGAGAAGGGGATGGGGGTGAGATGGAGTGGGGGGGGGAGGGAGAAGAGGAAGCAAGGGGAACAGGTTGGTATGTAAAAGGAAAGGATTTTTTTAATTAAAATATTATACATATTAAAAAAAGACATACTCTAAAAAGCAAACAAAGTATACAACACTGATAAAAAGAGGTCTAAGAAAATAGACGCACCGTGTCCACAATTTGCATGACTCAGCGCTCAAAGATCTTCATAAGCAGGATTGATAAAGCTCTGATCTAAGTAAAAATAATTATGACCTCTGTTTATTTTTGCTACACACACACACACACACACACACACACACACACACACACACACACACACTGGTGAATCCATTTCCATTTTTGTTTTTTGTGTGTATATGGCTTTAGAACTGACTACATTCCATTGGATAACCAATTAGGGGGCTTATCTCTGGGAGAGGCTAATCTCCCTCTCACAGTAGTCATTAGTTGCCTGTAGTTCTTTTTCTAGAGGTGGGACTTTGAAAGATTTCCCCCCTTTGTTTTAGGATTTCTGTTGATAATGTCATTTGCTCAGTGTACATTTTTGTAATGCCCTTGTTCTTCTTATTTGGAATAATAAGTACGTAATTTGTTTTGTATTTTACAGGAGCCCACAGTTAAGAGACTTAGAATGTTTAAAGAAATGTTGGATGTTTTAAACATTGTATTTTTTAAAAGACTGTTTGGTTTTTAACAGTTATTCTGTGTTTTATATTATATTAATATTTATATTATTATGTTAACAAGGAATTGTGATTTAAAGTGTTGTGTGATTGTGTGTCAGATTATCAGGAGGTAGAGTATCCTAGTCAGGTTTAACTGTCAACTTGATATAACCGAGAGCCACCCAGGAAGATAGTCTCCGTTGATGAATTGCCTAGAACAGACTGGCTTGAGGGCCTGTCTGTAGAAGATAATCTTGATTGTTATTTGGCATAAGAGGGCATAGCCCACTGTGGGTGGCACAATTCCCTGAGAAGTCTGTCCTGAGCTATATAAAAAAGCTAGCTCAGCATGAGCCAGCTTGCAAGCCAACATGCAAAGTTCCATCATGGCTTCTGCTTCAAGTTTATGCTTGAGTTCTTGCCCTGACATCCATCAATCATGTGCCATGACTAGGAAGTACAGACCAAACAAATCCTTCCTTCCCCTAAGTTGATTTTGGTTGGAGTGTCTTATTACAATAACAGAAAGGAAACTATAAAAACATGACTTTTTTTCCCCCTGGACTGTGGTACACCACCTTCATGACGTGACAGATTGGCCTTGAGGAAGAAGACCTGAGAAAAACTACCAGCTATTTCACTGATCCTCATCCCCTTTCACTGGATATAGCAGTTTGTTTCTTAACTTGATAAGGATAAGCAGTTTCCTGACCCTTGTCACTGATAAGATGCTGGTGAAATTAGTGTTTTTAAATTATGGCATTGTCCAAGTTATTATAAGCTTTCCTTAAGGAAAACCAACTATCCTTAGTAATGAGTAGGTTGGATGCTTATAGTCATATGTCTGTTTCCCTGTAATAATATTAATATATTGTCAAGTTTTCTGTTACTACAGATGTATTTGCCTTCTTACTGTCTACTATAATCTCCAAGAATATTTAAATTATTTTCATATACACATAAAATTTTATATTTATTGCTTATAATAATCTTGATATGGCAGATTCAATTGATAAAACTATTACTTTAGATGAGTTTATTTCATGTTTATCCCACCATCATAAATTTACTTATAAATATTTTGTTTAAAGCTACATAATTGATAAGGAATTCACTTTTGCATGGACGTCCCCCCAAGGCTGAATTCTCTTTTCTGTATTGATTACACATGGTTCTGTAACACACCCAAAATGATATCAGTATCAGGGGTAAACACCTTATTTTGTTTGAGTTCCATAAATGTGTTATTAAATTCTTAAATTAATGGCTAACATAAGGAATATATTTGCCTTCGTATAGTTTTAAGTGGTAGAAAATATAGATAAATATAGAACTGTTTTTTTTTCTTTGCTTATTTCCTTTTCAGCCCTCTCCCTTTTACCTTGTTTTCTCACAATCTTTTGGCCCTTTTCTTCGTGACTTTCAGTACTCCCTTTTTTCACATTAGCAGAGCAACAAAGGCACACTTTGGAGAACTCTTGATTTTTTTTTACCTGAAATGAGCTGAACTTAAGAAAAGATGGGAAGAAACCTGCCTTGGTCTCTATATTTCAGAGTGCTAAAAGAATGGAATGTGAGCAGGTTGGGACAAAGACCGCCGAGAGAGAAGCTACTTCACATGAGAAGCCTGTTCACGTGAGAAACATCTTCGGAAGACTTCTGGTAAGGAAAAAGGAATACCAAAAGAGAGAAGGGGAAAAAAAACAGAGGGGAAAAACGTTCAAAGCAACTGAAAGGAAGCAAATAGCTCTTTAAAACACAAAAGGAAATTGGGGGAAAAAAGATCACTTGGTGCAGAGCAAGCATATATATTTCTTTAAAAGAATATATAAAACTGATTTTTAAAAATTTTATAGCAGAGTATGCCTATAATAAGCATCCAATGGGCAATGGAAACTTGTAACAGGCATAGGAACTATAAGGGCAGAGAGATATGTGCATAAAGATAAAGGACATGGCAACCAGGAAGCAGCCCTGTCCACTGTAAAAAATGATGAGGAAAGTTTCTCATGTAGGGGTGGGAAAGGAACTGGTAACTTAGCCAAAATGGTGGCGATTCCCAAGCTCTTTATAGGGCAGGACTCTTCTTTTCTCTTTGAAAAAAACTCTGTTGCACAGTGGACCAACATAGGCTCTATTGTCCCATCTCAGGCACCTAAGGAGTCCCAACACAACTCACTGTAAATTCAGCAACACTGGAGCCGACCTATCCCTTTACAGTAACACCAGTTCACTGGTCACAGACAAGACTGGAGGGTGCAGTACTGGCCAATTACTCTCAACATTTCCAAATACTTACTCTTAACTTTGTCCTTTATTATGTCCCAAGTCATCAGCAGCTCATCAGCCTCGCTTTGAGTTACACTGATAAGAGTAAGTATTTTCATTTCCTTCTAGGCCGAGGAAGGTTTAACAGAAGAGTCTTCAAAAGCTCAGGAAAATGAGAAAATTTGCATTCTGAATCATGAACAAGAGTAGACAAAATCTACATATTGGAGGGTGGTAAAGGCAGACAGTACCCAGCTTTATTGTCATCATAGTGTAAACCATAGGACGCGACTCTAAAGATTTAAAAATGGATTTGGGATATGAGTTCCTTGCATATTGAAAGTGAACACTGAAGGTGAAGAGAGAACCAAGGGTGATACAATTTTTGTTTGGACTCTGTGTGAATATCACATCTTCAGGGAAGGCTTGGCATGGACATAAAAATGTTAAAATCAATAGATTAGTTTTGATTATGTTGGATATGGATTTGTTACAAGTGAGACAAGTGCATTTAAGACAAATTTTGTATATTCAAGAGATTATCCTTTGTAGTGGGGTTAAAACGAAATGTTTGGGGGCTGGAGAGATGGTTCAGTGGTTAAGACCACTGCTCTTCCAAAGGACCCAGGCTTGATTCTCAGCATATTCACATTGGTTCACAACTATTTAATCCCAGGAGATCCAATAGTCTCTTTTAGCCCCCAGAGTACCAGACATGGATGCCATGCACAGACTTACATGCATACTATACACATAATTAATGGATGCTCTGCACAGACGTACATGCATACTATATACATGTAATTAAAAGGAAGGAAAATAAAGATAACTTATTTTCCTGATTCCAAGTTCGGTGTAATCTTAACTGACTTTGGTGAACTAATGACGGTTCTGGTGTTCAGACTCTTAACCAGTAGTTAGATCTCTTGCCAGGCAGCAGCTGCCTGTGTGCAGATAAAGGACTGGGTAAAAGAAAAAGGGGTTCCAAATATGTGGATGCAATCTCAAAATTGTCTTGCTCTTCTTTTATGAACCAACATTTATAGAAGTTTTGGAACAGGAAAAAGTGGGCTGTATTTGGGGTGACACTGAAAACATAGGTCTGGGGTTGAGCTGAAGTGGTAAGGATGAGAAAACTCCTTGGGAAATGGCTTAGCTTATGGGAGATGAGACAGAAAAGTTAGCAACTTCTTTAGCATTCCAGAGAATAACCTCTGGATTCCTTTTAATTGCCTCCAAAGGCCTGGGAAATGTTGACTCCAGAAATTGTCCTGGTAAAGTTTGGAAAGCACTTGCAGCAGTTGAACTCTCCGTTTGGCTGGTGAGAACATGCAGACTGAAGAATTTCTCATCGCCTGAAAACTATTCTATAGGCACATGCACCAGAATTGACTTAGTACCTTTAAACTCTTGCTTGGTTTTACATTCTCCAGTCTCATTTAAATTACATTATATTACACAGTAGAATGCTTGTGCGTTTTTTGATCAGCTCTCACTTCTTTTTTTTTTTTTGTATTTTTTTTGTATTTTTTTATTTTATTTTACAACACCATTCAGTTCAACATAATAGCCACAGATTCCCCTGTTCTCCCCTTCTCGCCCCCCCTCCTCCTCCCCCCAGCCCACCCCTATTCCCACCTCCTCCAGATCAAGGTCTCCCCTGAGGACCGGGATCGACCTGGTAGACTCAGTCCAGGCAGGTCCAGTCCCCCCCTCCCAGACTGAGCCAAGCGTCCCTGCATAAGTCCCAGTATTCAAACAGCCAACTCATGCAACGAGCCCAGGACCCGGCACCAACGCACAGCTGCCTCCCAAACAGATCAAGCCAAATGACTGTCTCACCCATTCAGGGGGCCTGATCCAGTTGGGGGCTCCTCAGCCTTTGGTTCATAGATCCTGTGCTTCCATTCATTTGGTTATTTGTCCCTGTGCTTTATCCAACCTTGGCTTCAACAATTCTCGCTCATATAAACCCTCTTCTTTCTCACTAATTAGACTCCCAGTGCTCCACCAGGGGCCCAGCCGTGGATGTCTGCATCCAGATTCCTCAGTCCTTGGATGGGGTTTATGGCACAACTATCAGGGTGTCTGGCCATCCCATCACCAGAGTAGGTCAGTTCCTGCCATCTCTCGACCATTGCCAGCAGTCTTTTGCGGGGGTATCTTTGTGGATCTCCTTGGGCCTCCCTAGCTCTCTGCTTCCTCCCCTTCTCATATGGTCTTCATTTACCATGGTCTCCTATTCCTTGTTCTCCCTCTCTTTTCTTGATCCAGCTAGGATCTCCCACTCTCTTTCCCTCGACCATTGCCCTTCATTGTTCCCACTCATGACCAGGCTGTTCATGTAGATCTCATCCATTTCTCCATGTCTTTTTTGGGGTCCCGTTTTCCAGAATATATAAGTAACTCAAGAAATTAGACATCAAAACGACCAACAGTCCAATTGAGAAATGGGCTTTAGAACTAAACAGAGAATTCTCAACAGAGGAAACCCAAATGGCTGAAAGACATTTAAGGAATTGCTCAACACCCCTAATCATCAGGGAAATGCAAATCAAAACAACTCTGAGATACCACCTTACACCTGTCAGAGTGGCTAAGATCAAAAACACTGAAGACACTTTATGCTGGAGAGGATGTGGAACTAGGGGAACTCTCCTCCACTGCTGGTGGGAATGCAAGCTTGTACAACCACTTTGGAAATCAATATGGCGCTTTCTTAGAAAATTGGGAATCAATCTCCCCCAAGATCCAGCTATACCACTCCTGGGCATATACCCAAGAAATGCTCAATCATACCACAAGAGCACTTGCTCAGCTATGTTCATATCAGCATTGTTTGTAATAGCCAAAACCTGGAAACAACCTAGATGCCCTTCAACTGAAGAATGGATAAATAAATTGTGGCACATATACACAATGGAATACTACTCAGCAGAGAAAAACAATGGCATCATACGGTTTGCAGGCAAATGGATGGATCTAGAAAAAATCATCCTGAGTGAGGTAACCCAGACTCAGAAAGACAAATATGGTATGTACTCACTCATAGGAAGATGCTAGATGTGGAACAAGGATGACTGGACTGCTACTCACATCATCAGCTCTCACTTCTGATAGAGCCTCTTAAGACTGTATCTGTTTGCATTTTGCTTCATGTCTTATAAGTCCATCTCTGGAATGACCCCCTTTACCTGGAAAATGGGTTTCATCATCATTCTTTTAAGCTTGAGGTTCAGTAGAAAGGATCACACGAAACAGACAGTATATGCAGTACTGAAGACGGCAGAAGGAATTTCAAACTCTGTCCATTGGCACTTTACGCTTTAATCCAGCAGCTCCCAACCTGTGGGTCGCAACCCCTTGGGAGGGGGGTCAACTAAGACCATTGGGAAAACACAGATATTTGCATTATGATTCATCAAAGGAGCAAAATTACAGTTATGAAGTAGCAATGAAAATAATTTACAGTTGGGGGTCACCACAACACAAGGCACTGCATTAAAGGGTTGCAGTGGCAGGAAGGTTGAGAACGTCTACTTTAATGTATATCCCTTCAAGGCAAGCAGCTTTCCTCATTTTCTCCAGTTTCTATGTTCTGTGATGTTGTTGGCACATAAGAAAAAAAAATGAGTTATTTTATTGGGAAAGGATCCTTGAAAAATATAATTTGCTTTTAGGCCATCAGTCTCTCAGTATAATCAAAGCATATCCTTAAGGAATACATCAAGTCATGGTTGAAATATTTAAATATGACAATTTCTTCACTTTGAAGACTGGGGGTTGACAGAGGCCAACAGCTCCCACTTCAGATAGGATGACAACAGCCAATATTAATTGTTGGTAAATACTTAGACACGTCCTTTATTCCCCATTGTGTCACATCTGTACAACAAGGGCTTTCACAGTAAAACTGGTGTGTGCAATATAATGGAATCTCTATTCTGATTTATCTCAGGGAACAAAGCTATAATAATAAGATTCTGATTAAGGAAATAACTAGTAGGTTTATTAGCTACTAGTTTCTAAGACTCATGGCTTATCTATTTGTTCGTACTTTTTTTTACACATATGTGGGAAAAAATCCTCCCACATATATATTGTGGGATTTCTTTGTATGTCTTTCCAAAAAAAATTTATGCTAAATATAAATATTTCTGTGGGCACAGCTGGATTCTGCTGAGCTAGTATCTATAACTACCCAGGGTCTGCACGGCTATTACGCCTAATGCACTGGCTGAACCACAGAGTGATAACTCAGTCAGCTCCATTCTTTCTAAACCAATCCTCAAACCCACTCCATGAATTTTTGTGTGTGACTAGTGTTCATTTCTGTTTCTTGATAAAATAGCATGCTTTTCCTGTATCTGGGTCCCAAGCAGTTGTCGCTGTTGGTTAAATTTGCACTGAGATTTAAAGTATTGGTTATCAATACTCCGCAGTTGTTATTGCTAAGGAATGGGATTTTTTATTGTCAGGCTAGTTTTCCAGCTTGAAACCAGCAGTTTTTGAAGGAGGTGTGGAAGACTCCAGTGCTCCAGGGAACTTTTTTTCTCACTAATCAACATAACAACAATAGCACTGTAGAATGCATAATCTTTCTGGAATTCTGCCTAAAATTTATAAAGTAGAAATGTGTTCTTTTTGTTAAAACAGAGTCAGTAGACCCTTTAGATTTTATGAGTAACCTATTCAGGAAGCTTCATGGGAAACAGGAGACACCGTTATCCTGGAAATTTTAGCCTGACACTCACTTTAATTTTTTTCAAATATTGGCAGTCAATCATGTATAATAAGAGAGATAGATATGTAAATGAATTACTGGATCTTTTCTATGTTTTTAGGATTAAAGAGATAAAACAAAAAACAGATAAATGGACTTTTAGTAGCAGAAATAGGCATGTAAACAAGATTACAATTTGTATGCTAATGACTGGGAAATCATTTGTAAGAAACAGAGTGACTGACTATTTTATTGTCTGTTTTTACAGATAGATGATTCATTTCACCTGCGGAAAAGAGAATTAAGGAAGATCTATAACAGAAACACATGTTAGACTTGGATCATGGAGAATTTCTGTAGGTAGAATTGATAACAATGATTCTTGAGACAAAGGGGAATAATTTGGAAGGCACAGGGGTCAGGAGGAAGCTTGTTCTTTTTTTCTCTTCATTTTCCCTATCACTCTGTTTTCATTGTGACCATTAAGGCATACAATTTACAATGCATGTCATGTGCACAGGTGAACAAGAAGTGGAAGGAAGAGCATTTTGTGTTAAAAGCAAGGAAATAATAAAGTGGTATGAAGAGGCATAATTTTGTGCGTGAATCATAATTTTTTTTTGTTCTAGAAAAAAGAAAGCTAATATTTCCTAAGAAAGGAAGACACATTTTCACGGGAATGAGTATCAATTTTCATAAATGTACAAATTTAAAGACAAATTATTAGTCCAGAGGAAGTAAAAAATGTCCAAGTTACTTTTATAAGTATTATGAGGTAAATAAATAAATAAGTACCTATTCTCTGGGAAAATAATTAGATCATAGTCTGTCACTATATTTACAAGATGTTCTAGACTATTTGGTCCATCAGAAAAAGATAAGGAATTATGTCAAATATTCTATTCTTTTAAAAGATAAAATAAGTACCCCAAAGAGTTGATATGTGGAGAGGAATGACTATATGGAAATTGTTTTGTGATTCATCTTAATTGCTATACCAGTTGAAAGATTTTCATTTATTACTGTTTTAATTACAATCTTTTGAAAAAGGGAGGTATTGATTTGAAATGGAAGGTGATTCAATGCCTCTAAAAAGAAACAAATAAACTTACCTATGGTTTTGTGCCTTCATGATGATTTTTGAGATTTATGATTGTTAAATGGTCCTTTATAGTTATGATACCAACAAAGTCATTTTTACAGCCTCAAATTCTTGATGAGATTAGTTATTCAACAAACATTGCCCTTTTCCTGCCCGTAAACTCCACTCTTCTGCCAATAAAGTCCTTTCTTATTTCTGCCATTGTTGTTAAAACTGGTTTTCTTTAACATTCTCCTATGACACAGACCAACAGGGGAATCAATTCTATTAAAGAAGATCTTTAGGATGAAATCAACTGTGGAATGTTTTACAAATGTGGTTCAATAAACTCCATATAATTTCAAAAGAAAATGATGCATACAGGAGCATCTTGGGAATTAGCATAAAAAACACTGTTTCACTTAGACTCATGCAAGAAGGACCTTTGGGAGAATAGGACTACTTTCAAATAGCCTGACTGAGAGAGAGAAAAAATCTCTTACTGGGGTTCTAAAGAACAAAATTTGCATATTAATAGAAGATTAAAGTGCCCATCAAGTATTCTGAAGCAGTTACTTTCTCTTGTCGGTTTTGTTCCTCACATAAACATCTTTCATAATAAAAAGAAACTTGTGCCTTTGCTATTTCAATGAGTCTCCAAGGTTTCCTGTTACAATAGGACAGATTTTTTTGAAATGTCTAAAACCCTTGAAGAAAGCTCTTTGGAATTTTATTTATCAGTACAATGAAAGGGTTACTTTTCGAAAAGAGAGAGAGAGAGAGAACAATTCAGAAGAAGGACATATCAGAAAATGGCCTGTAAGGAAGTCTCCCTCCACTGAAAGAGAAGGGGGAGAATCAGAAGGAAAACTAAGTACACACATTAATAAATAGGCAAGTAAAAGCTGAAGTCCTTCTCTAGTAAGTAAAATGTACTTTAAAATAAGAATGGAAATGCAGACAGGCAGATGGACAGCGGGCAAAAAGAGTAGTTCAAGGTGGAAGATCATCCTGCAGCATCCTGGAAGAGCAGGTGTGCCCCACAGACAATTGTTACTGCATATATCTGAGAACATTGTAGGGATAGAGCTGCAATGAAAAGTATATCCGCTCCTCATGAAACCTCACAAAATTGTGAAATCCAGAGGTATAGTTGAATTCATACAAAGCCAAAGTCTTGAAACATTTGTATTGTGAGACAATTACTGCATCAGGTTTTAGTCAGGAACTGAAAACCAGTATTTATTTAATAGCTGAGTAAACGTGTTGTCCTGTAAAAATAACGCACACTTCCTGAGTCTCTCTACCCCTGCACCCGCCCCTCCCCCCTTGCCGTTTCTTGTTTGGTTTTGTTGTTGCTGTTGTTTTGTTTGTACAACTGCCCTCAACTTCAAGGACCTGAGAGCACTGCGCTGCTTCTGCTTGCTCTGGAGTTTGACAAGGAGCAGGCATAAGCAGTCACTTGGAACATGGATTTTTCCCCCCATTGATTTTAATATAAACAAATGCTATTTTTCAGATGAATTCTTTAAGCTGGACAATTTACTTTTTGAAGAATAGCTTCTGTCGGTCTCTTCTATTAAGAATGTGTGGGATAAGAATGAATCCTAGGTAGCTTAGCTTTTCACACACCGTCTCAGGGTCTTAGGCGTGAGGTAACCGTTTCCATTATGATTAGGCTGCAGCTCTCTTTCTATGACTGTATTATGTGCACCCATAGCTTGAAACGGTACTCCTCACAATGGACTTTTGTGCGTCTGTGGGGTCCCACTTTCCTGCTTTCAGTCAGCAGGCTCTCTAACCTCAATGACAAAGAGGCACAGAGAAATGTGAGGACAAATGGGTTGCAAGAGCTTTGGAAAGTTCCCCTCACCTCATGTGACAGTGTGCCTTCCCGCTCAAGCAGGAAATGCTTGCGGAACACAGGGCACTAAGCCCTTCCTAGGCCCTCCTCAGGCTTGAGTCTGGAGACATCAAGTGAGCTGCAGCTCCTATGTCTTGATGCCAGCCCCCAGACCAGCTGGAAAACTCTTTCTTCCTGACTCTTCAGTCCTTGGACTGTCTGTCTTTCCCTGGTGCAAAATATCTGCATAATTACTCTGGATTCATGACATGAAATGCTTTTAACTGTACTCTCATAAGACAAAAAAGAAAAAAAAAATGAAGCCGCCAAAAAGAAAGCCCCCCACCATAGCTTCCTCATGTCTTTCTCTTACCATGGATCCCGTTGAGAGATCCCACTGAACCGAGACTGAAAATTCAAATAGGTTCAGCCATCACAACCAAAGCTCAACTGTGAAGGAGACCTTCCAGGTGTTACCACGAGGAAAGGGACAAAATGATGACCCCCCAAATGGCCCTAACTCTTCAAAGTTGCTCAGCAGAAAAAAAAAAAAAAAAAAAAAAACTTTTAACCACAATCATTAACCTTATTTTAAGAAAATTCTCATTATTTCTTCATGGATGAACTATAACATAAGATGACACGAAATAAGAATAAAAAATGACTATAAATCAGTTACGATTACTTTGTCAACCATCTCAAATTATTTCTGGAACTCCAAGGGGACTTGACTCTCTTTTCTTCTCACTTGGATTTGAGCCTGACAGCCTAGCTGCTTGAGCATTCCCTTCTTTTTCCTTGCAGACAGGATCTGCTCCTAGTGTTTCCTCCCTTTCTGATAGCTTGCTATCTATCTTCACATATATACCGACTACCATGAAGTGGACTATGACCATTAAGATTGGCTGGCGCTCTGAGCTCTTCATGGCAAAGAAGATATACTAAAGCTGATGGGGTGCATTGCACGCTGAAAATGAGTTCACTTTCTGAGCCGGTTTACCGCCATATTTGCTACATGAAATTTGGGCTACCTGCTAACATTTGCGGTTTTCTAGGTTCCTAAGTTGTCTTATTTTTTAAGCTATTCATCTTGCAGCATTGTCATTAATTTGGTGATTATTTTATTTCTCTCTGTGTACTGGCTTCTCAGCAACAGCACGCTCAGACTTGGTGTATGATTGTTGTATCAGTTTTCCCACATTGGACACCTCTATGAAGATGTTCCTACAAATCCCAAAGAAACAGGAGCTTAAATATTATTTATGAAATCTGCTCCTTTCCTTGAGTCTCTCAATTTAAAAAATGATAATTTTTAGCCAAACCAATTTCTTCATTTTTTTTTCCCATTCTGTTGGTCCCCAAAATAATGGAATCCTATAAAATATCTTGCTCATTTTTTCCTGTATGATCTCTAGTTTACCTCCCTGTATCTGTTTCCTTAGCCCTGGTTCTGTTTGCTGCAAGCCTGGGATTTCTTTACAGTTTTATTATTGTGATATGCACCAATGTACATTCATTGTAGAATGTCTGGAAAACATAAAAATCAAAGAGAAGAAATATAAAACTACTCTCCCTCTATGAAAAGAAAAATCACTGTTTAACACATTTCTTCTAGCATATGTCTATTGTACATTAAAATATTAACATCATGTTCTACATAATACTTAATTTTCTTTTACTTACAAGGTCATTAACAATTTCCCGTGTAATGATGTTTCTTTACAATATGGTATCTAATGTCTGCTTGGGGTTTCATTATGAAGATGTTCCTCAATTGGATCACTCCTTCATTGTTTATAGAAAATGTTTTTGAATCTTCTCACACTTAAGTCAGATTGTACGTGTAATTAGCCTTTTGAGGATATATTTATTCCCCAGAGTACTAGCATTTTCAGAATTCATTTTTGGAAGAAGGAAGTAATTTTTATAATAAAATAAATAGGTATTTTTATAATAGATTAGGAAAACATGTGAGAAAACAAAATATAATTCTATCAACATTTTACTTCTTGGCCTTCTTAAAAAATTGATTCCCTTATTTCTTTTAATTTTTTAACCAACACCCTTAAATTTGAAGTATAAATTAGTTTGACCATTTTCCACACAGTAATCAGTATTAACTTGTATTTCAAAACTAATTGTTTCATCATCCATTTAAAGTTATACATATGAGTTTCTTGTGCTTTTTTTTGTTAAAATTCTTTTTATTTTTGCATGTTTGTTTTGTAAAAAGAGAAAAAAAGCATGGAGTTGGGTTTGTGAGAGGTGGGGATGATTTGGGAGGACTTGGAGGAGGGTAACCCATGATTAGAATATATTGTATGAAAATAATTTATTTTCAATAAAAAGAAATCTTTATAAAAACAAAAACCCATACTTTGTCATGAGAAAACATGAAGTTGTACTTAAAAGTATTCTTTAAATAGTAAATTCTATTAAAAAAAACAATATGAACTATTTCCAGAAACTTCCCCTGGGGTTTCTTTTCTTTCTGACTTGTATTTGATAGTGCACACCAGTTTAGAACGTTATGGAATCGAGTCACTCTGTTTGCAATTTGCCTTCACTTTATATTTGTATTTATATGAAGTCTTTTGTGAACTGAGAGAAATGATCCTCACCTTTTAACTTTACACACTAACTTTTTTGGCTTAAGTGTACAAAATATTAATAAAAGAACCGTAAGTATACAACAGAGCTGGAAAGAACCGGTGTGCCAGGTTTGCAAGCCATTAAGTTGTTCATCATGATTTCATGAATTCAGAGGTCAACTCTAATGACAGCGGTGGCTAACATCTCAGTTGCAGAGGGCGAGATGGTCCCACATATTGAGCTGGCTACATTTCAGGAAGGGCATCCTGAGGTTTTATCACAGATGGTTTGAAAGTCCTCTGCTGTGTGGGGAGGTGATATACCTTCCAGAACTAAACAAATCTGCCCTTTGTAGGGGAGAAACTCTCCCATTATACCATATTTGTTGTACAAACATCTTGTAAAAGATAGCAATGAGGTTTAGGACAAATATGGCACTATGTTATTTGAGAAAATACTTCTTTCCTCCTTACACCACCCCTAGGATGGCCAGAGAACAAATATTGGATCATATACCCTCATGTAACAAGCATCCTCCCTAGACTAAAGAAAACAAATATTCCTTTATCTGAGAATGCAGGGAACCAGTGGAATCAACAGGGCTAAGAAATTTCCTGTCTGTGACCAAAAACAGCTCAACAAACCTTGTGTACAAATGTGTAACTTTCCTCATATCTTTGGCTCTTAATATCTCATACCTCCCATGCCATAAAAACCTTATACTTGACATATTGGTATATATTTTTTTCTTGTTCATCTTTTGATATTGTAAGGATCTCATGAATCTAGTACTGAGTGACAAAAGTATTTTCTCCCTTTTGTTAGGCTGGAACAAAAACCAATCAATGCCTTGCTTATAAGATGTTGAAATACATGTGCCCAGAAAAGTTTAACTTCCAAGCAAAGAAAAATGGTTGTCAATTAATTTATACACAGGAAAGAAAAAAATTCCATTCTTCTACTGCCTTTTCCTTCAAATCCTAATTTTCATACAAAAATCATTTGTCCAATGTTGTTCCTTCACTTTCTCATATATATAAGAAAATTTCATATTTCCAAACTGTTGTTGAATGATCCTTCTGTACACTGTGAATATGTATTGCTCTCATTGGTTGATAATAAAACTGTTTTGGATTATGGCAAGGCATGATAAAGTTAGGCAGTACAATCAAACTGAGGACTCAGATGAAGAGAGGTGGAGTCAGGAGAGACATGAACCAATTGCCCAAGAAGCAAGATGCCAGAGGACTGGTGAACCCATAGCCAGATGGCAATACATAGATTAATAGAAATGGGTTAATTTAAATGTAAGAGCTAGTTAGTAATAAGCCTGAGTCATCGGCCATGCATTTATAGGTAATATAAGTCTCTGTGTGTTAATTTGGGAAGCAGCTGCCAGGTATGTGGGACTGGGCAGTTGGGACAGAAAAGCTCCACCTCCGGTTATACCAAACAGTATCTTTATCAAACATTAATTTTAATGATCTAAATAATGCTATAATGACAAATTTATAAACCACAGTAGGTTAAAAATTTATGGGTATTCTGAAAATAAAGTTTTATTTTTTTCAAATATTCTTTTGATAATTATTTTCTGTTTTTCAGTGTATATGACATGAACATGTTTTTTTCATCTTACTGTAGGTTTCTCTTTCAATGGTTAATATTTGGTGTGTATTTATTCATTACTTTTCTAAAGCTCAGCATTTGTGGGGGTAACTTCGTGCAATGAGTCCTACAAGACTGGTTGCAGTAGTTGCCTCACAGAAAAAGTTTCTGTGCTGCAGACTGACAGAGATTGATGGGATTAAAAAATCTACAGCTTTAGCTGTACATTTATTTTCTTTAGTATTGAGGTTTCCATACAATGCAGATAGTTTGAGTTGATATGCCACAGCTACCCTTGTGCTGTTACTAGATTTCTTGCTGATATATTTGATTCATGGCCACTTTTTAAATATTAAAATATTATTATTGTATGTGTGCATGTGTGCATGTATACGTGTGTGTGTGGTGTGTGTGTGTGCATGCATGCACATGCTCACATACCATGGCATGCGTAGGAAGGTTGGAAGACAACTTTAGGAGCTTGGTTCTTTCAGAATCTCATTAAGACAGTACAGCACCTTGCTAAGAAAAAACAAAACAAAAACAAACAAACAAACAAACAAACAAACAGGAAAACAAAGGCCAAGAGGCTAAGTAAATGACCCAGCTGGATAAGTTCCTAGACTCAATGTTGGAAGGAGAATGTTCTGATCCCTCTTCGATCCCGGATCCTTTACTCCAGGATCTCACTGAATGACCTACTCAGGTATCCATACTTGATAAACTGGTAAGACAGATCCAACTTCAGAGGAGGGAGCCATCTGCTCTTCCCAAACAGCTTGTCTCTCTGTTTAAGATTTCTTCCTAGTTGCTGAAGCCATTGTTTTCCTGGTCAAATTTATGTTTGGCTTCATGTCCTATCTACAACTCTGCCTTCTCCACACCAACAACCAGGTCTTCTGTGTGCCACACCCTGGGGCAGGTCCAGTTTTTGAGTTAACTGTATTTGCATTTCTTTCCCTTACAAATAAGGATACACTGAATATTGAATGTCGGCCTTTAGACATTATGAGGCAACCAAGAAGCACAGATCACGAAACTGGGTATTAGAGGGAGATGACAAATTATTTTCTTTTTACTGTTGTCTTTAGTTTTGTTAGTATGTTAGAGACAAGTTAAATTCACATTCAAGTATTAATGTAAACTGCATTTTATAGCATCTATGGCCTGTCTCATCCTATTTTTTTATGACTTTAAAAAAAGGATCTTCTTGGATTATAAACTGAAAGTACCAACAAAACAGGGATAGGGGATTGACTGCACTAATCTCAAAGCTGTGATTTAGCACACTCTTGAGTCAGTTCCCATGTGGGAATCCTTGATCTTTGGCTTCCCAAGAAAGAGTTTAGACAGAGCAATGCTATGCACCCCCTTTGACACTTATGCATATATTTTCTAACTCAAAATTTAATTTTCTTTTTTCTTTTCTGTCACATTTTCTAGGAATATATTAAGTCATTTCATTAAAGGAGATTAGCTCCATTATTTAAGGATCTAAAATTACATTTACATCCATTTTCTGAGTTTTAGCACTTTTATTTGACTATTTGAGTCATGTTTAATATTTTCCAACTGTATAGCTAGGAACCTACAGAGACAGAAAGTTTTTGCTTCTGTGGTATATTTAATATTTCAATTAGCAAAAAATATTTTTAACACAGAGTATTAATGTAGGATATACAAATTATATTGATCATAAAGAAGAAGATTTTTTGCTCATAAATATCCAAACAATTAATCATGTTTCTTTTAAAAATATGTATTTTTTTTTTTGTGTGTGTGTGTGTGTGTGTGTGTGTTTATGTGTGTGTGTGTGTGTTTGTGTGTGTGCACCTGAGTATATACAGGAGCCTGTGGAGGTCAGGGGAAAATGGATCTCATGGAACTGGAGTTATAGATGGTTCTAAGTCACTTTGTTGATGCTTGGAACTTACCCTAGGTGTTCTGCCAGAACCATTAATGCTTTTAATTGCTGAGCAGTCTCATCAACCTCAAGTTTCCTTTATTAGTCATTTATCTGTGTCCTATGAATTTGTATTAGAATATCTAATAATATCTTTCTGTAACTAGCTGCTTATACTATTCCAACTATTTTGCCTTGTGATTCTTCTTGTTTTTTCCCCCTTCTAGTCTTCCCCCCCACCCCCCTTTTTTTTTGGACATCAGTTTTAAGGGAGGCATGACATTCCATTTAACCACTTCCATATTGAGTGTATTTTAGAGTCTTTCCATATTTTTCTTATTTTAAGCAAAACTTTCATGGGCATTGTTTTTAGACACAGCTGTAATTCTTTCCTTGGGGTAAATTTCTCAAGATGGAATTGCGGGATCAAAGGGAATATGCTATGTGTGACTTTTGCTATGTATTTGCTCTTATCCCTGCTGCAAGGGTGCAGCAACCTTCTTCCCAACTCCTGCCAGAGGCTGCCTGCTGAACTGGAAAGCACATTTTAAGGTCCCCAATGGCACTGCTGAATTTGGGGCTGTGATTTTGTAAATACCCAAGGACATGATGCCTGGTACACAGGAAATGTCTCTGTTAGTCCTGGTAAGTGTAGGGTGGGTATTTCTCATTTCATTTCCCCACTATGTGCATCTCATAACACTTGCATTTGAGAAGCACACTGTTGGCTAGTTTTATATCAACTTGACACAAGCTATCGTCACCTGAGAGAAGAAAATCTCAGTTGAGAAAATTGAGCTGTAGGGAGTCAGTTCTTTACTCGCATTGTGAGATCAGAGGATGGGGAACAAGCACTTTTAGCTGCAGAATCATCTTGATGGCCTTCCTCTTATCAGGGCAAGAAATTCTTATGATGTCACATTTGTCTTAATAAAATACAGTTATTAAAAGTATTGATAACTATCACATGGTTCCAAGGTGTCTTTTCTTGCTTTCTTCATTCAATATGCATTTCCATTCTTTTTGGAGTATGAATTCTTTATGTTAAAATTTAGTCAAAGTGTTTATGATTCTCAATAGGTTTGTGTTAATTCTCTAAAATACCAGTGACAGTCTGTAGATCTCTGAAGTGTTTGAAGATAGCCTGTCTATCTAAAGTATATCTCCGTTTGAAGCAATTACCTTGACTGTCCCTTGTTGATCTACATTCGTTAGTCCAATGTTTACCTTTGCCACACTTTCTGCAATGACAGGTTTAATTTCACTCAGAGATGAATGTATTTAATGCTGGTGTATTTAAACAATATATCTGAAGCTCAAAACCTCCATTTCAGTGGTATTTTAGAAAGCAAGGAATTTGAGCTTTAAATTAAAAATGTTGGCACCAAAGTTTCCTCCCTCCCCCCACTGACAACTCCCGGCACCATAGTTTTTATCATTTGGTTATAGAGAAAATATTTAAGATTCAGGTTTCTGAATTTCATTGCTAACCCTGCTCTCTAAATGACTTATATTTTTGGGCTTCTACACAGAGTATTGTTGTGGTATTTTCAACAAACTAAAAGTGTTCTCAATGCAATACAAGTTTCCATTAAGATCTGTGCACACAGGCAAAGGTGAATAAAAACCTGTGCAAGGATATCTAGGCACCAAACAACTTGCTTTAAATATTTAGATATTTGAAGCAATAAACATATATCTACTAATCAGAGGAAAGTCACAAATCTGCTGATTTTACTTTCTTTTTAAACCATAAGCCCCAAGTCTACCTTTGCCTGAATATAAAGATGCATAAATTCATGGCTAATTTGTGATTAAACTTTAAAAACTTGAATTATCCACACAGCATATTTAGTTTTTTCACTACAGTTTTCTTAAGATCCTGGCCCCATTTTAACGTCGAAGCAGCAGCTTCTCCAGGGCATCTGCAGCCTGAATTGGGAATGCTGTTTTTCTATCTTGAGAAACTGTGAAGCCTAGATTGGGCCTTCTGAATATAGTGTGTCATGTGATTTGGATCCCCGGGTGTTAAGCGTCCTACCTTTGAAACTTGTTATGTTCTCAGCATTCACCTTCTCTCTCCTGATTTGAGCACCTTCCAGTTCATTCTGCACTATCGGTTTTTCTGTTCAGTTTAGTTCTGCCTAATGTTCTGATTTTTTTTCTTCTTTGGGACAAGAACTAATGCTCTAATTTTGAGGACTCAAGGACCATTTTTGCTCATTCTTCATCAGAGATTGCACTATTCAAGTACTTTGCTTCTTTTAGATGAATGCCCTAATTTGTTCCTGTTACCCAGACAGAGAAATCTTAGTTCTATATTAAAAAAGGTCTCATCATCAGCCTCAGACACCTTGGAATATAGAATACAAAGGAGGTAGCATTGAATGAATGAAAGTGTCTTTGACTTTAGGGTGAAAACCCGTAAGATAGAAGGTCAAAATGAGCTGTTTCTGAATAGACAATCACAGAGGATTTCCAAAGGTAAGCTAAGTCATACCTTTGTGTCCAGTGACAGCTGGAATTGAAATGACAATTGACTAAACTCTCATAAGTGAATATGAGGAACTATTTGGAAAACAAAAGGTGTTAATAAGTAGATGTAGTCAGTGATCTAGGTAGCCTTTGTTGCTTGATCATCGAGTGAGTTTAGATGGTTCAAAAGTCATATTGCAACCAGCAAAACCACTCAGCAGTGCTAGCGTAATGTCAGAACTTAATGTGAAAATTAAACCATATTGGATTGAAAATAATGTCAAACGTGTTTTATCTGATAGCTTGGGATAGGGTTTTTTTCATTACGCATGCATAGGAACTGATAAAATTTAATATTTTTCTTAGTAGTGATCAGTTTCTGAGGGCAATCACTGAGTGACATTGAAGGAAAGAGTTATATGTTGAATAAAATACATTACTTTTTGGTTGCTTGCTTAATATATGCTTAGAAAATGGTAGGCACATTTCTAATATTAACAATAACTTATTTGGATTTTTTTAATGAATGGCGAAATATCAAGTTATTAAATGTATGTTATGGTGAGTTTTGGTGAATGAAGTCATCTATGACAGTCACATCATTACCAGCTATGGGATACTTTATTAGATAAAAACATTTATGTCCCCTTCTCAGTCCCCCTCCTCAGCCCACAGATGCAATCCCTGTTGGGTTGCTGTATTTATTGTTCATATTTGTTGTTGCTCTGTGACAAAACACCTGAGAAACGTAAGTTAGAGAAGGAAGGGTTTATTTTGGCCGACACTTTGCAGGTAGGGTCTACCATGATGGGAAAGGTAGGGTGGTAAGCATGGGTCTAGTCGTGGTAAGTAACTGCCCACATCGTATCCACAGAGGGTAAACAGGAAGAGATGAATCCTGTTGCCCAGACTGCTTCTTCCTTTTTGTTTAGTTTTGGACTTGAGACTATGAGATGGTGTCATTGCTGTTTGAATCTAGGATGTATCTTCCCTCTTTACTGGACGTATCCTGCTAGTCATACTCAGACTTGTGTTTCCTAGCTGAATTTAAATTCAATCTAGTTGACAATGATGATTAATCATCAAAGTGTCCATGCTTGAGTTTGCAGTTCTAGAACTTCACACATATGGACTCATGTGGTCCCCACTCTTGTGCCTATGTAGATGCAAATATCGTTGCTGAGTAGTTTGTTGTTTGATTAGAACACAATTAGTTTGCTGGTACTTATTAACTACAGCTTTGGGATTTTATGAATAGAGATGCCAGGATGTTTTTACATCTGTCTTCATCGTGAATATCAGCTTTATTGCTTTCTGGTGAACAGCAGGGATTGAAACTGCAGGGTAAGAGGCAGCTGCGTGTTTGAAACTTCCATGTAGTTTTCCAATGGTGTTCTACAAGTTTCATGTTCAACAACAAGAAACAAGGGTTCTATTTCCTCTTCCTTCTTTGCCAACTTAAGGGATTTCAGTACTCAGGAGCCTATTCTAGTGAAAATGTAGGGACACTTTTATTACATTTCACTAGAACTTCCCTGATGTCTAATGATGTCTGGGATTTATTGATTCATTCATTGCTATTCATTTTTGTATCTCCTTTTGTAAAATTTCTGCTTCATGTTTTATTCATTTTCAAATTGACTCTTTGTCCTTATTAGTTTATTGCTGAAATTATATACAGCAGGGCAGGGACTTTAAAAAATGTAAGTTATATAAACATGGCTCTTCATTGCTCATCATTCATTAGGTAATGATATGTTTTGATGAACAGAATTCTTAAGCTTGTGATAAACTTCATTTCATTAATTGATTCTTTTATGGTATTATATAAGAAAACATTGGCTGTCCAAGGTTAGGATGATATTTTTTTCTGTATCTAGTGGCATCAGGGTTTTATCTTATATTTGCATCCCAGTTTCTATTTAGTTAATAGTCATAGTCCTGGATGGTGTCAGTTCACTTTTTTTTCAGCACCATTTTTAAAAAAAATAATCTTCTCATTAAATTGATTTGGAGTACATGTCAAGGATAAGTCATACCTATGAGCAACAAGAACCATCATGGCAGGATAACCCTAGGGTACAATACAGTAATGGTATGCATAGCTTTGGGGTAACCAATAGCTCTCTAAGTGGAATTAAGATCCTCTCAAGAGTAGAAAAATCATGCCTGGTACTGGAAACCTAGTCGACTGCTTGGCACTAGTAAACTTGTAGATCTTGGAGGGGAACCAACAACCACCACATTATTAAAACAACACAATTCCTAACCACATTATAAAAATTTGGTCTAATACTCACAGATAAATGTAGTCCTCAACCCTCATCAAGAAAATTTCTTTTTGCAACAAATGAAAGCAATTATATAAAACCCTAACTAATCAAAAGGCAGGCTTGTGGAGCCTGGTCCCCATATACTTCCACACCCAAGGAAACACTGCAGAAGAGAAGGAGGAAAGATTGTCAGAGCTGGGGGATCAGAGGCCTTTAGAGTGAGATTTTTGTCTTAGTAAGGACTGAATCTATACCCGTAAAGTAAGACCAACATGAATGCCTAAAAATGAGCTGAACAATGACAAACAAACCCTTTAGACATTATAAAGTGGATTCGGGAAAGCCTACCAGGCCTCAGACCCACATAAAGAACTACAGACAGCTAAGGAATGCTGAGAATATGAGAAAAAGTTTCTCCAAGGGAAGAACACAAGAGTTGGTCTTCTAATACCAAACAGCCTTGAAAACACAACATATACATACAAATAACATGATACAGACTGAGAAGATTGTATTTATGTATTTAGAGGTGTGTGTGTGTGTGTGTGTGTGTGTGTGTGTGTGTGTGTGTGTGTGTGTGTAACAACAACTAATCAATAAAGAGGTCATGAATTTGAAAGAGTTAAGAAATGGTTTGGAGTGAAGCAACAAAAGGAAAAAAAATGATACAATGTAATTCCCCTCCAAAAAGAAATTATCATCATGACACTAGGTTTGGTCTCCAGTATTGCATAAACAAACATCAAACAACCAAAACAACAACAACAACAACAACAACAAGCAAGTTTCCCTTCCTAGCTTTTTGAGAGTTCCAAATCATTAATTGGTGTCAAATTGGTGATGTTATTTGGATATTTTTGCCTACCTTTGCAGATCTGTCTGAGAGACTTGGGATTTGAGGACCTGAAAGAATGGGGCAGACTACAGTCTAATGCTATAGACAGTTTTACCTCAGCTTCAGTGTGCTTTTATATTTAAATGTAACAAAGAAAGTAATGACCCATGGGGTTGAAGTCAGAAAAACATGATCAGAAAAAAAAATGTAAATAAACACCAGTAAGCATACACTAAATATTGCCAGAACTTTCTCAGGACAGACCAATTTAAAAAAACAATTGCCTGGCATGTACTATAGATTATATTTGGGAAAAAATAGAAGAAAGGCAGAAGGCCACATCCAGATTCAGGGCACACTGAAGACAACACTCAGCATATTCTTTCGCCAGACTGGGTTCTATAACTATGTTCTGACATCCAACAAGAATAAACATGTCTGATAAATTAATTGTAAATACTTAACACAGGAGAACAATCCAGTATGAACAAAATCCATTTGAGATAAAAGGCCCTTTAATTTTTTCCTGGAGCCTCTTTCACAGTTCTGCAAGTTATTTTTCACCCTGTGCCATTCTTTTGAATGTATTCTGACAGTTATTAAATTATTTTCCTAGAACAGTTGTGATAAGTATGCTCTTTAAAATTCTTTCAATGTCGTAAATTTTACTAATTGGTATTATTTTATTTTGAGCTACTTTTCCATTTCTTTATCAGTCTTAACTTTCTTGTGTAATTTTTATCCTTTTTCTATGCTTTTGGTTTATTTTCTGCTTATATATTTTTAATACTTACATGTAAGTTCATATGTTCATTTTAACATAATGTACTTTTATTTTGGCATTATGAATATGACTGAAATGACTGTAAAAAGAATAAATGGCATGGTGACATATGTCTGTAATCCCAACACCTAAGAATAAGTGTCAGAAGTGTCAGACCCATGACTCAGGATCAGTCTGCTCTTCTTAGTAAGTTCCAAGTCAACCACAACTACGCCATGATGCCACTCTTTAAACAGACCAGCAAACAAATAAGAGGAAAATTTTCCATTTTTATATCTTGAGATAGTTACTGCATAATATTTATATTTCTTTTCTGAGGATTAAATTGAATTTAACTTTTAATCCTTTTGCCTTGATAAATTTACTATAGGAATTCTCTGCTTGCAGAAGCATTTACAGGGCTGGGGTAGCTCATTGGTTATAAGGTTTGCTTAATATGTGAGAAGCCATGAGTTTGACACCTGGACCCACAGAAAGAAATTAACAAACAAATAAAACCTTCTCTGCAACACATATTATTGATATATGTAGATTTTCTATTTCCTCTTATGTCAGTTTGATGATTTGTTTTGATAACTCATATCTTTTTCAAATATCTTGTCCATTTTCTGCAACTTTCATCTTTGTTACATAAATAAAACTGTTCAATCTTTGTAACAGCTGTTGTAGTACCTCCTCTAGCAGTTTATAATTGATGATCTGTTTTCTTTTTGCATCCTTTTAAAAACATACCATACAAACACATTTTCTAACAATGGCAGGGAATCCCCTTGGCTAAGTGGTGGATACACATCCAGGAACCAGCAGCCAGCTCAGCACAGTCTGGAGTCTCTCTGGCTACAACAGGGTGAGTACATTATCTTTCCTCTCCAAGCTGTTCGTGATACAAATAACAGTATGGCCAGTGTTGTCCATAAATACCACAGGCATCTGCATGTGGTGTCCCTGACAACTGGGCCTGCGTAGCACTTTGGTTACTGTGACCAGCTTGATGGACTGCACGCCACTCATGGCATGATGGTGAAGATCTGGTAGCTTCTTTTTGTGTCATTTTAAGTTGACATTTCAGCTCTTATGATTATTTACTTTTCATATTATACTTT
This sequence comes from Peromyscus leucopus, assembly GCF_004664715.2. NCBI lineage: Eukaryota > Metazoa > Chordata > Mammalia > Rodentia > Cricetidae > Peromyscus > Peromyscus leucopus. Next base: position 17,842,964 of record NC_051074.1, on the reverse strand, counting down.
GAGTTGAATTTGTTCTTTTCATAGCTTCTTAAGGAAGACACCTATTTACCATTCTTAACTTTTCTTTAAAATTTCAAAAAAAAAATCTGTATTTTTTCCATTTATTTTTCTTGTTCTATAGGCAGTCAAGGTTCCCTTTTTCTTTAATTTTAAATTGTTATTTATTTTGAGGCATTTAAAATTATTTAACAATCTATTTGATTCATGGCTACTTTTGTGGGCTGTTCTTAATTTCCAATTACTGGGGAGCATCTGGATATACTTTTCTTAATTTACATTTTAACTCATTGGATAAGACAACACATTCTAGGATTTTAAATCTTTTAAGTGTGTGTGTGTGTGTGTGTGTGTATTGGTGCCCAGGTGTGGAGGGGAAGTGAGAGGAGATGCATTACTATGACTCTACATGGATTATTGGAGATACAGATTCAGAATCCTTATGCTTATGTGATGGTGATGAATGCTTTAACTTCTGATCCATCTGTTTCTATTACCTAATATTGTATGATTTTTACTGTCAACAAAATATTGATTTTTTTATGGTACAGCTTATGGTTTTTGATAATTAATATTTTCTTTAAATTTGAAAAGATGATATATTCTGTCTCAATAGGTGTTTTTGATTTTCAATATCCAGTCAATTGGTAATATTTTCAAGCAATGTATTCTTTATTATTTTGACTAATTGTTATATTAATTAGTAACAGAGAAATAAGAAAATATTGTTCCTTGGATTGCCAATGTCTAATATTATTGTTATGAGACCAGTTTTCTTTCTTTCTTTCTTCTTCTTTTTTTGTTTGTTTGTTTTGTTTTTTTGAGACAGGGTTTCTCTGTGTAGTTTTGGTGCCTGTCCTGGATCTTGCTCTGTAGATTAGGCTGGCTTTGATATCCATCTGGCTCTGCCTCCCAAGTGCTGGGATTAAAGGAGTGTGCCACCACCACCCAGCGAGGCCAGTTTTCTTAATGTGGGACTACACCCTCTTACTGTTATAAAATCTTTTTTGATATTATATTTTTATTTTACATCTGAACTCTACCTGCCTATTACTTAAAAATTATAGAGAATAAATATTTCTTATGTCAGTTTTCAGCGTTTCTGAGTCTATAATATTTTAAATTAGTTACTTAAATACAGTATATATTTGCATAATTTTAAAGAGTACTGTGATATCTGGTGATGTGGAGAATGCTTGCATAGCATTCAAGAGAACTTGGGTTTGATTCCATTTAGAACAAAAAAGAAAAAAGTTGTCATGACAATATTTAATTTTATTTTCTTTTGAATATCTGGGTTTCATCAATTTCTCTGGAATTTTAATATGTATCTACTGGAGTTTTAATATGGCTGGATTTTTATCCTACTATCTTTGATTTGTTTTCATTTATTTTTGAAACTGAGCTCTTAAAATCTTGTTATCATTATTGTGTGTGTGCATGATACACGTGTGGATGTGTGCATGGCTGTGCTATAGAGGTCAGGTGACAGCTTTGTGGCATTAGGTTCCCATCTTCCACCTTTACAAGGGTTTCAAAGAGAGTGCATGTCAGCAAACTTTTGCAGGATGCACACTGGCCTGCTAAGCACACATTTGGAAGATGTTTTGCTTTGTCGTTGCCTTGCAATTTTGATAATGTTGGTTACTTCTTTTATTGCCTTATTGTTGCTAGATTACATTTTTTTTTTGAAAAAATTTGTTGAACAGAACCTGTTAGACTTGTAAAGGACTTTGTCAGCATTAGGAAATAATCTTTCTGTTGGTCTTTACATACGAGTTTTTACAAAATAAGTTATTATTGAGCTAAATATAACTCTTTGGGGGTTCATTATTTTTATGGCTCACTGAATTTTTTGGTTCAGTTTTTTTTTTCAACGTTTGGACAATCTTAGGTATTAGTACTTCATAGTTTTTGTTTGTATTTTCTTTCTGGTTAAAAAACCCAAAACCTTCAAATATATGTTATGTAGGACTAGTTCATATTGTTTATCAAGCCCATTATACTTCTCTATGTGTCTATCATTCCTTGTGTTTTGTTACATATGTTTTGAGTCTATGAAAAATATGGCACAACATAGCTCTTTTACGCTGTTTTCGTGGTCAATTAGAACTTTGTACAAAACTTGAATCCTTTTGTTAGATCCTAAGTTTTCCCCTTCTAAAGAAGAAGTATGCAACCATTGCTTATCATATCTACCATGGTTCAGTTATAAATTTGAAATTATCTCCCATTTGATGTTGTGTTTTCCTCTTTGTATATTCAATCCCTCTTGCCTTGCCTGATTTGCTCATTAAGAAATCCTAAAGTATCATAATTATCTGACTCAGAAACCAAATTATCGCAGATTGGGGTAGTATTCCTTAGATCCTGTCGTACCTCTGTCAGATAAATATCAATTCAGAGGCCTTGTTCACCTCTCATTTGATCTTAGCTTATCATTGACTGACTTGGTAAGTTATAGCATAAATATATGTCTGATACCCGAGAATATTATTTTTCATTCCTCATTATTTTCCAACTTCTACAATGAATAGCATCCATCTTTACTATCTTGAAGTAGCCACTTCCCTTGCCCTTCCTGGAATTTTGTGTTTCTTTGATAGAACACTTAGCTGCATGTAATTTTCCCTGTCTTCTTTCAGAGAAGCTCTTTTCACAACAACATTTACTATAAATTATACATACACTCACATCTACATTTTCTGCATTTCTCTGACCTTGTGGCTGTGTCCACTAGACTTCTGACTTGGCTGATTGGTCATTATCTGTATCCTAATCAATGTGAAGTGCAACTCTGGATGCTCCTGCTGATTTCCCCCCTGCTCTACACTCCTACTTTTATCTCTAGGCATCACACAGTCTTAAGACGTTCAGTTTATAAATGTCACCCTTTCTTTTAGTTCTTACAGCTTTTATCGACTATTCTTTTATGTCTTCACCTTATTATTTAAATTTTTTCTTGTTGTTTTTTGAGAGTTGCATGCAACATGTTTTGATCATATTCATCTATATTAGTTTTAAAATGTTTAAAATTAGTTGTATTGATTTTTAAACAGTTTTGTACAGGTACACATATATAGTAAACACCCTCATTCCCTTCCTACAAGTCCTATGTACCTATATTGTCTATTCATTTTATTTTGAGACCCACTGAGATGAACTAGAGCTGTTTCTGTGACCCAGGTTTGAAATCTGATAGGCCCACCAATGGGTACACAATTGAAAGACAGTAGTTTCCCCACTGAATCTATCAATAACCAATAACTCATAAGTAAAGGGTAGGGACTCATTGATTTTTCCCCCTTCTCTGACTTATTTCTTGATAGGCTTAGTCTTACCTAGGCTCCATGTAGGTAATTACAATGATTGTTAATAATTTCAGTAGTTGAATCAAGTATTATCTTCTATGTTCCTCAACACTAGGTTCTTTGATCTTAAAATAAAATTTAAATTTTACACCTTGTATCATATCCCTAAATTATTTTCTCAAATCAATTTGTTTTCATTGAGTAAGTTTTCTAATCCTAATGGATTTTCTACTAAGCATCTTCTGATGATTAGCACTTTAACTGTAGCCTGTTCAGGTGGCTTGACCTATGAATTAAAAGGAATTATAAATGGCTGTACTAATTGCTCATGATAATGTATTACCTGGCTTTCTCAATTTTAGAATTATGTGATTTCATTTAGATTTTTACCATATACCTATATATTTCATAATCAATATGATCCAATGGCGATTTTCCTTTCAAATAATTGTTGATTATTTAACAAATTAATAAAATCAGAATTTATTTTTCTAGATAAGTTGTTTACTTTTAAAATTTTTCTATATATTTATCTATTTTAAATTAATATACACAACTATATCTATTTCTGTTTTACAATATGATATACATACATATTTTGAAATGAATAGTTTTAACTACTTAAAATACACATTACATCATATTGCTACCATTTTTATGGTAAGAATATTTAACATCCTTCTTCCTAACACTTTTCATTTTTTTTTCCATTTGTGATTTTGTGTCCTTTGGCCAACATCCTCCCAACTCTCAACTCCTTTTTCCAATCTAGTAATAACCATTCTATTATTAAATTATAAAAAAGAAAGAAACACTGACATTAGAATCAACAGGGATGATCCTAGAGGACAGTGCATCAAATAAAATATAAGAGGTTCACAGAAACAAGTCCTACATTATTTTACTCCTATGTGAAATGTAAAATGGATTGTCATAGAAGTGGAGTATGTAAAAAGCTATAAATGACAGAAAGATGACGGCCCATAAATGACTGCCACTCACCTGGAACCAAGATTTCTGCGACAGTTTCATAGAGAGCCCTGATGTATATGAGACAACTTAGAATGTCACAATATTAATGAGCTTATACAAATGTAGCTCAGGCTTTGAATTATGTCTGCATCAAATGCCAGATGTAGAATTTCAGTGAGAAAACCGAGGGGTTTCAGGCTTGTTCTTGACTTTTCTGTCCTGATATATATGCTAGTAAGTATTTTTATAGTGAGAAACTAGCACATCTAACTTCACATACTCATTTTCTCTACTTATTATTTGTCTTAAAAAATAAATGATCTATTGAATCAAATTATTTCCACTCTTCTTTACTCAAGAGAAATTTCTGTGTTGATAATGACTGTTTCCTGTTAACTTTCATTTTTTTTAAAGCTCTTTATTGTTTGATGTGGTTAAGCATCCAAGTGTATCACATGTTTAACATCTGGTGAAATGTTCCTGATAGTACACTCACTCCAAGACAAAGAAAACATTCTTATGATAAGCTACATGGAATAGTTTGGCCTGGTAAAGACGACCGATAGGATAGTCTTGTGTCAAGTTGACATAAGCTAGAGTCATCTGAGTGGAGCGAATATCAATTGAGAAAATCCTTCCATAAGATCAGGCTATAGGTAGGCAGTACAGCATTTTCTTAATTAGTAATAGTTGAGGGAGGGCCCAGATCATTGTGGGTGTTTCCATCCCTGGGCTGGTGGTCCTGGGTTCTATAAAAGAAAATAGTGTGAACAAGTCATGGGGAACAAGCATCATCCCTTCATGGCCTCTGCATCAGCTCCTGCCTCCAGATTCCTGCCCTGTTAAAGTTCCTGTTCTGTCTTTCTTTGGTGATGAGGAGCAATGTGAAAGTGTGAGCACAATAAACTTTCCCCTCCAACTTGCCTTTTGGTCATGGTGTTTTATTGCAGTGATAGAAACTCTAACTAAGACACAGACACTCTGAATACACTTTCTGTTTCTAGAACTGACTTCAACTATGAAACTAGCACTTTTTCAGTGTATCTAGTGAGTGTTGTAACATCCAAACAATATGCTACATTGCACATCAAATTAGGTTCCAAAAATACAACCAGTTTTTCAGAGTTAAATTGTTGGGGTTATTAGTCAAAATCAATAAATAGCATAAGATATATGTTTAAATTTACTGAGATTCAACAACTCTTTGGGAGATGAGCCACTCATTTAAAAAGTATTTAGGGCAAATGATAATAATTTTTTTAAAGAAGCCAAATACTACTACTATTAGAGATGACAGTTACTCTGATTCCATCTGCAAAGAAATGATTTAGAAAGATTAAAACTAATCACATCAGGTGTTCCCTGCAATTGTTAATTAATGCTCTTATTACATTTTTCTTGCCTACAAGGTAAAAACAAATCTTACAATTTTCTACAGCATGAAAAATGACTGATTAAGAAGAAGAGTATAAGAGCCGGAGGGTATGTAGATACCAAGGAAACAAGACTCTAAACATAGCATGGGTGATGCACATAGGAACCCACAGAGACTGAGGCAGCGTGCACAGAGCTTTCACCGTTTTGTCCTGGAGCTGAAAAGAGAAGTGGGCATATGCCCCCATCCCTAACCCAGAAGCTATCTCCAATTGATTAACAACTCATAAATGAAAACAGTTTTCTCCAAGCGAGTATTGCTAGGGAAACCAACCATTCTTAAGGGCAGAACCCATGCTCAGCAGTAGATGTCCAATAAAAAATGAACTCAGTGGCATCTATGGAGGGTCTTTGTATCATAGTGCTCATTGTTTTCTAACCATATAGGCTCTTTGTGTACATGTTATGGCTTCCAGGATCCCAGGGTGTATGAACGTGTGTTTCTGTTTCTCTATGTATTTCTTGTGCTTTTTCTTTGGCTCTATTGTTTGTTTTGTCTTATTCCAATTTGTTTGTTCTTTGATTGTATTTTATTTTATTATTATTCTTTAGTTGTCCCTTTATTTTCTAAGGAAAAACCAAAAGGGTGTGGGTCCATATGGGAGAGGATGTGGGAAGGAACTGGGAGGAGTAGGGTGAAAGGAAGCCATATCAGAACATATTGTATGAAAGAAATCTATTTTCAATAAAAGAAAAAAATGTAGCATAAAACAAAGAAAAATTACCAGCTAAAATAAAAAGGCTAAAGCTTTAAAAAAATGATAAGTGATTAAAGGTTAAAAATCTTTCTGATATGACATATATTTTGAAACACTATTAGGAACATATTTAATTCTCAATTTTAGTTTTATTAATTTTCCTATCTGTATAGAATTTTAAACTGAGAAATATTCTTTAGAATAACTTGGATAGTAACAACTCTTTCAAAATATCACTTGTAAAATGGCCCCAAATACAAATGTTGTTGTCTTCTAGAGTGTGGCTATAGACAAACAATATGAAATAAGTATAGGGTGATCCATACTCTGAGTTTTGATCAAATTGTCAAGATCATTTCATCATATTTCCTTCATTCTGGAATTATGCAGCTTACCATGGAGAGCTCCAGGGGTAGATATATTAATGCAACAAACCTTGGAATCTGATGAACGTGGGTGGCTCTATTTCCTTTTTCTGACCCTGTTTTCATTTATAAAAACATTTGGCTTTGTGATACTGACCTTTTCCATATATGATCCTATAAAAGTAGATTCTGAGCAGGGTAACTTTCCCATATTCTGCCGTACCTTACCACAGCCTTACATAACTGACACTCAATCAGCACTTCCAGAACGCATATGTGAATTATCCAACCTTTCTGTGAATGTTCAGATCTCAGTCCTGGCTTGAGACTTACTCGGTTATAATTGACATTACTGTTGTTCCTGTTGCCCTTTCAGCAAGCTTGTTCATCTACTTTCATGAGAAACATAATTGGTTCAGGATTTATTTAGCAGCCCACAGAAATTTATAGTTCAGCTTGGGAGATGAGGTTTTGAAAGGCATAGAAAGAAAAAGGAGATATGGTTTCCTAGCTTTGTAAAGAAGGCTGTTTTGTGATGTGGCTTTATTCCATATTTCCCAGAAGAAGCATAAGTTTGCTGAAGAACACTGTCCTCCAAGCATAATAGTATTACCATCTTAATCATAGCAACTGTGATTGGATACAAGATTCTCTCATGATCAGGTCTGTTCATCCTAATAGAAGGAAGGGTAGACAGGGTCATTAGACTCCCATTTGAGGTAACAGCCACTTTCTACTGCACCTATATCCCAGATATGTGCAATTCCACCCCAGTTGCGCAGGGCCTTAGGAGATGCTAGAGTACACACAGAGTGGCATGGAGAGACTCCATCTATGAAGCTGTAGAGAAGTCATTAAACATACTTGTAAATGGAGGCAGAGTTTTCTGTCTCAACTGCCCAGTGGTACGAAATAAACACACAAAACTTAGATTAATTTCAAAATTCTCAGCTGATACCTCAAGCTTATTGCTAACTAGCTCCTACATTTAAATTAACCCATTTCTATTAATCTATTAATTGCCACATGGCTGTGGCTTTACTGGTCCTCTGTCATCACGCTTCTTGGGCTGCTTATTCAACTCTACCCCTCTTCATCCAAGTTCTCATTTTGATTGTACCACCTAACCTTATCCTGCCTTGCTATAGGTCAATCAGCTTTATTATTAACCAATGAGAGTAATACATATTCACAGCGTATAGCATCTCCCCCTTTTTGTATAATAAAAAGGAAGGTTTTGTCTTTAACATAGTAAAATTACATACAACAAAACAGTTATCAAACAAGAATTACAGTTACAGCACACAGTCTATTTGTATTGACAATGTTAGAGAAAACAGTCAATTATCCAGCCTATCTTGGTGAGTCCAAAGTTTTATATATAATTTACCCTTTCATAATAACTAAGAGAAATTATAACTATGACTATTTTCAACTTCATCAAAGACTCAAGAAGGATGAAATATTACCTAATGACAGGGACATCAGGCTGACTGGACATTCGCCCAAAGTTTCTCTGAGTAATACCTAGTCCTAGCATACAGAAGGATCATTGCACAACACACACTGGAGTGAGACTTTGGTGGTCTGAGTGTCTGGGGGTCAACTATGCTCATTTCGTCACCCTCACCCATTCTACTGTAAGTACGTCCAATCATGTCATAGGTTTGGCAAACTGAATTTGGCTGGAATCATTACTGATCCACTATTTACTGGTGACTTATCTAGGGAGTGCAGGTCTTTGTTCAGATATCAAGAAAAGTTAGGCAAGCAAACAGGTAGGATGCACAACTGGAAGTAGCTGGCAATATAGACAACAATTCCAGTGAAAAGCTAGTCAAGATTGTCTTAATATGCAAGACCCAAAGCCATGTGACCATAATCTGGAAGTGCGCATTCTTTATCTGACACTACTATTGGCAATGAATGTCAATGGCAGATGCAAAGGTTTTAACTTCATTTGTTGAGATAAATTCACCATTGTTGTCATTTTAAAATATAGACTTCTTTCTGAACACTCATCTTTTGCATACATATTTTTACTAATTACACACTCTTATCATTACCTCTCCTACTCCAAACACCTGTTTGTCAGTAGTCAGTCCTAGCTGTGTCCTTCTCAAATCTCTTGGCAACCATCTACTTTCCTTCTCTAGATTTTCCTACTCTAGATAATTCATATAGATAAAATCATACAACATGTGGTTGTGCCCTTGTAAAATATTTTAGCATAAAGGTTTAAAATTTTTTCTCCATTTTACTTTTCTTGAGTGCTTCATTCCTTTATTTGGCCATATATTATTATGGTTATTTTTTAAAATTGTGAGACAGGGTCTCACTCTGTAGCTCAAAGCTTCCTCAAATTCTCAATCCCTTTGACTCTGCCTTCTGAATCCTGGGGTGTTGACATGTGTCACTGGCCTGGACCATTGCGTTTTATTGGTATATGTTGGTCAATTATTTGTCTGAGTCCTTGTTCTTTCCTGTCACATTCTCATTAACTTAATAAAAATTACAAGAAAACGTTATTTAAAAAGATGATTCTGTCCATTTTAGAGTATAAAAATCAACAATTTTAGTATCTTTCAAATGTGTGATGATCACTGCCTTAACTAATTCTTTTTTTAAGTTAGGATGTTTGATATAAGTTAAATCACAGTATATGGCCCTCATGTCTGGCTTATTCTTTCACCTTCCATACATGTTTAAAGTTCATACACATTGTAAAGCTTGCCAGACATAATTTGCAATAAATTATGAAATTTGGATGGCATTTAAGACTGCAAACAAAGAAGAAAGCAGTGTGATCCTAACACTAATATGAGACACATTAAGAAAAATTATAGTATAAGTAAAAAAACACAAATAAATATGTCATGGACATGAAAGTAGTTTCTACTGAAGTAAGTGTTGATTGATAATATTTTGGGTGAGTGGTCAGTTCTTGATACTAGTTAAAACCAATTCTTCTAATTAGTAGGGTATTGAACACTGTAAGAATAAGAGGAAATGTCATATGATAGGACAGGATGAAATGTGCAGATTGTAGAGAGCCTTAGGGACAGAAGATGATTGTTTTTCAAATGAATGAAGGACTGAGATTGTTCTCGGTGTGTAGAGATGAATTTAAAACAGTGAATGAAGTTTTTCAAGTTAATAGTAAATACCTGTTATTTAGAACTGTTAAGACAATATGAGCTGCTTAATGAAATAATGAATACTGCACCTGAAATATAGACGATTTCCTTTCAAAATGTGAACAGCTCCCTCTCCAAGATTCCTTGGTAAGGAGTCTGGGTGGGACATATAGGCAGACTTCATTGTCTCCATGCCTCCGTGGAACTCTGTGATTCAGCCCTGCAATATTCACTTGTATGGTTTCCACTGACCTCAGCTGAGTTTATTGATAGTTTATTGGCAAAGAGAAAGGCTGGCTTATATCCTTTAATAGTTTTTGGTATCTCCAATCTTGGTTTTCAGTAAATGTCTACTAATCTGTGCTCTGAGAAGGTAATTCTTGTGGCTTGAGAAAGACACGGATTTCTTGAGACACTTAACATTTTCTTGGTCGTATCTCTGATCCACTGTTGCTCTCAAAACTTTACTGCTATCAGTCATTAGTTCCATAATATGAAAGATTTTTTTTATTTTGACTCTTATCTTAGAAAAACAGTTTATATTTCTTTTTATGTATGTATGCTATATGCATCTGTATGTACATATGTGTGAGTGGCTGGGGGTGTACATGTGTAGGCCTGCGGTTGATGGTATTTAGAGTATTCCCTAGTGATTTCCACCTTACTTTTTGGAACACTTTTTTATTGCACTTGGAGATTACCTATTTGGAAAGACAGGCAGGCCAGCAAGGTCAAGAGATTCCACATCTATTCCTACTCAGCTCTAGGACTGCAAGGATGTACTACATTGCCTAATGTTTGTATTGGTGCAAAGAATCTGACATCAGATTCTCATGCCTGCATAGTAGGCCCTTTACTGACTGAGTCATCTCTCCAGGCCCTTTATCTCCTACTAAAGGAATTTCTGATGCTATGGAAACCTTAAGACTTTATTGAAAAAATAAGAATAAACCACTCTTCACACACACACACACACACACACACACACACACACACACACACACACACGATATAGAAATTGTTGGTATGTTCCTTTCTTTTTCTTTTTTTTTGTTATTTTACAGGGTATATAGTATTTTATATTTTAAAAATAGTTACTATCAATGATACATAGAATATTTAAGTAGCTTGGAAAGCAGTATTTCTCCTGTATTGTGGAGAACTTAGCTTTATTTTTGAGTATGTAACACTCTTCAGAAACCTTTTAATCATCAAATTCATTTCTTTATGCTTCCAGTGAGTGTATAATTATGAAATGTTACATATTGGGTTACAGAGTGATATGAAAATAATTATACAATAATTATCATTCAGAAAATATAAATACTTATTTGTAAAATATTTCATATATATATTTAAATTAACAGAAAGGGAAACACACTATACTTTATCTGAACTTTGGGTGTTCTATATTGACAATCACTACTAACTTGCATTTTTTCTCCAAATTTTCTTAATAAATCAAAGTTTTATTAAGATGTAATGTTGAGGCAGGATTTCTAATTGGATTAGTGACTTCATAATTATTAGCTTACTACCATCATAACAATGTTAAAAGCTAAGTCAAATCATTCTCATCACTTACCAGTAGAGGAGATTGAAGAAGTTTAGATGAAGGAAACAGGGATGTTACTTTTAATTGTCAACTTGACACAACTTAGAACCACCTGGATAATGAGCCTATGAGAATATCTATCCTAATTATCTTAAATGATGTGGGAACACCCATCCGTTGTGGGCAGTACCTTTCCTGGGAAAGTGAACTGATAACTAGCATGTATGAATATGCATGAATTAATTATCTATGCTTTTTCCTTTTTTTTTCTTTTTAAGGCAGAGTATTACTAAGCAGTGCTGCCCTGGAACTCACAACACAGACAAGGGTGGCCTAGAACTTAGAGTTCTGCTTGACTCCCAAGTGTGGGGACTAAAAGTTTGTACCATCCTTCCAAGCCCTTCTGGTTCTGGTTATGGATGTAATGTGACTAAGCTGTTTCAAGTTCCTGTCTTAATGACTTCCTCACAATGGGCTGTATGTTGGGAGTCAAAAAAGGCTTTCTCCCTAAGGTTGCTTTCATCAGTGTGCTTTATCATAGCAACAGGAAATGAAACCAAGACAGGGAGCTACATATCTGAAGTATCGTACAGGAAAACATTAAATTCCTCAGAGTCCAGAACCTGAGTAATGACTTACCAACATCCAGCTCTTTGGCCTTTTGTCCCTGTGGGATGGTTATTTTAGGAGAGCTAGCAGAGGATCTTGGTAGCACCCTGTACCGCCACAAGTTTCAGTGCCATTGTAGTTACAAAATTTCACTGTCACCATCAAGCCTACAGCATCATTGAGTCTGTTTGCTTTGCTGCCTCGGGCCTTTCTTCAAGACAGAAGACCAATGGTGACCAATGGAGAACTGTGAGAACATAACAATACCAAAAGTAACTCTCAACTGAAGCTGTAGATACCAGTAGAGGAGTTGCCTAGATCCTATCGCTTCCAGCAACACAATTTGGGCACCTGATAGTCATGGTGTTTTTGAAGGTTCCTGTGGTGATTTGTATGAGAAGGGCCCCCATAGGCTCACACATTTAAGTACTTGATCCCCAGTTGGTGGATCAGTTTGAGGATAATTAGGAGGTGTGGCCTTATTAGAGGGGGCATGTCAGTGGGGTGGGCTTTGAAGTGCTAGAAGATTCAATTCTGATTTTTCTCTCTCTTCCTTCCCCCAATCCCTTGCTCCCCACTTCTACTTGCAAATCAAGATGTAAGTCCCAGCTGTTGCTGTAGCCATGCCTTGGCTCTGCCATTTTAGAGTCTAATTGTCTGAAGTCCTAAGTCAATTAAACACTCCTTCATAAGTTGCCTTGGTCATGGTGTTTTATCATAGCAATAGAAAAGTAACTAAGATAGTCCGTTGGGGAATATTATTTTAAGGTGTGTTACTTTTGCTTGTGTTGCCTTTGTTTAACTCTGTGACGCTGTGTTACTGTTCCTGTCTAAGACACCTGATTGGTGTAATAAAGATCTGAACAGCCAATGGCAAGGCAGGAGAAAGGATAGGCGGGGCTGCCAGGCAGAGAGAATATATAGAAGGAGAAAAGAGATGGAGGGCAAAGAGATCTAGGGCCTGAGAAAGAGGAGGTTTCTAGGCCAGCCACCCAGCTACACAGCAAGCCACGGAGTAAGGATAAGATTTACCGAAGTAAGAGAACGAGAACAGACCTAAGGCAAAAGGTAGACGGGATAAAGCTGGCAAGAAACTAAGCCAAACTAAGGATGGGCATTCATAAGTAAGAATAAGCCTCCATGTGTGATTTATTTGGGAGCTGGTTGGCAGGCTCCCCAAAAGAGTAAAAACAATCAACAACATTAGTCCCTAATAGCCATGAGCCCTTTTTATCCACATTGCTAACCATCCCATTAATGATATCCTCTACTGGTCATCTTTTCTTTTTTTAATTTCCTAATTTTTACTTTCTCATTCTTTCCTTCTTAGGACTCCCCTACCCCCAAAATAAATGTCATGGATCATGCTTAGGCTTGCTTTCATGTTTATACCAACAAAAACAGCATAAGTATATTTTATGGGTGCCTGGTTGTTAACTCCTGTAATGTGTATTCTAAGTAATAATCCCTCCTTACTCTTTCCACTTAGTTATGAAGACTTATCAATTTTTCTTCCAAATGTCAATTTTCTATTTCCAGAAGCCACCTCACAGCTCAGGCCTTTATCATATTGTCCCTGAGGTATTATGTCAGGCTTCTTGTTAGCATACCCTCTTCTATCATCGAAGACTTCCTGCATACTGATGCTCCATAAATTTCCTCCTGTGTTAGTTTCATCAGTCACTCCCCCACTCCCAAAACCTACAATTACTATGAACAATTTATCACATCAAATCTAAATTCCCTCCCTCCAAGTTAAGATGCATTTTCTCCACAAAATTCTCCAAGCCCGATAAGCTTTATTGATTTTCTATGTGACTGAATTCTTACAGCACCTATAATCTTGCCACAGAATTTAACACGTTTATTATCTTGTATTATTCCCATATTTTATGTTATCTCTGTCCGCTAAAATTTAAGCTCCTTGATGCTATATTTTGCATTTTCTATAATCCAGTAGAGTTCAAGGTAAACATAAAAAAATCCTTGTTAATATTTTTAAACAGATTAATCACTTATTCTTAGAAACTTCCTAGAAAAGGCAAATTCATATCTGATCCTGCAAATACATTTCCTGAAAAAGGAAATGTTAGAAACCATTTAATTTTTCCAAGCTGTCAGGATAAACAAATAAATAGCATTTCTTTTGAAGTTCTAGAGTATGATTGTTAATGCTCACATGGTAAAAAACTAGCTTCAAGAAGGAAGGATTTTTCTTGTGTTTCCAAATCTAGGGCTACTGTTAAACATTTTACGATAAAACATGGAGAAAGGAAAATGATTTTGGGGAAGCAACCTCTTGAGGACTCAAACACCTTGCAACAAATTACCTAGGCAGGGTATCACTATCATTTGGGTAGTTTTATAGATATATCTCAGTAATGGCAAAGAAACTCATTGTTATTAATATCAATGATCAGAGAGACAATGGAGTTTTCATTTCTAAAATCTCCCTCAATGTTCCCAATGACACTTTTTTGGTGAATTAAATTGTCCCTCCAACCCAAAGTTCTTTCTAAATGCACATAAAAGACACACATTTAAAATTCTAATTATGCAGTATTGATTTAATAGTAGTGAAATAATATAATACAAAGCTAGTATAACATTCCATATTTAATTCAGCTGTTATTGACAAAAGATGTGTGTGTGTGTGTGTGTGTGTGTGTGTGTGTGTGTGTGTGTGTTCAAAGAATAACTGGAGAAGTGTTTCTAAAAAAATCTAAACTTGAAACCCAAAGATCAACTTAATTCTCTTCAGACCCTGTCCAGGTGTTTTTCCAGGTTGGAATTTTTGTAATTACTTAAGTATGCTCCTTTGCAAAGGTCCTAATAGAAGCATCTAAATCTTACTGTGCAACCTCGGGGAACAAAGATATTCTCTTAAAAACTTGATTGCTTTTCTATGGAAGCAGTTAGCTTTGATTTATATGACTTCTGAAGGGAGCTTCGCAGAGGCTTTGAGTAATCCAATAAGGATCATATAATATACTCCCCTTTACATCTCGCGGAGTTGCTGTGTACGGGGCTCTTTGTTTATGATTCAGGAAATGGGCTAAAAGCTTCCTAGGCTCATCTTGCTCACAAAATTTGTTCTGGGGGTAAGTAATGGCCTCCTACATTTTAATAGGCAGTAAATCTCAAGGAGTACAATGCTCCAGCAACACACTGTCTTGGTGGTGTGGGCCTTTCTGTGATGAAGATTACTCCTATTCAGCAGATTGCATAAGAAGGTGATTCTTAGCTCATCACTGGGACATTGTTCTGTGAGATGTTATATATGTTGTGGGGGGGGCATGTGTATGTGGGTACATGTGTATGTGTTTCTGTACATAACTTGAGTGGTCTCATGACTGACTTAACAATCATGTTAAAAATAAAGACCTGACAATATGAATGGACACTCAATTACAGTTTTATAATTCATCTAAAGGACAATTTTGTGTTATATCATTTCCCCTACAAAATTAATTACTTAAATATTTCTTGTCCATCTAAAGATTCTGTGTAATGTCTTAGACCTCAGGAATGATATGGAAGTGAATAATCAGAAATCCTGGCTTACAAATGCTTTCGTAAATCTTTACATGAATGAACTTCATTGGAATCTTTCAGAATGGATCCTATTTCCCTTTCATGACATTTGTGATCTTCTAAGTAAGTTCCTTGGGAAATTTATCTCTTATATAAAATTACTTCCAATGACCTGATGTATAAAAGCCCACTTTAACTCTGGTCTGTTTGACCAATAAACTGTCAGAAATGTGGTTTCTATATTCATACATTTAGAAACTTCAAATGGGAAATCTCCTAAGGAGAAAGCTGTTTCTACTCGACACTTAGGTTGTTTCTGCATGACCTTAAGGCCTACTGAAGGTAGTGGAAGGGTCTTGGTTTTTCTAATTTGATCTGATCAATTGCTGAACAATTATTATCTTGTGGCTAATTCAATATTCTTAAACTGATGTATCTCTAAATACCAATTTAATGAGTAGGTTTGTTTCTTTATATGAAAAAAATCTCTAATATTATGTGATTAAAATTGCTTTTTAAAATATTATGAGAATTTAAGCAGTTTAAGACTATGGGATATTATGATGACTTAAAACAGAGAAGAAATATTCACATAATACTGTAAGAAGAAATGGTACAGGAAAAGGTATTTTTAGGCATATTAAAATGATTACCCATTTCTCTTGGGTTTAGGCTTTTCATAAATATATTGGAATTAGGAAGTACAGGTAACCTTTTAACTCCAGTCTAAATTGCTTCTTTTACAAGGAAGATGGAGGCCCTTGGAAGTGAAGTGATATGTCCAGCAGAGAGGCAGAACTGGAAAACGAGCTTTGTACTTCAAATTTAATTCAAAACAAACTTACTGAACTCATTATTAGGTACATGTTATGTGCTTACATTTTATTTCTATGAGGTAGTTTTCCCAACATATTTGAAATTATATGTACTGTGAGCAGTGGTATATGTCCCCTGCATGCTTTCCTTCTTTAAGTATTTATGGTGTGCCTATTACTTGCTAGATAGGAATGGAGATACAGATAACACAGCAGTGAATAGAAGACAGATGGGGTCTCTGCATCACAGCACTCAAGTTCTATGGTGGAGATAACATAGGAGATGCATGTGAAGAAATTTTAATTGAATGGTAGAACAGGGGAGTCTGTGTAGTGGCTATACATTGAGTGATCTGAGAGATGAAGCAGGGTTTACGACATGCATTTCAAAGTATGATATGTTGGAATTTAAGAAATACTCTCCACTTCTTCTTCTTCTTGCAGAAGGTCATGAAACTTAAGAAAGACTGATTCATAACCTTTCTCTCCTTTTCTCCCTCAAGACCCTAATATACGAGGTACCCTCCTTCATACCCGATGGGGAAAGAATGTCATGTAAGGATGCCAAGAAGCCTGAATAGAGGCCCCTGCTGAGCTCTCAATTTTCATGCAATTAGATCTTAATGTTTGTCCTCTAATTATACTTTTGCAAGGCTGTCTAGAAAATACACAGTTCCTGTTTGCCCAAGTCTTCATTTCCAAAGGCTCCTTTTGACAGAACATTTGTGTTAAATAAATTGTGATTCTTTTATCTTGTTAATCTGTCGTTTGCGATAGGAGTCTCAGCCAGGAACCTGGTAAAAACCACGACTTACTTTTTGCCTCAACTGAGATATTAGCAAAGAAGAACTGCACACAGATTGGAGAGTAAAATCTAGAAGGAAGGAAGAAGCACAAAGACTTGGTGATGAGAATAAACGTGGCATACTCAAGAAACAGAAGGGGGTAAGCTCGTTTGTCTAAGGCATTATTCACTAGAACTGTCTTTGATTATAGAAATGAAGTCAGCATGTCAAAGAGACACCTGCACTCCCGTGTTTATTGCAACACTATTTACAATAACTAAGACATGGAATCAACCTAAATGTTCCTCGATGAATGAATGGATAAAGAAAATGCAGTGTAATTACACAGTGAGGGGACTAGTCATCCATAAAAAGGAATGAAATCCTGTGACTTGTGACAACACAGATGGAGCTCGAGGACATTATACTAAGTGAAGCAAATCAGGGACAGAAAAACAAAAGCCACATGATCTCACTCATATGTAAAGTCTTAAAAAAGCTGATCTCAAAAAAGTTGAGAACAGAATAATGATTACCAGCAACTGGAGGCTGAGGTGGAGAATGGGTGGGGGAGTTGGGTCAGTGGGTACCTGCTGTGTTGAAATGGAAGGAATAAGATTTTGAGTTCCATAGCACACTATGGTGAATACAGTGAAAGGCAGTGCGTTGGGTTTCTCAAAATAGAAGAGAGGATTTAAATGCAGTTATCATAGAAAAATCAAGGAAAGTTAAGGTGATAGAAATGCAAGTTACCCTGATTCATTAAAAGAACAAGTTGCACTGTAACTCACAATCAACAACAACCACAAAAGAAATTTTGGAGTTCTCCAACCTTGTGGCTAGTAAACCACCTGAGTTTGCAGCAATGTGAATACAGAAAGGTGTCTTAGTTATTATTCTACTGCTGTGAAAAAAGCACCATGATCAAGACAACTTATAAAAGAAAGCATTGGGGGCTTGTTTATAGTTTCAGAGGTATAGTTCAGTATCATCATGGTTGGGAACATGGTCGCAGGCAGTCAAGGCACAGTAGCTGCAAGCTTACATGCCAATCTGAAGGTAAAAGACAGAGATAGATAGATAGATAGATAGATAGATAGATAGATAGATAGATAGAGAAAGAGAGACTGAGCTTGGCATAGGCATTGGAAACCTCAAAGTCCCTCCCACCTCTGCACTGTGAAAGGCCTCCCCCAACAAGGCCACACCTCCTAATCCTTCCTAAACAGTACACCAACTGGGAACCAAACATTCAAATATATGAGCTTGTGGGGGCCATTGGTGGTCAAACCACAATATTCCACTTCCTGGCTCCCATAGGTCCGTAACAAAATGCATTTAATCCAACGCCAAACGTTCCCAGTCATTCAGTCTCAAGACAGTTGGAAAAGTCCTAAGTCTCTTCTGAGACTCAAGGCAATCTCTTAATGGTAAGACCCTGTAAAATCAGGAAGCAAATTGCATATTTCCAACATACAAAGGCCAAGAATATACATTACAATTCCAAAAGGGAGGAAAAAGGACACAGTGAGAAAATACTGAACAAAAGCAAGACCTAAAACCAGCAGGGTAAACTGCAGTTCCTACAACTTCATGTCTGATGTTAAAGGGCTTATTCAATGGCCCTTGCCTTCCAGTTTTGCTGGCTGCAGTACACTTCTCTCTTCTGGGCAGGTTCCACATCCTGTAGCTCTGCAGCTCTCCTGGGCAGGTATCCCATGGCTCTGTTGTCTCCAACATCTTTGGCCTCTACTACATTCCAGACTTCACTTGCACAGCTTCATACAATGGCCTCATTGGACCTTCACGCAAAGACATCCCTGCCACCTTCCTGGACTTGGCAGCTCTCCTTAACCAAAGAGGAACAACTCCCTTTCTTTTTCTGTCTTGACCCTAAATCCAGAACCACTTGGTCAAAGCTCCCAAGTTCTGCGGGCTGCTTGGACTGCAACTTGGCCCTCTGCTTGATTTACATTTGCCTAAGCTATCCTTTGTTATGGTTGTCGTTTACAACCAGAATGTCGTCCTGGTGTTTTCCTTTCTCAGGTTGTGAGAGGCAATGGGTGGGTTCTCCGGAGGATGCCACTCCCTTTAATCCATTTGGCATCAGACTTTTCTTTAAACTTTTCATCCTTTGAGCACAAGCCTTGGCTCCAACATTACATTTCCTGGTGCTATTTTTCACTGCTCCAACTGTGCATTCTGTATATCTTTTAGTCCCGTTTGTTTCTTTTCATCATAGATCTGTATAATAGTGGTCACTAGTACACCGTGACAGAGTCAACACCAGGCAGTCTTAAAATTTCCTCTGCCAATCATATTAGTCCAAAAATCTGCAGTTTAGCCTCTGGCAAATATTTTGGACAAGAACAGAAAGCAGCCCCATTCTTTGCCAAAACCCCACAAGAATGACCTCTGATATCATTCTTCCCTTGAGCCTCCACAGTACACATTGCTCTCAGAACTACTGTCTTCCAGACTCCTACTAGGATGGCCTAGGGGCATTTGACCGCATTCAGCTGTTTTTCTAGTACGAATTTCAAAATTTGTCCATATACTTCCAAATAACAGCATAATCAGGTCGGTCACGGCAATACCCCAGACCTTAGTGCTGGGCCCTGGGCGAGAGACCCCCAAAGAGACCACCAGACACACCAACTCACCGAAATGCAAAAGCAAGGTTTATTGGAGCAGTTTAAGCTGCAGCAGGGCCCTCATCAAGCCATCCAACACAGTAGAGGCTGGAGGAGGTACCTGCCCCTCTGCAAGCTCAGTTTTAAAAGACAAAAACCAAAAGGTTACATCATTTAGGGGTGCTAGTACAGGTACAATTCTGATTGGCTCAAGTTTTAGGGGCTTTTTAAGAATTTCTGTGTTATCTTACTTTGTAGTTTTAACCGGTTGTTTGTCAAACTTTATAGACTACTTCTGGCATAGGGGTATTCTGTGGTTAATTGTTACCAGATAGTCCTTCAAACATCCTGACTTCGTACTTTGACCATCTCCAGCATTGGGGCATTTTGTACTTAATCAGTTGCTACCAGATGGCTCTTCAAACATCCTGACTTTGTCCTGGGACTTAGGTCAGCAGCTCTGAGAATTTTGAAGCTCAGGCCTGTTTCAGGCTGGGGTGAGGGGCTTGCTTGAAATGGGGGTGCTTTGGTTCTTCACTTGGTACCAAGTTTGGTCTTAGTTACTGTTCTATTGCTGTGAAGAGACACCGTGTCTGAAACAGCTTATAAGAGAACATTTCATTGGAGGCTTGCTTATGTTTCAGGAGTTCACAGTCATCACTGAGGGTAGAATGGTACTGGAGCGGTAGCTGAGAGCTTAATGCTAATCAACACACAGTATGTAAAAAGAGAATGAGGCTGGACATGGCATGGGCTTTTGAGATCTCAGAATACCCCCACCCCCCACCCCACGCCCACGCCAGGCCAGCCTACACACACTTCCTCTAACAAGTCCACCCATCTAATCCATCCTAAGTCATCTGCCAACAGGGAACTAAACATTCAAATATATGAGCTTATATGGTCAATCTTATTCAAACCACCACTTTAGGGTAACTCAAAGAAGTGGGTTTTTAATGCCAATTTAGTAAATTGCAATTGAAATTCAAACAACCACATGTCTTAGGTGACTGTGGACAGAGGTGGACGGTAAGGAGAATGGGAGAGTGCTGAGTTCAAAAGGCATTTAGGAAGGCATTAGATCATTTAGGACTTTTTTGGGGAAATATATAAACAGTTGACTAGTGTTCCAAGTGGGTTATAAAATATCTGAATATTTTAACAGAGCAATGACATATTCTGTTCTTTTTATCTTAAGATAGTATTTTGGTTGCTCAGTGGAACATAAACCATGAATATGGAGAAAAGAGACCTGTTAGAATGGCATATAATAACCCATGGGAATTTATTAGAGTGGCCAGAATTAGAATTGGACCATATGCTAGAAAGTTAAACATCTAATAGATATGTGTATACCCCTCCACCCCCCCACACCCACACATACCTTTTTAAAATTTCAGTGCTGGGTACCAAACCTAGGGCTCATGGATGCTAGGAAAGCTCTTTATTGCTGGGCTACATCCTTAGCCCTAATGAGAAGTTGCTTTATCTACTTTTATATTGTTATTTGTAGCGAGTCTCAGTAGGCAGCCCACATATGCTCAAGTGGCTTCCGGCTCTCAAGTTTCTGGAACTAGAAGCATATGCTACCATGCCTAACAAGGAGTATGTTTTTATATCTTGAGTGTTAATTATAATGGTAGACATGGAGTAAAGAATAAAAAGAATAAAAAAATTAGTTTTTACTTAGATGAATTGTCACTATGATATAAAATAAGGAAGTATGAAGTGATATTTATGTTTCACTTCCTTATTAGTAATTTTTTATTTTTCTGGCCATACTCCTGGAGATACTTCTCATGTATTGAAGTAGAAATGATATTTAGTTAAATATATTACATTTCTACCATCTGGCTCCAGTAAGAGGACAGAACTGAATAGATGAGGAGTCATACTATATATTATCATTTTATTTGTTGGTATATGTGTGATTGTTATACTATGCATATGTGATCCATGATCATGTACATTAATATATTCATAACATTTTAAAGAGAGAGGAAAAACAATGGAACCCTTTCTGGAAAGCTCCTGGAGCCAGCATTATTTGCAAACAACAAAGCAGCACTTTGTTCTAGTTTGCTTCTCAGCTGCTAAGATTAAACCTGACCAAAAGCAAGTTGGAGAGGAAAGGGCTTACCTGGATTACAGCTCCCAGGTCACTACCTGGAGTCAGGAACTGGAGCAAAACCATGAAGAAATGCTACCCACTGGCTTGATATACAGCTATCTTCCCCGTGATGGCACTGCCAACACTCTGGTTTTTTATCTTTCCAGTTGTGGCTTCCTTGGGGAGATGGATTACTCTATGCAAGTAAGTTTTCTATGATACCTGCCTTTTTTGCTCTATACCTTGCTAGTGGATGCTTCACAACCATCCCTTGTATTTAGCCATTGTTTACTTTATTGCTTGTAATGATCTTGCGGTTTTTGAGCTCATGGCATGTAGGGACACTGGCTGCTTTCTTCAATGTACCACGGCACCTAGCACACTCCTTAGCACAAAGTAGCTAGTCTGCAAATGTCAGCTCATTGAATTAATAAATTATGCTCTGCATCTTGAAAAAAAAAAAAACAATCCAGTTGGTAAGAAAATTACATTATACCTTTAAAGACAGTAACATGTATAGTCCTTTCAAGGGAATAGAGAGTCTTAAACTTACATTTTCACACGATTACCTTGAGGGCTTGTTCGAACAGATTGTTGGGTTAATTCCTTGAATGTCTAATACACTAGAAGTTTCAATTTTGACAAGTTCTTTGCTAATGCTGAAGTTAATCCAAAGATGAAGCTCTGAAAACCACTGTCCCAGAATAGTCACTTCCATCTCAGTCCTAAAGCACACGCATCTCTAGTGCAAAATATCTGCAATCTACATCCTGCTTTGTAGTTAAGAAAAGAGACTGTCAATCACTTCCTAAAATGTAGTGAAGATTCTAACAGTGCAACAGTTCTTGAATGCTAAGATTATGCAAATGCTCTGAGAGAGCAATCTAGGAATCATGAGATTTCTTCATAATGTTGTCTATGATGTAGCTCTCTTTTTTATTTTTAATTAGGGTGATACCTGTAAAAAAAATCTAAAACTCAACAAAATAATTTCTTTCTAACGGAAGCTTAATTTAGAAATTAAAAGTTCTGTACTCATTGAAACTGGCTCTTGATTTAATGTCAAAAGCCTATATAGGTTGCCCTATTTAGAAGTTTTAAAACATACACATTCATTTTTATGTAATATTAATTATTTAAAGGAAAATGCCACAAGATTGGTTGGTCTAGAGACAATATTTCCCTTTAAACTATTTCAAAGCAGAGCATGGTGGTGTGGGCCTCTATTCTACCACTTGGGAGGCTGAAGCCATAGGATACTGAATTCAAGGGCAGCCTATCACATAAACTCCAAAGGCAAACTCAAACAAAATAATTTAACATTGTAGTCAGTTTATCAGTGATGAAGTAGGTTACCTAGGACAAGGCCAAAAATCAATCAAAAGGAAATAAAATGATGGGATATCAATCTTCATTCATGTCAAACTTTGTCATCCTCAGTAAGGATAATTTCCAGCTTAATAACAGCCAAGCCTCATCCAACTCAAGCCCTGATTCAAGTAACCACGTTCTCACACTCTGGGTTTGTATTGGGTGGGAATGGAGTCTTGCTGCTCTGCGCTCGGTGGCTCGAAAGCTTTGTGCAGTAGCACCAATGGGATCGGGAGGGTTCTTGAACTGCAGGTCGATGGACAGGACTGCAGAGTTTCTGATTACCACATCTGAGTGGGGCCAATAGGCTTGCTGGATCTGCCCTGCCCTGCTGTGGAGTGGTGAGAAAGCTACTCTCTGTTTCTGGGGTGATTTTGATGGGACTTGCAGATACGTGAATACCCTGTCTACAGCTGCTGAGAGAAGGTAAGTGCTGTGGAAATTTGAAGCTTTGTATACATAGAAACAAAATCACTTTGTTAGCATTCCGGAAGCTGCCTAAACATTTTCTGTTCTTATTCTGCTACTCCTTGAGTGCAGATGACTTCCTAAGGTGTCCCTTGTTCTGTACCTGGACTGAGGCACCTGTTTACTTATGAGAACAACAGGCTTTCTGCCTTATTAAATTCTCTTTGTATTTTGACACTAATAACCACTCATCTAATCTTTTATTTTTATTTTATTCTCATCTTTTAAAATTCATTGTGAATAGAGTTTTGAGGTGTCTATCTTGCTTGTAAGCTTAGGGGCTGTATTTTTAATAGCCAGGAAGTATACATTAAATCCCAATGAAATGTTTGGTCTGCCAGGTTTACCATGGTAACCAGATCATTTCGGTCCATCCTTGGGCCCACTCTTCTTTGGCGGATTTACGGACGAAGAAGATTGGCTTAAGTGTGTGGAGATACATGTAAATGTATCTGAGGACAAAGGTCAAATGGAAAAAGCTTGTTTCAATTAAGCAGAGAAAAAGTTAAGAAAACAACAACAATGAAAATCATCAGACTTTAATTAGTGTGGAAGGAGTTTGAAACTTTAAGCCTGCCTGTGCTCTTGCTTTGTGTGCTACTCAGCGGTTTAGGTTCTTCCTTTAATTGCTTTAATTATTAGTGGCCTAGATCTCAGGTGCACTTCCCTAAGTGAATGTTACTTGTGGGTCTCTTAAAACCCTCTCTTGATAATTCTTTTCCTCGACATAAGTGTAAACCAAACAGTGATTTTTTTTTTGTCCCCGTGTAACTGGGTGTGATTTTTTTTTTCCTTTCCAGGAGGAGGGAGAGATAGACAAAGAGTAGCTGTCTTTCATAACGAGGAACGATCAACAAAAATAACATCAAGCCAGAGAATTACCTAAGTGATGTTTACATTTTATCTGTTCTTGATGCTTGTCCAGTTTGTGTTAAGTCAGTCATATTTATGACTAATTTGATTTTTTTATAGTTTAGTTTTTATTGGCCAATCATAGCTTTATTTTATTAAAGTGACATGTTTGTTAATTTTTATACATATGCATAAAATGATTATGATCTGCTGGACTTTTGGAATTTCTTTTGTGTTTGTTTTAGCTTCCATTTTGCAATTTGATTAGAGTCTTTGCAAGCATTGATATAATTGTAATTCACAATCTGCAATAGCTTCTTCCCTGAGGTTATAAAATATATTTAGCTCTCAAGATCAAGTTGAGGCTCAAAAGCACTAATGAGAAAGGTGTTTGGAGCTCTGAACTGTGTTTTCCTCCCTCTCACTAACTGTTTTTCCCTTTATCTGTAGGATTGACAATGCTGTATGTATGTGCAACATATTATTTCATCTGTTGCTATCAAATATAAAGAAAAAGTTGAAAGCAACATGATTATTTCTGCATAAGTCCAAACTGAGGTGACACACCAATGATATAGATCCTTATGAAATTGTCATATATGTCTAGTTTACCATGCCTCATACTATTCAGAGTTATTGTCATCATCATCATCATCATCATCATCATCATCATCATCATCATAGATCTTGTGGTGGGTAACTTTGAATTAAATCTCATAAAGGCATTAGATAAGGGTATGTATTATTTTGCAAGGTGTGAATGTTACCTTCTTTGAGGGTTTCACATTGGGCAAAGGATATGCAGATTTGTATTATAGGTAATGAATATCAAGGTGTGCAAGTGTAAAGGGCTCTGGTTGTTGGAAGGAATGCTGAACAGTTTCGCCCAGTGCAGAGAGAGTTGCAAGTTACTCAGGGGTTTTCAGCCTTACAATTTGGATGATATTGTCTCAAGTATTTGCAATTTTTTGCATTTTCACTCTATCAAACTTCCTGAAAATGGAGTGGAGCCTAGCAAAGAGCTTCAGTCCTGTGCTGCAAGTCGCTATACCCTTCTTTCATTATCATAAACATCTAAAAATATAAAGATGTTGAAGGATGATCCTTCCTTCCTTCCTTCCTTCCTTCCTTCCTTCCTTCCTTCCTTCCTTCCTTCCTTCCTTCCTTCCTTCCTCCCTCCCTCCCTCCCTCCCTCTCTCCCTCCCTCCCTCTCTCTCTCTCTTTCTTTCTTTCTTTCTGTTTTCTTTCTTCCTTAATCTAGGAACAAACAAACAATTTGAAAGTCAGTAATGACCATCATGGAACAACTGAGGTTTAATTGCATACTGGTTTGAGAGAACAAAGGAATATTTCCTGCCTCTTCCTTGAGGGAATTTCACTGACTATTTTACTAAGAGCTTGGTTGCTTAGAATACACAGAAGTCAGTTCCAAACTAAATTATTTTTCTTCTTTCTTTAAGAAGACAAAATCTGCCGGCATCCACTTAGCTAGCAACCTGCCCCATGGCAATCAGTCGATTCTGAAAGAACCTCACCCTGTTTCCTTTTCAGCTAGAGATGAAAATGTAAGTTGCAAAAATATAAAAATTTCAAGGAAATCATCTGGCCTGGACTGAAATCAAACCAAGACTTCTTTCCTTTGTCTGTACGGTCACTTTTGCTCTGGGGATTATTTATACACTTTTCCTTTACCTACTGCCAGGACAGGTTTCTCGTCGTGACAAATCTGTTGTTTAAAGACTAATTTCCAGTCCAAAGAAGGAAAGTAAAGAGTGAAGGGAGAAAGCTTTTTTCTGTCTCCCAGGTCACAGCAAGGGCCAGGACCTAGACTGTTTCTTCATACACAGTTCAGAGAAAGAAAAATAAAGGTCTGCTTTTTTTTTTCACTATGTGTACATGTGTGGGTGACCACTGCGGCTAAGGGATGTTGGACTCCCTGGAGCTTGAGTTATAGGTAGTTTTGAACCACTGGATGTTGTAGCTGGAATCCCAAAACTTGCTCTGCTGGAAGAGCTCTTAAGTGCTGAGCCATCTCTCCATTATCAGAGGAGAGCTTTAATAACAATTACTTAAATGATAAGCATTGATTTTGGTTCTTTGCACCATTTTCTCATGGAATAATAGTGATCATTTCCTCCTTTCTTATTATATATGTGACATATTTAATTATTATCATACTAGTGACAAACAGCTTGGGTATAATCCTTAAATCTATTGTCTATATCAACAGTGCTGTAAAAGAAACTTGAAAAGGAGGCATTTTAATATGCAGATACAGGCACGGTGTGATCGTTTATGCTCCTGGTTGTAGGTCTCTACTCACTGTCTTTAATGGTAACACCCCTATGAATACTCCAAGATTAAATTATTTCCACTGGAGAATCTATTAACTGATTTTACAGTTTTATCTAGAATTTTTTTTTTTTTGAGAATTTGAAACTTTGAAATATGACACCATTTAAGTTATCACGGTAGAGTTTATTTTAATATTATTTGGATTCATGTCTCTGGAACATTCTAGTAGAAAAAAACTTGGGAAAGAGAGCCATCATATGAAGCTAAGGAATCTGAACAGTAATTTAGAAAAAAAAACAACTCGGAAGCAGTAAGATTAACAAGGCAATAACAGTATGTGGCCTTCAGGTCAGAGCAAAGACAAAACTCTTGTAAGGTGAATACATTGAAAGTAATACTAAACTTTGTTTGGATAAAGACAATCACGTATATTAGAATCGGTGCATATGGAATATCTTTATTTTTCTACAAGTAATTATTTCTCCTAAGGTTCACCTCATTATTTTTTTTTGTTTGTAGAAGACATGGAGTTATGAGAATATGATTTCATAAATACCGATTAATAAAGTTTGCAACTCAAGTTAAAGAACTCAGACAGATGTGTTCAAACTATATGAAGAACAGGCCTGCTTCCCTATCATATTTGTGGATTATGTTTAAAAAGTGCTCTGTGTACTTGCCAGTCCTTTGGAGTAGTATCAATCTTCCCTGAAACATCCACTGATAGATTTTTGCCTCTTTGTAGTCCACAGCCATGCAAAATGATTGGTATCTTTACTTTAGACCTTGTGTACAATGAATATGGAATAATTATGCACCAAATTGAAATCATTGTGCCCGATCTATTTATAAAGAGCATAACTAAGTGATGACAACTCTTCAAAGCCAAGTAGCTAGTGAAGAGTTTGATCTCATTCATTTATTTGCATTTAATTATTAAAGACTCCAAGACACATGTGCTCATCATATGCAGAAGCATCTAAATTTGAAGTGACTTGCTGGTTTTTAAACTTCAATCAGGAGAAAGCATATTCCTGACAATTCTTCTCAGCTGTTAAACAGAGGGAGTTCTTCTACCCATTTATCCTCAATACTAAAATCAGCCTACTAGTCTAAGAATTTCTCAGCCAACAGCTTCTTCTCATGAAGCACAGCTTTTTCATATCTTCCTTACCTTATTAGTTACCTTATTAATTATCACTCTTTACATTTGCACACACTTGGGATTTTAGATATTTGTGAAGATTCACTGAGTTGTTTGTTTATTAACTTCTTGGTCCATGACTTGTACTTCATTGTGTCTTTTGCTATCTCTGTCAGGTTGTTTGTTTACTGAAAGTTTGTACATAATGGATAAATAAACATTAACCATTGAGAATTATTCATTTCTTGCAACACGGAGAATAATAAAGAAATTGAACTTTATTATTTTATTTGTATCACCATCAGGTGTGAGTCCTAACTTCCTCACCTGCCTGCAAAGTCAGGAAGGCAGCATTAATGTTTTCTTCTCGAAAAGCTGCAGATGTGATCACCAAATCCCATCTGAGCCTCCAGGACTAGCTAGGAAGAGCCGGGATGAGGTAATACAAGGTAGTCTCACTGCTCCATGTATACTTTTGTTCTTTCTCTTTTTTTTAAATTTACTTCTGAGTAGATAAATTATGTGGATGGGTTTATGAAAATCTGGAATTTTAACTTCCTTCCTGATTTCATCACAAAATACTGGTGTTGATACCACGTATCTTTGTATCTTCATATTTCCATACAGCGAGTATTTTTTAACTCCGAGTGTTTTTCTAATTCTCATCTGTTTGATCCTGCTTCACATTCCATGTGGGGTTCTGAAGAACTAAAAAAAAAAAAAAAACCTGTTCATTGTTAAGAATGTCCTGTTTGAATCCTAGTAAGAGAGAGAGAGAGAGAGAGAGAGAGAGAGAGAGAGAGAGAGAGAGAGAGAGAGAGAGAGAGAATTTGGGGAAGGTGTGGGAGTAGTTGCAGGAAGAGAAACCATAATCAGAATATATTTTTACTAAAAACATATTTTAAATAAAAAATAAACAGAAAAATTTCCATTTTCATAACTCTTTGTTTTTAATTAGAAGCTGTCAAATTCTTATCTATGGTACTTGTTGATTATACCCAAGTGAATAAATGCCTCAGTGAATAGAGACTGTCCAAATGGGGAGGGAGTAGTTACTCAGTGTTAAAATATTTAAAGGAGGCCTTAGGTCCAATGTTCAATGGCCAGAATCCCTTGGTCATCCTCACACACAGCTCAAGTGGAATCTTGTCAATCACTTTCTATAAAATTCTTGAAGATGCTATGCATACAAGCACACTAAAAACAATGACAAATGAGTTGACTTGTGCTGACTTGGGGTAGCTGGCCACCAATCTGATGTTCTAATGCTGAACTCTTTGCTCAACTTCATTAGAGTGTTTGCTTGGGGCTCATGTATCAAATATCTTATCACATGACCTTTGATCTCATTATCACTCCGCTGTGGAGTAAATATTAGCGAGAATTACCTAGGAACCCAAGTTTTTATGTAGAATGAGTAAGAGCAAGACAGTTTGGCTTTGAAGAACCTTGGCTTTGTTTTCTAAGTTCATTTCATGGAAATTTGTATGTTGTCACCCATTGTTAAATGGGCTGAAAATGTATCCTAGATATGACTAACCAGAACAGTTTTCTGCTTTTCAGAAAGAGAAGTGGAGCAGAAAAATGGGGGATAAGAAGGAAGCTGTCTCTGGTCTTAGAAACTGAAAGACATAGGTTTCTTCCCAATAGTGACCAAATCCACATCTTCTTGCAAACATTAATTCAGGCCTTGTATATAAGGTTGCTTAAGCATGCATGTTAAGTGAACAAATAATTAGAATACACTCTAAATTGTGAAGATTTAAATTTTCCTTTGTCATTTATAATAATAATAAGTATTTTAAAATGATAAGTTAAAGAGAATCTTTAGTAATTTTTAATTGGAGAAAAATTCAAGGAAGGGTATATTTACTTCAAACTCAACAACAACATAGAGTAAATATAAGATAGGATGGTATAAAAGACTTTAAGTTTATTATATGTACAAAATTACTTTCTGTCCTAAATGCTCTTTTATGAGGTAGGCATTTCCTCCATTTTAGATGACTGTAGTAGGTTGAATGTAATTGGCTGCCATAAGCTCACGGGAAGTGACATTATTAGATGTATGGCTTTGTTGGAGTAGGTGTGCCTTGCTGGAGGGAGTGTGTCACGGTGGGGATGGGTTTTTAGGTCTTCTTTGCTCAAGTTCCACTCAGTGTGGCACTCAGACTACTTCCTGTTGCCTATGGGTCAAGATGTAAGAATTCTAAGCTCCTTCTCCAGCATCATGTTCCACCATGAAATAATGGACTAATCCCATGAAAATGTAAGCCATCCCAATTAAATGTTTTTATTTTATAAGAGTTGCCATGGTCACAGAGTCTCTTTATATCAATAGAAACCCTAACTATGGCAATGACTGCGCTAAGATTGAGAACAGTTAAGTAACCTATCAATGATCACAAACATCTGATAAGTATAATTATCAGAATGTGAAACCTCTTGGGGAAAGCTGCTTTCAAATAGCTCTCAGTAGAAGACATGGAAGAACAGAAGGAGAGATAAAACAAGGGCATGTTCATAACCAGGATTGATTGTCGAAAGCTGTCCATTCATATTATAAGCATCTATCAATTTCTGATAGGGCAGCCTTTATTAAAAATGATGGACATGGTGGAAATACCATTGATAGAATTTAAAAAAAGATTGTAAATTATATTAGAAAGGGGTAAATGAAAATGAGAAGGGGACTTAAAGCAGGAAGAATATAGAGAAAGAATTCTCACAACAATTCTTATTTCTACATGCAGTATCCAGGCCAAGGTGTACAGCCAAGTACATCACAAGTCATCTTGACAGTACCACTACTAGATTCAAGACCAGGATTGTGGACATGGCTAGCAGATGATAAAAAAAATGAAGTAACTCAGTGACATTCTTTCAGCAGCCATCATCAATCTGGATGCTTCGTTTTGCGCCATTTAAATTCTTTTTGTGCCTGATAGACTTAAAGCAATTTTGCCTAGATTATTATGAGCAGATGTTCATGTCATGTATTAGGTATGATAAATTCACTTTGTCCCTCTTTCTCTTCTGTTT
The DNA here is from genome assembly GCF_004664715.2 of Peromyscus leucopus. NCBI lineage: Eukaryota > Metazoa > Chordata > Mammalia > Rodentia > Cricetidae > Peromyscus > Peromyscus leucopus. The sequence goes on along the minus strand of NC_051074.1, from coordinate 17,811,837 downwards.
TAAAGGATGCTAAGTAGTATTGACAAAATGTAACAAGTTTGTAGCATACAAATGACTATGAGTTTGCAGGTGGTCATCCTGGTGTGATGCAGTAAGAGCTGTCTCTAATATAAGCATTTTGGGTCAGACTTCCTCACAGGAAGGGATATATCCATCAGGCACAGGATTTTTGAATCATGAGTATTGTTAATGTGTATAATGGCAACCACCTTCTCTACTGAGCAACATATGGGTAGATCTTCTTTTAACCAATCAGTAATATGGCATAAACAAATTAAAAGTGGTTGTCATATGACTTCACAGTCAACTAACCAGGATGTAATTAGTTTGATTTAATCTGGAAAGCAAATTCATTATTGCCAAGACAGTGATTCAGGGCTCTGTGCTAAATGAACTAGATGTGAATGTTTGACAGTCAATTTGCACTGTGCATTTTTGTGAAAAGAAAAAGAATATATATAAAATAAATACACACAGAAAAGTTGTAAAAATCTCTCTAAAATTTCAAAATTAAATTAGAATTCTTGGCAAAAAGACAAAAAAAAAAACAAAAAAAACAAAAAAACAAATGGATTTTGTAGTAATGATGAGAGCTGAGCACTTACTCTGTAAAAAGTAAGTGTCCTTGTAGAATATTTGTCTGTCACCATTAGCTCACAGTCTTCCTTGCTACATTTAAGAGACTAATGATTTGGGTACCATGTGGAATAACTTAATGAACTACATATGTTTAATGAAAGCATGATCATTATAAACCTTAAGTATTTTAGAATCTCTTATAGAAACTTTCCACTCTCAAATCTACTGTGAAAATACATGTAAAAATTGAATAAAACAAAACACTAAAATTTCACATTTCCACAATCAAACAAGGCAGTAAAAAGTTCTTAAATTTGTAAAGCTCTTCATATTTTGGTTGTATTTTTATGTTGAATACATTTGACTCTTGTTATATCAACCACAGCACACATGAGGACAGAAACCTAAGGATTAAATACCTTGCTTATGGTCATTCCAACAAAAATTAGAAAAAGGAATGGAAGAAAAATTTCCTGGTTTGGGGAGAATAATTCCTAAAACATCTTATATTGCTTATTCTCTGTGGAGGGAAATCTATCCTATGTTCATTTTATTTAATCACATAGAAAATATTTATGGAAGAAACATGTAAAATTCTGAGACAAAAAAAAAAAAAAAACAAAAACAAAAAAACGGCTAGAGACATTTTAAAGCATAGAGGTTGCACATTTCCTAAAACACTGCAAAAATGTCCAGTATTGCTTTGAACACACAAGCTACATTCCAAAAAATATTTTCAACATGGGAATATGCATGAAACACCAATTAATGAAAATAAATGCCATGAAACTGAAAGACACCAAGGAGGGGTATATGGGAGAATTTGGAGGGAGGAAAGAGAAGATAGAAAGGATATAATTATATTGTAATCTCAAAAATAAATAACTAAGAGATAAAGTTTTAAATATAGGCTTGAAACAGATTTTAAAAACTGGTATCAATTTATAGATTCTAAATTGCAGAGTGATTACTGAGAGCAAACCAAAATGTTTACATATTTAAAACAGGGATACAAACCATATAAAATCAACTTGTAGGAGATTTCAAGGCTAGCCCATTATATCACCATGACCACAAGGTAATTACTTTAGAGACAACACATGGAAGGCAATGTATGAGTTACCACAGCTTTGAGGGGAAAGTTACGTTTCATGTCAGGTAACTTGTGTGATTTGACTTCAATGTTCTGATGATATGAAACAATGAAACCCTAGAAAATTTACCAGAAGGTACTTCAAATCAACAGCTTCTAAGGCTCCTTTAGTGTGACTCCTAATGACTTTGACAGGATTTTTATTTTACAGTGGTAGGTCTATGAAAAGTTGATGGTGTCCTGCCAAAACACTGTCATTTAAAATACAAGCGTAATTGTGTTGGACTTAGAACTCAGATCAAGACTTTCTGTAGAGACTTATGGAATTGTTCTACGGCAGTGTAGCCATTTAAAAAACATGGCTTGAAATTATGCTTGGCAGTTTGTAGAAAAGAATTAGGATGATTTTGGAAAGCTAGACATAGGAATAAATAAAGTATTTTTGAGGATTCCTAAATATTAAAAAAAAAATTCTCACAGTCCATTTACAATCTGGTTAGGTCACAAGGTATTAGCAGTGTCATCACATACAGAGTTGTCTTACTTTTTGTCTTAGTTATTTTCCTCTTACTGTGACAAAACATCATGACCAAGGCAACGTATAAAAGAAGGTGTTTCACTGGGATTGCGTCCTATTCCAGAGAGAGAGAGAGTGAGTCCATGAGAGTAGAATAAAGGCATGGAGACAGGAAGAGCATGGGACAGAGAGACAGAGGGATGCACTGAGAATTTTATGAGTCCTTTGAGACCTCAAAGGCTGCCCATAGTGACACACTTCTCCTAACAAACTATACCTCCTAATCCCTCCCAAAGAGTTTACCAACCATGGACTTACTCAAATACATGGGCCCATAAGGCCATTCTCACCCCAACCACCACACTTTTCTTCTTTGTAGTCCATAATGAGCACCTAGTAAAACACCTGGGAAAATTCATAAAAGAGAGATTATTAAGTAAAGATGTATGAATTTCTTGACATATATTTACAAAAGCTTAACCAAGATCAAATAATCAATTTAAATAGATCCATAACCCCTAGTGAAATAGAACCAGTGTATTAACAGTATCTCAAACAAAATCAGCCAAGGGCCAGATGATTTCAGCTCAGTGTTCTATCAGACCTTGAAAGAAGAATTATCACCAATACTCTTCAAATTATCCCTCAAAATAGAAACGGAGCCAACATTTCCTAATTATTTTTATGAGACTCCTGTTACCCTGATTACCTATTACCCTGTTACCCTAAACCACACAAAGGCTTAACAAAAACTATCATTAATATATAACCCTTGTGAACATTGATGCAAAAATTCTCAATAAAATACTTGCAAACTGAATCCAAGAATACATCAAAATGATTATCCACCACTATCAAATTGGCTCCATTTTAAAGATGTAGAGATGGTTTAATATGTTACTCAATGAGCTCAAATGATCACTTAAATAGATTGAAAGGCAAAAATCACATGATCATCTCAGTAGCTGCAGAAAAGGCCTTTGACCGAATCTAACACCTCTTCAGGAAAAAAGTAAATAGTAAAATGGAAACAGATCTATATCTATCACCCGGTACAAAACTCAACTTCAAATGAATCAAGGACCTCAATATGAGATGAATTAGTGAGGCACAGGAATGGACTTTATCATTTGGACAAAGCTGCAGCCTACAGAATAGAAAAGATATTTACCAATTATATATCTGATAGAGGGTTAATACCTAGAACATATTAAGAACAACAAAAACAACAACAAATCCAACCAACCAACCAACCAACCAACAGCAACAACAAAAAGACATCAAGAAAAAATAACCCAGTAAAAATGGGGTACAAAACAAAGCAGAGAGTTTCAAAATGTGAAACAAATGGCTTAGAAGGACTTAAAAGAAATGTTTGACATCCTTAGTCACCAGGAAAAAGCAAATTAAAACTACTTTGAGATTTCTTCCTATCCCAGTCAGAATGGCCAAGATCAATAAAACAAATGACAGCTCATGCCAGTGAGCATGAGGAGTAAGGGAGACACTCATCTATTGCTGATTGGACTGAAAACTTGTAGCAGACACTATGGAAATCAGTATGGTCGTTGCTCAGGAAGCTTGGAATGAATCTACCTCAAGATCCAGCTACACCACTCTTGGTTATATACACAAAGTGCTCTATACCCTACTGCAGAGAAACTTGTTCATCCATGCTCTTTGCTACTCTATCCATAATAGTCAGAAACTGGAAATCACCTAGGTATCAATCAAGTAATGAATAGATAACAACAATATGACACATTTACACAATGGAATATTTTTTAGTTGTTTAGAAAAATTAAATTATGAAATTCACAGATAAATGAAGCTAAAAAAAAATCACAGTGAGAGGAGTAACCCAGACCCCCAAAGACAAACATTGTATATTTTTTCTTTTATGTGGATGTTAGCTTTTTTAAGCTTGAATATGTGTGTTACAATCTGCATAAGTTCAGAGCTATGGTACCTAGTGAGGTTCGAGGAAGGAGGAGAATCACCCAAGGAAGTGGATATAGACTATATTATTATGGAGACACAAGGGGAAACTAGAATAGGAGGATTAAGTCAGGAGGGAATGGGGAAGAAGGATACAGGAGAGTATATAGGGATATACATCTAACACTAAGACACTAAAGGCTTTTTGATAAACCATGGAAACCTACAACTGTAAAAGCATATACATATATATTATATACATACATATATATTATGGAAACATGGAAAAACAACACAGAAACCTACTATTGTAAAATCATACATATACATGTAAAAGCATTTATATATAAAAATTTATTTACATGTATATATATGTGCACACACACACACACACACACACGCTCACATATATATGAAATAAATCTAAATTGAGTCACAAAATATTAGGGTAGACATTGCTGAACTAGACATTTTATGCCACCAAGTAAAACTTCTATTACCTGAAATGTATTACCTCTTACTGAGTCTTTGTCTACCATGAAAAACTTCAACTATCACAGGTGGCAATTGCCTAGGCTATTAGCTATGTACCACAACATGATGGTAAGGCCTTTTTACTGAAATTAAAAATATTTTTGTCAACCAAAATAGAGAAAATGTGCTGATGACTAACTAGAACTTAAGCCCTATTGAAGGTAATGTAAGGTAGTTTCACATACCAGCAGAGAAAGGTAATTATCAAAATTATCCATTTACAAATCCTGTATCCTACAACAGTGACCTGTCTGCAAGATATTCTGATACCATAGTGGTAGAAATGCTATGGTAGTACCCAACTACATTTGGAGTGGGTTTAAGATCAATTCCACAATATGGAGCCCACAAATGACACTGCTAATGTTACCACTAATCTCAGAGTAGACAGGTCATGGGCTCAGACAAAACCTACTATTGTTATTCTGCTAAAGAAAGAGAAAAATAAAATGACTCCTAATGACATAATGCTTAACCCACAGATTTGATCTGCTCAACCCGTATCATTGAAACTTCTTCTTGAAGTAAATGGAATGAACCCAGAGACACACAATAGGACAATGTGCAGAAAATGAAACACTTGGGTGCACTTGGTCTTAAATAGGATGTTCTCATCAAGCCCCTCCCCTCAAAACTCAGAGATGTATGAAGAAGAGGAGGCAGAAATGTTGTAAGCATCAGAAGTGAAGTGATGGATGACTTCAAGAAAACAGTGTCTTTCAGACAGAGCATGACTGATGCCCATGTGTACTCACAGAGACTATGGTACCTTGCCATGCCCAAGATGTGCACAGAGTTAAGTCAGCTATGGTCCTGGAACTGTGAGGGAGAAGCAGACATGAGTCTCTAATCTTAGCCTGAAGTTGATACTTGTTGGCAAACTGAAAGTCAGTTTTCTCCAGTGGTGTCTCACTGAGTCTATAAATTGTACTCCAGGACCTGCCCCATACCCAGGAATAGTTGGCAAACACAAAAAGAATTCATTGGTGTTTCTGTGGGTTTTGCTTTATTTTTCTGTGTTTTGGTATGATTTGTCTTTTGGTCTTTTGCTTGTTTGATTTGATTTTCATTTGTGTGTGTGTGTGTGTGTATGTGTGTGTGTGTGTGTGTGTGTGTGTGTGTTGGGGGTTGTGAGTTCTTTTGTTCTTTTAGGGATCAAATGGTAGAGATAGATATATACATAGATTGATATAGAGATAGATAGATAGATAGATAGATAGATGATAGATAGATAGATAGATAGATAGATAGATAGATAGATAGATAGATGAGTGGGTAGAGAGGTGGGGAGGATCTGGTAGGAATTTGGGGAGGGGAAAACATAATGAAAGTATATTGTATAAAAAAATTCCTAGTCATTCTTAAACATTTCTAAATTGAATTTGGAAACTTGTTGTTGTTTGTTTTTGTTTGTGTGACAGAGTCTCTCTGTTATGTAGCCCTGCCTGTCCTGTAACTCACTATGTCAACCAGGCTGGCTTCCAAACTCCCAGAGATCTGCCTGACTCTGCCTCCTCAGTGCTAGTAATTAAAGGCATGCACTATTATCCCTGGCAAATCTGAGGATTCTTATTAAAAAGAAAAACAGAACTACCATATAGCAGGGCATTAGGTTTTCTGTAAGGGGAAATGTGAGGTGTGGAAGTTGCATTTTGAATCACCAAGGAAGAGATGATGATTTACCCTGAGTCTGGTTTCTGTGCTAAGTATATTTGATTGCAGTTTAATTTTTCATAATCAGTGATTTATACGTGGAATTAAGTAGACTAATAATCTATTAGCCAGAATATTTGATTAAGCAGAACACATCATTTCCCGATACCCTAGATAACGGAGTTATTTATAGGCAAAAGTAAACAAATTAAGCCTTGACTCCAAGCTGCTTTGTGTTCCCCTTAATTTCTTGGAGGATTAGATACTAAATCAGAGACCTGAAAATGTATTTTGAAGGCACAGAAATCTATCTCTTTTTTACTTTCAAGTTATAGACAATTATCATGTACCCATTTCCTACTACCAGACATTGGGGACTGGTTAATTTTTTTTTGTCCAAATTTCTACCAGTTCATTTGAAATATAATTGTACAAGGCTTCATCAGTAATTGTAAGATGAATATATTAAATGACTTATAATGATTAAACGAATATAGTTTTATTGATCAAGTAATATGTTGACTGAATTGAATATGGTTTTCATGGAGAAAAATAAATATTTATTTTAAATATGTATGTTGGTAGGATCAAAGAACATTATACTGCTAAATAAGTCTTAAGAGCACATCTTTTATCATACATTTGTATTATTAAATATACATACAGTATATTACAAAGTATTCTCAAAAAGTTACCTGAAAGTGATTTAGTCATCATAATATCCCCCGGGAGGTAGCTGTGGTAGAAAATAGGATTCCTAAGTTCCTGTTTAGTTTGCATTCCACTTTCAGGCAGACACTCCATCTGAATTGACTGTCCTGGTTAATTTTCATTATCAACATGATACAACCCAGAGTCTTGGGAAGAGTCTCCATGAAGGGATTGCCCAGGTCAGATTGGCCTGTGACTTTATCTATGGGGAATTGTTTTGATTGTTGAGTGATGTGGGAGGGTCTTGCCCACTGTGGGTGTTATCATCTCTGGGCAGGCGGTCCTGGGTTGCATAAGAAAGCTGGCCCAGCACAAGCCAGAAGGAGTGAGCTAGTGAGCCCTGTTCTCCTATGGTTTCTATGTCAGTTCCTGCTTGAGCTTCGGCCCCGAATTCTGTCAGTGATGGACTATGGCCAGAGAGATTAAGCCAAATAACCCCCTTTCTTCCTAAGTTGAATTTGGTCATGGTATTTTTATCATGTAAAGAGAAAGACAAACTAATACAACAAAGAAAGCTAGGGAAATGATAAAATATTCATAATAAATTTATACAACATAAAATAAAGCTTTCTTTATTTTATGAACTGTTAATTACTGCAAGTCGAATTTTGATTATGTTTTACTGTGGTTGGCAAAATAAAGTGCCAGTAATTCCATGATGACCTGCCTATGGGAATTGTTTGAATCTATGGAATTCACCTGGTGTAAGTGGTTTGGTAAGATTAAGAGTAGACTTAATCTCTAAGGATTAGAATTGATTCCAGTATGCTAATCAGTAGTGAAACATTTTTGAGTATGTTTAGCCTCAATTCCTTCATTTGTGAAACATGTCTAGTAGAAAGTGCATAGACAATAGAGCATTAATGGCAAAACATTTGAGTTTCTTATATATGTGCTGTATCTTCTTGCTTTATCTAGGACTTATTTCTGTAACTACAATAACATTTTTCACATGATTGAATTCTTTAACTGTTATACTTTTAGTTTCACTTTACTCAAAGTCATCTGAACCATTCAGGGCTAATTTCCTTTTAAATCAGGCAGCTTCATCAATACTCTTATCAAAAATACAGGCCTTTGTCTCTATCATTCTCCAACAATACTGTATTGTGTCATGTTATTTTTATCACTTTATTGTGTATCTAAACTCTACCTTTCAGTTATTTGAGTGACAGTGTGCTTCACTGAATATCAGCTAACATGGATTAGAGTGTGGACATACACTACTGTAGCTGGAGTTTTCCTGGTCCTGCCTGGCCCACGGTCAGGACAAATCTCTCTCACCCGCCAGTCCCATTGCCACTCAGACACAACCAAGTAAACACACAGAGACTTATATTTCTTATAAACTGTGTGGCTATGGCAGGTTTCTTGCTAACTGTTCTTGTATCTTAAATCAACCCATTTCTATTAATGTACAAGTTGCCATGTGGCTTCTGGCTTACTGGTATCTTAACATCTGCTTCTCATCATGGTGGCTGGCAGCATCTCTCTGCCTCAGTCTTCTACTTCCCAAAATTCTCCTCTCTCCTTGTCCCAGCTATACTTCCTTGCTGTGGGATGGTCTGTATGTCAAATTACTCTGATTGGTCAATAAATGAAACACTGGTTGGCCAGTGGCTAGGCAGGAAGTATAGGCGGGACTAACAGAGAGGAGAAAAGAAAGAACAGGAAGGTGGAAGGAGTCACTGCCAGCCGCCGCCATGACAAACAGCATGTGAAGATGCTGGTAAGCTACGAGCCATGTGGCAAGGTATAGATTTATGGAAATGGATTAATTTAAGCTCTAAGAACAGTTAGCAAGAAGCCTGCCACAGCCATACAGTTTGTAACCAAAGTAAGTCTCTGTGTTTACTTGGTTGGGTCTGAGCGGCTATGGTACTGGCGGGTGACAAAAATTTGTCCTGACTGTGGGCAAGGCAGGAAAACTCTAGCTACACTTCCTGCCTGGCTACTGGCCAATCAGTACTTTATTTATCAATCAATCATCTATAGCACACTACAGAAATCACAAGTACTCAAACTTGCAAATCTTTAGTTAAATAGAATCTAGAACTCTGAAGGAGATCTAAGAGGAGCAACCCCATAAAACTGAAGAGGGAACAATATTTATTTTCATGTTTTTCTAACCCAAAGGCTATTACTTATAAATTATCTCACAAAAGATGAAAATTGATAAGCTCAACATTATTTTTATTATACAGTCTTTCATTTAGAATGTCATCTTATTATTGAATATGTGATCTTGTCAAATCTAAAATCCTCCTATAGGGTGCTTTTAAATTTCATCTCTTGGCATGTCAAGAATTCTACTAGTCTTTTAAAATAAAATATCTGCCTAATAATGGGAGCATTTATCTCCACTTCAGCATTTAAATTACTACTTTGAATGACTGCCAAAATTAATTTAATATCAAGTATATATACCTTTATAATTTTTTTTTATTTTGACAACATGGCTTCATATGCTATGATTAGTTCAGGGATTTTGTGGGCGTTAATGTACCAGATAAGCAGGTTGAAAAGTTTTTGACTTATCAAAGCCACAGTTTGAGAAGTAAAGAAGTGCAGCTCTCTTGACTGGCATCTCCATAATTATTTGCACAGTTTTGTGAGCTATTTGACAAGTTCCCATTTGTCTTTAAAATGAAAGGGCTATAAGGAGAGCAACTTTAGACCTTTGAGATATTTTCAAGTTCTTTCATGAACAAACAGCATTTTAGTCTGAGAGGAGGAATTGACACCTTCTTGGTTTTTAGGTCATGTCATATTGCTACTATTGGAAATCCATGAAAATTTGGCTCTAAGGGACACTTTGACATCATTCTTACATACTCTGAATTAACATTTAAATATTTATGCAGTTTCTCGGTGTAGAAGAAGAACTGCAAGACTTCCCTGAAAGAGAGGTTAAGCAAAGGTTATGATGTTACAAATTAGAATGAAATAGGACACTGATACAGGGAAACTGAAATCCTGTTAGTTAGACTAATAATGATTCAAGTAAATGAGACAAAGGGTCCCTCAAGGTGAGGTTTGCTGGACTCAGAATATAAATGGCATATTATTATTAATACATCTATTCATGAAAGCACTATAATACTAGTTTATTATGTCTTGAAAAAGACAGAATGGGTCTTTGTGAAGATGTAGATAAAAGAATTATTCTTTTATCTCAATTTAAAGAGTTTAATAAAGAGTTAAATAAATTTCCATGCTTTGTAAGGTAGTTCCCCATAGTTTTTCCATGAAGAAATAGAATATGTGTTTCTTTTTATTTCCTGTTGGCTGATTATGTTAATGTATTTTATAATGAACAATTCTAAAAGTGAAGTTAAAAATTCTAGAACACATCTTATGTCTTAAGTAGTAACATAACTTACATTTTAAAAGTTATATTGTGTTCTAATTGTTCTGGCAAATTTCTTCCTATAAAGGTAGAGAGAGTGACACAGTATAGAGTATAATGTCTCTTTTTTCTACTCAAAGTTTTTATGTTAGCTCATGGGTATAAGTGAATATTCTGTTTTCTAAACATTCAATTTTAGAGAAACTATAGCTGTATCCAAAAGTAATTCAAGTATGTTCATCACATTTAAATCCATCACCATTATCTTTTATTTTCATATTTCAAAGAATGTCTCTGTGCAATCAATCATTATAAAAAATAACATAAACTGATTAAGTATGTTGGGAGCCACATGTATAAGATCGGCACTAAGGAGAATAGCTGGCAGTTAAGAGGACCAATGTTGACATTAAGTATATTGAGTGAAGTAATTTCATATAAAACTTAAAATAAAAATAAACCTGCTTAACCTCCCAAATTTGGTCGTCTGTAGAGCCTTAAGAAGTCACACTGTGCTGAGAATGATATTGCTGCACTACTGTATAATGTTGTTTACTGAAACCTGAAGTTAAAAATTGAATTAGATTCACATTGTTCTGCTTTAGCAAACTTTATCTATAATATGATGCCACTAAAATTTCTACAAATACCCACAAAAACTTTCTGTTGTATTAGTAAACAGGACTGGACACATGGGAATTTTAATATGTATCATGCACTTATCAAGCTGCTCTTACTCTTTCTAAAAAAAAAAAAAAAAACGAATCAACTTATCTAGAGTTAAAATGTAAATGTAAATGATCAGGGCAGATATTCATCATGTACTTATTTCTCACCCATCTAGGACTGGGTTCTCTGTCATATTCTATGACTCAAGTACTGTGCTGAACATAGAAAATTTCTTCCTCCATGTAGAACACTGTCTAATGTTATTATTGAAGCTTTACTAGGATATTTTGTTCTGAAGAGTGTCAAAAATGTTGGTTATTCTTTATAATCAAACAGTATTTATATTTTTCTCCCAATGCCCTGATTAATGCCCTCATTCTTTAAAAAAAAAATACAAAAAAGGTCAAATTCTCCCTGTTAAGAAAAGCCCTCATCAAGAAAACTTCTCTTTCCAAGAGGCAGAAACCATTATAGAGAGCCACAAAAGATCAAAATGTGGAGTATGGAGTCCAGTCACTCAAATATGTCTACAGCACAATTCCAGCACCTCAGGGGTCATTGTGAAAGAGGGGCTGGAAAGCTATTAGAGCCAGAGAAGCATGATATTGGTGGTGAGATCATGTCTCCTAGAAATGTTAAAACGTATACCCAAGAAGTCCAACTGACATGGCTGTCTGTAGCCAGAAGTTTTTCTGTGTTCCACTCGGTCTGCAGCCACTCAGACCCAAGTAACCACACAGGCTTTATATTAATTAAAACTGCTCAGCCATTATCTCAGGCTAACTACTGACTAGCTCTTACACTTAAATTCAGCCAATTTCTGTTAATCTATATGTCGCCACATGTTCCGTGGCTTTACCTGTGTGCCATTACATGCTGCTCCCTGGACGGTGGGCTGGTGTTTCCTGACTCAACCTTCCTCTTCCTAGAATTCTCCTTGTCTGCTTATCCTGCCTATACTTCCTGCCTGGCTACTGGCCAATCAGTGTTTATTTATCAGCCAATCAGAGTCACATATTCACAGCATACAGAAAGACATTCCCATCAATGATCTGAACAAGGGCAACAACAGTAGACATGCTAACATGGATGAGGTGAAAGCTCAGGTCTCAACATTACACAAAGGACTCACTACAGGCAACTAAGAAATGCTGAGAGTGGGAGAAATCGAGAACACCAATTGGCTATCCAATACCAAATGGTTTGTCCCAAAATCATAAATACTGGTGTGGGGGGGTCAATCCATCCCCACTTCTCCCCAGAGTACTCTTGAGCAGGAGCAGCAGGAAATATTAGAACTATAGAGAGGAGAGAAGCAGATAGAAAATATAGGATAGCCTCGAGAGGGCCTGGATCCTAATCCATTGGGTCCTAACTGTCTCTGCCAGAGGGCTTTTAAAGGAATGCCAAAGGGTGGAGCAAAAGACCTCCCCCTCAAATATAGCCAAGTGCAGACCATCTCAGACACCTGCACTCAGGCCCGTGGTCCAATCATCCTCTCTATGCAGACCTGCTGGGTAAAGTCACTGGGAATCCTAAATGGGCTCCCACATACTAGTAATATTCTATAGACTGAGCAGGTTGTATTTATATACTAAGAAAACACACACACACACACACACACACACACACACACACACACACACACACCAATAAAGAATTGCCATTGATTTGATGGGAGCAAGGGGTGGAAGAAGTTGGAGAGAGGAATGGGAAAGGGAAAAATAATGTGATTTTATATAATCTCAAAAAATAATTATAAAAAAATAAAAATCTAAAAGAACTCTGCTGGGAGAGGATTTGCAGTAAAAAATCAGTAAAATATATATTATTCTGTGAACAATGAGATTTTGTTATTATCAAAATCTTTTTTTCAGACATTAAAGTTAATGAAGCCTTTTATTGAACAAACTTGTTTTATGTATTTGGAAGTTGTTCATAAACTCAGACACTGTGAAATATCTGAGTACTGCTGGTAAGTTCTCAGCTTTTTGAGAATTGGCACTCAGCTGTATTACAGATGTCTTTACAGATTTCAGACCTCTGTTTTATTTATTTATATTCTTGGTAGAAATCTTGATTCTCCTAAATTCCCTTTACTTCTCTCTTAAATGCTCTCCAATACTGTGAGAGTATAGTAGAATTTAAGGGCATATTTTCCATTCTCACCCTTTGTGACCCAATTTGAGTTTTGATACAAGGAACAATCCATAATCTCTGGAAAATCTCTCTTTACTTGAATATTTTGCATTTCTTTTGGTACGGGATTGAACCTAGGACCTTGCACATATGAGACAGATGTTCTTCCATTGAGCTATACTGTACCCAATCCCCACGTGAATAATTATTTTCCCATATTCATTACACTTACTCCTGTGTGTGCATGCGCATGTGTGTGTGTGTGTGTGTGTGTGTGTGTGTGTGTGTCTGTTTACATATACAGTGGTGTGTTCATGGAGATCTGAATATGATCTGATGGAGCTGACTTTTGCTTACATCATAGAGTTCCCAGAGATAGAAAGTAGGTTACTAAACTTGGCAGCAAGTGCCTCTAACTTTTGAGCTATCTTGCCAGCCCTAACTTTTTAAACCTTGAAATTTGACCCATCCCAACCTCCTACTACATGACATGCCCTGCGATAGATAAGGAAAACACCATAGGACAAGAAGAAAGATTGCTTTTTATAGAATTGAACTCTAAAGTTGGTATAAAGAAGACATTCTCCTTAAATATAGAAAAAGATTCCAAGAATGAGTCCTATTTATCCTTCATTTGATCTATCTCCTCTCATATTGTCATAACACACTGCCAGTTTTTAGAACCTTAAAACTATGAATAATCTGTAAACATTTCTGTCTCTATAAACCGTGAGTTCTATGAGTGCTCATCGCTGCCTCTCTAGCACACAGTATATGACCTAGGACACAACAATGTTGTCATTAAGCTTTGTTAAATGGTTTTATATGCTGATCACTTCTGTAATCCATGAAACAAGCTCAAATAGGAGTAAGAATCATGACAACAGTCCTTGTTGGTAGATCATAGTTTTTGGCTTATCCCTTATAAATGTAAGAATGTTCTGAAAGAAGTAAATCTAGTCAAGATAACTATTTCAACATAACATAAAGTGTTCTTTAACTGGGCTTCATGATATTACAGAATCCCCGAGAGTCTAACTGAGCTCTCACTACAGAAGAAGTACAGTGGAGTTGTGCTACTTAGTAGAATTAATTATTTAATTAATGAGTTCTCGTGTTCTGATGTGACTATCTACTTTCCTCACTAGTTATCTGTGGAAAAATTTCAGTCATATGTTTTAGTGAAACGCAACCTCTCTTATAGTCCATTTTCTATTTCTTTTATTGGGTATTTTTGGTATTTGTGGTCATCACATGTTAATTATAAAACATTCTCTACATGTATTCAAGTATTTCCTTCCCTCTTTGTACATGGTTATATCAATGGCATTTCTAAGTAGTCTTTACTTCTTTCTGATGGCTGCAGTTAGCTTTTAGTCAGGATCAAATCTGAACCCTCTGCTTTGTTCTTACATGGTTTCTTTTCGTTGGCATAAGGGGCCATATTCAGCCTGGAAGAAAAAGTAGTTTAAGGATCATGTGCAAAAGAGTAAAGCTGAAAGGGTAATTCCATTGGGCAGAAATGTCAGCCTCTGCTTGTGCCTGTGTCTGCTGGGTTACTCAGCTTCTTTCTGCAAGTGTATCTATCTATCTATCTATCTATCTATCTATCTATCTGTATATCTATCTATCATCTATCTATCTCTTTCTCTCTCTGTCTCTTGTCTTTCTCTGTCTGAGGCTTTCCTCCATAGAGTCACAAAATGGTAAAAGAAGACTTGGGAAAGTTAAAAATTGTTTGCAAGTAGAAAAAGTAAAACGACGACGATGTCTTTCCTAGGACCAAATATTGAGGAATAAGGAGGAAGTTGAAGGCAGATTTCAACCAGAATTTCTACCCTGCTATATTTATCTGTTAGTATTAATCTTGTGCATCTTAATATTAGTTATAAACAAATGACTGTTCTTCTGTTCTTGGACTGTACGTGTATTCACCTTCTGCTCACCCTTTTTCAAGTGTTTTTCTTTTTCTTTTCTTATGGACCATTAGGGAAGACTTAGCTTAATAATGGAAGATAACATGGTGTGGATATGGAGGGCACTAACCTGGGCAGAGGAAACAAAGAACAGAGAGAGGGCAGTGTGAAACAGTAGAGCCAATTCTGTGCAAAACTACACAGAGATTTCTGGGCATAGATCTCGGGAAAGGGGATTTGGTAATGCATGTTTGTCAACTAGCAAGGGGGTATACTTCAATGATGCTTTTGAGTTTCAAAAAATTACTGGGTTTCATTTTTAACTCTCTCGTACCCTGATTTTGCTTCATTGACTTTTACTCTGCATGGACTGTATTGTTGTTCAGCTTTCTACGGCCCCATCTTGGAATGCCAAAATGTTGTTGATGGTTTTTATTCTTTGGGCCCTTCTGGCTACCTAGCTCCCAAATAAATCACACAGGAAGGCTTATTCTTACTTATGAATGCCTGGCCTAAACTTAGCTTGTTTCTTGCCCGCTTTTGTTAACTTTATTAGCCCGCCTGCTTTTACCTTTCTCTTACTTCTGTATATCTTACTTTCACTCTTACTCTGTGGCTGGCTGTGAGGCTGGGTGGCTGGCCTCCTAACTTCCTCCTCTCTTTGTTCTTTCGTTCTTTCTTCTCTTCCTCCAAGACCTCTCCTTCTATTTATTCTCTTTGCCTGCTGGTCTGACCTATCCTTTTTCCTGCCTCACTATTGGCTGTTTAGCTCTTTATTAGACCATCAGGTGTTTTAGGCAGGCAAAGTAACACAGATGCAAAGAGTTAAACAAATGTAACATAAAAGAATGCAACACATCTTTGCATCATTAAAACAAATGTTCCACAGCATAAACAAATGTAACACATCTTAAAATAATATTCCACAACACTATACCACCTGGGATAACATATTATGTTTCAGTTAAATCAAAAGAAAGGTAAAGAATACATCTGAAATGCAGAGTCAGGCATATGAATCTTTTATTTTCATCTTATCTAGCTGAACTTTATGAGTTGACAGTCAAAGCTGTAGCTAATCAGTGAAGTAAAATAGAATAGAGTAGAATTGAGATTCTAACCCCTACTAGTAGATCCATCACTTCTACTTAGTAAGAGTTACCCAGTGAAGGAACACCTAGAGAGAAATTCAGGTCTTGGGATAAAATTACCGCTTGCGACTCATGTGGACATCAGTGATGGCTAAAACATTGATTGCCAACTTGACTTCATCTGGAATTCAATAAATCATAAGCTACTGGATACTTTTGTGATGGTTTTTTTCTCACCATTGCTCTGGAAGCACCTTCTGGTGGCAGCCCAGATAAAAGAAGGCAGGGCACTTTGATTTTTCCTCTTTGCCCTCACTCTTGCTGGCAAGTCCAACTACCTATCCTGTGGCTGCAGCATTCCTCTACTGATAGTAGAGCCAACTTCCTTGGGTTCCAACTTAGACTGAAGAGCAGCAACTCCCCAGGATCCTCTTCATCTTCTAGCATCAGTGTGGGATTGCTGAGACCGTCAGCTTCGCGAGCGGAGCAACTACCAGGCCCTCAGTGTCTCCAGCGCGAGACAGCCCTTGCCAGGGCGCATCTTGTTAGCCAGTCTGATGAATCTCCTTTCATTATATCTATTCATTCCATCGGCTCTGTTCCTTTACAAAACCCTGACTGAAACAGCATCGTCGGAAACTGCCTCTCCAGAACTTTGACTAGAGTCCCCAAATTTCTGTGAGGATTTATGTTAGAGGAGTCCAATTTATACCAATTATCTGTCTAAACAGCGTGCTGAGCTGTGTCCTTCTGAATAGCTGTATGTGTGCTGATTGGCACTTGTGAAAACCTACCTTTTCCTCACCAACTGTGCCTATAGGACCAGTCACTAATGTGTAGAAATTTTCAGTCTAAAAATCAACCACTGGCTGTGATTTTTAAGTAGAAATTCCCTTTTACACTGGAAATAGGAATGTATCCATGAAGATGATGGGAAACAGGCACTTGTATCCAAAGAGTTAATTGGAAATGCTAAGTAGCCTTTGTCCTTATCTGATCTTAGATTTTGAAAGCCCTGAATTTCCCCAAATGACTCCCCATTCCTGGGTATAATCATTTTTTGGCCACTGTTAAATGCACTTAAATAATGTTGAAACAGTGACACATTTTGCTGTTTTGATAAGTATTGCTTTAATTTGCATCTTTTTATCAAATCAGCTGGCATGATTTAGGACCCTCTGGAAATACAAATAGTGGGCAAGCCCAAAGGTTAAGAACTATGAGGAAAATAAAGGGAAGAATGTTTGTGTGGGGTTAGTGAGAAGGTAATTGGAAAAAAAAAACTGTTTCCTAATTCCATCTAGGATAAAACTCACAAAAGTATCAATTCTAAACAAACAAGTGGAAAAGCGTCCAGCTATTTTCTCTTCCAAATTAGTGACATAGTAAAACTTTTATAATACATACTGCACAAAGTTTTAATCTATGAATTTCTGTTTATGATACTTGTTATTTCAAGACAATAAGAAAATAAGAACAAAACCCACCCCCCCAAAAAAAATTCTTAATGTTTATAGTTGTTACATTGAGAGGTAGAGTTTAAAGAATTTATTCCAATAGTTTCTTACATTTTTGAAACGTCTGAAACTAGTTTCTCATGTTTTAGTGGAATGAATGGCAAAACAAAGCACATATTATGTTATTTTTTTCACACAGAGTTCATTTTACACACATAGAAATTCAATGTTAAGCTCTGGTATTCCAACTGAAAAAAGCATCTTAGAATGCATGGAAAAGAAAGCCACACATTTTATTTAATTTGATCTGAAATCCATATGCTGTCATTTAGGCAGATCAAGTATAAAAACCTGGTGGGTATAAAATGTGCTCCACATGGTCTTATTTAGAAAGACGCCTCAAATGTGAGTTTTCACAAGTTTCACAAAGCACATTGTCACACTGAATTTGATACAGACATGTATTACAAAATTCCCCTGTTGCTATTTGAATAGAGAATGGAAAGGTATCCCTTGTGTTTGTAAGTGTTTCAAGTATAGGTAGGGGAAGTAGAAGCCGTGTTAACACCCTGGCACTTGAAGCTGCATGGAATTTAGATTTTTCTAAAGGATTGTACAAGGGAATATGACTTTCATTAATGTACATCCAGTGGAAATTTATATGCAAGAGAGTCTCAAATGGGTCCTCTCATTAATGTCCTGAATAGAAGTGATTTTAGTTATGTATATATTGCTATTATTCCTAGTGAACATGATCAGGAGGGCGCAAGACATGGTGGGTTCTGTACCAATATAAGCATTTATTTGAGTCGTGCAATTTTAAGGAACTGGAACCTGTGTGACCACTGGTTGCAGCCTACACATAATTTCGTTTATATATCAGTGTATGGGGAGTCTCAGTCATTCTTAACTGAGCGCTGGAGTTCTGGCAAGCCCAGCTCAATGAATGTATTACGACAACAACTTGTCTTTACTGACATGGAATGTTGGTATGGATTTCCCTCATCCTAAGCAATTGCAGGCACTGCCTACTTATATGTTGTTAAGATTACACAAGAAAGCACTGACTTAACTTTTGGTTTTATATTTTGAGAGTTACTTATATTAATTTTCACAAAAACACCTACAGTATTGAGGTAGCACTGGATGAATGTTAACGTTTTCTACGCATCTTCACATACTTCTGACATTTTTTTTTTATACTAAAAAAAAAACATTTTAACTTTTTATGCTTAATAGGCTAGAAATGTATGTCTCCCAAGAGATCATGATTAGCCTCATCTTGGTGTTGTGATAGGATTCTGTCTTGTGGAGAAATGCCTTTGTGCATGTGACTTTTATATTAAAGAAGCTGTGTGTAGAGGCAGCACTCTGATGTGGACATGACTTCAGTGTGTCACTGATAGCAGACATTGACATAAACCAATTAGTGTTGAGGGTCCACATGATACAAAGCATGGGATTGTGTCATGCACAGGCAGGTGTCTGTGAAATCACGAAGCTCTCCAAGGCATACTGGAGGAGAGGTACATCTGTTGCGGTGTCTAAGGCTTCTTCAATTACATCCCGGTTAACTAGTCAGTCATTCAGCAAGTAGTAATTTAGCATTCACCAGATATCAGGAGGAGAAGAACTGCCTGGCCCAGATCCAGACTTTTACGTGGTTCAGTCTGCATATTTCTCAGCACTGTTGGTAACAGCATTTCCCTCAAGATGGAGATGAGCATGATGTCCAGCCAGACAGCTGCTTCCTCCTTTACGGCATAGTCAGCTGTCGTTCCAGTACTAGGTCCAAGTCCCAGGCAGTGAACAAAGGGAGCTGCTTCCAGCACAGCACTTAGATATGTTTCCAAGTTATTTTTATACTGAAACGATTAAGGACTTCAGCCCATCAGTTTGTATCCAGAACTCAATGCTTCCAATTCAGAGAGTGGAGGTTAGTCTGTATCAATGATGTGATTTAAAGACTTGTACCTTAAATCATATAATTGTGTATATACTGGAAAGATCAGACACAGTAGAACAAAGACCAGAGATTGTTTCTAAATAAAAATAGTTAATCTACTGCATGTTTTTCCCAGAGTGTAAAACAGAACACATTCTCACCTATAACATGTTTTTGGTCTCAAGTATGATGAGTCTCACACTGTAAATGTTATCTACATAGTCCTCTCCTCCGTATACCATGCCCTCAGCTGTCTTTGTAATAACATCAGTGTTTTTCTTTTCTAACCCTGATGTTTACAGAGATTCAGGAGAGGCAGAGGCACTCAGATACTGCTAGCCATGCTTCTGCTTCCTGGAGTAATACAAAGTGATGAGTCTTATTTGTCGGGTAGTCTTCGAGTCTAACCAATTTTGTAAACTCCTAGATGAAAACTCTCAAATTCTACTTTATGTGTTTGGCAGATCCAACTATTTTTTGCATTAAAACACACATATGTGTGTGTGTGTGTATATATATATATTATATATGTTATGCAGAGTAGAGGACTATGTAGATAATATTTATAATATGATACTCATCATATTTGCAACTAAAATCATGTTATAGGTGAGAGTATGTCATATTTTATAGTCTGGAGAATACATATATATTATATACATATGTGTTATTTTATATATATAATATATACTTGACAAGTATATTTTATACATATATACATACATACATATACATACATACATATATATACTTGACTTTTCCTCATGAATTTTATGTTTGATTTTATAAGTAGCAAGGGACTATGTTTACAAACCAGGCATATTTTACTCTACATTCCTCATATCCAAAGCTGTGGCCATCAGCAGCCTGGGTATTTTTCAGAGTATAGTTCATTCCATTTGGGAAGATTTCCTGGGGTTTATAGTTTCTTTTTAATCAGTAGTTAGCGTAATAGCTATCCTTGTACTTTTTAGTAAGGCGTATTTATGTTATATGAGTGTGCACTTTACCTCTTCAGAGACAGAATCTCCAGTCTGTTCCCAAGGAACTTCGTGTTAGAGGATTGAGCAGAAATAGAGAGGATGCTTTTCTTTGATCCTCAGATGCTGTTCATGTCGAGAGCATAGACATTCACATTATGGAATTTACCTTTGCTTGTACTAGGATTGGCAAAAACCTTATGTAAATAGGCAGGTTTCCTGGATCTACTCTCTGAATCTTCAGATAAACGATGAATCCATGTCTCACCACTGTTAAAAAATCACTCATTCTGGTAATACTTGTGTGGCTGAATGCATGACTCACTCTCCTTTGTTCTAGGCAGTTCCTGCTTCAGATGACCTGCAATAACCATATTCTTTGCAAACACAGTGTAGTCAGATTTATTTAGGCATATATTGAGTTAAAGCATATAGTTAAAACCACATCCTTCACATATTGGTTGTTATACTAAGTACTTTGTACAGACAATTTACAGAATAATTTGAAATAGATTGCTACACACTTTGTACAAAAAATCCAGACTCCATGGCAGAACACACACAGCCTTGCATGATGCCTCTTTTACGAGTCTCTCTATTGGTGACTAAACTGTGCTTGTTGAAGCCATGCTTTAAGTTCTGGGTCAACTTCATCATCACAACAACTATGGAGCTACTGTTAGGATGAGTCCTTCATGCCCATGAGGAAGTTGAGACTCAGGTAACACATACAACATACACAGTAGTTTTGTGATGGAATGACTCAAAATTAGAAAAACAGTTCAGAAGAATGAATTGCTAATTATGAAACACTGTTGTGTTACTTCTCAATAAGGTTAAAATGTCCCACCAATGAGGGTGATCTCAAGGCCCTTTCAGCAAAAAGTAGGGAGATAAGGAGCCCTGCATCAACCCTGTGGCAGCTGGCTGCTAATTTGAAGTAGCACATTAAAGGAGTCATTGTGTGGATGGATCCAAACCTTGTGACTATCAATGCAGTTATTTATAGGCTGTGCATGTCGTTGCAAAGTACTGCAATGTTTTCAGTGGCGGTGTCATCTGAAGTCTTGACTCTGCTGTCCCCTGTAAGAGTATATTAACTTCACTTAGACTGAGGAGAGATGAGGAAGGAGCCAAGCTACTGTAAGTCATCTTCCCGAGGAAATAGGATTTTGTTAAGAAATTTATCTCTTAGAACACAGTGCAAAGGGAAGCAAAATTTCATACTTTTTGAAGCCCTTGAAAGCAGAGGAAATCTATTATGACTTTCTATATGACATATCGTGTTTCATCATTGTTTTCAAATAATCTACTTACGTTAACATCAAACAGCTTATTCATGTAACAGGAATATCTAGATTAAATAAATTTATGATAGTGGTTAGAAAAAAAATGCCTTAAAGATATACATGGAGTCTATGAGGGGTAAACATTAACTGTATTTGCTAAGAAAATTTATTTTATGCTGAAAATAATGTGACAATAGACTCAAATTACATGTTTTAAAATAATAAACCAGACCTGGAAATAGTGCTAATTTGGGGTAATAGAGTTCAGAGTTCAGAAGCCAACACAGCTTTCTAGGAATCTGTTTTAAAAGCACTCTGTAATGCTAAAATTGACAATGCTTTGCTAGAGGCTAAGCTTAAGAATTTTACTACTTTTGGCTATAATAATAATACAATATAATAATAAAAATATAATAATAGAGTTTTAAAAAATTAATGAATAGAGAAAAGCATCTATGATACATAATAAATTTTTCTTACCAGATAAATCCTGTCCCATCAGTCATATATCTGCATACATTATTATCTTTATCTTAGGAGATGGCATCAGAGCAATTGCCCCATTTCTTTATATTATTGGCATCTTTTACACCACCAAATATTTGTCTTTGAATAATTTTAATGGTATTAGAATCTGCTGTGTATTTCACTTTTATTTTTGATAGCACACATTGTTGAGAATCTAATTGTCTTCCTAAACTTTTTCATTACCAAGAAGCTTAATAGAAAACTTTTATGGATCTCTGTGCATATTTACTAGTAGTGAATTGACTGGATCTAAATTTACGTACATTTTAAGGCTTTTGAAGCTGACTAAATTTTCTACTGTAATTCTTTGGCCTATTACCTGGGCATGATTATGTTCTATCAACATAGAATAGAATTTTATAAAAATGGCTCAGAGTTTACGCCAAGGTGGAAGGAAATTAAAGCCATGTTAGAATGCTGAGCTACTTGTTTGAGTCATGTGACATTCCTCAGGTCTGCACCATGTGCTAAGCAGTATGCCAGGGCTTCAAGGTTGATCCTTGAAGGACCCGTTCGATCCTACCATTAACCTTACACATCACGATCATTTTTGTATAGATGAGATGTCAAGACACAAATTAGTCATTAGTTGCTACCATTCAATAGTGTTTAGGTAGGCTTTGAACCCAAATGATTCTTGATCTGTTAGAAGCATGTCACCTCACCTGTACCTGTACTGTACTCTTCATAATGAAGACAAACTTTGTATAAACAGTTCGTAGTACCAGCACCATGTTGACCTCTGAGTGAGAAATGGGAAACTGGGCACTAAGACAGCATTACCAACTACAACATAGTTTTCTAAGGACAAATCTGACCTCATGTGAGAGAAATCAATGCTTCAATGCTCAAATTCATAGTCCATCAATTCAACTGACCACTGCTTAAATCTGTCAATCATTTTGTGTACATAGGATACATAGGCTTTAAAATCCATAAGCAAATAATGGCTGTTCATTAATTCTAAATATACATCTCAACATAAATGGAATATTTGAGGGACTCCAAAAGAGACACTTATGCTTACTTCAATGTTCTGTTAGTCTTTTTTTTTTTTGAGGTGATGATTGGAATGTATAACTTAACAAAGTAACTTTTGAATCCAACAGGCTTGATAATGAATGATTACTGGCAGTGAAAATGAGTTCTTATCATACTTTGTCTCCTGATTATGACTATTCAGTGGGTAAGTTTAGTAATTACACCATAGTTTTTCCCATCTTTCTTCTCTTCTGTAACCTCACTCTTCTCCTGTCTGAGTGATATACGGGACTCTTCAGAGTAAAATACTGTTTACAATGGAAGATGAAGTTTTGAGTTTGAATATATCCAAATGTAAGTGTGCACCTTTAAGAACATCATTTAGGTTGAGTGCAAACTTGGCAGGTAATAAATGTTTCCCTCAAAGCACACATCCTGCTTCCTTATCTACTTCTACTTGATATGCTTTGAAAATATAAACCAGACATGCAACATGAAAAATTGCATGACTCTAAAATTGGTTTTGGATTCTACTCCCAGAAGATAATCTGTACTCATTTAGTTTTAAACTTGTTAAACTATAGCTTGAAGTGTACTGTTAGTTTTGAGCATCTGCCAGTCATTAAGTACTTTAGTGGCCAATAAACCATGTCTTTTAAACTTGCCATTTAGTTCACTAATTATTTGATATGATTTGGAGGCAGCAGCCTTAGAAAGAAAAATATTTGTAAGTATGAAATAGTTTAATATGCATAGTTTATATGAGTGACTAAAATTCTGTGTGGGCTGTAAGGCAAATCTGTCCCTGTGATTTTTGTCATTTGGTGTTTCCATAAACAATGGCTGTGCTGATTTGGTTGACTTTTTCTGAGACAGGGTATTGCTTTGTAGTTCATGCTGGCCTCAAATGCTTTAGTACTCAGAATGGCTTTGGACTTACATTACCGAAGTGCTGTAATTATGGGTAGGTGTGCATCAGTATGCCTAGTTTTACCTGATGCTTTAATGACGGATTATTCATAATTGAATGGAATTGGAACACTCCCACTGTCTAGCTATCACACTCCCAGGCCCATCCTTGTCTCTAGTGGTCACTGAAGATCCATGCTCTTCTACACCGAATTTCATTATTTATTTATTTATTTATTTATTTATTTATTTATTTATTTATTTATTTATATTTGGAAATAGTAAGCTAAATTTATCTAAACATGGAGAACTCATAATCTTCTATAGTCTTATCTGGCAATAGGAGGTGGGTATGTGAACTCTAAGAGCTGCTTAGCCTAAGTATGGCAAATGCATGGGAAGTCTTTGAGACCAGCCTTATGGACAAGTTTTAATATAGTAAAACTTAGAAGAATTTTTTTTATCCCTTTGCCCTCTTAATTGCTCTACTCAGTACTGTGTGTACCACTCGATATTTATTTGTGATCAAAGGAATTTTAATTTATATAATTATACTGTTTTCTTTTTGAGACTTTCAATTAACTATACAGGTCCTAGTAGCAAGAAGCCCAATTATCTTCTTTTTAATGCCGTCTCATGAAATTCTAATTTGTTTAAGAATGTCTAATTTGTTTAAGAACTGCAGGAGCATACTTAATTGGGGGTAGGTAGGCAAAATTTTGCCTTACAAATACCAGTATGGTAATCAGAAGCACATTGAAACTGCTTAGTTTCTGCAAATAC
This sequence comes from Peromyscus leucopus, assembly GCF_004664715.2. Lineage (NCBI taxonomy): Eukaryota > Metazoa > Chordata > Mammalia > Rodentia > Cricetidae > Peromyscus > Peromyscus leucopus. The sequence continues at coordinate 17,786,776 of NC_051074.1, read as the reverse complement.
ATAGTGTGGGGAGAGTAGCACAGTGTGTGAGTGTTGGCTTTCTCCACTGACACTCTGAGCACCGGGCTACTTCCCACTGTAGACCAAGATGAAGCTCCCTTGGTCACATTTGCATGTGAAGCTACATCTCCTACAAGCAAAAACACTGTTCCAGGCTCTCTCTATCTATCAGAATTCCATCATTAGATGCTCAGATAAGCCACTGATAGACATGAAGGCACAACTCCAGGCCTCGCTCCTCTTTAATCTCTGTGCATGTTTGGGGGCCTTTCATGTGAGAACACTCTGCTCAGGCCATGGTGACCTGTATGCTGTTGTGCTTCACTGTAGTCACTGGGATTAGACCCCCTTTCCTGATGGCCTCATGCTATTCTCTAAGTCAGCTCAAGGACAGCTTTATATCATCTTGCATACCATGTTTGTCTCAACACGGGTAGTTTTATGTGCTCTGAAGAGGCTCATTCTTGGCACAGTGAAGAAATTTGAAAATTTTAAGTGCCTATTCATAAAAAGTCCCTTTAATGCCTTCTTTTGCAGCTGCATTGTAACAAAATGAGTGGTGTATCTGAAAAGACTGTGTCCTAAAAGCCTCCTAATGCAATGGCTCACAGATAGTTTTAAAGGCATATTTGAAAGTGTTCCATTTTTTTTAAAAACCAGGTCTTACCTTTTCTTTACTATCTGTATCCAGGGTCCTTCTGTGTGTATCTTCTCACTAGCAACCCACTCTGTCATCATTTTTACTGTTCAAACTAATCCTGAGTATAAGGTATCTTATTAATGACTGCCATCTTCATGTATTTCTGTAAGTGTTTCTTAGAATCCAGGAGCAGCGTCCCCTCAGGCTCTTTGTCTGGTTGTGTTTTTACTATAGTTTCTTACATTTAGGAGACACTGAAAATATACTTATGAAAAGTGACTTTCATGGCATTTTTTCCATACATTTAGGTTGAAAAGGTGTCTTTATCCTAAACACTGAAAAAAACATGGGAGTTTCATAGTCCTTCCCCAGGATTAACATGGCTTATGAAAATTTTCATAGTCATATGGATATCATGTCAGTTTAAGGATGCTGATGAAAACTTCTAGCCCTTCTTGTTCTGTTGCCTGAAGGATGTTTATACATAGGATAAATATTGTGTAGTTGGTTGAAATTGGTCCTTTTCAAATTACAAGCTGTTGCTCAAGAACATTATCATCTCTTGAAAGTTTGCTAGAAAACAGAAACTCTTAGGCTCCATCCCCTATTTCCTGAGTCAGTGTGAAATCTTAGAAAAATCTCTCATATTTACCATACTTCTTAAAACTGGCAGAACAGTTGCAGAAAAATCCCACACACATCACTTTATCACTCTTGTCTTGTATACATAGCTATTGGCCCTCTTCTATGTCTGATATTTGGGGGACTGATTTGTAAGAGGTCTATCTTCAAGGGAAATGTTTTCTTCTTGTCATTTAAGCACAGCATGTACAGTTTTCTAAGGATTCATCAGGATGAAAGAAGAAAAATGAAATGCAATATAGTTCAAATGATGTAAAAGAACATTATTGTTGCTCATACTGTGTTGTATTTTAGAATTCAATATGTTACTCAAAAGGTCAGAGAATATATCTAATACATTCCCCAATGTTCTGAGGGATGATAATGGCACTGGCTAGAAACCAATTCCAATACTCTCTGGTGCCATTTAATCAAAGAAACTTAGATAAGGTAACACTTTGTATAATGTGCAGGCAAAGCATTTCATATTAAAAATTCATTATCTGCTCAAATTAACCAAATGTCTTCATTCATGCTTCTTAGCATCAATTTAACACCTTATTTTAATAGTAATTTCCCACAGAAAGGTGACGTTGTGGCTTCTCATTATCTTAGGGGAGCTGATTTGAAACTGTTTGCCTTAAAGTCTCCGCACACAGCGTGACTCACACATTCTGCTTTTCAATCATACTTCCTAATGTTTCCTCTAAAGCAAGTGGTCTGTTTCACACAAACCACAAGCATTAGGATCAAGTTAGTGGGAACGGTGTTATAATGCTCAAAAACATTTACACCTGTTGCTAGGCCTCGGTCTAAAGGCTTGATCCTTCACATCATGGAACTTTAAAGCAAAGGAGTTTTAGAAGCCACAGGTTTGCCTCTCAATGTGCACCACCTCGCCTTCTTGAAAAACAAACATCACCTATAGTAGGTTGATTTACCAGAGTCGCAATACATAGATCTAAAAGGATACTGTAAACTTATTGTATTCATGGGAGATTCCATTTTATTTTTCAGGGAGTAAAGTAATATTTGATGTCTGCTACCCAGTTTTATTGGGTGTACCTTAGGCATAACACAGTTTGTATGTATTTTCTTTGACAGTTTTGTGAGAATGCGCCAATGAAAGACGGTTGTTCTAGCATTGTCTTATTTCCTAATGACACAGAGGAATAGAAGTGTGAATTTTATGTGGCTGATTAATGAAAGGTACAGTGTGTGGTTGTTGTGGCAGTGATTTTCATGTTGATGCTGAAACAATTGGAACACTTAAAGTATAGTTATTCCCTTCCTAATATGTTCACACTATGTGCCAGACATAGCTGCTAGATGAACGTCTGAGCTCCAATTTCTGTTTTGAAGACACAGTGAGCCTTATATAACTTCTTTCTGGGGTGTTGCTTCAAGAAGTGCTCACTCCACCAGAATGTCTGAGGTCCATTTGCAGTATTTCCTAGCAAAGGCTTTCAGAGTAAAACATCCCCCACTCCTTTCCGCTGGTACTCAGTTAAATATTTCAGTATTGACCACATTTCCTTTTGTTCAGTATTTACTCTTACTGCTTTCTCTATTTCAGAGTAACATATCTCTTTGCATCAGTAAACATTTGTTTTCCTTAACCTATTATAATTATTTTATCACTCACCCGATTTTAATTTATTTGTCATGATTTAATAGAATTGTTAACATTTGTATGTTATGAAATAAAATTTTCTAAGATATGCTGAATTATTCAAGTTACAATTATGGTCCCTGTTTTCTCCTTGTCTAGCAAACAGACGCACAGCTTCACTGTTGTCAACAGACATGGTCTGAGTGCTGTCTGCTCAGACTTCCTTTTTTATATCTTTCATTTATTAAGAATCTTGCAGATACAATCAACTCTAATTCTCAGTTGTTAGTGAAATTCTCCACCACGTTTGAAGTTCTCATGGACTGAGAGTGTGTCTTCTTTCTCTGGACTGTCTCATCATTGGAACTCTTGGACTCTGTAGAAATTAGATGGCTTGTCGTCCCCTGCCTGGACCTAATGAGTGTTGGGAAGGTCCCTCAGGTGGGGTAATCACAGAGTTGCTTCTCTAGTCACTTCTACTTTCTAAATGTTATATATAGGATTTCATTCACAATAAATATGTAAGAAGGATAAAAGGGCGACTGATATCTTATCCTCTTCAAAAACATAGTCTATGTTTCTAATGGAGATGGGCCACGTAGAGTCTTGTGAATGCTATTTTGTGGTGCTGGGGATTGAACTCAGGGCTTCCTGCATATTAAGCAGGTACTCTACACAGACACAAGGCAATTTTACTGTTTATTCAATGCTGAGTTTCCAAGATAATTTGGGTAGCACTAAAATGTCAAGCTTTCCTTGAGGCTGAAAGACACTAAGCAAATAATTTAAGAAACATTATTGTCTCTAATAGTGGTACATTCCTCAAAGAAGAAATGTAGGTTATTATATCAGTGATAAATTATGCTATTGTTCTAAAAATTTTACATTGTTTCTTACCTTCCAAAATTATATAATATTCCTTTCTGTATGTCTAGAAAGTACAGTAATCTCCTCTTAGTATATTATAAAAACCATTTAATACTAGGAGTACTTCTTGAATTGGGATTTAGATATATTTGGCTACAATTAATTGCTTACCTTTCCTTATTTATTTATGTCAGATCTCTTCATTTATGCAAATATTAAATTATCAAAATGCTCTTGAATAATGCATGCTAATAATAAGAAAAGAAAAGAATGATGTGTTACTAAAAGGCACATTTAAGAACATTCTAAAATGGTACATTAAAAAAGGTGGAGGAACTGGTGAGACATTCAGTGGGTAAAGACACGGGCACCTAGCCAGACAATCTGACCTCAATGCCTAGATGCCCACATATTGGAAGAAGAGAAATGACTTCTGCAAATTGTCATCTGCTCTCCACATGTGGCACACAAATGCCCATAGACACACACATACAGATACACACACATACACATGCCAATCAATCAATGAATCAATCAATTAGGAAAGAAAGAAACTACACTTTTAAAAATAAAGACAATATGGAGTATTGATATTTACTGACATGATACGACATCTAAAATAGCTGCTTCAGTAATGGAAGAAAGTTACCCAGATTTCTTTCTGTTAGCCTTTAAACTAGGTAGGAATTCACTGATATTAGTTTTCATCTCTGCCTACTCTGAACACACACACACACACACACACACACACACACACTTCATGTAAATTTACCATTCTATCCTTCATTATCTATCACTTACCTTTTAAGAATAAATACTTGGGGATAGTTTTCTCATTTTCTGTAGTTAGGTGAACATGCTATAACCTTGTATGTGCTCAGTTATTCTCAGTGCTGGTCACTTTTTCATGATTGTTATCAGTTGCTGAGTACAAATAAAAACAGTGCAGGATTTTCTAGCTTTCCTTATCAGCCACTAGCTCTCTGCATTAATATAAATAGTATACATTTAGAGGGTATTATGAATGAATGACAAATTATGCTTGTAATTTCTTTTTTATCTCATTGAAAAGATATGCCAATAAGTGCAAAAGACACCAAATAATTTGACCTAATTAGAAAAGTGATGCCATCATTTCAAATTGAATTAATAGGTTGACTTCAATTTAAGGTAGGTGTGAAAGTAATCATATGGATTCCAAACTAACTTCTGGAGTGTAAATAAAGCATAGGAAGAAAGCTGCAATGAAGCAAAACTGTAGGAGGTGTTGTGGGGAGGGATGGCAACAGAAAGTGGTATTTAAACTGATCATTTTTTTTAACATTTATCATTTATTACAGATTCAAAAAAGAACCTGTGAATAGCACACTGGGGGAACTTAGCAGCTTGTGCTAAACAGGGAGGCATTGCAAACAACAGTTAATAAGAAACATAGCTGACCCAACATAAATATCATAAACATAGGAAACTATGATCATTGTAATGATGTACGTGCCAGAGATAATAAAAGCTAGCTTTTACATAAGCACAATGCCAATAATGATAAACAGATTTTGGAGAGACGTATGGTAATTAATATTACTAAAGTGATGGTATACACGGTGTCTTAACCTTGTGCTTCTGTTTTTCTTCCTTGCTGTCTAGGAGGTAGGGATGTTCATCTTAAACTATCCCTTCCTCTGTCATCTGCTAAACCAGAAAGGAAGGAGGATTAATATGACAGAAGTATTTGTATTTAGATATTCATCAAATACTATGGTTTCCGGAGCTAGGTTGCGTGTTTAGTTCATGGCCCCACCACTTAGCTCTGCAAGTTTTAGCAAAATTTACTCAATCACTATGGGTCTCAGTTTCCTTGTGTTCAGAGAAATATATTAGCCATGTATTTGAGACTGCTGTGAAAATGTATGAAGTGCCTAACACATAGAAATGCTGTGTGCTGCTGTTAATTTTGTTATTACACATTAGCTTTCTAGAAAGACATTGAACAGGCAACATTTGTCACAAGTTCACTTCAAAAGAGGACTGATTTGACAAGTATTAATTTTTCAAGCTTGGTGAAGAGTGTCCCCTGTGTACTAGACTTCTTCAGTGATACTTTGAATTATAACCATGTGGGTACCTCTGGTTGAATTAAAATTCATTTTGAAATTAGGGTATTTTCTCTTTCTCAATTAGATAAAAACTATTATCCAGGTGAGTTTTGGGTCATGCTATCAGGATAAATGTCAAAGTGTTCATGTTGCGTCAAAGCATGACAGAGTACAATATAATGTGCTATTGTTCAGGCAGACACATAGCTGCCCTGATACCATAGTTTCAGGATGGGTGGAGAGGTAAGATACCTTTCTCATAAACATTATACACAAAAATAGAATGACCTGTCCTATTATTGCTGTTTGTAGTATAGTAATGTGAAACCCTATCATGAAATCACAGCTAGGTTGACATGCCTTTACCTAAATATATATCTTTAGTTTTATGTAATTATATATATAAAATATATAATTATATATAAGCTTATAACTACATATATAATTTCTAGTGACAGCATTAATGTATATTAATATAAAGATGAACCAAATCTATCACCTTTTTAGATATGACTGCTTATTTTATTACCTCAAACAAATACTTCCATGAAGTAAAATTTAAAAAGTGTCAACCATGCTCTGAAATGACCCCCTAAGTTCACAAATTTCCCCACAGATTAGTAGAGCTCTCAGAACTCATCAGACATGTTTCTTTATGTAGTAGAAGGTTGTTGATTCTGAGACTCACAACTGGCCCCAGTAAAGAGAATAAGTTTCCACGCAGTGCTAAGTCACAAGTGTGACACCTATATTACCCTCCCTTTCCACAGCTCAGGGTCCATTACAGAAAAAGGGGCAGAATGATTGTAGGAGCCAGAGGTCAGGGTAGACCAAAATGAAACTGTGTCCTCTGGACATGTCAGGTCCACTCTACTGGACTGTTTCCATTTGTGGAATTTCTTGCCTTTCATATCTCCTCCTACCTTCCATACTCTTCTCTCTGGTATCAAGCTACCTTTACTTCATTTCCTCTGGTTAATTTTTTGAATAGCTGCTGTATGGTTTCTTGGCTCTCTAGTGATACTTTTCTTGCAAAGGTGTTATTAGACAAATATAATGCTTCTTGATTAATGTTTAGGCAGCACGAGAGCTGGGAATTCCTTTTCTGAAAAATGTCCCTTTTTGATAAGCAAGCCATCTACTTTTTTTCTTTGTTATTATTTCAGCCTTTCATGTCCTCCTATCTCATGTGTCCTTTAAATACTTGTATTGTGAGTTCTTGTCCTTGGCTTCTCTTCACTTCCTTGCTTACTTCTCTTCTAATGCCACATGTTGTCTTTTACTGACACACACCATGACTTCCTTATGCATCAATTTTAATCTCATGACAGATTGAATTTCTGAAAACCATTCCAAACTCCATTTTAAGAGGCTCTATTTAGAGGCTGAATAGCTAAAAGCTGTATTTCCCAGCTACCTTTGCAACACTTGGCATTTGCTGTAGCTTCTGAGATGCAGATACACCCAATGCAAGCTTCAAGGACAATGTGAGAAAGAGTTTACAAGTGTTCTCCATCAAGGCTGCTCTACTTCTAATTTACTAGTGGTGGACTTGATATGTAGTCCTTAACTTTGTGGATTTCTAAAGTTAAGACAGAGAACACCTGTTTTCAAGTAATTGCTTTAGTATGAATTGGCAGAGTTCTTCATCTGATATATTCTCTGGAAGCTTTCTCTCTCTATTTCTTCCCCATTTTAGGAGATTAAGCAGCTCTACTGGCCTGCTTTGTTTTTCCTCTTTCAGAATGTTGTTTTTAGAAGCTCTGAGTATAGGCTCTTCTGTATGTTGGACCAGTTCTTTGTATGCTCTTAAACTCTCTCTGGATGCATATTTCTATTTCTAATTGTCCTAGCATAGGTGGATTATAAAGTCTTCAACTAAGAATCTTATCCATTTTAACTCATCCCACTTGTAACCTGTACTTGTTTTTAGCCTCTTGACTCCTTAGGTATTATTGACTATCACATAATTCACCTTAACATGTCTATAACAATGGTAGAAACAATGAGCTGAAAGCTAAGCATATTATTTTTCCTTCAAATACTTATGCAGGTTTCTGAATTCTGAAACATTTGATTGATACCCATAACTACCCAGTCATGGAATATGTAAACTTGTGAGACAGACTCCTTTATTCCCCCTGTCTAAAATTTCACTGTCTTCTGAGTGTGTGTCTCAATTGCTCTCCTATTCAGCTCCCTATTTCTATCCTTATTATTACTTTGTTTCAAGTTCTGATCTTGTTTGGTCTTCAAGTCCTTCTATCTCTCTTACTGGTCTCTTCCAATCCAGCACCCTCAACACTCTTATGATCTACAGACTAGAATCTACAATCTCAAGTAGGGAACAATACTTTCCTTGAGTTAGTTTATTACTGTCTCCCAAGAGTCATCCCGGGCCCCAATACCTCAAACTCATACTATTATAACTGATGACACTTTCGCGAAAACACCAGGCCATTCCAGTGCTGTGGGATAATGCTTTTGTACACTGGTTTAATAAAATACTGATTGGCCAGTAGCCAGTCAGGAAGTATAGGAAAGGCAATCAGACTAAAGGAATGCTGGGAAGAGGAAGGCTGAGTCAGGAGTTGCCAGCCAGCCACAGAGGAAGCAAGATGTGAAGACAGAACTGAAAAAAGGTACCAAGACACATGGCTAAACAGAGATAAGAATTATGGGTTAATTTAAGTGTAAGAGATAGTCAGTAATAAGCCTGAGCTAATGGTCATACAGTTTATAAGTAATATAAGCCTCTGTGTGTTTATTTGGGTCTGAGTGGCTGCAGACTGGGTGGAGCCCATAAAAACTTCCAACTACACTTCACTACATACTTTACTCTTCAATCTTCTTTTCATCACCTTACTTGAAATAGGAAGTAAAACTTCAAGGATTTGTCATATACCAAATTATTTGAAGGCAAAGGTTTAACATTCCTTGTAATGTTTAGAGGAAAAAATATTTCAACAGTTACCAAGAGTTATATTACCTACTTTAGAGTTTTATATACTTTAAGTGACTCTCTAAGCCAGTTCATGGAAGAACTGGCATGAGCTATGACTTCAGGTTTTGTTATGCAAACCTAGCACTTCTCTTTTTAGAGTAAGTGAATTTGAGGACAATGGAATTGAGGAACTATAAGCATTTCTAGATAACATATTGAATACACATTCAACTCTCAGAATATATAAGCTCTTGAAATATGTAACACTTGCCTCTTTAAAATATTCAATGTAGACTTTTCTTAACTGTATATTATACAGCTGTATCTATATTCTCAAAATAAAGACAGACTAAGGCTCCAAAATATGTTAGAAAGTTTTATTTTAATACCTGATGATGTTTTAATTCAAGGACAGATAAACAGGCGACTACTGTCACATTATCTTTTTGCAGAGATGGGGAAATTAAGGGAGGGAGAAATGACTTGTTCAAGGTTATAGAGGTATAGTAGACAGCAAAATTACTTTTCTTCAAGAACACTTGTTATTTTTTTTTTTAAAGTGAAGTCAACAACTTCACATCAGCCACTGATCAGGTACCAGATGGCAGAAACTCTCGGTTGCTACCACCTAGGGCTATGTTCAAACCAATGAAAGGCCTGTATCTCATTATCCATCCCCTGAGCGCTTCCTTGTCCCACATGGCACTGTCCTTTTCAAGTAGAAAAGTGACATTATTTTAAAAACTGCCCTTGTTTTAGATAACCAAAAGATTTGATAATTTAAACGGGTTTGTCCTTTGAGTTTTCCTTTTTATCTTCCATGCCGTTATTAAGCTCACGTTCAATACCATTGGAACAGAAATTAACAACAAAATGCCTTAAATCAAACTCTACAATATCACCTCAAAATCTTGCTTCAAATCAAGGATCATATGATCAAGGTACATCAAACAAAATATAGAATATTCATGGAATTTGTGTTCTAAGCAAACAACATTTTTTAATATGAGTATAGCTCCAAACAATTAAGTGAAATATACTCTAACAACTCTCTGGATGAAGAATGGATAGTTCAAAATATTTAGCATAAATGAAAGTATGAGAATCTATAAGTTGGTCATAAAGGTGAGTTATGATATTCATGAATCCATCTATGCAAAACAATAATATCTTGTTACCATTTTAAATTTGAAGATCTGTGAAGAACAAAAGAAAAAGTAACTACTGTCAAAATTGGGATTGTGTTATGTTTTGCTAGCATGAAAAAAGAATTTAGCAAAATGAAAAGGACTGTGATACTTTGCAGACCTTGCTGTAGAAATAGAACAGATGTAACTGATCTGAAATAGTTTTCTTCTTTATCCAAATATGAAAACTTGCTCATCTTAGTTGGAAAACTACTAGGTAAGCTTTGGGATCGGCAGGTTTGTTCACTGAATGAACAATTCAGAACTGGTGTGTGTTTAGCTACATTATTATCTATCAGAGAACTCTGTAAGAGAAATATACATCTGACCATAAGAATGTTTCACCTGAATTTTAATTAAAGACTAACATACAGATAAAAGAACAGATGGATATTTATATATTTTCATTGAAAATAAAATATTTTGCATGCAATATATTCTGGCCATGATTTCCCCACAATGTTTGTGCCTCTCTTACACCAGCATATCATGTAGACAGGTCACTGTTGTAGATTGTAGGATCTGAAGCAGGGTTATTAATCCCCCCCCCTCCCGCCCCCGATGATGTGAAGAATACCTTCTAATACCATTAACTCGAGTCAGTAGAGTGAAGTAGGCACCAACTCAACTTCTCCATGTTTGATGAGATATGTAGGTGTTGTCTTCAGCAATGGGGCCTGATTATGAGTTTGCATGGAAAGGCCAATAGCCTTGGCAATAGCATGAGATATTTACTGGTTTCTATGTAGCCTGTTTGGCCAACACCTGAACTAGATGTAACCTATTCCTGGCACTGGAGGTTTTACTTGGTGGAGAAAGATAGCTAGTTGGGGCTTTGTCTCTCCAATTATTTAGTGATTCCATTTATGTATGTATGTGTTTTAAGAAACTTCTAGATAATTCATTTATATATGATGCTTCAAATAGCCCTTAGTGTGAATTGTCCAACCCCATATTCCCTCCTGTATCCCTCTCTTTCATCCTCTCCATTTAATCCTCCCACTTCAGTGTCCCCCAATCTCTCCTCAAATATTGTTCTATTAACCCCTTTTTTGGAGATCATTCCCTTTTCTTGTCAATTACTCTTTACCTAAATTTTCTGGTTATTTAGATAGTAGCATGCATGCATGGCAAAGGTTTAAAAGCTAACATCCACATATAAGAGAATACATAGCATATTTGTCCTTTAGAGTCTGTGCTAATCCACTCAGGTTGATTTTTTTCCTAGTGCCATTCATTTACATTTGAATTTCATAATTACATTTTTTTCTTAATAGCTCAATATTATTCTATTGTGTAAAAGTACCACATTTTCTTTACCCATTCACCCATCGATAGACATCTAGGCTCTTTCCAGTTCCTGACTATTATGGATAGAGTAGCAATGAAGATGAATGAGCGAGTATGTCTGTAGTAGGATGTAGCATCCTTTGGATAGATGCCCAAGCTAGATCTTGAGGTAGATCTATTCCCAGATTCCTCATTAACTGCCACACTGATTTCCACAGTGGGTATAAAAGCTTACACTTCCACCAAAAATGGGTGAGTGTTCCCTTTACTCCACACTTTGCCAGCATGAGATGTCATTTATTTTATTGACCTAGGTAATTTTAAAATTAATTAATTTATTTTTTGACTGGTATAAGATGAAACCTCAGAATAGTTTTGTATTTCCCTGATAACTCAGTATGTTAAATATTTCTTTTAAGCGTTTCATGGCCATTGTGTTTATCCTTTGAGAACTCTTTGTTTAATTCTGTACTCCCTTTTAACTGGGTTATTTGTTTTCTTGAGATTAAGTTTTTTCAGTTTCTTGTATGTTTGAGCTCTCTATTAGATGTGTTACTGGCACAGACAGATCTTTTCTCTTCTGTTGTCTGCTGTTTTGTCAAAATGATGATTTTCTTTGCCATACAGAAGCTTTTCAGTTTCATGAGGTCCCTTTATTAATTACTGTACTTAGTGCCTGGGTGTTCTGTTCAGAAAGATGCTTTTTGTGTCAAAGAGTTCAAGACTACTGTCCCACATTCTTCTCTATCTGATTCAGGGAATCTGTCCTTACATTGAGGTCCTTAATTTTGTTTAATTATAAATACAATTTTTAATTTTTAATATTATTTCAAGAGCACTGCAAGAAATGATATTAGAAATCACTTCTAATACATACATATGACCTCAGGTCACATAGACATGGTAAGAAGGACATTAATAGTAAATATAAAGATATGTTAGAGTACCCTTTGTACTTACATTTGTATCTCTAACCACAGAGATTTGTACATATAACACACTTTAACACTGATGAATATAAACTGGTAACTGAAGAAAGAACATAAACCCTTGTAATTCAAGATATAACTATCCATACACCTAAATGTTTGTTTTTATAAAACCAACAAAAACAATAAGATGGAACATTCAGGGCTGACATGTTCTTAGCCCAAGATAATTCAGTCTAGATAGCAAAAGGATTTTGAACTTAAATTAACCATTTTCCTAATTGTTGGGTGAACACCATTCCTATTCACTGTGCTAAGCCATAGCTATTATTTTTAACGCAGTAGTTATTATAAAAGTGAAATTACTTCATTGTAGTTTTCACTTTTGAAGTGTTTGAGGAAAAAACTTTTGTTTCATGGACATCTATGTATTCATATACATTTCTGGCTTCACACTTTAACTGCTTTTTTGAAGATTAAATAATTGGATCTATATCTATAAATGTAGGCTTGTATCTTAAAAATTATATTTTCATTAATTCTCTGAGAATTTCATACATAGATACAATGCATTAAATAGTGGTCTAGAAGATCGATTAGAACTAGCAGCTGACTACAATATGGGAAACCAAGGAAACAGGAAGATTTTTTGTCAGTTCATCATTGGTTTTCTAGTCACCAAACTGACTTGATCAACACCCTACCATGTTAATCTTAATATTCATACCAAGAGAAATTATTTTGTTTCCAGAACCTTTTGTTGTTTAAGGAATCAGTGACGTTAGGGTGGTGGGGACAGGTGGTGACAAAGATTTGTTTTGTTTTAAATTGCTAAAGAATCAATGATATGGCTTGAAAAACTTCTGTTGGAACTAAAGCCCCAGTTCAGGAGGTTCAGCTTGTTGTTTTCATATTGTGACCATGCCTCTCTACCTTCTAACACAAGATGACCTACTAACAAGATACTTTCCATATGACAGTTATCTGGGACATCCAGCCCCCAGAACTGTGAGAAATAAATCTCTGTTCTTTATAAATTACTTAAGTCTGTGCTCTTCTAGAGACAGCCATCAAAGCTGAATCTTCTGTGACATGTAGCTGAGGCTGAGAGGAGCCAGGATGGCAGGACTTCTATGCACACTTCAAAATAATGAAAAACAGTTATTGGGAAAATGTCATGTACTCACAGCTCTCTCTACATGATGCTTCTAATCTTATTTGTACAAGTACAGGCAAAAATTCACTAACAACACATATTGTCTCTTTCTTTTGTTACAATTTAGTATTGATTACTGTGCAGGAGGGCTGACACAAATCCCAGAATGGGTTTAATTACAAGTATACACCGATAAGTAATTGTCAGGATGAGTAAGATATTAGTTAGGTTTAGCAGAACCACAATGTACTACTTGATCGACAATAGTAATAAAAATGAAGAAATACAAAAAAATAAGGAGTTCAGCTCCATTAAAAACTGGGCTCTCCCCTCTCCCTTCACTGATTCTCACATAAGCCTTTCGGTGGCACCTCTATTATCTCAGTGCATGTCAGCACCGACTCAATAAATGCCTAACTGGGAAATTAAATTGAATGAGTCATGGATAAAGAGTGAGCAGCACACGGTTTCCCAATCAAAGCATAAAGAGGCTGCTTCCCTAAATATATCTAACTATTCCATGAAGGGTATTGGAACAGTGGATGCTAATATATGTTATATATAATATATTAATACATATAATATAATAATACATGTAATACATTAACAATGCATATTATATATATCATATATATCATTGGTGATAGTTTTCAAACAGCACTTACAGTTTATCTCAGTGATACCCTCTTGTACTGGTGGTTTTTATATTGTAAAGAATGCACATTCCAGAAATAAGAATCAGAAATCTCATTTCACAATGTTTCTTTTTCTTCATTGGTTGGTTACATCTTCACTCTCTCACTTTCTTCCAGGGATGAAAATTGGTTTCTTGGGTCATGCTGTTATTAATATGATTTTTTAAAAATAATTGAATTTAACACCAAAGTCAGTTGGGAAAACAAGCAAAATGAAAATGATAATTCTCTGTGTGAAAACTTCAGAAAAATGAAATAAAATACAGTGCTCTTTGCTTACTTCAAAATTTCCTTTGATATTTTGTGCTTATTAATGGTATAATATAGCAGAAGTGGGGCTTGCTAATGTATTAGTGTCCATGAGAGTGGTTCATTAGGAAATATGCTAGGAAGACAAAAAGTACTTCATTAAATATGCTTAGGTTTTATTTGTTTCTAAGTCCAGTGTTTTCTTTTAGCTACAAAATTATTTTCTCTAATAAATTAATGTAGTACTTTGTTATAAAATCAATAAGCTTCTGGCTATTGATTATTATCTTTCCCTTCTTATGCCATTTTGTGTTTCCTGTGGCGTTCTACGAAAAGCTCCCTTTCCCCTGTGAACTTAACAGGTCATAAACAGCCTAAGTTGGAATAAATGATTATAATCTCCATTTTGTGCAACTGACAGAATTTGTGTATCCTTATAAAGATGGGGATTAGGTGTCCATTTAGGCATAACATCTCACTGAACACACAGTAGGTATATGTCAAACTCTTGTTTTGCAAGTGGTAATAATGGGATGCAAAGGACCTTGTATTGAGTTTTACCCATTGTTGATATGATGACATGGGAAACAGAGTACATGGCAGCTACTAGACATTTTTCCTTTGGATGCACGTAAACTTAAAATGCTGTTTACACATATTTTAAAAAATCTATCCCATGCATGTATCCAATGTGTTTTGACAAAATCCACATGACCTCCTTCCCTCTAACCTTTCCTGTCCTGCTTCCCCACCTCTCCCTCCCAACTTCATCTACTCTTTTTATTGCAACACTGAAGCCATTTAGTGCCACCAGAATGTGTGTGGTGTATCCGTAACCCCTGGAGAATGGGTAACTTAACAGAGGATGTGTCATTGTAGACAATTGATTTCTCCTTCCCAAACAGCAATCAACTGCTGGCAGCTCCTCAGGTAGGAATGGGATTTCATAAGCCCCTCCCTCATCGGTGCTAGGATTTTGGCCAGCTTGACCTTGGACAGGTCTTGGGTATCCAGCCACTGCTGGGAGTTCCCGTGTACAGTGGCCTTTTCATGTTCAGAAAACGCTGGTTGAAAGTACTCCTCTACAGTCTTTGGCACTTACAGGCTTTCCATTGAACTGAATGTGGAAGTAGAGGATTTTAACTTTGAAAAGTCTCCTCTGTAGCTCTCAGAATAACTGAGAGTTACATTCACTTATATAATCATATTTACTTATAGAATTCACATAATATATTCATTATACTCACACTTCAAATGCGGATAAATCTTCTCTGATTTTTTTTTAAATTTTTGTTGTTTTTTTGTGTGATGTTTTGATTCTAGGTCCAATCTTTTCCACTATGATCCTTGAGCCTTTGGAGAAAGAAATGTAATTGTGTGTGTGTATGTGTGTGTGTGTGTGTGTGTGTGTCTAATTTGTGGCTTAATTCTCCATAATATCTCATTCACCACCCACACTCTGACCAGTTGTGCGTACAAAAGTAGCTTTTCTGGTTAGGGTTGAAAGCTGCAGTAATCTGTATATGAAGATAAGTATTTAGATGGCAGTTTGATTCTATATCCATCTGTAGAATAAATAATAGTAGTAGATTCTCTCCTTGGGCCTATGATATACTCAACTGTGAGCTCTTGGTCCAGTTACCAGTACAGGCATGAGTTGTATCTTGTGGAGTGAATCTTAAATTCAGTCCAACAGTGAGTGGTTATGTTCACTCACTAACATTCATGACACTACTGCATCAATAGGTATACTTGAAAAGGCTGATTGTTGTAGCTCACAGGGTTCATAACTGAGTAAAATTATTGATTATTGTCTTCATCCAGCATCCTTATAACACATTCTGGCACTACAAAAGCTAGCCAACACGGATAAAGGTTCTTGATCAGCACCAACTTTGTTTCCCATTGTCCTATGACTCATGGGTGTGGAACTTGTGGAGTAGTGCCTGGTGAATAATCAAGAGGCATGACAATTAGCCTATACTGTGGGTGGGGGGGGGTCTATGGGACCTCTTTAACCACCTCTAAAAGAAAAGTAACCCACAGTCACATTGGATTTATTTGTTGGGCAGTCTATGATATCCAGAAGAGGCATTATTCCCCTATATAATAGAATCTCATCACTGTGCTGGAAGTAGAGTCTGTACTTACTATACTCTGGTGATTGGTCAGTGAACATGATGAGACACAAAGGTCACTACTTTGAAATTTATCTCTGTTGACACACTTACACTAGAAACAGAGAGTAAATAGAAATGTTTAGATAATTTTTCTTTGAGTATATATGTATCTTTTCAAAGGAAAACGTAAGATTTGGTTTAATTTTTAAGTTTTCAAAGAAATATAGAGTGTGTGCTGAGCTTATTTCCTCATTCACCACGCCTTGTTGTTTCTTCTCTTCCAATTAATGTCCTTCACTCTTCCATACTTTCATTGATATATGAATATGTGACTTTATGTATCTATATAAAGTCTGAGAACACCAATCAGAGAAAACCTATTATATCTTTTCTTTATGAGAAAAAAATATTAATTCACTTAACATGATGATCTCCTGCTACAATGCCTTCCCATCTTAATGACAAAATCTCGTTCTTTCTGGCTGAAAATAAAAAGTCCCACTGTATGTATATGCCACATTTTCTTTGTCTTTCTCTGTAGTTGGACAACTATTTTGGTTCTGTAATTTAGCTACTATCTACAGTGCAACAATAAATACTCATTTTCAAGTACCTTTGATGTATTGACTTGAAGTCCTTCAGGTAAATACCCTGGAGTGGTATAGCTGTGTTTACTGTTTTGAGAAAGATGCATACTGACTTCCATAGTGAATGGACAATTTTACATATTCGTTGGTGGTGTATAAGGGTTCCTATTTGTCTACATCCTGGCCAGTATTCATTGTTACTTTTCCCTTAGTGACTGCCATTCTGATTAGGGTAATCTTGGACCCCAATGTCATTTTGGTTGGCATTTTTTTTTTACCAACTAGTGAGATTATGCATTTTTTGCCTGTTGTTTTTGGCTATTTGTTCTTCATCTTTTGAGAAACGTCTGGTCATTTCGTTAGCACCTTTATTGACTGGATAATTTGATTTCTCTTTGTTTAGCTTTTGAATTACTTCTATAATTTAGATCTTAATCCTTGCTTGGTTGTAAAGACAACAATCAAAGAAAATTACTTTGCCAATATGCATTAATTGTACAAAAATAACATGATCCATGAGGGCATTATTATACATGTATATGTATTAAATGTTCATACTTATCCCTCTCTCTTCTCCAATTCTCTCCCTTTTCTCCAATAGTCTTCTTTCTGCTTTCAGAATTATTTTTGTCCTCTAGATGATAAGTATGATTCTTATATGTCTTATATAAACTTTTGAAAACACTTTTTTATATAGCAGCAGCAGCAGCAGCAGCAGCGGTGCACACCTTTAATCCCAGCACTCTGGATGCAGAGCCAGGTGGATCTCTGTGAGTTCAAGGCCAGCCTGGTCTACAGAGCAAGATCCAGGACAGGCACCAAAACTACACAGAGAAACCCTGTCTCGAAAAAACAAACAAAAAGTTTCTATAAATAAGCAAAAATACAAATAATAATATGATGCTTTGTCAAAAAAAAAAAAGTAAAAACTATCACTTTACCACCCTGAAGTACACATTCTTGTTGACACTGTGGGAAGTATTGACAGACTTTGATTCAAAGAAATCTGAGAGAAAAAGTGCATTTTAGAATTTGGGGCACTGAAAGGAAAGAGAGGAAATCATATCTACCCCGTGTGACTCAATCAGTGAGATGAGAGTCTTTCTGGTGGAGTACTCAGGGCTGTAATGCGGCACAATTAAAGCACAAGCCACTGTCTGATTAACAGTAAAAAAAAAAAAAAAAAAAAGGCTTTGAACTAGATGTTTGTGCTGGAGTCGACTGGCATCCATGTGACAGGAGAAACCGTAAAGCAGTGTGTGTTCTTCGTACTTCAGGAGCAGCAATCTTGCAGCTTGTCAGCCTTGGGCCTTCTGTGAACTATGACTGCATGCTTGGGTGTAGTGTGTTCAGTGGTTAATTCAATTTTACACAGGAAGATAAAAATGCATTTGCTAAATTCAAATCTGCAAAGGAAGCCTGGACAAAATATCCTTCTCTGCAGGTGTAGCAGTGTCCGGTATTTTAAAGGCATATGCTTAAGAGAATTTGGGTCATATCAAATGACAACTTCCTGAATGGATTAGAACAAGGTAATTTTGAAACACAATTAAGGAAAAACATGATTCACTCTCATCCTTACAGCCTAGTATATTTACAGGTCAACGGGGCTTGCAGTGACCAAAGACAAACTGTAACATTAGCTGTCAGAAATGTTTTCATAGCCACTCTGGACAATTATTTTGTGCAAAAGAATATTCAACACAGTGTCTTTTCAAAATTTATACAAGTAGAAAATCATGATCATTTAATATAATGTAAATAGAGGTAATGGAAATGTAATATGTGTAAAATTTTTTTTTTTTTTTTTTAAAGATTTATTTATTTATTATGTATGCAGTGTTCTGCCTGCATGTATGTCTACAGGCCAGAAGAGGGCACCAGATCTCATTACAGATGGCTGTGAGCCACCATGTGGTTGCTGGGAATTGAACTCAGGACCTCTGGAAGAGCAGCCAGTGCTCTTAACCTCTGAGCCACCTCTCCAGCCCCATGTGTAAAATTTTAAGTAAGATACTTAGATAAGACGAAGTTACTTTGACAAACAAGGGAGAAATCTTGATCTTCCCAACTCTCAAGACATTGCTTTGGACAAGCTACCTAGAAGAGATTCCTCTCTGTGAATAGACTGCACATTAAAATGTGGTGTATAAAGTCATTGTTTAGCACTACAAAGATCCTTTCTGAAGGCAAAGAACATACATATAATATCAGTAATATCTTTTTCAAAATTGTAGGATGTATTATGAAGCAGTCTTTAGAAAACATGGATTCTGGTCTCTTCTGTGGCAGTAAGCAGAACTTGGGACAAGGCAGTGTGAGTCACAACTTAAACAAATAAAGCCAATGTAACTTGATAATTTTCGTGGAACATTTAGAAAGAAGAAAGAAGTCAGTGCTCTCTTTCTTAAAATTTATTTATTCTAGTCTCATATATAATATCCTGACAGCAATTTCCCCACCCTCCCCTCACTCTGCTCCTCCCAGCCCTTCCACACCACTTCCCCTCTTCCCCAGAACTACTCCTCTTTCATTTCCTTTTAGGAAAAAATAGGCCTCCCAGGAATAGTGACCTAACATGGCATCACAAATTACAGTAAGTCTAGGCACAAACCCTCATACTAAGAAAGCCAGAGTTCTTTAGTATATAAACATGGAGATTTTCTGCCACTTTTTTTTCTCTTAAGTGGACTATTGATTTTAAAATAGAAATAGTGCAAAATGGGTACCAGAGAGACCCGGGGGAAGGAGTGGGAGGGTGAATCTAGCAAATCAGAAATGTACAGTGATATGCACACATGCAATGTCACGACAAAACTCATTGGTGTGCCAGCTGGCCACTGAACCTAGAAAAAGTCTCCAGAAAGCTTCAAGAGTGAAAAGACATTTTGTTGATTGCTTGTGAAAAGTGTGGTTATTCCACTCATAAAGGAGTAATAAGTGAAAAGATTTGTGGAGCTGAAATAAGGCAAACTAAGAAACCGAACATTAAACACTTTGGGCCTTATACAGACTCTAATTGTTAAGATTAAAATTAGTTCGCACATGAACTGTGAACCAATCACTGAGGAGCCCCCATGGAACTGGACCAGGCCCTCTGGATAAGTGAGACAGTTGATTAGCTTGAACTGTTTGGGAGGACCCCAGGCAGTGGAGCCAGGACCTGTCCTTGGTGCATGGGCTGGCTTTTTGTAGCCTGTGGCCTATGCTGGGACACTTTGCTTAGCCTTGGTGTAGGGAGAAGGGGACTGGACCTGTCTCAACTGAATCTACCAGGCTGGACTGACTCCCCAGGGGAGACCTTGTCTTAGAGGAAGTGGGAATGGAGGGTGGATGGGGGTGAGGGCTGGGGGTAGGAGGAGGGAGGACAGGGGAATCCATGGCTGATATGAGAAATTAAGTTAATTATAAAATAAAAATATTTTTTAAAAAAGACTAAAATTCACAGGTGCCATTCAAGGTGTGTCAAACTTGAAAAATTTGAAGAAGAACAATTTGAGATTGTATTCTCATCTAGTATAATAAGTTTGTAGGGGTTTTCCCAAACACAACTGAGGGAATGGGTATTTTCAAATGAATGTGGATTTACCTCTGGGCAAATTCAGTCTTCATGGACATTTTGTTCTTGTTTGATTCTGGTATGCCTGAAACTCAGAAATGCTGAGATGAAATTCTACGTTGCCAGATAGGCAATGAGTCTGGCTGGATTAAATCTTGACAGTTTCAGATTAGAGCTGACCCTATCTTTCAGGTTTACAAACTTCAGTTATCACAATTACATAAAGTGAAACATGAGAAAATATCTCTCAGGCTGCTTTTGGGTAGCAAGAGAGCCCACAGACATAGATACGATTTTCAACATTCTGAATTTTACTACATTTTGAAAAAAGGAAGAAAACTTGGTTAGGGTCAGTCTTCATGTTTAGCAGTTCATCAGCCTGTAATTGTGCTCATTATTGCTGTTGCCGGCTCTATATTGGAATATGATTAATAATGATATGCACTTCAGTAATGCTTCCCAGTAAGTGGCACTAATTACACTGTAACTTCTGTTCAACAACCAAGCAAGTGTAACTATAGTGCCATTTTTACAGAGACAGGTTTGCTCCTATGGGTATATTGATAACGCTCCTGTAGAAGGGAAGTGTCAAAATGTTATTGCTTTAAATCTCACAGACATAAAAACATGGCATTCTGAGGTTTCCATTGACAGAAAAAACTTGACACAGACAATGTGTTGCCCATTGAAATGGAATTAGTGTGCATTACTTGTTGGGAACTGCTTTCAGAACTGAGAAGTCCAGTCATCATAGAATAACAACATTTAATGGAGACCGGTGTAGATGTAACCAACCGTCTTATTAAAATAAAAAACACAGAACCAATGTAAAAGAGAAAGCCGACAGGTCAGAGCTCAGAGCTAAAATCTTACCTCCTGCAGTGCTCCTAGCTTCCCGAAAGAGAGCTACTTCCTGTGTGTCTGTCTTTAAATAGTCTTTCTGTTCTGCCTTCTCATTGGTTGTAAACCCAAACACATGACTGCCTCATCACTGCCTGTAAGTACCGCCCTTCAGGTCTTAAAGGCATATTTCTCCAATGCTGGCTGTATCCCTGAACCCACAGAGATCTACCTAGCTCTTCTACCAAGTGCTGGGATTAAAGGCGTGCGGCACCACCACCGCTGCCGCCACCACCACCACGCTCTTGCTATGGCTCTAATAGCTCTGACCCCTGGGCAACTTTATTTATTAACATACAATGAAAATCACATTTCAGTACAAATAAAATACCACCATAGACCGGGGCCAAACCTTTGCCTGAGTCCAGGCAAATTACTTACCTCTTTGATGCTACTGCATATATTTGATGATGCTGAGGTTGTCTCCTGTGTTTGTGATGTTAACCCGTGTGATCACACCCAATTTATTTCTTAGTCCATAAGGAGATCCTTTCAATTTTCTATGATGGAGTTCTGTCATTCATTCCGCAGCTCAAGTGTTAGGAATGGACTATTGCTCTTTCAGTAAGCTGTCTGCGGGAATCAAAATTAAGTGAAAATTCCTCGTGGATATATAATGTTTTTAATGTGTATTACAGAAGAACTTGTGATATTCTAACAGATAAGGGTGCACATTGATCAACATCAGAGAAAAAAGCTGAAGAGCCACACGGAGAGAGACAATTGACTCACGAGGTGAGATACTACATAAAAGAAAGATCATCCATGTTAGAGAAGGCTAGGTGAAAAATCTCATCAACATCCTCAGGAAGGTTAAATATGAAGTAACCCAGAGAGGGAATGTCGTAGAACACAGGCAATGCATTTAAAAGTGTTCAGTATTTCCTGTCATCCCTCTGTTCATTGGGTCATCTCTGGACACATGTCACACAATTAGAAACTATTTATAAAATGTTTACTTCGCAGAGCAGAAAACAAACATAAGGCCCAAGGAATTCACGGTGTTTTTTGTATGTCTGTCACAGGGTGACATACAGATGATATATGTAAGATTACTAAACGAGTAGTCATAGGCCAAGTGAATTACAATTCATATACAGCAGAATTCTTTAGAAGTATTTGATGAGTGGTCAGATAATCAAAGTAGCCTCGCCTTATCTTTATAAGTTTCTTCCCCATCCCAATTTTAGAATTATAATGAAACTGGACCTTTCTGAGTCTCAGGCCTGAAGGCCTATGGACTGTCACTATACCATCATTTCTCCTGGTTCTCAGGCTGGACCTACACTGTTGGCTCTCCTGAGTCTCCCCTGTGTAGGTATAGACTATAGGTTTTGACTATATGAGCCAGTTTCTTATAGCAAATCACATCTGCATATGGTATTGATTCCGTTCCTCTGGAGAAGCCGGAACAATGCCACTTGTAACTTGGTAGATTTGTAAGAGAAAGTGCAGGGAAATGCTTTTCCAATTGTCTGGACACTATCTACATACAGCCTGCCTAGTACCATCTTAAAGTCTCAGGGAAAGTGATTTCTGTTTAAACAGCTCATACATAGATGTTTATAGTTTTATAGCATTTAAAAAACCCTAATCTTAGCCGGGCGGTGGTGGCGCACGCCTTTAATCCCAGCACTCGGGAGGCAGAGCCAGGTGGATCTCTGTGAGTTCGAGGCCAGCCTGGGCTACCAAGTGAGTTCCAGGAGAGGCGCAAAGCTACACAGAGAAACCCTGTCTCGAAGAACCAAAAAAAAAAAATAAAAAATAAAAAATAAACCAAAAAACAAACAAACAAAAAAAACCCCTAATCTTTCCAACAATACTGCAAAGGCAATTAATTAAATTCCTACCTCTAGTGGTTTGTTTGTTTGTTTGTAGTTTTGTTTTGTTTTGATTTAACTGGGAAAGTAGTTTTCACTTCAGTTCAAGTCAACAATCCTGGGGTCCATCTAATGTAAACTCTTTACCAGTTATTACCTAATTCCAATCTGAAGGCAATGTGTATTGTGAATAGACAATGGACCAGCTTGAGTCTGAAGTCTATACTCTTGGTGGTACTGTGCCTGTGATATGATGTCCAAAGTAATGTGTTATCTAGCCAACCCTACTTCTATTTTAATCAAATGGACCAATTCACTATTCAACAATGAATATGTATTAAAAAAATAAATTATTCCATGCCATCCCATTGCATTATCTAGCCAACCCTACTTCTATTTTAATCTAATGGACCAATTCACTATTCAACAATGAAAATGTATTTAAAAAATAAATTATTCCATGCCATCCCATTGCATAACTCACAGTGCTACCTAAGCACACCAAGTACGTTGACATGCTTGACCTGATCTTTGTGGGAGGTCGCTCTTGTCCTGTGTCATTATCCCTGTTATTATAGTTGTCCAGCACCCTTTGGCTATACTACCTTTCTGCCTAGCCATTGATTTTGCCAAACACAGTTTTGCCTTAGATGCCTTTGCTTCTTAGTTCCATACTCTTGAATGGCTTCTAACTATGTTCTAATATCAAGTCAAATGTCTCCATTTTCCTGTGGATTTCCCTACTGCTGAACCTGAAGTATCCATTCTATTAGCAATGATAACTAAATGCATATGGAGAAAGTACCAAAATGCTACTTAATGTTTGAACTCAAAAGAATGTGTCAAAAATCTAGCAAATAAATGCTAAGGCAGATCTGTTGAATAGATAAAAAAAAATGCTTGTTGCCAGAGTCCTTCATCTAAACAAGTAGTAAAAATGGGGATGATAATAAATGTTCATTTCCGGTAGAGAAGGAGCCAAGTTCTGTGCAGAAAATTTGAGTGTTTCTACTAGCTGTTGAATCATTTTCAAGATTCAACCTTTGAATAAAAAAAAGTCCTGTTTTTGTACTTATTGATAACTTTAATATTTATAAAATTCTGTTGTCTTAAACACAAAAAGATAAATGGGTAAAGAAGATAACTTGTCATAGGAAGAAAATAGTAATTATTAATAAGTAATTTTAAACTGATTTTGTTTATCTTACATATTTATTGGACTAGTTTATACTATTCCAAGCTAATATTAACCATATATTCCAACTTCATTTCAACACAGTAACCCAGTATAGTTGTAACAGTTGTCAGTTATTTATGAATCAGTGGAAACATCTGGAAGCTTGACCTCTTTTTGGTATTAAAAGGACTTAGAGCCTTTGCTGTGTCTTGCTATTAGTGTCACTCCAGTTATTACATGAGGTGTCATTGTTTTATGTAACTGGACTGATTTCCTTCTGACTCAGAAGGTCAGCGGGCTGTGAAGGGATTGAGGTCTCTGGATACTACTGCCTATATCTACCTCTGAATTTATACAGGGCCTGTTACCTAATGTTGATGCTCAGTGAAAACTTGTTACTCTAGCATTGTATTCTATATCATCGAAACATGACCAAGAACAACCTTATTCTAGCAAGCTCATGTTCGTGTTTCCTTCTGTTTTCTTTTTGTTTTGCTGGGGATAGGACCTAGGGACTTTCACATGGCAGGCAAGCATTGTACCACTGAGCTACAATTCCCAGCCTGTTCATGTTCTATAATATCTCTAATCCTTTCCTGTTGTGATATATAACAATATATAATTACGTATGTAACTATGTATGTGCATATTTACACACAAACATTACATGTAATTAAATTCACCTTATTTATATCTAAAAAAGGAAATCGTGCTTATCCATTTGCAGAACGTATTTCATCTAGTTAAAAATGAATATTTTATACCATGTTGGAGCTAGACATAGTCCCTCCCTCCTGCTTCAAGGCTGAGTAAGGCATTGCACCATAGGGAATTGGGTCTAAAAAGCCAGTGAGGTCTTACTCTCTTTGAGGAGGGAAAAGGGGTTGGATGGGGGTAGGTGTGGGGAGCAGGAGAAGAGGAGGGAGAGGGAACAGGGTTGGTATGTAAAAGGAAAGAAAATCTTTAATATATATATGTGTGTGTGTGTGTGTGTGTGTGTGTGTGTGTGTGTGTGTATGTGTGTGTATGTGTGTGTGTATCTTTGTGCTGGAGAGGATGTGCAACTAGGGGAACTCTCCTCCACTGATGGTGGGAATGCAAGCTTGTACAACCACTTTGGAAATCAATATGGTGCTTTCTTAGAATATTGGGAATCAATCTCCCCCAAGATCCAGCTATACCACTCTTGGGCATATACCCAAGAAATGCTCAATTATACCACAAGAGTACTTGCTCAGCTATGTTCATAGCAGCATTGTTTGTAATAGCCCAAACCTGGAAACAACCTAGACGCCCTTCAACTGAAGAATGGATAAATAAATTGTGGCACATATACACAATGGAATACTACTCAGCAGAGGAAAACAATGACATCATGAGGTTTGCAGGCAAATAGATGGATCTAGAAAAAATCATCCTGAGTGAGGTAACCCAGACTCAGAAAGACAAATATGGTATTTACTCACTCATAGGAGGATACTAGAGGTGGAACAAGGATGACTGGACTGCTACTCACATCACTAGGGAGGCTACCCGGAAAACAGGACCCCAAGAAAGACACGAGGATTGTCCAATGATGGAGAAATGGCTGAGATCTACAGGAACAACCTGGACATGAGTGGGAGTAATGAAGGGCGAGGGTCAAGGGAAAGAGAGTGGGAGATCCCAGCTGGATCAAGAACAGAGAGGGAGAACAAGGAATAGGAGACCATGGTAAATGAAGACCACATGAGAAAAGGAAGAAACAAAGTGCTAGAGAGACCCACAGAAATCCACAAAGATACCCCCACAATAGACTGCTGGCAATGGTCGAGAGATAGCCCGAACTGACCTACTCTGGTGATGGGATGGCCAAACACCCTAATAGTCATGCCAGAAACCTTATCCAAGGACTGAGGAATCTGGATGCAGAGATCCATTGCTAGGCCCTGGGTGGAGCTCCGGGAGTCTAATTAGTGAGAAAGAGGAGGGTTTATATGGGCGAGAATTGTTGAAACCAAGGTTGGATAAAGCACAGGGACAAACAGCCAAATGAATGGAAACACATATAGTTTAATGAAGCAAAGGCTGAGGGGACCACAACTGGATCAGGCCCTTTGAATAAGTAAGACAGTTGATTGGCTTGATCTGTTTGGGAGGCATCCAGGCAGTGAGACTGGGTCCTGTGCTCATTGTATGAGTTGGCTGTTTGAAACCTGGGGCTTATGCAGGGATGCTTGGCTCAGTCTGGGAGGAGGGGACTGGAGCTGCCTGAACTGAGTCTACCAGGTTGATCTCAGTCCTTGGGAGAGGCTTTGCTCTGGAAGAGGTGGGAATGGGGGGTGGGCTGGGGGGAGGGGAGGGGGCAGGAGGGGGGAAGGAGGGGGGAGAACAAGGGAATTCGTAGCTGATATGTAGAACTGAATGGTATTATAAAATAAAATAAAAGGGGAAAAATAAAAATAAAAATAGTACCTATGTACTTTTCACTGAAAGTATAGGTTGAGAGTAATGTATGCTTAAGACTTGGAAGATGTATATCCCAAAATATGTTCATGCCCACATAAGTGAGTATGTCCGTCTCTGACAAAAGGAGCCTACTTATAGCTAAACAGATACATCCTATCTGGTGGGTTGTTACAGTTGCAAGCAATCAACTTATTTGTATTTGGCTTTTTTTTTTCTAATAGACTTCCATCATAACTCATTTTGCTTACATTCATTTTCATTCATGTAATATTTATTGTGGATTTTCCATGTCTGGGACAGAATACTAGACATGAGAGATAAAAATGATGAATAAGATAATCCCTTGTTCTAATGGGTTTTTAGTCTTTTAATGTGGTCTGAGCACAGAGAAGCACAGCCTCCGGGTGAATGGTTTAAATGAAACTTAAATGAAGGATAAACATACTCATTTAAGTTAAATAATATAATTAAATAAAATCTTAAAGGAGATATGAGAGTGACTCTTCTGTAATAAAAATTGAAATGCAAACAAATGATCAAAATATCTGCTCAATGCTTAATGCAAATATTTTCCAAATCATAAGTGTGTATATGTATATTTACACACTGGTCTTGGAAAAGAATATGAGTGTGTGTGTATGTATGCATGTATGTATATATGTGTGTGTGCATACATGTGTGTGCACATGTGTACACGTGTGTATTTGTGTATGCAAATATATTTGTGTGTGTACATATGTATATTTCTGTGTCTGTACATAAGCGTGCATTTGTGTGTGTATGTATGTGTGTTATAGGTATCTGTGTATGTGTCTGTACTACTATGGTAGATCAGTATCAATATTGAAAGATTTGAGGTATAAGTAACAGATCAAGTGATGTGAGTACCTAGAAGAGGCCATATAAAATATGAGTTTAGAAAGTGAATGTTTTTAATTTCAATAGAAAGCAGACACTTGGGAGAATGTAAACTGATTTGAAGTGAGCACAGAAAGCCACAGGCCTTAAAGAAGTCAGAGAATGCCTTGCCCTATGAGCAGAGCAGATTGCATATGTCTTCCCTCCTTCTTCCCTGTCTTCTGCTCCAGATGTTACAGAGAGGCCACTTTGTTTCCACATTCCATCAACTTGACTGCATTATCAATTTGACTTTATAATAATCTTACATGGAATACTCTGACATGCCCTGGACTGAGACCTCTAATAGACATCCAAGCTCTCATGAGTGTGACTGGCCTATTTTATTTGTGAGTATTTACATGGGGTATGTAAAGATACAGGAGACACCCAGGAAGAGCAATGTGGTACAAAATGGAGAATTATGTTCAAAGAAGACAGTGTATGTATTGTGTTTAATCTCAGTTGTCAACCTGGGAAGTAAACTATTGGGCATGGAGGATTATCTTGAGTACATTAGTTGAAGTGGGAGAACCAACTTACTTCAGGTGGCAACTTTCCCTAACTGGGTGCTCAACTGTGTAGATGGAGAAAGGGAACTGAGCACAGGTATCACATTTATCCCTCCATGTTTGCTGATTGAGAGTGCCATGTGACCCACAGCTTCTACCTCCTTCTGACTTAATTTTCTCTCCATGATGGGCTGTACCTTGAACCGTGAACCAAAATAACTTGACTCCTCCTTAAATTGCTTTTGTCAGAATATTTTATTGTAGTGACAGGAAAAGAAACTAACAGTGCTGAAGACATAATCCAGTGGAAGCTCTGTAATTAAAAGGCAAGAGGCATTGAAAGTCTTGAATAAAGCTCCTCATCCAAGTCAGAAAAAAATGATAAGATTAAGGACTGTGGTGCAGGGAGCTAGACTAAGGTTTGAGGTACAGGCAGAAGCAAAATCAGACTGCAGTCAAATAGGCACAGAGTCAACAGCACAGACTCTGGGAGAATGTTGAAACAACAATCTCAGTTTATTCAGCATAAAGCAAGCCTTATATATCCTCCACCCCACCCTGGGGGATGGTCTGATGAATATGCATCTGCTGGTGTGACATGCCTGCCTTTTACTGGTCCAGGTCATCTCTAGATCATGTCTCAGCTGGTCTTGCTAAGGCTCTTAGACAGACCCAGGTTGGCTCTCAGAAAGTATCTTATTACTGGTTTGGGCTGGTTGGCCCTCAGGCCTGTTAGGGATGAGTCATCTCACAATGCCTATTTTCATAGAGGCTAAACTTGAAGTGGCCACCAGTCAAGCAGGTAACAACCTTTGTTGGTAACGTCTCTTGTGGTGATAAAATACCATACAATGACCAAAAGCAACTTACAGAAGGAATAATTCCTTTTGGATCGCAGTTTCAAAGCAAGGGTAGGGGTTATCCATAATGATGTGGGTCCAAGAAGAAAGCTGAAGGGTCATGCTCCATCTCTACATGGAAGCAGAGAGAAAGTTAACAGGAAGTGAAACAAGGCCATAAACTCTCAAAGCCTGCTTTGAAATACATACTTACTCCAGCAAGACTTCACTTCCTAAGGGTTTCATAACCTCCCCAAACAGGCTAAAGTGGTCAAATACATGAGATTATGGGGGTGGGGGTCATTTCTCATTCACATCACCACACAACCTTTTTTTGAAACATTTACACACTCTCTCTCTCTCTCTCTCTCTCTCTCTCTCTCTCTCTCTCTCTCTCTCGTGTGTGTGTGTGTGTGTGTGTGTGTGTGTGTGTGTTTGTATGTACAAGTCCTCATGTACAAAATACAATAGGTGTGGAGGTAAGATAACAACTTGTGAGAGATAGTTATTTCCTTCCATCAAGTGTGTTCCTGGGATTGAAGTCAGGCTGTCAGGTTTGGTGGCAGGTGACTTAACATGCTGAGCCATCTTGCTGACCCAACATCCTTATTTAGAAGGCCCGTGTTCAGTAATTCCACTGAAGGAGAAGAATGACCTGAAACGTTTTCCTCCTGAGTGTACTCCAAGCACATAATAGAAATAGGTCTTTGAATAAAGGATTAGTCACATGAGAAAGTGGGTTAAACCACCATCCTCTAAAATTAATCACTTTACTCTACTTACAGAAGTCATCTTTAGCAAGAACATGACAAATTCTCGTGATTCCTTAAGCATTCTTGACTTTAGAGAAAGTGAATTTGACTAGTGAAGACTCCCCCAGTCATGAGGTAATGAACATTCTTAATGTGGCACCACCCCAATCATTTTCTCCCGTGGCAGGGAAAGGCCCTGAATGTCCCTTGACTTTTTATCTTGGGAGTATTTGTATCACAGCAGAAACATCTATAAATGAAAGATACTGTTCATTCCCTGTCATGGTAGCAATAAAGAAAAATGTAAAGAAACAATCTTGATGAGAATAATGTTTGTCACAGGCAAGATTGGGCAGCATAAGCTGCCTCTGGAAAGCACCAAGCCCTATGGTGATACTCAGGGCTTTGGGAGGTTCCGGAGACAATCATTTTCATGGGATCCTACTGAATATCATTCCTATTCGTTTCTTCTTCCTATTAGACCTGTCTCTCATAGAACTGGATTATGCTACATTTCTTGTTTTCTTTCTTTCATTAGATAGTTGCTTCTGTGTTCCATTTCCATGCCTAATGCTCAGTATTCTTCACGAAGGAATGCCTATGTTCACACCCAGGACAAGGGTTTCCAGAGAGGAATATTACAGGGCAGCTCTTATTTTATCTTTAATAGCACCTGCCCAGTGCTTCCTACCAGACTGACATTATGTTTCTTACTGTCTCCCATGAGCCATCAAATATCTGCCACAGATTTTCTGTGATCTGTAATCACTTTCTGTGATCCTGAGAGTGGAGGTGAAACAATGAATATTCACAAACATTTTCAGGCCAGGAGGAAAGAAAGTAATAATATGTTGCATCCATCCTTAAGTGAGCTACACGGAGAAAAGATTGGGATAGAATGGGTAATAAAGTTTGGAATTGTTTCTGTAAAAATATGGCAGGGAATCAACTAGTGATGAATAAGAAAATTGCTATATGTTCAAGAGCTGATGGATAGCATGCGCTATCACAGTGATTTGCAGGACATTTTCCCCCTTGAGTCATGACCAAATGTCCTTTGGCAGAAGTCCATGTATGAGGATGAGAAAATTTGCATCTTTATTTTCAGCAACCTTGAGCTGAAATTTACATTTTCTTCAGTTGTGAATTTCGTGCACAAAACACATTAGTATTAGTATTTCTTCTGACATTTTACCCAATTGAAATATTAGATATTTTTATATCATATTAGAGCAATAGAATCTCAAAATATCATTTATTGTGCTAGAAAGGCATTGCTTTTTTATTTAATATATCAAGTCAGAAGCATATGCATTACTGAATTACAGTTTCAAATATTTTTTGGTAATTTTATTTTAATATAATTGGTTTTCTTTGCATTATATAAAATTATTTTCTGTTTGAATCTAAAATATTTTAGGTATGTTTTATGATGTCAATAGTCATCACATGTCTTCAGGGATTCATGGTGCAAGAGAGGTTAACAATATTTGTACTTTGGTGTCTCAGTATTTTTCATGTTACATGAAACTTAAAAATGTGAGAAATATGTTATAATTGAGTAAAAGAACATTCTTAAAATGGCCAGAAAATATGAGCAGTTCCCTGGTTTTGTTAGTTAAAATGAGATGCTGCTTTCGATCATGTCATGTTTTCAATATTATGACTTAAGTGGCATTTTTCTTTTACATTTATCTAGGACTTTTTGTTACAGTCAATTAAACCTGTCTTCTTAATCCTATCTAAACCTCAGTTTGGACGCACACATAATACAGCATTCATTTTTTTGCATTGTACATCCAATGGCATGATTTAAGGCTGATGAAGGCTTTTCTGTATGGACACTTTGCTGAATATCCGTTGCTGCCCTTTAGAAGTCGTGTGGTTGCTTGCACAGGGATTTTTGCAGATGAATATTGATTGCATGCCTTTGGTTCTCTTCTTTTCTTTTCTTTTTATATTCTATCACATTGATAAATGGGTGTCTAGGGGAAGTGACTGGAGAAGATGGAAATATTAGCATCAAACCAAGGAGGGATCATACTATTGCAATGGCTCTCTAGTGTCACTCTTTTAAATGAATTTTGTCTATGAGTACAGTGTTTATGTCATTTCTATTTCCCCTCTCTCCTCTCTGTAACTCCTCCTTTGTCCTAACTCACTGTCTCGAACATTCATGACTTCATTTGTAATTATTTTTATGTACATATATACACATATTTACATAAACGTCTTGGTCTATTTAGTGCCTCTTTTACATGCATGTGTATAGGGCTGACTACATGGGATTGTTTAAGCTCTCACACGGCTGATCTCCGGAGAAAATGGATTCTCCCTCATTTGGCAGAAAGTGTTTGCCTGTAGCTCCTCATCTTGGGAATGGACCTTGTAAGATTTCTCCCATCCACATTGGTAGGTTGGCTGGTGTAGTTACCATGTAGCTAATTATTAAGGCAACCATACTGTTCATGGGAGCGGCTTTCCCGTCATGTCTAAATGATACTCTCTATCAGCAGGTGTTCTGGTCCACTGGCTTTGATAATCTTTCCATCTCCTCTTCTGCAGTGTTCAATGACCCTTAGCTGTGGGGCTGCATTGTAGATGGACTGATATGGGCTCTGTACCCCATAACTACTTCTTAGCACTTTGACCAGTTGTGGGATCAGTGCAGTACCTTTGTTTGCTGCCATCAGAAACTTCTTGATTGAGAGATTGAGAAGTGCATTTAACCATGAGTATAAGGATTGACATTGAGAATACTTAGAAGTTACACTTGTTGAGGAAAGTAGCAATTGTAGGTTCACCGCTAGGGTTTACATGCTTCCCCCACCCCCATTTGTTTTTTTCTTGCCCCTTTCCCCCAAGCTAATACCCCGTCCTATGATTTATTTGAAAAGAAAACAAAATTTCATTTTATCAAAATGCTCTACCTTTTATTAATTCCCATGATTCAGATGGGATTGGAATTGGGCTATTGCCCAGCTTCGGGATAAGCATATCATAATCCAGAGCAACCAGAACTCATTTTGAGGGTCGTTCAGTGGGGTTCATCCATGGTAAGAGCTACAGCTATTTTGGTGGACTAGCTCCTTCTTTACATCCCTCAGTGCTTAGCCAGCATGTGCATTCCCATTTCCGTACACCTACATGTGTGATTCTATGAGTACTATGTCACTTTGACATTAGACTACTTATAACAAAAGGCATTTCAGGGAGCACAGAAACATTTACCAAATGCTAAATTCTAATTAGCCTGAAAAATGATTATTAACCATAAAATACTTATTAGTGATGCATGAAACAGTCAAAATAAGAATAACAACAAAATAATTATTTCATACTGTTGAGAATCTTGCTTTAAATTAAGCCACAATTAAATATGGAAGGGAGAAAAAAACCTGAATATTTCAGGTCATCAATAAACCTTATATTGTATGAGTTACTTATTTGAGTGGAGTTTTCACTCTCTTCTCAGATGCCATATTGTCCAAACTGGTAGTTCTTGATCATTTTTACACTCATCAATCTTCCCCTTGGATTTGTATGCATGCAGAAGTGATGATGGTCTATGCTTGAACAGCCAGTATTGCTGGCCTATTGTCCTAGAGAATAAATGAGTAAGAGTCTTGATTACCTTACAAATAAATCTGGTTAACAGTTATATTAATTAAAATGCCTGGTTCTGCGGCTATTCTGAACTATTTATACGTGATTTAATTCATATCAGCAGCTAATTTGTATTTAATGCAAACTAATGGGTTTTATGTAAATGGAGCATGTGGCAGTCTATTTAAAAAACAAATTATCTCTAGTTTCATTTCAGTTATTTTAATTAAATTTAAAGTGTGTGTGTGTGTGTGTGTGTGTGTGTGTGTGTGTGTGTACATGGGGGGGTGCATGAAGAAAGGGTGTATTATATATGAAGTAATGATTAAATCCAATTTAAGTCTAAAGACAAAGAAACAAGCAAATGTCTCAACAGACACATTGGCCTTTTCATGAGGTTCAGAGAGGTCAAGAGGGTTGGTAGAAAGAAAAGACAGTGAAAGTCTAGCAGCTGTGATTTTCCTCAGATAATATTTTTACACTATTTACCAGAAGCTCCTACAAGCACCTGATACTTTTTAAAATTTGAATAGCAATTACATTATGATATGCATATATGTGTGCGTGTGCATTATATTTTTCTTTAATTGGGAATTTTGAAAGCTTTCATGTTCATTCACATCTCTTTAGTTTACATTTTGTGAATTCTTTAAAAACCATATAAAGTAATATTTTTAGCTATAGTAACACTTTCTCTAATCCTTATTTCTATAGGTAACCTTTAGTCTTGATTTCTAAATTTTGCAAGTTTACTTGTTAAAATAGCATTTTTATGTATTTTAATAAAGTGATTTAGGGATTCTTCTGGAAGTAAAGAAGATTGTCTTTTATATATATGGTTTAATTGAATTCTTTAAATGGAAGGATATAATTTCTTCCATTTTGATCCAATTTTAGAACCACTTTTCAGCTAAGGAAACATCACATTTGGTCTGCTTATAACTTTTCCCTGATTCTGTCCTCAGCTGGGTTAGAAATTCGCTCTTGGCAGGAACTCTGCACACTTAGCTCACCTTTGCTGCATGGAGTAGCAACAATGATTCAGACACTGGATGTCTCTCCAAATCCTGTACTTCAAACACAATGTAACATATAGTACTCCTCTTCCTCTGGCTATATAGGTTACATGATAAAAACCAATTGTAACAATTTATTCAATCTATACCTGATTTCCCATGTTATCTTAAACATTAGCTCACAATTATGCCTGGCAGGATGTATTAATCTTATGGGAGTCCTCTTAGCCTCTGGAACTTAGAATGGACACTCAATGTAGGCAGAGACTGACATCAGTCTTGAAGGGACTTTCTAGGCAA
The DNA here is from genome assembly GCF_004664715.2 of Peromyscus leucopus. Lineage (NCBI taxonomy): Eukaryota > Metazoa > Chordata > Mammalia > Rodentia > Cricetidae > Peromyscus > Peromyscus leucopus. The sequence continues at coordinate 17,751,960 of NC_051074.1, read as the reverse complement.
ACATGAGGAAGATTGGGTTTCCATGATACAAAAAAGCACTGTGCTCCTCATGAGATATGATGTAGCATTAGTCCCAAAGAATTTTGCCCTTGAGAAAACATTAAATCATAATGTGATTTAAAACTCTTCCAAATTTTACTTTTGTTAAACCCTAGTCATTTTCCTGAAATATCTGCCTTGAGAATTTTGGTATTACTCAAAAGCATAATGTCAAATACTAACTAATGTCTAAGAAACTTCAGCATTGAAATATATTCCCAATTATTGTCACAATCTTGTACAGGAAAATGCAATCTTCATGTTTGCCACAAAGGGTAGAAAAAGCAAATTGTTTGTAGATGTTCATCCTGTTGGCAGCCTCTCCAAAGACTGGTCATTCAGGGAACAAAGACTTCCCCTCACAACCTACTGGTTTAGCTTCTGTTTTAGTACAGCTACTGCCAACTTGGAGCCATACACAAACACAACAAGGCAGTTCAAAAAATGTGTGTGTGTGTGTGTGTGTGTGTGTGTGTACATGTATATGCATAACTATGGAGGCCTTAGGTTATCAGACATGATGTCTTAGAGCATCAGACATTTCCCTCAAAGGCTCTCTAACTTATTTATTTAAATGTTTCTCACTAAACCAGGAGTGTGGTGATATTTTATCTGTGTCCCCAAATAAAGTTTATTTGAGGATCAGAGGAAAAAGTTAGCCACTATATTAAACATAGAAGTCAGGCAATGGTAGCACACACCTTTAATCCTCTCACTCTGGATCTCTGTGAGTTCAAGGCCACACTGGGAACAGTACCAGGCATGGTGGCACATGCCTTAAATCCCAACACTAGTTAACCATAAAGGTTTGTAGGTCTGTACATATAGACAGGAAGTGACAGAGCTGGGCAGGAAGAGGAAGTGATGTAGCTGGGCAGAGAGGAAATGAGATGACAGAACTGTAGCTAGAGTTTTCCTGCCTTGCCCACAGTCAGGACAAATCTCTCTCACCTGCCAGTCCCACAGCCGCTCAGACCCAACCAAGTAAACACAGAGACTTATATTGCTTACTGTATGGCCATGGCAGGCTTCTTGCTAACTGTTCTTATAGCTTAAATTAATCCATTTCCATATATCTATACCTTGCCACGTGGCTCGTAGCTTACCGGCATCTTCACATGCTGCTTGTCATGGTGGCGGCTGGCAGTGATTCCTGCCTTCCTGTTCTTTTCTCCTCTCTGTTAGTCCCGCCTATACTTCCTGCCTAGACACTGGCCGATCAGTGTTTTATTTATGGACCAACCAGAATAATTTGACATACAGACCATCCCACAACATATAAGTATGGGTAGACAGGAAGTAGGTCTCTTTGGCAGAGAATCTCCAAGCAGGTAAAAATATGGCTGGATTCTTTCTGCTTTTCTGATCTCTCAGCTTGTCATGCCAATATTTGGCTCTGGGTTTTTTATTAATAAGACTGTTTAGCAATTTGTCTACACAGGAGCACAGAGACTGGCTAGACTAGCCATCAGGCAAGCTCCAGGAAATCTTTTCTGTGCCCTTTCCCAGAGCTGGGATTATAGGCATGTGCTGCCAATTCTAGGCATTTTATATGAGTACCAGGAGTCTGAGCTAAGCTCCCCATGCTTGCAGAGCAATAACTTTACTCACTAAGTCATCTCCTCAGACCCTACAAGAGAAACTCTGATAAAAGTGACAATATTTAAAACAATATTATTCAGTCCGTCAAAGTAGTTGGAAGTCCACTTTTTTTTTTTAACACTGGAGTAATATTCTACCACAACTTACTTCAGAAACATTTGAACTATTCAGATAGAATAACAAATGCTCTGTTCAATACTATCTGACAAAAGATGCTCCAAAATGGGGTGGCCATTATTTAATGAGATAACCTGGGATGCTTATGTGGTTCATAGGAAAGTAATCCCACCATATGCTCAATATGTAAGTTATCTAAGAGGTAAATTTTGGGATATAGTTCAAAGAGAAGGAAGAGAAGAAATGAATGTACTCCAGAGATCTTCATGCTTTGTTGTTTTTGTCAAGCAAAAATGAGTCTGTCAGATGGTTTGACTTGAGTAGTTGCCAAGTCTCAGTCTCTCTTCTCTTATCACCTTCCCGTTCTGGTCCTTGTCCTCAACCTAGCTCCATTAGTGTCTAGGTTCTACATCGATTCAATTGGCAGGTGATTTATCAGGCCAGCATTTCATCTTCCTTACAAAGCCCAATGTGCCTGTCCAGGCTGCTACAAGGGGGGGAGCAAATGGATATTACTTTGATGCCACAAGGACACCAGACTGATAGAAATTTCCCCCTGCATTGAACTGGATGTGGGAGTGGAAGCCTTTAACTTTGCAGAGTCTCCTCTGCCACTCTCAGAATAACTGATGACTCTCATTGATATTCACATCTCAAATGCAGATAAATCTTCTCTGAGGATTTTTGTTTGCTTGGTTCTAGGTCTCAAATCTTCATATATATATATATATATATATATATATATATATATATATATATTCTGAAAAAATTCTCTACCTGCTGAGTTATTTCCTCCATCTAGCTATTTATTCATAGATTTTTTTTAATATGCAACAGATGTAATACAAATGATATTTAAACCCAAATTACCTGCTTTTCAGTCCACATGTTAGCCGAGTGATTTACAATGGACAGAAATTCTTTGTTTTGAAAAAATGGTCTTCCCTTCGTTTGCCACAGTAAGAAAATAGAAAATGAATAGGAAAGTTAGATGAACCTGGAGCTTTTAAAGTCACCATGGGGACTAAAGAAAGAAATCACAGAAGGTCAGTTCACACGTGACTGAGCTGTTCTGTTGTACAGGGCCCTAAATTAAGAAGGGTCCCAGACTCCATTCAAATATATATTCTTTCTATCTAAAAATTCAACATTTTTTAGAACGAGATACCTATACTTCCATATTATACCAAACATGTGTCGTTAATTCTTGTGCTGGTTTGAATAGGGAGGGGCTCCCATAAGCTCATAATCTAAATGCTTCGTTATTAGAGAGTGGCACTACTTTAGAAGGATTAGGAGGTGTGGCCTTGTTGAAGAAGGTGTGTCACTGGGAGTGGGCTTTAGGGTTTCAAAAGCTCAAGCCAGGCCCAGGGTTTCTTTCTTCCTGCTGCTTGTGGATTCTGATGTGTAACTCTTCACTACTTCTCCAAAAGGGTGTTTGCCTACATATCACCATGCAATGATGATAATGGACTAAATCTTTGAAACTGTAAGCAAGCCCCAATTAAATGCTTTCCTTTGTAAGAGTTGCTGTAGGTCATGGTGTCTCTTCACAGCAATAGAACACTGACTTAAACATTCCTGAAAAACCGTACTTCTCTTAAACATAGCTAAAATCTTGAGTTCAAAAATCACAGGATATTGCCAGTACAATTTCTTAAGTTCCCTTCATGTGTGAGCCTAGGTACCAAATACTACAGACCTACCAAATCAAGAAAATTTCTCAGATTCTGAAAACTTTGTGGTTTTCCTAGACACTGGGGATGCTTTACTTTACAAACTGAGGTCCACAGGCAGGAATTAGCATTGATTTAAACAGATTGGGACAACTGCTTAGTGTTATTTCTATGAGTCAGTTTAATTTTTTTCCAGCAAACTGATTTTCATAATGAAGATAGATGTTCATATCCTTCCCTATGAGTTTTAGGTTGATAAGGCTGATCTCTAAATACAGAATTCAAATGCTATATATTCTTTCACCAGCCTCCCTTAATACAAAACAATGGCATGTCTGATATTAACTAATAGGAGGTTAGAACTCCAAGAAAGTATGATGAAAAGTTTTCTTTAATGATAGCGCATCCACACTGCTTGTCATTGGATACTGTTTATATGAACACACAAGACACGGAGCTTACAGCATCCATCATGTGGCAATAAATGAAAGTCATAAAGATGAAAGACAGATGGATATTACAAAGATATTATGAAGTCATTGTATTGTTGAACTAATCAATACCAAAACCTCTTACCTCTAGAATTTTTACTAATTTACTACTGGTTCTCAGTGTTCATTTGGAATGGTAGCATCCGCATTCCTTAGAATTTTTAGGAGAAGAAACAGTGCTTCACTTCTGAGACCTGAAGTCTAAAAATTTATGAGTCATACCAAACGTTTCCTGTCTTAACATAACCTCTCCGAAATCCTGATATAAGTTAAAGTTAAGAAATACCGCTTTCATATTCATGTTGTGAACTAGCCCAATCATTACATTGCAAACAATTCTGATCAAATTATAAGGAATCATTATGATCGAGAAGATTACACATTCACTTGTTACATGCTGACAACACAGATTCCATCAACAATCAGACTTAACTGATCTCAATATTTGTCAAAAACTAAGAATTTATTGTTTTGTTCAGAGTACGAAGCTATAACAATTGTTGCTGCCAGAAACAAATTTGATTGGCAATATATATTATTTATCTCATTTTCAAACTCGTTATATTTTCACTGCTTCCTGAAGAAGTTTTTTATTTGAATGGAAAAAAGCTGGGGGTAAAGAGAAAGCAGTTCTGTCAATGGCACAAAGTTTCATATAAACAACATTAAAGGATGCAACATTGTTGAATTAAAGTTTAACAGTTAGCTATCACCTGCTGTATCTTCTGTTCTTACTGGAGATCACTAGATATTCCTGTCAGCCTCCTCAGCCTCCTTGTCATCAACCACAGCTTGACATGTCTTCTCTACAAAGACTCCCCATTGATTCCTCCCTGTCTACAGAAATCTTCAAAGTGGGAGCATATGGCCTGCAGATATTTGCAACATACTACACTGAAGCATTGGGGGAAGCGGGAACAATACTTGTATTTTGTTAGCTAAAACTAACAAAGAAATCTTTAGTAACAATGTAGCATACAATTTAACTGGAAGATACAAATAGGAACATTCATTTGTGTGCAAGTAAACAAAATAAGTCTTGTTTTAAAGAAACTATGAAAATGGCATATTGAACAGGAGAGAATGATGGACCCCTTACATTTTTCTCTTGAGTATGCTGCACTGGGCAGTTATTTGTGCCAAGATGAGTGACCAAATGTATCATCCAGTTTTAACAATATAAATTTCATATCATTTGAGAGAATTAAAATGCAACTAGAGGGACTGGAAGCATGACTCAGTTGGCCGTTCCTCTAGAGGACCTGGGTTCCATTCCACCAAGCACACAATGGCTCATAACTATGTACAACTCTAGTTCCAGGGTGTCTGACATTTTCATTAGGTATTCAGGGTCATCAGGAACATACTTGGCATATAAATATGGAGGCAAATCACTCACAAGCATAAAATAAAATAAATCTAAAAATATACAATTAGAAAGAGTGGATTGAAAGAATCAAAGATAATGTACATTCATGTGAAAATAATAGTGTTGATGCTTTCAGTAATATTCATGAAGATTTTTGCTATTTTTAGATGAGAACATTTCCAATACAATACCTCACGTTACCAATAATTTAAAAATGTGATCAATGATATTATTATGAATTGAATTTATATCAACTCCTTGAAATGACAACCCATATCTTGTATGCATGTTTACCTGTGGCCATCAGCTAATGATGGTTATGGCCATTACTATTCTCTGTCGTTTTAAGTACTACACATACTACTTTTAAAATTACTTTTGAAGTTTCATCAATATTTTAATTCTAATGTTCATTTTAATTGAAAATACTTATTGAGGGTATTTGGTCAAAAATTTGTAGACTCTTGACTCCTAGAATGAGGTCAGAGTTCCTGGGTTTTCAGTGTTTCTGGTATCTGAGCCTAACTTGATTTTCAATTACAATTTCCTTTTCCTCTTTCTTCACGCTTTGTGAGCTTCTGCTCCACAGAAAGAGCTGCTGGCTCTTTAGCTTGCCCAACTCTACACACTTCCTGAAACTAATCTCAGCCAGGAGTCATTTCACCTTCTCTGAACCCTCATAATGAGAGTTGATACTTTATAGCCCCTTAAGTTCTTTGAGGGCAGAATTCATTATCCAATTCATTTTATGTCCCCTGTAATGCATGGGATATACATTCCAAGGAAATGTGTTGAAGGAAGGAAGAAAGGAGGAGAAATATCAACTCTGTGAGAAAAAAGGACATTTCTTCACCTTTGCTGTCTGAAGGTTCAGGCTGATGAGGAAGGACCTAGCTACTTAAATTAATTCTTTTAATAATCTCATTTGAACATGTACCTTTTTTTTTTTTGAAACTTCATTTCATGACTAGAGCTAGCTTAGAGTAGCAAAGCGCTGTTTTTCTGTGACATAGAAATGTAGGATTTTACTTCAGTCAAAAGAACATCAGAATGACTGGAATACAAGAAACAAGGAAACCTGAGATTAGGCATCACACTTTGGCATCAGTTACCTGCTCTGATGCTTACTTGGTATACTTTTGAAGCTTTTATGTTATCCCAGTGTTTAAAATGATTATATGAATTCAAGTGAATGAAACATATGAAGAATTTAGGATATTACCTGGACATAATGAATGTTCTATACATTTCTCATTATTATTAATTTTTCTATTTCATGTCTTCTGAAGGCTTAATTACAATAACATATATAAATGTGATCATCTTTATGTATGTAATTTCAGCTCTAACTAACCAGGTTAATTGATAAACTGTGGTAAAAATTGTCATGTTTTATCTATAGCCTAATATCTTTATGCTTGATTTATTTTTTTAAAGAATTTCTAATAAATACTTCTCAGAATCTAAGTTGCTTATTCTTAAGCTAAAGTTTTTTTTTCTAGAATTCACCAGATTGATTATTATTCTGGGAATTAAGAAAAATGTGCATATGCTTATTTATAAAAGGGGATCTAGTAAAAGGAAAACACAGAAATAAGGGCAGTGTCAAGTAAATAATGAAGAAAATTCCATCATATCACGAAAGTAATCATAGAAAAATTTCTACAGAATATCAGTAAAATAAAGTAGAAAAAAGAACCAAGAAACAAAATCACGTGAAGACACAGTACAGTATAAGTTCACAGCCCTAGATCTGAGGAGATACTTCTAAAAGATCCATAGGAAAGGAGGATAAAGTTCTGTTAGCATGGCAGGAGTCAGGTCACTCATTTCCCAATGTTAACTCACATCCCTTAATTCCTTAAACTATATACCTTCACAATTCCAAGAGCAGATGGTTTTAACCCTAAAAGCTATAGTAGGGCAGTTGAGAGTAAGCATCATCTCAAACATATAAGCACTCAGTGATTTTGCTCTCATGTATTTTGCTGTTTTAGGTTTTAAAGAACACATCTAAGAAAGGCAAATTTAAAGAAACACACACACACAGAGGCCATGCTATTCAATACATTCATGCTAGTTAAGGCAGGTTTTTGTTGTTTTGCATTCTGTGGTGAGAACTGTGATTGAAGGTCAGATAGAAGCAATGCTTCTTGAGAGCTGCCAATTAGAGACGTGTGGAGATGTCCAAAAGTGCTTTGAAGAAAACTGGGTATTTTAGAGAATTGTCAATATCCTCTCAACAATGCTGAAGGCATATTTGGATAGATGCTAATGAAGAATTCAAACAAAAAGAATGTTTTAAAAGGTAGATATTTACTCAAAAGAAAATATATTTGTAGTGGGTAGCTATTCCAGCTTTGATCTGGAAATTCCAACCCCCATTGAGGCTTCCGTAACTGTCACGCCTACAAGGCGGGGCCAAGGGAGGTGCCGGGAGACCCGAGATCTGGATTGGCCAGCGTGCTCTCTCTGTTCCTGGAACATAGACGGTGGAGGTTGACCGAGCAGAGCTCCAGAGAACACCGCTGGACTTCGATACACCTTTCCCAGACCCCACAACCTACCTTTCCCTTTTTTGTAAGTTACCCACTAAATAAATCTTCCTTTTAACTACGTGGAGAGGCCATAATAATTTCACCAATATATATTACGATATAGTTTGCATATCAGTAAATAAGGAAAAAATGATTAACAATAGTTATATAAATTTGATTAACCAAACACCAATATGATCATGTTGTGAATTTTAAATTTGAGTGCAGTAAGATAAGTTAGGCCTTAAATACAAACTATTAGAATGCCAACAGATTTTGCTTAAAATTGATACATGTAAGGAGGACCCTAAGGGAGATATGTGGATCATCTTGGCAAGGGGAAACAGAGGAAATCTGGATGAGTAAATTGGGCATGAGGGGGGTCAATAGAGGGTAGGGGATGGAGAATGAGAACATGAGGGAACCAAGTGGTTGAGCTGGGGGAGGGAACGGAGTGGGAGAACAATGAAAGAGATATCTTGTTAGAGGGAGACATTATGGGGTAAGGGGGAAACCTGGTGCTAGGGAAGTTCTCAGGAATCCACAAGGATGATCCCAGATTAGACTACTAGCAACAGTGGTAAGGTGCTTGAACTGGCTTACCCTGGTAATCAAACTGGTGAATGCCCTAACTGTCATCATACAGCCTTCATCCAGTAAATGATGGACACAGATGCGGAGATCCACAACCATGTACCAGGCCAAGCTCTGGGAGTCCAGTTGAAGAGAGGGAAGAGGGATAACATGAGCAAGAGGGGTCAAGATCACGATGGGGAAATCTACAAAGACCACTGAACCAATCTCAAAGGAACTCACAAACTTTAGACTGACAGCTGTGGAACTTGCACGGGATCCGATTAGACCCTCTGCATATGGGACATAGTTGTGTAGCTGGGTCTGTTTGAGGGGCCCCTGGCAGTGTGATCAGGATCTATCCCTGGTACATGAGCCAGCTTTCTGGATCTTATTACCTATGGTCGGATATATTGCTCACCCCTGATAAAGCAGGGAAGGACTTGATCCTGCCTCAACTGAATGTACCAGGCATAGCTGCCCCCCACCCCATGGGAGAACTTACCCTGTTGGAGAAGGGGATGGGGGAAGGAAATGGGGAGGAGAGAAAGGAGGGATGAGAGGGGGAATCTGTGGTTGGTATGTAAAATGAATAAAAAAATTTGATACATGCATTTAAAATTTAAGAATTTTATATAGAAAAATGATAAAAAAAAATCCCAAAAGGATAAATGAATTGAAAAACTTATAAAGAATTTTGAAACTGATAATCTGGTATTTCCTCCTCACCATACTCCTAGCTTCATAGATTTCTGAGACCATGAGACAATTCCATATGCACTAGGTTTTCATGAATAACATATCTGGCATTATTAAAATTAAAAATTTAATAAATCCAGATCAGGGGATATCTCCTTTTAATTTTTAAATTTAGTTTTTTTTTTAGAATTTCATGCATGAATACTGTATTTACATAATTTCCATTCCTTTCTTTACCTCCTCTAATTCTTCCATGTCTCCCCCACTCACTAAATTTATAACTTGTTCTTTAATTTTTTGTTACATATATAAAAATGTATACACATATGTGTGTATAAATAAATACATATATTTACCCATATGGAGAATAAATGCAACTTGCCAAGTACATTTGATATTGCTTGTATGTGTATGTGTTTAGGTCTGACCACTTACTTAGAACTGAATAAACTATGGGTGGGGTGTTTCTCCGGGAGAAGACCTTGTCTCTCCCTCTCATTAGCATTTATTGTCTGTAATTCCTTATATGTGAAAGGGAATGATGGGATTTTTGCCATCCATGCTGGGATCAACTGGTATTATCATTGTACAGGTCTTGTTTAGGTATTATGGAGACTATATGGATGTAGCTTTCTCATCATATATAGAAGACATTATCTTGTAGCAGATGTCCTGGTTCTCTGGCTCTTACAATATTTCCAGTCCTTCTTCCTTGATGTCTCTGATCCTCTAGCTGTCTTATAGACATATCAATTAGGTCTGGCAGCCCAGAGGCTGTTGTCTTCTTAATTTTGACCAGTTATTTTATTTTATTTTACTTTTATTTTTGTAATGATCTCCACGTGTTGGAAAGAGTCTTCTCTGATGAAGGATGAGAGCTATACTTATCTGTGGGGGTAGTGATAAGTATTTAGAAGGCAGTTAAAAATTATATTGACTTAGGAAATTGGCAGTACCAAACAGTGAGTTAGAGGTTTGCATTAGAAATTGGTCAGGGAGGAAATATAGGGAGCGACAGATAAAACTAAGGGACATTTGAGGAGTCATATGGAAACCTAATACAGTCAAAACTTCCTAAAATGAATATATATGTAAACTATGTCACCAAATAGCAGTGGAAACAGAGCCCCAACTAGATATCTCTTGTCACCAGACATAGCCTCCAGTACTCGGAATGGGTTACATCAAATCTAGTTTTTGCACACAGGAACCCCCAAACAACCCAGGTGTAGCAGTATGTTTCTCCAGTCCTGCCTGGCCCCGTGGTCCTGCAGCCACTTATAAAATAATCATTCAGAGGCTTAATATTATTTACAAACTGTATGGTCTATGGCAGGCTTCTTGCTAGCTAGCTCTTTAATCTTAAATTAATCCATTTCTATTCATCTGTTTTGTCACATGGCTGTGGCATTACTGGTCTGCTGGCATCTTGCTGCTCCTTGGGTACCAGTTAGGCATCTCTCCATACTTTCCTTTCTTCTCTCCATATCTCTGTTTGGACTTCCCACTTGCCACTAAGATGCCTTGTCATAGGTCCAAACAGCTTTATTTATTAGCCAATGTGAGCAACATATATTCACAGCATACAGAAAGACATCCCACAGCACCCAGAGTATTGTCAAGGCTATTGGTAACCTTCCATATACTAACAGAGATCCACAGCCAGTCCATATTCAGAGAGTGACAGACCTTGAAACATTCAACCATAAAAGGGATGTTTCCATCATAGCTTTTGTCTCTGGGCTGAGAGAACACTGCACAAGAGGAGGCAGAAAGAATGTAGGGCATAAAGGATACCCTAGAGCTGAAAGGAGAAATGGACACAAAACCCCATCCCTACCGTGGAAGCTATCTCTAGTTGATAGCCACTTGCATATGAAAAATTAACTTTCTTCATGAGAATCTCTCTGGGTAAACAAACCACTTTTAAGGGTAGACTCCATGCCCAGCAGTACATGGCCAGCATAAAACCAATTCAATGGTACCATTGGAGGTTCTTTGTCTCATAAAGTTAAATTAGCACTTGTCTTTTCCTTCCTTCCTTCCTTCCTTCCTTCCTTCCTTCCTTCCTTCCTTCCTTCCTTCCTTCCTTCCTTCCTTCCTTCCTTCCTCCTTCCCTCTTTTCCTTTCCTTTTTCTTTTTTCTTTATTTCTCTCTCCCTCCCTTCTTTCTTTCTTCTTCTTTCTTTCATCCTCTCTTTCTGTCTTTCTATCTACCTGCTTCTTTCTTTCTTTCTTTCTTTCTTTCTTTCTTTCTTTCTTTCTTTCTTTCTTTCTTTCTTTCTTTCTTTCTTCTCTCTCTCTCTCTCTCTCTCTCTCTCTCCTTCCTTCCTTCCCTTCTTCCTTCCTTCCTTCCTTTCTTCCTATCTTTCTCTTTCTTATAGGCCCCTTGTATATATGTTATGGCTTCCAGTTTTGGATTTTTATGGGATTTGGTGTGGTTGTATGTGTGTATCTCTGCCTCTATATATGATTGTTGTGCTTTTTCCTCCTTTTTGTTCCTTTTTTTGTTTGGTCGTCTTTTTCTCATATTCCATTTTGTTTGGTTTTTATTTATCTTATTTTATTTTGTTATTACCCCTTGGATGCCGAGGAGAGGCAGAAAGGGTATGGTTCTGGGTGGGAGGGGATAAGGGGAGGATTTAGGAGGAATAGGGGGAGGAAAAGTTGTAATCAGAATTTATATATGAAAAAGTGTTTTTGGTAAATGAAGCAAAAAGAAAGGAAAGCAAAGTAAGGAAAAACTTATTAGAACTTTTGTTACACAGCAAATGTTATAGTTCACAGCTAAGAGAAAATGTTGTAACCATTAATGTTTACATTTAAAAATAATCAGAAAAAGGTTAGAGGGGAATAGGAAAGGGGATTGGAGGAGTGAGCGTAACCAGAGTGCATTATACACATACCTGAAATTGACAAAGACAGCAGCTAATGAATATTATAAGTAAAATCTATGATGATAAGTAGAGAATGAAAAATTCAAAATATTCTATTTGATTTGAAGAAACAACAAAAATCAATGAAAATGAAGAGAAATTAAGCTAAAGAACTAAATCATAATAATATCAAAATACATTGGGAGGAATTAAATAAGGGATATTATTAATTATGCTAAATGTGAATAGATGGACAACATCCAGTAAGACACATAATTTGAAGTTGAACCTCAAACACGTGCTGTTTCCAAGAAAAAGAAACAATGAGCCATATTAGAAGCAAATTTTTGAAACAAAAGGAAAATTACAATCCTAATTATCGTCCAACAAAATTGGATTTACAGTTGAAAGCATTAAAGCAGATTATGAAAGGAAAGGTTGACTTTAAAAGGAGGATGGTAACAACAGATGTAAATGTATGTAGTAAACACATAACAGAATAACCAAAGGTAAGACTAAAAATAAAACCCTAGAAATACATAAGTTCAAAAAGTGGAAATACGTTTAAAATGTTATTAGTTTCTCAACATTCTCAAGAACAGTCAGATTTGAGTAACGGTCTCTTCTGAGGACTGTAATTTATAAGCAGAACATAGGGAGCACCAGCTATATTCCAAGACTGTGAGTTCACTTGATGTTTTCAAATTACACTCACATGTTTTATAAAAATAATAACATTCGTTAGAAACCATATGTATAAAATTCTTAGAATGGAGAGAGAAACACAGGGCTCTCTTTGATTACAGCAGTACAGTACACATTCCAGAGAGTAAATACTGAAGTCTGTGTACCCTCTGTCCCATGAAGTGGATTAAGTTTGTCAAACTTGTCCTCATTTATACTAATTACAAATAGACACATAGACTTATTTTAAATTTTAACTTTTCCTTACATGTGTGGTAAGTTTATTTCAAATGATAGATAAAAATTAAAACTATATTAAATTTCAGACAGAATATTAAGCAGTTGTCTTTTAGAAGAGTCTTATTTTCAGAAGATAGAAAATACCTATTTCGATTGATTAAATAACAAAAATATTTTGAAAATTTCAGTTCAGTTTATCATTTCTATCAGCAGAACCCTAAAATCTCTGCAGGAATTAATGGAACTGCATCTGTTTTTCCTCTTTTTACACTGTTTGTGACGATTCTCGTTAAGCAACATTCTCAAAAGTAAATCAATCTGCTATAAAATACATGAATTGAAAGAAAATTCTTTAGGTCTGCCTGCCAGGTCCACTTTAATTATAAGGTCTAACAACATTCTTTTTATGAGATGTAGTATGAATTAATGTGACCCTAATTTAATCCTTATTTTTTATGACTTTTCCTTTACCAAATTCTTCTATTTTACATAATCATTAAAAAATGCAATTTTACAAGTTCAAACTGACTTAATGAGGATTTTAATTGGAATTATGTTAAATTGGAGAAAATCACTGTATTTATAGCATAAATAATGCCCATTCTGTACATTTTATGTCTTTATATAATCAAATCCAGTTTATGTGTGTTAGCATTTCATACTTCTTTATGTTACTTACATCTGTATTTTAAAGTAGTCTTTATTACACTTTGTAAATTATTATTGATATGTTATTAGGTATACTTTGAATTTGTCACATTAATATTTCTATTAATTATCAATGAATCAAACAAACTTTTAATATCTAACTCTTTTAGTTATATTTTTATTTTATTTTGTAGATTGATCATCAGTCTTAAACAAGAAGATAATTTTGGCTTATGTCTTTTATTTTGGTTTCTTCTCTTATTGCATTGGATAGAATGAAGTTAATTATTACCATAACAATCCTTATTCTGGTCTTGTTTCTTCAATATTTATGTTACTTGGACATATTTGCAAAGCCATACAGTAACATGTCACTGTTTGTTTACTTGAGACAGATAAAACTCATCATTTTTACAGGGATGCTCATGGGTCGCTGTTTTGCTAAATATCTTTCCAGGTACAATGCTTGCCTCATCTAACAGTATGAGGTGATCATATGACTTTTAACCTTATTATGTTGTGATCCACACAAAATGTGTCTTCATTATGTGAAAAAAACCTACTTGGCTATTGTTGCCCGTGTTTTAATAAGTAGCTGAATTCAATTAGTCGTGTCTATATTTGGTATTTTTTCTTTTTTTACTAATTAACTTTTTTTCATTTATTTGATATACTGATCACAGTTTCCCATCCATCTTCTTCCCTTTTCCCTCCCCCAGCCTCCTATCTACACATCTCCCTATCCACTCCTCCCCAGTTGTCTCCAGGCAGAAAGGGGCAGGATGAACAAAGCATCCTCATTAGGTCTAGGCAGACCAAGTTCCTCCCCTGTGCATCAAGGCTGGGTGAAGTAATCCAGTATGGGGAACAGGTTCCCAAAAGTCAGCTAGGTGCACCGGGGACAATTATTTTTATGTGTAATAATTTATTATAAATTTTTTCTCAATGTCATATCTACCTATTTTAAGAAATGACTTTTAATTACAAGGAATTCATAACATTTACCTCACATACACATTTTGTGCAATTAGACAGTGGAAATTATTCAATTTTAAAAATATCTGTATTAATTTAAAAGTAACATGGTATGAACAATGATTATACTTTATTTTTATTTTTATATTTTATTTTTTATTTTTATGTCCTGGAATTCTCTACCTAGACCAGGCTGGCCTCAACTTCACAGGGATTCACCTGCCTCTGTCTCCTGAGTGCTGGGATTACAGTCATGCACCACCAAAGATCATATTTTAGAGTTTGCTTTTCTAAGGTTTCTGGCTCCTTTTTTTGTGATTTACCTGGATATATTTTCTAACTCTTGACTTTTTATTGGAATTCTAATTGTCCTATTTAAGTCCATTTACTTCATATATAAAATATTGGCATAATTTCACATACACTAAAATTTAAAAGTAACTTTAAAAATATCTACTTACACTTCCATTTCTTGTTTAAATATGCCCCTTTAGAGAGATATTAAATGGGATTTATAAAAACAAATTGATAAGTTAACATCATTTTGTTACCTATGTTATCTAATCTTGGTTGAAACTTGACACACTTAGAAGAGGGAACATTGGGTGAAAAATCACCTCTATCAGATTGGACTGTGGGCATTACTGTGGAGACATTTTCTTGACTGCTAACTGACATAGGGGGACACAATCAGCCCACTATGAACTTCACTGTCCTTACACAGGTAAACGGGTGGGCGGGATAAGAAAGAGAGCTTAATGTGAGCTTGGGAGTAATCCACTGAGCAGCATTCCTAGGTGAATTCTGTTGCAAGCTGCTGCCTGGAGTTCCTGTTTTGGTTTCCTTGACAGACTGTAACCTGTAAGCCAGTTAAACCCTTTCCTCCCCAATTTGTTTTGGTCATACTATTTTATTATAGCAACAGAAAAGCAAAATAGATCATCACTAATTAGTTCCTTAAAGAATTTAGCATTGGGTGGGGGTCGGGGGCACCTAGAGATCTCCATGAGTAAACTGGAGGTGAGGGTGTGGCAATAGAGGGTAGAGGATGGGGCATGAGTGGGCAGAGCCTGGTACATTCAGTTAAGGCAGGTTCAAGCCCCTCCCCCTGCTTCAAGGCTGTGAAAGAATAATTTTCAACATTCTCTGAAAAAAATTTGAAGAGTGAATAGGCTTCAAAGGGAAAACTTTTTTTTTTTCTTTTCTGTGTGTTGTGTGTTAGTGTTTGTTCCTGTGTACATGGAGGCCAATGGTGGCTGTCAGATGTCTTCCTCTATTGCTCTTATGTTAAATGCATGTATTTATGCATTATTTTATCTAGTGTGTATACAAACGTGTGCATGTGTGAATGCTACAGTGAGCTTGTGGAGGTTGCAGGATAACTTGCTGGAACTTGCTCTGGTTCTCTGTACCATGTGGGTCCTGGGGATCAGACTCAGATGGTCAGGCTTGGCTAACAAGCTCTTTTACCTGCTCAATCATCCCATTGTCCACCACCTTAGTCTTTGAGATAGGATTTCTTACTGAACCTGGAGCTCATCAATTCAGCAGGATTAACATGCAAGTGAGTTCCAGGAATCCTTCCATCTCTCTCTTTAATAAGATGACAAGAGCATAGAGCTGAATGAGCCCTCTCCTTAGCTGTTAAGTAGAGAAACATAGATGCTCAAATCAGATGTTCATGCTCACCAGATACTTTGAGCAGTGATATAACAGTTGAAGCACTATGTAAAACTAAAGGATCTTTTATCTTGATTTTCTGTTCTTCTGCTTCTTACTACTATTTTACTCTTAGTCTCAATTAGTGAAAATTAGTCACACACACACACACACACAAGCGCGTGTGTGTGTGATATGTCAGTTATATATGTCAGAGATTGATTCCATCGTGCCACAAAATAATAGCTTTTTTATTTGTATACAAATTTGATGCTGACTAATTTTTTTGAGAGTGATTCATACATCTGTCAACTAAATTCTACCCATACATCAAATTAGTTGTTAAAACTGCTTCTTACCATCTGTATTCTGTAAACTCTTGAATGATAATTTGCCTTGATTACAAAATAGATTTTTTAAATGGAGAATCCATTTGGCTTAATCTGAGATGAATCTGTAATATGTTATCACAGGAATTATGAAGAACTTGGGGAAGGGTCAAAAAGTCAAGCATGATTCTTGCTTCCCTTTGTAACAAAAAGTTATGTACCTCAACACCTTGCAGTTAGTCGGGCTATTTAATTAGCTCTAGCCAACAGATCCATGCTTAAGTCACATTGGCTAGCCTAATGAATCTAACCCCCCTACTAGTGGTTCTGTGGTGTTTTTCTTTGCTTGTGATAATCATGAATACTTTAAACCAGTATGTCTGAACAAGCTTGAAACATCCTGGAACAATGAATCACCACATGGATTACAGATGTCCCAGGAAGTGGCTTCTTCACAGATTGACTTAACATGGATGGAGAATGAATGCCTGTATTCAGTCATTGAGATTTTGGGGTTATTCATTATTACATTATGGTTAATTCTGAAAAAAAAAAAAACATTCCAAGAACTCTGTCAACCCAGGCTTTAATTTTCCAGTAAGGAATTTGTGAATACAATCTTATTAATTTTTCAAATACTATTTTGATTGAAATTACTATGAAACTTGCTTATCAATGTATATAAGCTAATTTAACATTTTATCTTTATGTATGTACATTGTCCTATTTATTCAAAGCATGCATTATATCTGTTATTTCTAGTCACTTAATTGTTTTCAAATATATAAGTGCATGGTGACAATTATAATTGACCCATAAATGTTGAACTCATCCATTTTATTTGTAACACTTGTCTGAGGACATGATTGATTATGCAAAATGTGTTCCACCCGTTAAATTTTGTTGTTATATTTGGTACTTGTCACTAGAATATGTAACATGAAATATTTATGTCTCCTGAGGAGCCTTAAATATGCTTCTCAGCATTTGAAGTAGACAATATAGTAGTAAATATTTATTAATTGCAAGGAATGACACCAGAATGTATAAGATGAACTATACAAATATGGAATTTCCCTACTGAATGCCAATGTACACATTGATATGTAATATGTAATAAGTTTGAAATCTCTAAAAATGATTCTAGATTTCTTTGTCAAAATAAATCATAAAAATATTGAAAGACACTATTATTTTTTCCCCTCTGTTTTAAATATCCTCCTCAAATTTTGGGGATCTGGAGAAGGAAAACTTTTTATCAATTTGATTCTCTTTGAATATACATATGAAATTATCCACTCTTTAAGAGAATAGCTCTTAAAAATATATTCTTTAAGTACTGAGAAAGAATATTTGACAATATTTTCAACCTCATAGAACTTAGAATTGCTGGGGTGTTGGGGTCCACAGAGGTTTCCTAGTGAGATCTGAACTTGCTTTACACAGCAGGGCTGCATAAGGGGATGGATTGACCATATGCATGGTTAACAGGTATTTACAAGGGTCTGTCTTGGCTGTGCTAGGGGGAGGTCTTTGACTCCACCCCTTGATATTTTTATAAATAGCCCTTTAGAAGAGACAGAAGGGGCTGGTGGGTTTTGACCCAGCCTCCCCCCTTGAGGCTATCCTGTGTTTCTATCTGTCTCTGTCCCCTATATTTCTATCTAAATATTTTCCACTACTCCATACTCAAGAGCGCCCTGGGGAAAAAGTGGGAGTGGATCCCCCACACTGGGGAAATATATTCAAAAGAAATGATATGTGGGATACTTTCATAGAGTAACTTCTATGAAGTTAACAACATATGGGTAATGGTTTGAGAAGATCTGTTAGGCAAGATGGTATTTGACTTGAGACCTGAGAGATAATATCCAATATTCATAAAGATCAGTTAGCCACTTACTTTGGAATTCATGAAGTATAGATACAACATTGTGGTAGCTATCAGCTGATGGTTCTACCTTAACTTCTGGATGTGGAGTCAGTGCTTTGCACTAAACATAGTTCTCTGGTGATTAAGGAATAGAAAATATGCTTCAGTGGCTATTTCTGGTGATAAGTTCCCATTCACACACACACACACATACACACACACACATACACACACACACACACACACACACACACACACACACCATCATCAAATCTGTAAATGATATCATTTATTTTTGGGTAGCACTTTGCACATTGCAATAAGTATATAATATTATCAATACTGAGTTTGTATCTTATTCAGTTTTGTGATATTTGTATTTTTCATTATCTGGGGTACTACAGTGCCTTCCAGATAATCATCTGTGGTATTGTATTCCCCCAAATATTGTGCATGCTAATAAACTTATCTGGGGTCAGAGACAGAGCAGCCATAATATTAAACATAAAGGATAGGCAGTGGTAGCACACGCCTTTAATCCTAGCATTCCAGAGGCAGAAATCCATGTGTTCAAGGATACAGCCAAGCATGGTGATTCATGCCTTTAATCCCAGAAAGTGAGCCTTTAATCCCAGGGAGTGATGATAGAAAGCAGAAAGGTATATAAGGTGTGAGGACCAGAAACTAGAAGCATTTGGCTGGTTAAGCATTTGACCTGGTTAAGCATTCAGGCTTTTGAGCAGCAATTCAGCTGAGGCCCATTCTGGATGAGGACTCAGAAGCCTCCAGTCTGAGGAAACAGGACCAGCTGAGGATCCGGCGAGGTGAGGTAGCTGGGGCTTATTCTGGCTCTCTGATCTACCAGCATTGACTCTAATAACTGGCCTCGGGTTTGATTTTATTAATAAGAACTTTTAAGATTCATTAACTTTCAACATCCATACCCAATGTTTTCCTATAACTTATTTCTCACTGAGGCTTAATATTAAATTAAATGCTTTTAAAAAGTCAACTCAAGGACTGCAATGAATCACATAGTCACTTCTGAAGTTCTTTACTGTACTCACTTGGTCTTAGAATGCAGGTCCACCAACTCACAGTTCTTGTAAGTTTGGGCAGGTCCATTCACATACATGCCATTCTTTGTCTCTCCACCCCAACACAGGGATTGGGAAAGTTCTTGTTTATGACATATTCCATTTCCAAGGCTAGACATATGCTATTTATTCTGGAATGTTCTTATCTCTCCTCATTCCTTTCTGATTCCTTTATAGTTATCAGCTGTGAATTATTTCAGTCATGAGAAAAGTGTATAGAGTATCACAGTAAATATTATGATTTATGCATTGTTATCAAATTAAATGTTTTGTTAAATTTGTTTCAGAGGTCTTTAAAACAATGAATGGACTATAGAAACAGTTCAATTCTCTTGGCTATTCTTTCATTGTCTTCTTTTGTAATGCCAAATCAATTACTATTGTGAACTTGACACTTTCTCTCCAGTGACCTTATACCAGACCTCCCTTTGGTATATAATTACAATCTCTCTCTGAATTTGGAGATTGAGAACTGGTAAAAAATTTATGGAGCAAAACAGACTATTTCTGAACCCATTTGTTTCCTGAATTTCAAAAGCAAGTAAATTTTGGGTAGAGGTTTATATAAAAACATACCAAATTTATTAATTATCATTTGAATAGCAATAATTTACATGTCAGGTATCTGTGATTCTGTATTGTTTTTACACATTTTAAATAATGGATTCAGATGGTTTAATTTCTACCACTTTAATAATAGGTATATATTTGCTCATGCTGACCTGATTTACTACTTTTATTACTATATATTATTACATGATTAAATCACAGCTTAATGACATATCCACTCTGTCTTTATTATAGGAAAGTTTCACTAAACATTCTTCCAATATTTTATATATGCTCACATGTAGGGGTTTCTCCAGATTTTAAACCTATGAGGACAATCTTAGGAGAAACGTTAAACCTTATTATTCCACAAGAAGACACTTTAAAGCTACTCTAGTGTAGTCTTAATAATTTCCTCTCCCCTCAGATTGGCAGCTCCCATTTCTCTCTTTGCTCATCACTGCTCTGTTTTTCCAGGAGCAATTCCTTAGTCAATCATCACCTTCAGCATTTTTATAATTTTGGGTTAATGCTATTTTTTTGTGAATTGTCTATCAGTTGTTGTTGTACTCAAAGTTATAGGAGGCCATTTGTCTTTTAAAATATTTTAAATTTATTCTGTGAAAGTTTCATACATATATAGAATATATCTTATTCATGCCTCTCCCTACTCCCCCATTTCAATTTTCCCCAGAACTACTTCTTCCAAAACATCTTCCTTCCATTTTTGTGTCCTCTTCATAAATTATTTATTTTCATTATATTTTAATCCACTGAGTGCAATTGATGATGCCCATATGTGCATTTGCCTATATCCTAGCAATTGTAACAGTACTTTATACTTAGGTATGGAAACACTGATCTTCAAGGTTGTGTTACCTTAGAATCCATCCCACTTTATGTTTCCTAGGACTAGATTTTTCTATTTCATGTACCTGTCACAGATACTATCTTGTTTTCGTTAATTCACCAAAGACTTCCTCTATCTCAGTAGCCTTTATACTAGGAGCTGTCTTTGTTTCTGTCTTCCCATGTCTTATAGAAGACTTTAGGGTCAGTGTTCTATATGTAATGGGTAGCTCCTTTTTGAATATTTTTTATTTTGTTTTTACTTTTTTAGTAAATGGTTACAAGAATAAACAAATGATGAGTTCAGTTTTATCATTTTTTAAGCAAGCTAATCACTCTTAGATCCTTAGATTAAAGGAAACTATTTCAGGCCTAACTGTTCATTCTAGACAATTAAAGCTGTAAAATATCACCACTTGAAACTTACCTTTATATTTTCACTGGCTCCTATCTGCTAATCATAACAACTCTGTTCAAGTAGGACATGAAATAAGGATAATGGTGGGGGGAGCCATGTGAATGATGGTTGCCCTTCATTTTAAGTGTCTTTTCATAGTAAAACACTAGAGCATTTATGCAAATGTATGAGTAACAAAGGGAATTGTTCTGATCACAACTCCCAAAGAGAAGGCTCAGTGAATTAATTGTAAACAAAGTACAGCTTTTTATGGTGCAAGGACACTTAAATGGTTCATTGTAGTCTGATAAACTGTAAAGAGAAGAGTTTAAACTTGAATTTACCCTGGTATACTAACTAAAGCTTTAACAATCCTTGTTTCAATTTGCATTATATTAACAGCTGTCAAGACGATTGTTTACAATTGGTATCTATAGGCATTCGGAGGTGGAAAATCTTAAAGCTTAGAAATTGTCATTTTTCTAATTAAGATTTTGAATAGTATATCATTGCTGAATATTTGACATAGGTTATATTGATGGATATGATTATGTTTTCTGGATCATTTATATAAATTTTCTTAATGTCCTATATAATATAAAACTTTTAGAAATTTTGTAAAAGTCCAGGAACATAGCTGAGGTAGAATTCTTAGTTTTTTCATTTACCAAAAGATCATATGCTACATATGATTAATGGTTGATGATGCTTTTAGGAAGGTTTTAGTGAGAAACATACTCACTGCACAGCCAAGACACCCTAGTTTTAAGAACCAAATACACACGAGCATATGACTTTTTGTTCAACATCTTCTAAGATTTTAAAGAGATTTTATGACAGAACATTGAGTTATGAGTGATCACTTTGGTGTGAAAGCAGAACCAATGAAATAAAGGAGATCAGTGAGAGAGGGAGAGGAAGAAATGCTTGTGGAGTATGAGGTGGAATATAGTTAATATAAAATATATACATATATTAAAAACTATTTTAAAAAGTGTTTGAATGGTGACTCACTGTGTAGGAGGACAAAGCCACCCTCAGAAGATATAAAGCTATTAAATATAAATCCTTGTGCTCATAGATAACTCTGACAGTTTTTGTTAGAGAAGTTTCTTTCTGCAGTGGGTAGAGATTAAGACATAAATGTATAATCAAAATGCTGAGAATGACCATTAAATGCTCAGCCCCAAGCATCTTTATCACCTCCAAGGCTCAGGAAACATTATAGAAGAGGGGGTGAGAAAAGACAGAAGAAAGATATGCTGTAGAGCATTGTTTCCTGACCATGAACTGTTGGTAGCTGTGGTGCTTACACAAGACCCTCACAAGATTGGGCCTGTCAACATGCTACCACACAGGGAGGAGAGACCCTCATTGAGTATTAAAATCATGGTCTCTGTTATAGGAAATGAATAACTTTGAGAAGCAGATGGTAAAGCTGTGGTCTTTTAAGTCAAATTTTTACCTATGCTGGACTTGAAAATTTTAATTTAGGCGGTAGAATAGAGCTGGAAGATCCTTAAGAAAGGACGTAACATCAGGAAGCATACGTCATGGAGCACAAATAGCTACTTGGTATGTAGTGTGATCCTCCATCTCATTAGAATGCATGTAAGACAGAGTTTATCTCTAAGCAAGAGACAAGAGAAGTGACAGAGGGAGCAGGGCTCATCCAGAGAGCCTGGTCTCTGGTAAGACTTCTATGTCAGGAGAACAATGGTACGAAAACAGAATCAGAAAGGTTGTTACTCAGGAGGAATTATGAAAGCAAAAATATAGGCAAAGAAAGACTTGATAGTGGCTATAAGGGGAATTAAGGCAGTTAAAGCAATGATCCTCTAGTCCAGAATTTCTGAACATTTACAAAGGACTAGAGGCACAATGGTGGCAGGAAAGAAATGAGAAGAAACAGAGCAAGCATAACTTTGATTGGATTTTTTGGACCTCCTATGTAAAAGAGACACAATTTCATTGTAATAAGGGTAATAGGGCAACAACAGAATATAAGTGTATACAAGCAAGTGAGACAACACAGCATAAGATCTTAAGGGGGCAGTTTGTGATCCACACCTTGGAAGATGACTGGCAGGTCAAACTGAATTAATGACACCATACTAGGTAGATGAGTTGGCCAGAGGGATGTCACAAATGTATCAATCCACTTGTAACAGAACTTTGGCTATTAGAGGTTCACTGTCTAGACAAACTAAGTTAAACTGGAAAGTTTACAAGGTTAATTTATGGTAGAAACCAAATGTTGTGCTGTTAATCTTTGGCATTTAACACTTGAAAGATTTTGAGAGGAAATACTAGTAAGGCCAAGTTGCACATAGAATTTAATCCTGGCAAATTTAAAAAAATATGTCTGATAAGCTGGAAGCAGTTATTGCAGTGAGGAACCTACACCAATAACCCAGTGAGAACAAACCCTGGCCTGAACTAGGGAGTTAACAATGGGATTTGAGTAGGAGAGAGATAGGTGAGGGATTGGATTTAGGAGGGAAATATAGTATCAACTGCATTGGTGTGTGATGGAGAAGGTTGGGACTAGATATACTCAAGAGTGTGAGTTGATATGAGTGGCATGCATCCTGTTACCTAGAATAGGCTGTTGCAATAAAAATAGCCTAAACTTTCATTGGATTAAATCATGTTTATTGGTCACTCATGGCACATATTCCATGTGAGATATGTATGCTCCAAACAAGCACTAAGAAATCCATGTGCCAAAAGCACCACCTTTTCCTCCCGTGCTGTTACTGAGACACATCCCAGCAACTTGAGGAGGTCAACTTGGAAAATTGTCCAGGGACTTTGCTTTTTTTTTAAATCAGGCTTCATACATTTCTTCCTTCACATTTTCTTAGTAAAAATTAGTAAATGAACCCATTCAATTTATAAATTATACAGAAGATCTTATCTTCAAAAGTAAACATAAGGAATACACCCAGCTTCCACAGAACCTCAAATATTGAAAACCATAAGTAGAAAATTTGTGTGTGCACAATACAGAGCACCTACACATCAGATTATAAAATTCTTACAGTGACTCTTGTATAGGAACCTAATCTATCATGAAGACATCTGGTCTACCTCATCATGACTTACATTGAGACAAGGGCAGCCATCTTCCCACCTTCAGAGCCAACTATAAAAACAGCTTAGAAAGAGCTGGAAACCACATCCATGTCAATAAGAAGGAAACATTGACTGTAATATGCTTTATTACAATGTTTCATATTTTTCTATGTCTAAATTTTCACTTGTATAATTTAAATGTTTGACTATTCTTATAGCTTTTTTTTAAGGCTTGTTCCGACTTATAATTTTACTCTCACTCCTATTGTACCTTTTCCCTCTTTCCTGGTCTCATTTATTTTCACTTCTTAACTGTTAGCTTTAAAATTTTAAATTGCCAGGTGGTGGTGGCACACTCTTTTAATCCCAGCACTCAGGAGGCAGAGCCAGTCAGATCTCTTTGAGTTCAACACCAGCCTGGTCTACAGCGTGAGATCCAGGATAGGCACCAAAACTACACAGAGAAACCCTGTCACAAAAAACAAAATAAAACAAACAAACAAACCAAAACAAAAATCTAAATTACATTTACCCAAATAGTAACACAGCTCTACTGTTTTAAAACCTTATTAGGGGTATAAATGTTTTTCACTGCATGTTAATGCCATGCTTGTCAAGTAATTGTTTTTAATAACACGGCCTGCTTCTCCACAGAAATAGAAATGAGCATCATAATCTCAGACAAGAAAATGCACATAATGAAGACTCACATATAGTAAAACAAAACACAATAGGAGTGAGAAATAGTACACTAAAATAGAAAGTAGAAGAATCACCTATGCTTCTTCTAGATATACAAATATAATAAATAAGCACACACAAAAAGTGTGGGAGACAAGCTGCAGTGGCATGTCCAAAAGCTCACCATTCCACAATCACTAAAGAGTGAGGTGCCACAATATTAGGGAAAAGATTTCCTATTTCCTCGGTTTAAAGTGTCATGTAGGCAGGCCTGACTTTTGTGGGCTGGTGTCATTGGGCATAGCTGCTACAAATTGATGATTGCCATGCTTGTGTAGCACTTAGAAGGTTGGCTTGTGCAACCCTCTTCCCTGTCTGAAGGACACTACATTCTCTCCACCACCTCTTCTGCAATATCCCCCGAGCTTTAAGTGGGTAATATAAATGTCTTGTTGGTCACCCACATTTATTTTAATGTTAAAAATAACACCATTTACATTCCAATTGTCTCCCCACCAAATAAAAAAAAAAAGACAAAAACCTCCTTATTTTGAAAGGTCACTGAAAATCTTTCTCAGCCTGTCACTCCATGGCACACAATCCCAAATAGTCAACAGATAGCCTCTCTTCTATGACAACAATGACAGCAAAAATGTTCACACTTCCAAACTCATGATTGGAGAACCCAGCTAATAAAACCTGCTGGAGCTGAAAAGGGTTATAAGGGGCTGAATTCTAATTCTGCTTTACACAGTAACACAAAGAAGTCTGCTCAAGGTATTGAAGTTCCTTGAATCTCTTTGTGCATTATTCTGGATAGGATTGTAGCAACAGTACCTGTTATTTAAGGAAAGATTAATTACCTTATATTTTGAAAGTAGAGGATGAATTATGCAAATATTGTGGGGTATCAGTAGTTCTTTCTATTGCTTTTCTATTTTTTTCTTTTCTTTTTTTTGTGGTTTTTTGAGACAGGGTTTCTCTGTGTAGCTTTGCGCCTTTTCCTGGAACTCACTTGGTAGCCCAGGCTGGCCTTGAACTCACAGAGATCCGCCTGCCTCTGCCTCCCGAGTGCTGGGATTAAAGGCGTGCACCACCACCGCCCGGCTTTTTTTTTTTTTTTTTTTTTTTTCTCGAGACAGGGTTTCTCTGTGTAGCTTTGTGGTTTTCCTGGAACTCACTTGGTAGCCCAGGCTGGACTTGAACTCATAGAGATCAGCCTGGCTCTGCCTCCTGAGTGCTGGGATTAAAGGCGTGCGCCACCACTGCCTGGCTCTATTCATTTTTTATGCCAGAATCTACTTAATTTGTTCATCTTTTTCCTTCTGCATGCTTTACTTTTTAGCCAAATAAAATGTGCCTACTACTCATTTATTTGGAAAACTTCTATTTATATCCCCTGACAACAACAACAAAAAGTCTAAGTCAAAACAGTTATTGATTTTTGTGATAAAAATACCTCTACTGCAAGTAATTTTAAGATACTGGAGATTTGGATAATTAGGTCAAAAAATTAGAACTCTCTAACAATCTAATATCTAGAGGCAATTTGAGGAGCTTTAGAGAACCGTTTCACCTCACGGCTGTCATGCCTTAACACTCATTTCAAAAAGGATGAAGACATGAATGAATGGTCATAATGATAATTGTAGACTGTCCATGGGGACTAGTTCTTGGATACTTTGGCTGACTACACTCTTCTAAACTGAAAACTTAAGAGACAATGATATAAAAGCTGCTATAGGTCTCTGAGCTCTTGATTAAAATGTTGTCTTTTAGCTTACGTGAACTGATGGACTGAGGTACATGTGGCTGTCATCACCAGAGTAAATGGGTGGGAGTGACTTGGATCATGTTTGGCTTTCTACATTCTCATAGTTGAAGGAACTAACGTAAGTTACATCCTTTTCCAGGAAAATTCCCCAACTGTACAAAGAACATATCATCACATACACAGATTTATTCTGAGGATTAAATATATTATTTGTTTTAGAACTATGTAATCAATATTTTTTAAACACAATATATATTTTTAATTCATGTCTTACTGTATATAGGGACTGGTAAATTCTTCCTCAATTTACATCTTTGCTAGGGCACACCAATAAAAATATATTTATTTTTCTCATAAATTGGCCTTAACTCCAGCGTAAGAAATCTCATGTGTATTATTGTTTCACCCTCATTTTGTGGTCTTTGTGTCTATGGCCAGGCATATAGAAAGGAATTCACATGTTTATAAAATATAGGATAGATTTAGTGTTTAAATAATTTTACAGTCCCTCAGGTTAGGGATCTTGTTTCTTCTAGGAGATATGTGGTTAAAATACTAAACATATCGGAAAAAATTAGACACACTTTAGGTTTATTTTCAAAGCTTCCTAAATGAAATTACTTTTCCCTCTTGGGATTTTGCCATATTAAACCATGCAAAGTCTTGTACATATACAGAAAATATTAATAAAATGGGAATTGGGCAAATTCCTTGAGTAAAAAATGGGGTCTGAATTCTAGCCATCTAACTGTAGAGATAAAAAACATCCCCAAGACTGTGAAGAAAGGGAAAAGCCCGGTTGTGTCCAAGCATGTCCATGTCCACTAATGCACCAGATTCCTTGAATTGTCTGGACTCTGACTTCTAGATCTGTGGGTTCCAAGACTATGTATGTGGGCATAAATTAAAGTGAAAGTTCTTAAAACTTTGGTAACTATACAATGTTTATGACTAAAAATTAATTAAAACCGAAAAGAGTAATGAGAATCCAAGGTGTTTTTGAACTACCTGCCCATGCTCCCTCATGTTACATGTCGGCAGCCTTGTTTCTAAACCCATAACATGTACACCTTCCACTGTTCAGGCTGTCATATGCACAGTATCTGTCAATGCTATCTTCAACACCTCAGCTCAGATTCAAGACTATTTCATGTCATGAACCACATTACTTCCTATGTAAATACAGTTTTCTGCTCTTATAGAACATAATGGCTTAACTATTGAATATAGACTTAATATTTTTATATTTCATGGCACCATTTCTCAGCACAGGTTAAATCAGTTTATATCTAAATTTTATTTTATGAGAATATTTGATTTTAAAACTTTATATTTTAGTTGGAACTGAGTTTCATTAAAAAATCACTTAATCAATTTTGGCTTGGGATAAGGATACAATTTCCAACAATTTCTGAGATCACCCTAACATATTCTGACACTTTATTATGTATTTATATAAAGCTGTATTTTTTAGCACCAGCTCTTAAAGTACAATACAATAGATACATATAAGATAAAATACCAAAGAAGAGATTTAATTGAAATAGTAAAAGTCCTTTAGAATAAAAATTTTAAAACATGAAATGAAAATTACAAATCATTTGAAAAAGATACTCCAAAATATAAAGATATCCCATGTTTATGGATTAGATGCATCAATACTGTTTTTTTTTTTTATATTGTTCAATGTGAGCTACAATCTCAGTGTACTCCCTAACTAAATAACAATGACATTCTTAAAAGATCTAGAAAGGATGATCCTGAAATATATACATGATAAAAATAAAAGTACCCATTTAGCCAACACCATTTGTAACAAAAAGAACAAAGTAAGAGGTCTTGTACAACCGGAATTTGAAACACATTGCAGCAAATAGACAGCTTGCTATTTGCATACATACTGACACACAGACAGAGAATCTCAGGGGCAAACCTGGCCACAGAACTGTGCATTTACAACAAGTTGAGTTTTAATGTAGCTACTAAAAGTATAAATTACAAAAAGAACTTTATTTTCAATAGAGAGTGGTGGTAAATGATTAGATAAATACAAGAATGAAAGTAAATATCATAGCTGGCAATTTAAAAAAAATCAATTTAAAACTGATTAAAGACTTAGATACAAACAAAACTGGGAAATAACTACAGGAACCATTTCAAGACTCAGACTGGCAGGGACCTTTGTAGACGGGTCCAAACACACACCAAACCAAAGTATGAATTGACAAGTGGGAGTGCATTGAACTATCAAATTTTTAGACAACAGCGACAACAAAAACAAAAACTGCATTGACACTGAAGAGATAGACTGCTTAATGGAAAGAAATATTTAAAACCTACTTCTTGACAGGGGCTACTACTCAGGAGACATACACAGTAGCAAAATATCTTAAAACCTTCTTTAAAGATACGGCCTGTTACAGAACTTATGAGAGTAGTTGACTAATATTTGATTTGACTCAAGGCCCACTCCTTGAGCTGGAACCCCTACTCGACACTGCTAGGGTAACAAGAACCAGAGATTAGATAGCCCAGAGATCTATGGTAAAACCAAATATGACTAGTTAAAAAATAAAAATAAGAAGATGTATCAATAAAATGACTCCTAATGATATCCTGCTATACTCATAGATCAATTGGTAAATAAGGATTCAGCCATCATCAGAGATGCTTAATCTGGCAGCAGATGGGAATAGATACAGAGATCCATACCCAGACATTATATGAAAAAAATGCTTAAATGGGAGGTTTACATCAAATCTCACAAACCCCAGCCCCCAGAGCTCAAGGAACTCAGAGGAAGAGGCATCAGAAAGAGTGTAAAAGCCAAAGGAAATGGAGGACACCAGGAGAATGCCCTCTGAATCAACTAAGTATGGCTTTTATGAGCTCACATAGACTGAAGCAACAAGCACAGGACATACATGGGTCTGGAATAGGTCCTCTGTCTATATACTACAGATTTTGGCTTAGTATTTTTATGAGACTCATGAGTGTGATGACAGTGAGTAGGTCTCTGATTCCTGCACCTGCTTCTTGGACTCTTTTCCTCCTGTTGGGTTGCCATGTCCAAGTTTGATATGATTTTTTTTTTTTTTTTGTTATGATATTTTATTTTGTCATGTTTAGTTGTTATCTCCTAGAGACAGAAATGGATACAGAGGGGTTGGGGAGGTGAGAAAGAGCTGTGAGAAGTAGAGGAGGAGAAACTCTAATCAGCATATATTGTATGAGAATAGAATCTATTTTCAATAAAAGGGAAAAATTGGCCCTCTACATTTTCCTGAAGAGATACTAAAAAATGGCTATTCACCACAGACTGGGAAAGAAGAGATTGAAGAAATTATTCTGTATATGTATACCTTGTAAGCCACTTAGTTTATTAGGGCCATTATAGAAACATGGGTAATGACCTACCTTTAGAATGTTGTCACTGCAAAGCAATTGCATATCCCAACACCCCTGCCCCCAAACTAAATTATGACTTCATAAAAGCAATAGCATCAAAAAGTCCCATGGCCATATACTACTCCCTGACAAATATCCAAAGAACTTGATATCTTACTTTACAGACACTTGCTTAGCCATTGTCTTAGGGTTTTTATTGCTGTGACAAAACACCATAACCAAAATCAGTTTAGGAAGGAAATAACTTGTGTCAGATTATAGTTCCATATCACATGCTGTCATTGAAGAATGTCAGAGCAAGAACTCAAGGTAGGAACCTGGAGGCAGAAACTTTAATAGATACTACAGAAGAGTGCTTCTTTCTGGCTTGCTCTTTGTGTTTACTCATCCTGCTTGCTCATACCAACCAGAAAAATGAGCCAGTGGGTATTACTGTCTTCAGTGGACTGGGTCTTTCCACATCAAATATTAATCAAGACAATACCCCCAGACTTGCCTATGGGCTAACATTATGAGAGCATTTTCTCTATTAAGATTCTGTCTTCCCCTAGGCCCTCTGCATATATGTGACAGTTGTATGGCTTGATCTTCTGGTGGGACTCCTCACAGTGGGAACAGGAACCATCTTTGACTCATTTGTTGGCTTTTAGGACCCTATTCCTTGTATTGGGTTTCCTTGCCCAGCCTTAATATGAGGTTCTTAGTCTTACTGTAACTTGATATGCCATGTTTTGTTGATATTCTTGGGAGGTCTGCCCTTTCCTGAATAGAAATGGAGGAGGAAAGGATTGGGGGTGTGTAGAGGGGAGGTGGGTAGGGACTGGGAGGAAAGGAGGGAGGGGAACTGCAGTTGGGATGTAAAATAAATAATGAAAAATTAATATATAAATTAATTGAAAAAAGAGTCAAGGTGACAAAAACTAATCCACACAGCCATGTTTATGGCCACTCTATTCACAATAGCTAGTAAATTAAGTAAAGATCCAAATGTTCTTCAGCTGATAAATGGATAATGAAAATGTATATATATAAAATGCAGTACCATTCAGCTTTAAAGGAATATGAATTCATGAATTTTGCAGGTAAATGGATAGAGTTAGAGAAGATTAGATTGAGGGAGGTAACCAAGACCCAGAAAGACAAAAAACACATTTTCTTTCATTTGTAGTTTTTATCTCTGAATCCTCAAATGTGCATATATAACATGGAATAAACACAGAACCCAAGGAAGTACAGAGCCCATAGTTGTGGTGAGCACTAGTGAATAGCAGGGTCCAGTTAATATGAAGGAGGAGATAGAAAAAAATCGGAGGTGGGAGAGGAAGCTTTAGTTGTGAAGGTATAAGGGGTGGTGGTGGTTTAAATAATAGCACTCATAGGGTCATAGATTTAAATGCTTGTCTCCCAGTTGACAGAACTCTTTGAGAAAAACTAAGCTCTTTGGGAAAAAACTAGGAGGTATGGATTTCTTGGTGGAGGTATGTCACTGGGGGTGGGATTCAAGGTTTCAAATCCCCTTTCCATTCTCAGTTAGTCTCTCCTCTCTCTCTCTCTCTCTCTCTCTCTCTCTCTCTCTCTCTCTCTCTCTTTCTCTCTCTCTCTCTTTCTCTCTCTCTCTCTTTCTCCCTCTCTCTGCTTCATATTTGGTTAAGGATATCAGCTTTCAGCTATTGCTCAAGCACAATATCTGCTTTCTATTACCATCACCACCACCATGATGATCATGGACTCACTCTGAAATTGTAAGCCCCAATAAAATATCTTCTATAAGTTGCCTTGGTCATGATATTGTATCACAGCAATAAACAAGTGAATAAGACAGAGGTCATTCTAGAAAGAGTAGGAGATATGAAGAAAAAGTGACATTAAAGATGTCTGAAGAAACCATAAGGAATCAAATTTTTATTTACCCAAATTGCATATAAGTTCATGCATATACATATGTTCCTTAAATGAAGTTATACCACTTGGACTGATAAGGTTCTCCCAGAGCCCTAGACTACCTGATAAAACTGCAATACCAGCCACAAGATAGCCCCTCCCTTTCAAGTTGTGGATCTGGGTGTACAAGACTCCCAAGACAATATAAGCTATAGCTGTTACATTTGCTTGCTCGTCAGAGGTTGAAGGTAAGTTTCTATTGCTGAGGACACCGTGGCTTTAGATGTGGGATTTGGAGGATCTGACTTGAAAACTTCCTCCCTTAAGACTCAGTTTCATAGTACCAGAAGGTGCTATTCAAGCTGCCAAGGGAGAAAAGCAACCAATAGTCCTACCCAGATGTGATACATATGCACATATGAACCACAATAATGGCCAGCAAGGTAAGATATCCTTAAAGGTTTAATAGTGACACTCATATTTTGGTGGTAATCAACAGCTGTATATTTGGACTTAAGGCCCACTCATCAGGAACAAAACTATGACTGGTATTGGAAATCTTGCCAACTACATGTAGTTAGTGAGGTTATGGATCTTAGAGGAGAACCTATTACTACCAGTTTACCAAAAGAGAATAATTCCTAATTGCATTCTAAATACTTATCCTTATACCCACAGAGAAGTGCATTTCTCACCCTTTGTCAAAGAATATTTTCTCTGCAACAGTTCTGGTCAAAATGCAGAGAACAAGTGACCCTGGAGTGCTCTCCTTCCCAACTGATACATCTACATCACAACTCCTGAAAACAGCATAGAAGAGGTGGTAGAAATATTGTAAGAAACAGAGGACACATTTGAGATTGTCACCTAGAAATGACTGGGAAGCTTTACCCATGGAACCTCAGCAATATGGCTGCCTAATCAAGACCTGAACAATGGCAGCACCAATAGACATTGTATCATGGAAGGGGAAAATATCACAGGATCCCAACTCTAGACAAAGAGCTACAGTAACTAACTAGTGCTATTAAGTCTCTGAGATGAGGTTCCTAGTTGGTTACCTTGTGATCAGTCATGAAAACATATACATACAAGTAACACTAAAAGGCTGAGTAGATAGTATTTATATATTTTTGAATGTATATAGCAACAACAATTAAAGAAAAAGAGGACATGGATTTGACATAAAGGGAGGAGAGGGGAAAAGAGTGTACAGGGGATGTGTAGAAGCAATTGGAGGAAAAAAGGAAAGGAGAGATAATGTAACTAAATTTGAACTTAAAACATTAAAATATCAAGGCTGGTGAGAGTGTAGAGAAAAGGGAAACTTTGTATACTGTAATTTGGAATGCTTATTTTCATGATGAATAAGGAAATGACAGGAATGTTTCTCAAATAGTTAAAAATAATATTATTATAATAAAGAGCAATACTACTATTGGGCATATGTCCAAAGGAAATTAAATTAGTCCATGGAAGGGATATTTATATTTCTATGTTCTTTCCAGTATGTTCACACAACTTAATGTGTCCCACAGTGCTTGTTACTTTATACAAAAATTGTGGTATATATGCACACTGCAGTCTTGTTCATCCTAAGGAAAAAGTGAACTCAGGCCACCTGTGACAGCATCAGTGTACTCTAGATTATTGCATTGAGTGAAACAAGCCTTGCGTAGAAATATAAAATCCTTCATCATCTCAACCATGTGGAAAACAAACAGTGCTTATGTCATGACGTTGAAAGTGGAATGTGGAGTGGGTCTGAAGGAAGAGAGGAGGCAGGAGGAGAAAGCATTACCTATGTAACATGTTTTAACTTATGCTTAGATAAATGGACAGAATACTAGTGCAATATAGCACAGTTGAGTAATCACAGATAATGATTATGCATTGCCTTTCCACAAACCATAAGAAGAAAGTTTGAGTGCTTTTCCAGTAAAGAAATGTCAAATATTTAAGGATATAAGTTTACTGTGATTTAAAAATTAAGTTACACAATATGTTCATATACTAAAATATTAAATAATACCCAATCATTATGCATGATTTCTTATTTTTATGTAATTAATACATATTTAATTGGGTTTTTTTTGCATAATCCATCTTCCACCCATGCTGTAGACTCAGGATATACTGAATGCTTGACCCACCCATTTTAACTTCACTATATAAATATATTATATTTATGAACAATATTGTGTTTTCATAATGCTGAGAAAATTACAAGTTTTTAAATCTTTATTCCCACCCAAGATCTTAGTGTCCATGCCATCACACTTTCAAAGATCCACAATGAACATATTTTATTAGATGAGTACCACTCCAATAGCAATGATTGCATTTTTCAATTATTCTAGTCTCCTTTCATTTTTCAAACTATAAATGCAATATTCCTGAGAATGAATATTTGGCATGCCTCTAGAGGCTTGACTAGGTTCCTTTAATATCTTCTGTTTGCCAAGAACAGAGCTGCTGACATGGGCCTGCTGGAGAAGTCCTGTTTAATATTAACTTTCCATCTCTGTCCAATGGTGTGACTGGGACTCAGAGCTACATTGCTTTAGGCCCGCTAGCAAGAGGAAACCTGTTTAATTACCTGCCCCAGCTGTACTTACTAAGTGGGATGATTATTAAATCTGTCTCTCTATTTCACAGTTTCAGTACACAGTTCAAATTTATGCCAAGACCAATGGAAGACACAGGCTCTGTCAGGGAATGCGGGATTGGATTCAGCATCATGACAGGTGCCTTAAGAGCACTCTTGCCTAGGGCTCAGCCAGGCCTCTGTTCTTAGACACTCTGCCAACACTGAAAGAGAATGTATCCTTGCCTTAATGAGCCACATTAGTATCAAGTTTATGATCAAAGGAAAATAATACTTGGCAATTCCCCTTTTACATGCTTAACAGACAACTTAGCTTATTTACCTGTAAGTACAAAGACAAAATTACAAACCTATGATATTTAATATTATATTGCAACTTTGGCTATGCATTACCAAGAAACTTAGTTGAACATTGTTCAGGGCTGGCCTGGAAATAATTTCTAAATGTGATTATATTTTAAGAGATAGATGGAGTTAAACAATTGGCTATCTCTTCTGTGCTTGGGACTTATTCACATACTTAAGCTTGAATAAGACAAAAGGCTGAGTAATGAGACATTTATTTTGACTTGCTGTCCAAGCAGGTATGGTAGCCACTACCTGCCTTTGCACTGTAGCTCACACTGTTAGTATTCCCAGTTAATGGGAATTTGGATTTGGATTGGAGATATTTCTTTGGTTCAGTATCACTAACCTATTGACTAAAAATCTTGGACTATTTTTCTTTTCTTTTTTTTTTAATTTAATTTTATTTTACAATACTATTCTGTTCTACATAACAGGCACAGATTCCCTTGTTCTTTCCCTTCCTGCTCCCCTCCCCTTCCCCCCAGCACAACCCCTATTCCTACCTCCTCCAGATCAAGGTCTCCCCCAAGGACTGAGATTGACCTGATAGACTCAGTCCAGGAAGGTACAGTCCCCTCCTCCCAGACTGAGCCAAGTGTCCCTGCATAAGTCCCAGGTTTCAAACAGCCAACTCATGCAACGAGCCCAGGACCTGGTACCACTGCCTAGATGCCTCCCAAACAGATCAAGCCAGTCGACTGGCTCACCTATTCAGAGGGCCTGATCCAGTTGGGGGCCCCTCAGCCTTTGGTTCATAGTTCATGTGTTTCCATTCATTTGATTATTTGTCACTGTGCTTTATCCAACCTTGGTTTCAACAATTCTTGCTCGTATAAACCCTCCTCTTTCTCACTAATTAGACTCCCAGCACTCCACCTGGGGCCTAGCTGTGGATGTCTGCATCCAGATTCCTCAGTCCTTGGATGGAGTTTCTGGCACAACTATTAGGGTGTTTGACCATCCCATCACCAGAGTAGGTCAGTCCCGGCTGTCTCTCGACCATTGCCAGCAGTCTTTTGTGGGGGTATCTTTGTGGATTTCTGTGGGCTTCTTTAGCACTTTGTTTCTTCCTTTTCTCATGTGGTCTTCATTTACCGTGGTCTCCTATTCCTTGTTCTCCCTCTCTGTTCTTTTTCCAGCTGGGATCTCCCGCTCCCACAGGCTCTCTTTCCCTCAACCCTTACCCTTCATTGCTCCCACTCATGTCCAGGCTGTTCATGCAGATCTCATCCATTTCTCCGTCATTGGGGGATCTCCGTGTCTTTTTGGGGTCCTGTTTTCCAGGTAGCCTCACTGGTGATGTGAGCAGCAGACCAGTCATCCTTGTTCCACATCTAGTTATAAAGTTAATTTTTTAAAAGTTATCACACAAAATAATGTGTTTCGCTGTTTTTTTTTCCATCCATGTACTTGTTCCCAGTATTCCTCCATTACTGTTCCTCAGCTCTTCCCTCCTTCTTTGGCCTCCTTCCTCCTTCCACATTGTCTTCCTCCTTTCATCTAGATTCAAACACATGAGAAAACATGATACTTTGATTGCTTGCCTTAGCATTGCTCTCTCTGGTTCACACAGCCATAATCACATAGACCAAAATTCCATGTTACATCCATATTTCTGCTACTAGTTCTGTGTCTCTAGGGAATTCTCCTTAATACACTTATGTACTCCATTGTGTTTATTCTCTCCATAACTTCCTTAAAGCTTACTTCTACCACAACACATTGTGTAATGACAGAGGAAACCAAGGCAAACATTTGCAGAAGACAAATGTGTCACCTCTCACTACTCTTGCTCTACTATGAAAAGTCGAGACTTTCAATTCTAACATATGTAACCTTTATAATAATAAAATAATGATTTTAATCATCAAATATTTGATTAATTTATGCTCGTTAGAAAAATGAGATGTACCTATTTGGAACTTGAACCTGAAACTTTAAAATATTATCAGTGTGTTCCTCTGAGGCATATACCAATATTTGGGACACAGCTGCTAACATTCATTTTTGCTCATCTAAGAATTTTTTTGTCAGCAGTGAGACTTGGTGACACATACCTGCAATCCTAGTACTGGGAGAGAGAGAGGGAGGACGTGTATGAGTCAAGGCTAGTCTGGAAACTATATAAAAAATAGCAAAGAAAATAAAACTTCCTTCTTTAGTTTTAAAAGTTCTGTGTTGTCATGATTTATTCCTCTCTTCATTACTACATGCCTACTTTTATAAAACACAAATTTATCCATCTCATTCCCGACTGTAAACTTTAATGTAATCCTTCTTAACTTCTGCAATGAGAAAGTAAATATTTTCCTAAGTGCTTGTGTTTCCATGATGGCATATGCCAGCTGAGTGCCAGTTGGGCTATACCTAGGCTTCAGAGAAGTGTTCAGTGATTCAAACTCATTTTTATCCTGAAATCTTTAAAGTTAAAAGCAGAAACATGGTGCCCCAATCTAGCAAACATTAGATCAGATGAGTGATGAGTTTCCATTGCAGAGACCATGAAAATTCTCTGGAGATGAGTTGTGTTTCCCATTTGCCATTACAGCCAGAATTTGGTGTGAAAAACAGTCTTACACATGTTTCTAAACCACAAAGGCACAGCCATCAGTAAGAATTTTATGGAGTTATCAACTGAAAATCTTCTTTCCCCTCTTTTCATTAAATCTTGAAGTTTTCAGGGTAGTCATACATAACCCCAGAATTAATGTACCGTTACTCGGCATTTTCATAAGCTCCGATTAAGTAGCTGCATGCCCCTTGCAAGCCACAGGAGCCTCAGCAAACACTGAATGAAATATACCAACTGAAGTGTGTCTTCATGCTTATGAGGAGATCTGCCTATCTGATGAAATGCCACCCTGCTCTCTTGTGGTCTTTGGGAGACAAGTAATGAAAGAGTACAATAGATGAGCCACAACTTTGAACGTGATCAAGTCTATGAGTCATTTTTATATTCAACTTAGTCATTGTACTCATCATGATATCAACTTCTTTATCTGCAACCTAGGGCACTTGTTGCACAATAAACATTTGAACATTCTCATCCAAGAATATAGTTCTACAACTCACCAAGAGTTTCTATGATGTTTGATAAGAATCAAATCAATCAACTCATAGAATCTGGAAAATTTACACAGAGTGCAACTCAGAGCCAGTGTCCACAATGCAATTATCTCTTTCCTATAGATGAGCTCAGTAGGTCGAATGCCAGTTCACTTCTTAACATAGCAAGGCTCACTACCTTTGCCTTTCCCTACAATTGACTGACTTTAAATTGCAGTTGTTTTTCCTTTCCCTTTGCACAAAATGATTATATTTCCAGGTGAAAGACATTTTTTTGCATCTTTATAATTATATCTTTTTTTTATCCAAGCCTGCTTTTAAAAATAGTAGCTTTTTCTTGTATTATATTTCCTACTTGGTTATTTGCATATATGAAAACTTGGTTTTTTAATATCCCTTTGGCTCACAGACTCTTTTTTAAATCTTGGGGTGCATAGTGATGCATCTTAGTAAACAGTGATAATTCAAACCTTCCTTCCAAAATACTACATCTCGTTTTTCAACCTTCTTGAAATATATTGGTCTATTAGCTGAGATGCATTATTCTTAACATCTTAACATAAAATCTATGTATATCTATGTTATTTGATGCTGTTAGGTTAAGCAACAAGAAAATGCTATTATTTGACTTTTCTTAACCTACAAAATGACATTTCATTTAATCTGAAATATTCATCAGAGTGGCTGCTGATTTGGTTCACCAGGCCTTTTATCACCAGTGACAGTGTTTTATATTAATTATATCAATAGATTTCCTAATGTTAAATTATACATTCGTGTAATCAAAGACAGTGTGGTGAAATGATCATTTAGTTTTGCCTTGTTTTCCTTTCTAGTGTTTTACTTGGGATTTTTATATGAATATTCACAAATGAAATAGTTCTGTGCCCGGTTCCTCATCATAGTCTCAACCAGTCTTTGGGGTCATTGTCTTATTCGTTTATAAGCTTGCTTGTATTTATGCCTGAGGAAGCTTAGCCATTTTTTAAGCAGCCTGATTGTTAGATATTTTTGGAATTCTCCTCTGGTGCCCTTTCATCTTGTGCTATTTTTGAGGATTAATCATTGGTTATTTTAATGGAAATTATTATTTTATGATAATTATCCTTTTCTGACTTTCTTGTTTGCATCACCAGTTTCAGTCACTTATTGTCCCTGGAAAGAATCTAGTATCTAGGTTTCAAGTTGCTTTTCATAGTAATAATGTAACACATGACTATTGTGTTCTACTCTGAGGAATTCAAACAGTACCACTTACTGCACACTTTCTACTAATTGTAAACTGATGAAGTGCTGCTGATTTCTCTTTTATTTCTGGCTTATTCAAAGAAGCACATTTAGGATTTATTATTTTGTTACTGGCATGCTTTGAATTCAGAAATTTTTACTTTGGCTTTTGTTGTCTTAAATTTCTTTCCATTTAGTGTTTGTGCTTCTGCTGAATGTCATATTTAATCCACTCTTTCTGACTCCTTAAAATATTTCAGACTTTGAATATGATCTGAACAGGACTCATCCTTAGAGCACACACGTGATACAGAATGACATTTGTCACATTTGTTTCTAGATGCTTTATGGTTTTTAACGTTGTTTGACCCAAAAGTTAAAAAAACTATTTCTCTCATGTGATGATTTATTGATATTCACATTATTTATTTTGTCATTTTTAAATTTTATTGCATTGATATTAGAAAATATTGTCTTAATATGACATTTTAATCTTAATACATCCAGTTTTTGATTGAATTTTGTTGTTTTAGGAGGACTTCATTTGCCAGTGTAAATGGAAATGATGTATTTCAAAGATTTATGTTTCCAGCCTCCATGACATAGTATCAAAATTATAGGTGGACACAATTTTGTAATGGCATACAAAAATTAAGCTAGAATCTTCACAGTGTCATAAAATGCTATGTGGCCTTTTGGCAACATTCTTAACAAAATCTTACCCAGTTATGACTTCTATGAGCTACAATACTGGCTTTCTGGGAAGATGTATCCTCCAATGAAATAATGGCATGCCCCTAAGTATTATGCTGGTAACTAACTGCTTTCTAATTGGCTTGAAGGCCTATTACAAAGAGGAGAACTCAGGATTGTTTCAGTAACTCTGGTTAAGAGTGTGTGTCTAGGGATTTTACAGGTCCTAGGAGGGAATCCACTATTGTTTTGTTTTACTAAGTGGTCAATTTGCAAAACTGCCTTCTAAATACCCTTGCTTATCCCTATAGATTATAAAAAAGGCCTCTTGTTTCAGAGGGTGTATGTGAATGTAGAAACACACAAGTATACAAAGAATTGGGAACCAATATTGGAAGAGTGCTCATCCTTTCCAAGGTTTAAGGGTGAATGGGAAAGGGAATCGGGTAGAAACTAGAATGTAAGAGTCAGAAGATGGATTAATGCATGTTGTGATATTTTATTTGTGCTGAAATGTAGTGATTTTTATTTTATTTGCATGTTAATAAATAAAGTTTGCCTGGAGATCAAAGGAAATAGCCAGCCATTTTAAGATAAACACAAAAGTCAGGCAGTGGCGGCACATGTCCTTAATCCGATCACATGGCAAGCAGAGTCTCTGTGTGTTCAAAGACACACTAGGGAACAGGGGAACAACCAAGTGGGGTGACACATGCCTTTAATCACAGTACCAATCATAGAGACCTGGAGGTCTGTACAGACAGGCAGTAACAAGGAAGTGAGGTAGCTGGGCTAAGAGCCAATGAGAGGGCAGAACAGCAAGGCAATAAAAGCCTGGGTAGACAGGAAGCAGCTCTTGGGAAGCTATGGCTGCATGGTGAGTTAAGGCTAGCTGGTGTCTCTCACTATTTCCCTGGTCTCTAAGGCGTTTACCTCTATATTTGGTGCTGTGTTTCTTATTTAATAAGACCGTTTAGAAATTCGTCTACAAATGCATGTCAAAATGATGGCTACTATATCTGACATGGCCATTGCCCTCAGTGTGGTTATCTCTACAAGTCCTTGGAAAAGATGGAACCCCTCAACAGTTCATCACGTATCAGGGAGGTTTCACTCAAGCCCTCCCCCTCCCTGAAGAACTATAGGTTGTTGAAAGAAGGGGGGGTGTCAGTTTCTTCAGTTTTATAGCTAATGAGATGTTGCTGTTACTCTAGTAACTAACCTACCATACACAACAGGACATGACACTGTAAACTTAGTGGGTCACACGTGAAAATAGGAGGAGACTTGTTGAGAAGGGTTCTGATGGGAGAGGGAGGGGATGAGAGAGTCAAATGGGATGGAAATGACGAAAGTTCATTATATCCACAGACATAAAGGTCAAACACTAAGATAATTACAGATGGCATTTCCCCCTTTAAAATGATGGGAATATTTATAATCCCATCATTTTCTTCCAACATGTTTGCTTTTATGTATTTAAATTAGCCTTATATTTTGCAATGTGAATGTTGTTTAATTTTCCTCTGGACACTGTTTATTTAAACTCCCTTACTTTAGTGAAGGGTGTCTTGTTATCAAGTGGTGTGCTCTGCTCTGGCATGTAATATGGTGCTCCGTTGATGTATAAATACGAAGAGCATTACTATACATTCCCCACAATTCTATAAAACTACTGAAGTATTTCTAGCACTTCAGTCTAGTTATCTGTTATATACAACTTGATTTTATTTGAAAAGTTATTTGGCTGCGCTAATGATTTTCAAATGCTTTAGAATACAAGATGTTATTCTTCATTTAATGACATGACTGTTGAGAGTATTGTGTATCTTTGACTTTAAATGTTGAGTTTTCTTCTAAGAGAATTTCAATTATGTTTTGTTAATAATTTTGACTCTTAAATTTGTAAATTTATTTTTAGTAATTACACAATTCAGACAGCATTATGAGATATATAATATAGATGATGCACATGTGTGTGTAAGTTCTATGAGTTTTTACAAAAGAGAACAACTGAGCAGTGTCCCATGCTTATGGTATTCCATTGACTTCCCAAATATCCACTTGCTGCTTTGTGAACTTCTCAGCCAGCACCAAAACCAGGCAAACTCAGATCTATTGTTTTTATTTTCTCTAACTTGGAAGAAATGAAATAATGTAGAAGATAGACCACATGTTTATTCTGTGTATAGTTCTTTCAGCTTTATTCTTGGGCGGCCTCTTCCTGTGTGCGCATACCTTACTTTGCCGATTCTCACCCATGCAAACCGTTCTCCAATTGCCTTTCTGTGTCTTGCTTGTTTTCCTCTTGTGCCTGAGGTGCTTTCTCCTTGCACATCTTCAGGATTTTCCTCCCATCTGCAGTGTTTATTTTCTGACCAATATTTCTGTTTTCCACCAGATTTTTGTTTTTCTGAATCTTTACATTTGTTATTTTTCCAATTTCTTTTATAGATATGGAGCTTTAATTCACTTTCAAAAGGCTTAGGGACACA
This sequence comes from Peromyscus leucopus, assembly GCF_004664715.2. Lineage (NCBI taxonomy): Eukaryota > Metazoa > Chordata > Mammalia > Rodentia > Cricetidae > Peromyscus > Peromyscus leucopus. The sequence goes on along the minus strand of NC_051074.1, from coordinate 17,709,423 downwards.
CTGAGCTATGCTGTACACTTGGGAATGCAAGCTTGTACAGCCACTTTGGAAATCAATATGGCGCTTTCTTAGAAAATTGGAAATCAGTCTCCCCCAAGACCCAACTATACCACTCTTGGGTATATACCCAAGGAATGCTCAATCATACTACAAGGGCACATGCTTAGCTATGTTCATAGCAGCATTGTTTGTAATAGCCAGAACCTGGAAACAACCTAGATGCCTTACAACTAAAGAATGGATAAATAAAATGTGGTACATATACACAATGGAGTACTACTCAGCAGAGAAAAACAATGACATTATGAGGTTTGCAGGCAAACGGATGGATCTAGAAAAAAATCATCCTGAGTGAGGTAAACCAGACTCAGAAAGACAAACATAGCATATACTCACTCATAGGTGGATACTAGATGTAAAACAAAGGATGACTAGACTGCTACTCACAACTCCAGGGAGGCTACCTAGTAAAGAGGACCCCAAGAAAGACACAGGGATCACCCAATGACAGAGAAATGGATGAGATCTACATGAGCAAACTGGACGTATGTGTGTGTGTGTGTGTGTGTGTGTGTGTGTGTGTGTGTGTGTGTGTGTGTGTGTGTTGTGGGGGTGGGTGGGTGTAATGAAGGGCAAGGTTCTAGGGAAAGAGAGCTTAGGGGAGCAGGAGATCCCAGCTGGATCAAGAACAGAGAAGGAGAACAAGGAAAGAGATGCCATGATAAATGAAGACCCCATGGGAATATGAAGAAGCAAAGTGCTAGAGAGGTCCCCAGAAATCCACAATAGACTACTGGCAATGGTCAAGAGAAAGCCCAAATTGACCTACTCCGGTAATTGGATGGCCAAACACCCTAACTGTCATGATAGAACTCTCATCCAATGACTGATGGAAGGGGATGCAGAGATCCACTGCCAGGCCCCAGGTGGAGCTCAGGGAGTCCAATCAGCAAGAGAGAGGAGGGACTGACTGTATGAGCGAGAGATGTTGAGACTGTGATTGGAAAAAGCACAGGGACAAAGCCAAACTAGTGGAAACACATGAACTATGAACCAATGGCTGAGGAGCCCCCAACTGGATCAGGCCCTCTGGATAAGTGAGACAGTCAATTAGCTTGAACTCTTTGGGAGCCTCCAGGCAGTGGGACCGGGACCTGTCCTTATTGCATGAGCTGGCTTTTTGGAGCCAGGGGCCTATGCTGGGACACTTTTCTCAGCCTGGGTGAAGGGAGGAGGGGACTAGAGCTGCCTCAATTGAATCTACCAGGCTGAGCTGAATCCCCAGAGGAGTCCTTGCCCTGTAGGAGGTGGGAATGGGGGGGTGGGTTGTGGGGAGGGTGAGGGGGGCAGGAGGAGGGAGAACTGGGGAATCCGTGGCTGATATGTAAAATTAAATTAATTATAAAATTAAAAAAATAAATAAAATAAAATAATTTTTTATTTTAATGTATGCTAATTTTGCTGGCATGCATGATTTACTGTGAACCGCATACATATGGTGCTGGCAGAAACTAGAAGGTGTAACATCTCCACAAACCATTGGTACAGATGGCTGTGAGTCCCAGTGTGGGTGCTGGGAATCAAACTCTGATCTTTTTTTTTTCCTTTTATTTTATTTTACAATACCATTCAGTTCTACATATCAGCCGCAGATTCCCTTGTTCTCCCCCCTCCTGCCCCCTCCCCTTCCTCCCAGCCCACCCCCCATTCCCACCTCCTCCAGGGCAAAACCTCTGAATAGGTGAGACAGTTGATTGGCTTGATCTGTTTGGGAGGCATCTAGGCAGTGGTACCAGGTCCTGTGCTCATTGTATGAGTTGGCTGTTTGAAACCAGGGGCTTATGCTTGGCTCAGTCTGGGAGGAAGGGACTGGACCTGCCTGGACTGAGTCTACCAGGTTGATCAAACCCTGATCTTAACCACTGAACCATCTCCCCAGTGTCACTGTAAGACATTTCTTAAAACTTCTTATTCATTTATTATGTCTTTCAAAAATATTTTGAAAATACCAAAGATATTTTGAATATTTACAGTGAGACAGTGACTGAGGACATAACAGTGAACAGAATATCTTAAAAATAATTTGTAGACCAAAGAAAAGATGGCTCAGTGGTTAAGAGCACTGACTGTTCTTCCAGAGGACCTGGGTTCAATTCCCAGCACCCATATGGCAGCTCACAACTGTCTGTAACTCCAGTTCCAGGAGATCTGGCACCCTCACATAGACATACATGCAGGCAAAACACCAGTGCACATAAAGTAAAAATAGATAATTAAAAAAATAAGTTGTTGAAGACATGTAGTGTGAAGAAATGTGAAAAAAAAAACTGTCATGCAATGTTATACAATGCAAAAGAGAAAAATAAATATTGTTGGAGCCTTGATTATAATTTTTCTTGGTCTTTTGAGACAGGGTTTCTCTGTGTAGCTTTGTGCCTTTCCTGGAACTCACTTGGTAGTCCAGGCTGGCCTCAAACTCACAGAGATCCACCTGCCTCTGCCTCCCGAGTGCTGGGATCAAAGGTGTGCGCCACCACTGCCCGGCCTTGATTATAATTTTAAATAATGTGAACAATGATAATTATTTTCAGAAAATGATATTCACACAACATCAGAAGGAACTAAGAGCATGAGTCATGCTAATATCTAAGGGAGCATGTTATAGATAGAATGTATCTGAGGGAGTAGTTATAGGCAAAGTACAGGCAAGGTAAACTTTTCTGAGAAGTAACCCGCCTGAACATTTTTTGAAAAGGAATAGAAGATAGAGGAAGAGATTTGGGAAAGAGAAATAATTTGAAACAAGATTGTGTAGGACCAGCTAGATATTTGGTATTTCATTATTGGTTTGGGTGAGATAGAAAGAGCACTCTGGATTATATGAAGAAAAGGTTGAAACAACACATTTTTTAATCATTAAGTTGCTGTTTCTTCTTCTTCGTCTTCTTCTTCTTCTTCTTCTTCTTCTTCTTCTTCTTCTTCTTCTTCTTCTTCTTCTTCCTCCTCCTCCTCCTCCTCCTCCTCCTCCTCCTTCTCCTTCTCCTCCTCTTCCTTTTCCATCTCCTCCTCTTCTTCTTCTTTTCCTCCTCCTCCTCTTCCTTCTCCTCCTCTTCTTCTTTTTCTCCTCTTCTTCCTCCTCCTTCTCCTTTCTTCCTCCTCCTCCTCTTCTTCTCCTTATAATTCCTCTGGCCCCCCTCTTTATGCCCCCCACTAATTCTTCTGGCACAGTGTTGGATTTCATCAAGAATGTTTTATGCATATATCTCCTGTATTTATTCATATTTATTTCCTCTTTAAACTCACTTTCCTCTACTCGCTCCTATGTTCCCTTTCCTTTTCATATATAGTGCCCATTATAATCATTTTATTTCATGGAATATTTGTCTAGATTCCACATATGAGAAAACACTTATGATTTGCCATTCTGAATCTTGATTATTTTGATTGATATGATGATCCATCTATCTTACTTCACATCACTTAACTTTTTTGTGTGTCTGAATAAGATAATTGTCCTTATATATTTTTCCTGTACATTGATAGACATTACATATCTGAGCTGAATCCTTAGCGTGGCTATTCTTTACACTGCAGTAACCATGAATGTGCAAGTATTTTATTCCATGTTGACTTAAGCTCCTTTAAGCACATAGCTAGGATCATTATGCTAGTCCTATTTCCCCTTCCTTCCTTCCTTCCTTCCTTCCTTCCTTCCTTCCTTCCTTCCTTCCTTCCTTCCTCTCTTTCTTTTTCTCTCTCTCTTTCTTTTGAGAAACATCTATTCTGATTTCACAGTGGTTGCATTAATTCACATTCACACAGTCGGAGTACAGGACTCCCACAACCTTTGTATCCTCACCAAGTCTTTGTTGTTTGTTCTCTAGTGCCATTCTCATTGGAGTGAAGTGGATTCTCTGTGTTCTTGTGCTTTTCAGTTTCCTGGTGGCTAACATATGGAACATATTTTCATATATCTTGGCCAGATGTATTTTATTTTGGGAACTGATTTTTACAATTATTTTGCCTATTTATTGATTTGATTAATGTTTTTAGAGTTTACCTGTCTGTTTATTTACTTGTAGACATCATTTCACTGTTTTGGGCCTGGCTGGCCTGGAACTCCTTATATAGATGAGGCTGGCCTTAGCTCACAGAGATTTGCCTGTCTCTTCCAAGTGCTTGGGTTAAAGGCATGCATGAGTCAGCATGCTTTTAGAGGTAAGTTTTTTGAGTTCTTTATACATTCCAGATGTTGATATCTTAGATAGATGTTGAGATTTAGACTTGGCAAGGATTTTCTCCCATTCTATAAGCTGCCTTTTCTCTATATAACTATTTCATTTACTAAGAAGAAGCTTTTAGTTTCATGCCACCATATTTTTCAAGCTTGGAATTATTTCCTAGGCTAGTAGAATTCTTTAAAATAATTTCTTTCCTGTGTCACTGGCATAAAAAAAGACATGCAGAGTGTGGAGTGGAATAGAATAGAAGATCCAGAAATAAATTCATGTAATGACAATCATCTGATTTTTGGCCAACATATTAAAATCTAAGTTAGAGGGAAGAGAACCAGAGCTAGGGAAATTGGATATCCACATGTAGAAGATTATAATTAGACCACTATTATTTTCTCTGCACAAAAATGAACTTAAAAGTAGGTCAAATACCTTAGTGTAAGACCTGAAGCTCTGAAATTGATAAAGGGAAGCAAACAGAATTTAGGAATCCTGTCCATTCTGTTTTGTAATACCTGTAGATTGATGCTGTATCATATTCCTTTTTATTTCCCATCATTGTGTAAGTAGGGTCTCCAAAACTAGCTACTTGTAGGCTGTTCTGTACAGCTGAGTGCCAAGTTTCTTAGATACCATTGCAGACTGTACACTATAAAAAGCTTTTCTCTTGCTGCATAAAGACAGGTGCTTTCTTCAAATAAAGTGTCTGGTATACCTGTGTCCTTGTATGACATCATACGTCTTCTGATTTATTTGACTAACCTTGCTCCAGAGACTGTGCACTCCTCTATTCCAAGGATGGTGTTTATGCATGTGTAAGTGATGCCTTCTCATTTGTTGATTATGTCTGAGCATCCTTTTATTGGAGCTTTCTCTCTTGTCCCTTCCTACAAGGCTTGCTTTGGCACAGTTGACTTAGGCATAATAGGGGGATCTTATTATATTTGACTTTCTATCTATCATCCTATCTCTTATTAATTTGTTGTAATTTTTCAGGCAAAAAAGAATATATTGATTAAGGTAGTGATTCAGTTTTGTTTCTGTTTCTGTTACAGAATATCTTGGCAAAAGCAACTTTAATTTATTAATTCAGCTTACAATACCAAGACAAGAGCATAATCAAGAACATGGAGAAAAACGAATGAATTAATGGTGAATTATGCTTAGCTTCTTCTCTACAGTTTACAGTCTAGGACTCAAAACCAAGAGAATGGTGCCTCAAATGATGGTTGAGTCTTCCTATCTCAATTATCATAATCAAGACAGTCCTCCACAGACATTCTCACAAGCTATACTCATTATTTTTCTATTATTGTGATAGAACAACATGAGCAAGTCAAATTATAAAGGACACAGTTTACTTGGGATTACCATTTCAGGGGTTTAGAGTTCATGGTGATGTGGTGAAGGCATGATGGCAGCAGCTGAGAGATCACATTTTGCTTCACAAGCAGGAAAACCCACACCCGGTGACATCCTTCTCCAACCACAAAATCTTGTCTCAAACAAATAAGTGAACTCTTACAATATCATCTCCTTACAATTTCCAGAATATTGGACTGCCTGCAAGTTTTAGACTCAACAATCATAAATCACCTCTCTGTATATGTGTATATGTGTCTGTCTGTCTGTCTGCCTGCCTGTCTTTCTCTGTATCTCTTGTCCTTGCTCTCACTCTCCCTACCCACTATTTCTGTATCTTATTTGTATTGAGATTTCACTAACTATTTTAATAAAAAAAAATTGGGAAAACTTTGTGTAGACTTAGTTGACTCACCATTTTGTATTCATAGATTATTTATATGTGCTTAGATTTTCAGAGATGAATGTATTGTCATATAATTCTATAGGATTTGGAGGAAACAGTAGTTTATAAGAATGATTCTCTTGCTGGACTGCTCAGAAAGCAAGGTGTTAGAAGCAGAGCAGATAGTGTCCTTCCTCACATGGAAAGACTTTCTGTAAGTCATCACTGATTTGGCCTGCCAGCCACAGGATAAGAACAGAGTACATTTCATCTGACTGGACATTCAAGTATCTTAAACCTCTTTCCTATGTATAATCATGCCTTCATATTGTAAGTTATTTTTCACATACAATGTGCATGTGTAAGTAAAACATATTGAATTCTAGTTTAAAATATTGTCATTCAGTATAAGAATGTTCAATCTTGACATATATTCCAGTCACTGTTTCAAAACCTTTCTTTATATTTTTATCAACATCAACAAAGCAGACCAGAGGACTTGAACTTAAATCCAGATCAGAAAAGATCAGAGGTCATATTATATAAAATTTAAACAGTAAAAATATAGAAGCTATACATAATTTTGCTCTATATTATTGTTTAGTATGATTTTACATCAACCAAGAAAATTAACACCTTCATATCTAAGATAGTAATACACATTTAACTCTATTGAAACAAATTTATTTGTGACAACATCTAGTAAAAACATTATTTCTAATGGAGCAATACTGTAAGAATGACCAGAGAGCATTCATCTTACTTTTGAAAGAAAATTCCTTTCTTTAGTGTCTCTGTAGGGCATGTTGCTTTGGGAAGCTTCATTTTATTGACTTTGTGTTGTCCTCTAAGAATTGGTGGTCAGTTCTCTCATAGGAGTGTTTGGTTTCTTGTGCTTTCATTGCATTTACTTATAAAATTTTTGGTGATTATGAAGAGTACTTATTCTACCTTAAAGGCATCTAAGCATAGAACTTGAAATGATCTGCACTTCTGGAAATGAACATAAGCATAAATGATCTTGTACTTAGGTAAAACATGTAGAACCTTAGAAAAGTTTTGCAACATACTAGAAAGACATTCAAAGGTATCATCACTGTCTTACATATTTGAGAATTTAATAGCCTTTTAACTTTTTAGATTCATACCAGAAAAATCCTTGGCTAGTTCAAAACTGTGAAAATTCATAAGGAAATTCCAAGAGAATATCCATTAGATAAAAGCAGAAACAACCCTTGAGAGGTTTTATCCATTTTGACACATGGGCCAGATAGTCAACATTTGAGTGTGCTATGAGAAATAATCCTTGCATGTTGATCAGGAGACTGAGGCTGCCTTTAGTAACACAGCAAGTTCTAGGTCAACATGGGATGGTTCTTGAAACTAATCGAAACAGAGCATTTAAGTATGCTCTAAGGAATTGCTTTCATACCGGTTTCTGACTTATAATTGTGAACATGTTTAATTTGAGTCTGCTCTGCTGTGCTTACTTCCCATATTCAAGTTTGCTCTTATTCTGAGATATCTTGTTCAAGTACACAACCTAGCTTCAGTGAAGATTACACTGGTTACTCAAGATGTTTTGTTTTTCATTAGTCAAGTCTTCTCAAGCTTAAATAGAGTCAGAGTTAACTAGTGATAGTTTTAATAAAGAGAAGATGCTAAACAGGATTCTAATTTATTATTGCAGTGGACACATATACTGAAACTTACATAATAAGTAGTTGAAATAACCATATTCTTAAATGCTTAACTAAAAATCCAATCTATCAATTCCCTTAATAATTTCAAATATTAAGAGAATGTTATATCTACACTGGCTGGCTATTTTCTTGCTTACTACCAAGAGTGACTGTGTTACATCATGGTATCATCTCTTGAGTTTCTTGGAGTCTTCTATTTAGTTTACTTTTCTTCTACTCATCACCAAGATACTCACTTGCTATACCAATAAACAGCTCTGCACAATCCTCATGTCTCCAGCATGCCTCTACCCCCCAGTGGCAGCTCAGCATGTTGACTGCTTAATCACTTCATGCCAAGGAACACGTGGTCTGTACTGAATGAGGCTTGTAATCAAATGGTAGAGCTCTACTTGATTATCATTCACAACAGTAGCTCAATACAGGATTTTTCTAATTATCTCCCCTGTGGTGGACATTAGCCCCTATTTTATTTTCAATTATAACGTCTTCATGTCTTATTCCCCAAATATTCCTAAGGGATATACTATTAGTAAAAAACCAAAGAGAATTCAGTCAAATTCCGGGAAAGAAACCCCCTCTGATAACTTCCTTTTCCCTTTATGGTAAATTGGAGTATTGTGCTTAGAAGAGCTGTAGGAACAAGATGAAGCAAATAAGTCAGTTTATTACTTAAGATAATTTTCAAGTGATTTTCTGGACAACAGCAAAAAGCAAATGCCCCATTAGATTATTTCATTTATTTCCCATATGAAACACCATTCCCTCTATTCCACTGAAGGAATGTTCTTAAACAATTTGTTTTCTACAGACATTAATATTATATTAAAATAGTTGTATTTTTGGACTTGAATTTTTAAGTCCATAATTCTGTATCAGAGTGGGCTATAGTGCTATTATGTTGAAATTATTGATGTAACTGAAGATCTCTCAGGAAGTATTCAAATGAATATTAGTGTGTATCTTGTGGTTTTAGAAATAATAGCATGTATGTATTTTTTGCCAACGATGTACTACTTTCCTGACAAGTTGATAAAGGAGAAAGTGATTTCCAACAAAATGTTGAATTTGACAAAATATGAATATTTTCCCCGTGCATTCTATGCCCAGAGGAGATACTCTGCAGCCATTTTGCTTGAGTGTCAAGTTTTATTAATGGTCTCGGTCAAAATCATTTATATTTTGCAGTTTCTTTGCACATGTCATTAATAGGGAGCTGCTTCCTTGCTTGCATGAACATCTGATTTCTTTTTCTAGTTAAATAGTGTTCCAAATGCAAAATCTAATGCTTTGGGTAATCATGTGAATTTATGACCATCACTAGGAAGCTGGGCTTTCAGAAATGAAATTGAATAGATCATATTTCTCTATAAATGTAGGTTTTTACAGCTGAGGTAGATCTAATATTGATAATCTCTTTATTTAACAGTTTCAAAATGCCATATGTGACTGAAAGCAACAGAATGGAAATAACTATGTTTATAGCAAATAGAACAGGAAATGAAAGCAAGATATGAGAGAGCGCTTCACACTGAAGTGAGCATCCTGTTAGTGGGATAGTGCCTCCGCATTAGTAGCAGTCATCATGTTGGAGGAAGAGATGTTAGGGCACTCAGACATGGGGTGAGGAAATTAAAATGGGGAAAATGTGAAGATTTTAAGATGTTCATAATTTCCCAGGAGGGATCATGTGATGATCAATATAAATCTCACGTAAAGCTGGGAAAGTACTTGTTTATTTATCTGAATAAGTTTACATCAAACAGGGATAGAATAAGAGGTCACGTTTTCCCAGAATCTGCCACTGTCACCTCTGTTATTGTAAACATAATACCTCAAACTAAGTTGGTAAATATCAGTTTAGATCTGAGTCTGTAGGAGGATTCTGACTTTGTGTTTTCCTTAGTCTTTTTGTTCATTGTTTTTTAATTTTCTGCAGAAATTTTGCAAGTGAAATCAGTAAAAGAGAAATTGATGTGTTCACTGTGTTGTCCCCCAGTGTCCATGCACTGAAGACCTAGTTCCTGATTCAAATGTAATGAAGTTGAATGAGGTTGTAAGGACTGTTGACATGAAATCCTCACACTTGAGAAGCTGAGGAAAGATGATAGTAAGTTCAAGGCCAGTCTGGGCTACCTACAAATTCCCGGTCCACTGAGGTATATGATAATACCCCATTTCATAAATAGCTGCAAAAAATACATTTAAGGAAAAAAAAAAGAAAAGAGAAGGGACAGAAATTTTACTTTTAGCTGCAAAGACACAGACAGGAAGCAGAGATCTAGAATGGAAAGCTCCACCCCACAAACTGTGTACAAAGATACCCTAAGCTTTACTTTCCATTGCAAAGCTCTCTGAGCTAAGAAATGTCACTGGTCCTTGCTTATGCCAGCCAGCCTCTGATTCTAAGAGACTGAGTGGACAAAGACAAAAAAGACAAAACAAACTTATTAGAACATGAACTTGTGTTGAGCTGCTGATGTAATTGCTAAGCGTTTCATTTAGGATTTTTTTTTTTTTTACTAAGTCTGTAGTACTCTAACATTTCATGGTCCATAATTAGTCAAACCCATGCAGGTTTCCCCTACTCTCTCTCAAAAATTCCCATGAGTTCTTAGAATGAAGTGGAATTTTATGATTGAAAACAAGCAAGCAAATATAAGGATTTTATGTGAGAAGCCAGTAATCTAAAATAATTACTGAGTTATTTGAGAAAATATTAAACACAAAATACATTAATGTAAGAGGTTTAATAAAATATTAGGAACAAGGTTGACAAAATCAAAGGCTGTTTGGCAGTTTATTCTATATAATATAGTTCTGTAGTTATCCAAGTTAGAACTCATGTCCCACAGTGTCTGATTTCCTGCGACTAGGATTTTGCAGCATCCAAAGGAATACCCATGTTGTTCGGGTTAGTTTTAATTACCAACACAGTACAACCTAGAATTGCCTGAAATGAGAGACTTAGGAGAAACTTTCTAAATCATGTTTACCTATAGAGATGCCTGAAGGGGACCTTGTTGGTAATAAATGTAGAAAGATCTAGCCTACTTCATGTGGTACCATTCCCTAGCAGTTGGTTTTTTAGCTGCACAAGAGTGGAGAATGTAAATGGATGATTTCTGTCCTGACCACCAATTCCCACATACCTAGCAGCCACTTCTCAAATTACCACACAGGAGCTTATGTTAATTATGAATGGTTGGTTGATAGCTTAGGCTTGTTGTTAGCTAACTCTTACAACTTAAATTAACCCATTTCTATTAATCTATGCATTGCCACCTGGCTTGTGGCTTTACCTGTCCTCTAGCATGTCTTGTTTCCTGAATGGCTGGCTGGTGTCTCTCCTGACTCTGCCCTTCTTCTTCCCATCATTCTCAGATTGGCTTTCCTGCCTAACTTCCTGCCCAGCTACCAGCCTGTCAGATTTTTATTAACCAATGAGAGTAAGACATAGTCATAGTTTAGAAAGGGATTGTTCCATAGCAGGAGAAAGCTATCAAGCAAGAATTTCTAAATTTATTCCCTTTCTACTCTTAACTGTGGATGTGACACTTTGAGATTCTGTTTTGATTTTCCTGCCATGATGTACTATAACTTGCATTGTAAGCCAAATAAAGGTAGAGGGAATTGTGAATTAGAAATTGGTAAAGGGATTTTTACTCCCACTTATATGAATATGTATAAAGGTAAGTAGATCAATCAGGACAGGGCAATGGTGTACAGATTTTTAATCTCCAAAGTAAATGATGAACAGAATCCAAATTTTATAGTAAAGGAAAGTACTGATACATCTAAGTAACTTTAGCTGCCATAATGAAGGACAGAGAAAATGTGCACAGCTTGAAATGGTATAGATCATAACAAAATAAAAAGAAAACAATTTCAAAAATTCAAAACACTCAAGTTTTACCACATTAATTTTTGTCAGCTTTTGATACTTTGTTTCTCATGTATATTCACATATATACACATATTGTGTGTATATATGCTGTAAACTATATACCAGTCACCTTGTTTACATTTTCAACATAAAAAAAGAATACTAAGATGGCATCATTGTTTTTCAATCCCATTATTACAAAAAATGGCTGATGTCTCCTATTTCAGTGGGTTGTAAATTTGATTTTAAAGTAAACATTCATTTACAGCTTGGAAAACTGAGTTCTCTAACACATTGCCTGATTTAACATTCAAAATAATATGTTTTATGTAAGATTATTCCATTGATTGCAAGCTTCTGGCCACCTTTTCCGACATTCATTGCTAGGCTAGGCTACCTGGTGAGAATATGTCTCAAACAAGCAAATGAAAACAGAGATTTTCCTCCAAAAGTAGTTTATCTTTCAAGAAACTTCATTTATTAAGGAATGGAGTATGTTTTTCATGTCACACTCAGTCTTAGATGTGAGACACATAGAAAGGAGCTTCATGGGATAAACAGTCATAGGTCCTTTGCCTTGCCAATCCCTTTTCCCTTCATCCATAGTTTGAGCAGGTCCGTGGATCAGTATCTCCAGAGACTACTTTCTTGTTTTATGTGGTTTCTGTGGAGCATCTATTTAGATGTCAACCTTTGCCTTCTCTTCTCATTATTGTTTTATTTTTTCACTCTACAGCCAACAGATTCCTTATTCTGACTTTCCTTAGACACTGCTTTGACGGAATAGCTTTTAATCTACCACATTTTCTTAATTTAATGAAAATACATCTTTAAAAACGCACTCTTTATATTGTGATGCACACATTAATAATATCTACTGCTCACTGATTATGTATCCGTGACACATGTATATGCTGTACTAATTGATTTCTATGGGAACATCTGTCCTGTTATTTTAGCCATGTGAATCTAACACCTCAGTGAATCCTGTAGCGTTGCCAACACTAAGACCACATTTCTGACTATATTTCTGACTCATTAAGCCCATTTTAATTTCTTCACTATCTGTGTAAACTTATTTTATCTTATTATAAACACATCCTCTCCAATTTCTTAGTTTGGGCCTTGTTCCCTTCATTCTTCTGATAAATCCAAATAAAATAAATTGCAATCTGTTCACTGGAAGACAGAATTTTCCTCTTGCTCTGGTGTATTATGGAATCTCATCTTTCACTGTGTGATGTGGTTATGCATGGAGAAATTACTGAAAGGCTGTTGTGTAGTTCCTACAAGGGCAAGGGATTGCACACAAGGCCACATTGCTATGAGGAGGTGATATCTAAAGAACATGCATTTCTTTTATTCTAAATACCCTTTAAACCTCCGAGTTTTACAAATACTTGGATTGTAGTTTGCAGATATTGGTATTAGAAAGCCCATAATCTCTGTAAAGTTAGCAGCACAGAAAATGCACTGGTGGGTTAGGTAGACAGCTCAGTGAATAAAACACCTGCCACACAAGCGTGAGGAACTGAGTTGATCCGCAACGCCCACTGCAGTGACTGTGTGTGTAATCACAGAACTACAGAGAGTCTGGAAGCAGTGGCAGGAGGATCCCCAGGAGCTCACAGACCAGCAAGCACACACAGTGACACAAAACACAGCAACTCCATTTCATACAACGTGGGAGATGAGACGGGACCAGAGGTTGTCCTCTCAAGTCCACATGCACACATACGTGCAAACACACGCAGGAACACTCATAGATATGTGGGCACATGCATACACACACACACACACACACACACACACACACACACACGCCGTGTGAGAGCAAGACACACACAGAGACAGAGACATAGAGAGAGAGAGAGACAGAGAGACAGTAACAGAGAGGCAGACAGATACAGGGAGACAGAACTAGAGTGACAGAGAGGAAGGAGAGAAGAAGGAGGTGGTAAAGAGAGGCAGATGGAGACAGCAGGGTGAAAAGGAAAGAAAGTCAATGGACAGGGGAAATGCATATTCTGCAAACCTCTCTTCCCCTTGGTACTGCTTGCAAGGTTTCAAAGAATTCATCTGGTTCCTTGTTTGTGAGTGGTGCTTCAGGACTGGCTTGCATTAGATCCTGGACTTTTCTCCCCCTTTTTCTTTTCAGGAGCAGTGAAAATGAGCCACCCCTCACAGATGGGTTTAGGACCTGACAATTTGGAATGAGCTGTGTAGACATGTCAGCTGGTACACTATTGTTCACTTTGCTCCTCAGTTGATAAGCCATGGCTGTTACATAAAACCATGAGAAACTTGTTAGAAATAGTATCTTGTCATATATGAAGTCAATGATGTGGCACCTTCAGACTGTCTGTATGGTTTCTTTTAAGTTTGATGACTCTGCTGTAAGTATTGAGTCTTCTCCATATGAATTACTTAGAGCTCTGATTGGATTTTCACTCTTTAAATGTATTATTCAAGTTGGATAAAAGTCCCTGAAAAATGCTAATATAAACCATCTTTGATGGTATTTTACTTTTTTTTCCTTGAGATATTATAAACATTGCTTGCTTGCAGGAGCGATAATATATGAAATAGAACTTTCCCCACATCATCCCTCGTAGTAGGAAATTACAATTAACAGACAACAATGGACTGTTCTGGTTTCTTTGATATTCAAAATGTAAAACTTTCACAAAAATTATTTTGGTGTGTATTTTAATGTTATTGCATAATCAATGCATCCCAGTAAGAGGGAATATAAAATATGAGCATGATAATATTCAACTAACTCTCCCATTGTGACAAAAGTAAACCTTGAATAATTGTTTTCTTTGTGGAAGAGAAAGCAGAGACATCCAAGCATTACTACTATTGAATTATAAAACAACAAGCTATCTCTTTCCCTGTGGCTTTCATCCATATAATTTACAGTGTGAATGTGATTTTTGGTATACAAATGCTGCTATATTGAGAGAAGTGTGGAAAATAGAAGGCCTAGTTCCAATTTTCTTGCCAAACAAAGAAAACAAAATCCTTCCTCATCTTCTGTATTATGTGAGTGCCAATAACGCCTCTTTGATGGTAGCTTTGTGCTGTATTGTGTTTTGCTTTTAATTAAGATATATTGGGTAAAATAGTGTTTCATTGTATTGTGCAGAATACTAAAGCACGGGCTAATTACAGCCTTCAATGGGATTCGGTGCAGACCTCATGCTACTGTCTCTTGCCCATTTTTTTTCAGTTTAGCTAAGTGTTCTGATGTTATATTTTCTCCTGGGATTTTCTTTTCAGCTTCTCTTCATCCAAATAAAAAGCAATGACCCCTACCCCAAATGTTAATTAAATAGCTACACCATTTGGTATAAAGTTAAAAAAAAATTCTTCTGTTTTAGAAACCAAGATTCAGTGTTGCCCCATATGCCCCGTCCATAACATTTGTTTCTAGAGGGTACAATTCTCACAGAAGGCAGAATTTAAAGTTTACAGAAACCCGGTTGGGAGTCACACAAATATGGAAGAAATGTCTCCCTCATCTTTATTTAAACCTGATTAACCTTTTAAATTTAATCATTAATTTTTTTTTGAAAATAAACCAAATACAGTCAATAGTTGACAAAGACAAAGGACTAAATTAAGACATTAAGTTAGACAGCAAAATTTCCTGAACTTCTAGGTAAGGATAAATGTATGTTGCTCATGGAAATTGATTATAAGTCAAAGAAAAACAGTGTTGTGAATATTGAAATTGAAAGCTAAGGAGATGCAAACCCATTCTAGAAATCACAGTATACAATAAAATTTAAATAGTGACCAGAATGTATCTTTTCAAGAAACAATTATACACTTGTTAAATAATTTGACAAAACTGTAGTGATACACTGGGGTCTCCTTGATTCCTGGGCAGTAGTTAGTTTTAGGGTGAGATTGGCTGTGTACAAGATTAACTTTCTCTTCTTTTACATGATTTCAGTAAAAGTCTTCATCCATATATACAATATAAAAATGTGTTAAAGACTCATTAAACCAAAAGAAATAATTTAATGTATATTGTAAGAGGAGTACTATTAATAGCTATGAAAGATTCTGTTTTATATTCCTTTTCTGACCCTATTTTTTATGTGCCTGCAATTTTCTTTTAGTATGCATTTTCTGCAAACATTATTAGGGTTCATGCAAGTGTCTAATCTTTTGTTGAAGTGCATTGGATTAAAATGTTAATTGTAATTGTATAATTGTCATTTTCATTCTGCATGCTAAATGCAGCGAAGTCTATGAAATTATTGCATGAAAATGCATAATGTTTAATAATGTGTTTTGAAAGTTGGTTTTGCCAACAGTAATCATAGTTACTTATGCTAATAAGTAATATGCTAATAATAATTATATACAATATGGAGTACTTACCATGTGTGCTTATTTGGATTATTTCTTTAATCCATTCAATTGCTCTGATATTTTATGAATGTAAGTGGCTTCTTAGTCAGCACCACCACGATACTTTTCATAGATTCTTACATTGCATGTACAAAGCATCCCCTCTGTGTCCCAGAAAGTATAGTTCATTATTTTTCAGTGGTGAGTATAGTAGTTTAAACGTGAAAATCTCCCATAGGCTCAGAAGTTTGGACAGTTGGTCACCGTTTCGCCGAAATGTTGGTGGAGATGGCATCTAATTGATGGAGAAAGTAAGTCACTGGGTTTTGGAATTCAAGAGTTCATTGCTTCTTCCCACTTCCAGTTTGGTCCCTCTGCTTCACGTTTGTAGGTGACGTTTCCTGCTCCTGCCTGCCTCTTCTGTGCCTCCCTATCATGATGGACTCTTATTCCTCTGGAACCATAAGCCACAATAAACTTTGTCTTCCATAAGTTGCCTTTGGGTATTTTTTTTAAATCATAGCAATAGAAAAGTAATGAATAAAACAAGAAACTGAAATTCTGAAACTAGTCAGTATTGAGGGTTCTGAGTTTCAAAACTGTACAGTTTGAAGCCAGACCTGGTAGCCAGCATATGATGGTGACTTTTTAAATAGTATTTTATTGAAAGGAGTGGTAAGCTAATCTAATGTTACAATCCACAGAAGTTTCTGCATAGACCATAGTGATACACAAGACATCTCACATGTCATTTGGCCAGTCAACATAAAAGGACAATACTGTACCAGACCTTTGACTGTAAGGGAGGTATTTGTGTCATTTGTACATGGTTCAGTTTTTAAATCTACATCAGATTAAAATCAGGATGACTCTGTTTACATAGACAATGCCCTTAACACAATTTTTTTTTAGGATCTGTACCTCTATGAATGCACCCCCTGTTCTTTTCCCCCCGACTCAGTTTCCCTAGCTGCCTTTCTCTGTTGTTATGCTCACACAAGTGTCATAGTCCCATGTTGTTTATGTAGAATATGACAAGGAATCTCTTAGATTATAGTACACTATATGGAATGCTTCATTTCAGTTCTCCATAAGGCTAACTCTTACGCAGCTTCCATTTTCTCCCTGAATGCCACCTTTTCTAGTATGCCTACTTAGAACTGGAGTTGTTGAAGCAACTTCTGGGACCCTGATTCCCATCAGCAATTCTGCTGCCCTTCAACTGCTCAACTTATTTTAGTTTTCTGTTCTTCAAAATGCTGAATATCTTGCAACAGAGCATATCAGTTTCATGATTACTATTTTTTTTACTGTTAAATGTCAAGTTTCTTTGTCATTCAATGACATGGCACAAATTCCTTAAAACAATGCCCAGCAGGTGTTTGTCAGTCGATAACTATAATAATTGAATATAAGAATATCAATATTTTTGGAGTGATAATAATAAATTTAATCACATTATATATGTATATATATATATCTTAATATGAATAGAGAGAAATTCAGTCCTTATTTTACATATATATATATAAAATATTTTGGTGGTATATACATCATATATAATATGGTATAGTATATGTATATATTATAGTAGAAGATGAAGAATGGGCAGGCAAAGAAAGGAAACTGAAAGAGAAGTTTGTGGATAATATAATGTCAAATTTGGGAAGAAACTTACATCTTTGGTGTCAAAATATTTAGTGAAATGTTTATGTGGTTTTAAATATTTCACAGATGTTGATGTTAACATTTAGCAGAGATGTATCATGGATCTTGTTTGGACTTTTTTTTGCTATTGTTTATCTCTCTCATTCTCTGAGGCACCTGTGAATTCTACTTTTCTTAAGATAATCGGCGATATTGTTAATGTTTTAATTATTTGAGAGACATATTGACTATTTGTATATGTTTATAAGTGATGAACTATTAACTAAGGAGGAGAAAATGACAAAGATAAAAATTTGGGAAATGATATCCCTGGTGTGTGTGTATATATATTCATGTGCATACATGTGTGTGTGTGTGTGTGTGTGTGTGTGTGTGTGTGTGTGTGTATGTGTGTGTGTGTGTGTGTGTGTGTGTGTGTGTGTGTGTGTGTGTGTGTGTGTTGGGGATAGTGTGCCGAGGGGAGGGCAAAGGAAGGAAATAAGGATAAGCATATGAAAGATGCAAAGCTTTAACAACCTCCCTAGTTTGAAAATTAAATGATGCATATTTGTTAGGGTTTTAGTCTTTGGAATACACATTTATATTATTTTGTTTTTTATCAAACATGTTACTTGAAAAGAATACTTCTAATGCTATCACCAGTGATCTTTTGTGCTGACCATTTATGTTAGGAAAAAATGAAACACTAGCTGCTGACTTTCCTCAATATAAGTACCATGTGTCACCAACAAGAACTCTGTGTACTTTTTATTTGGATCAGTTGTTTCTGAAGAATGCTGACCTTCCTAGATGAAGAATGATTCACAAACAGAATTAGTGTAGGATTTTTCTCTGTATTAGTTACAAGGGCTGTCATAACAAAGTTTAACAGAGAGACTTGAAACAGAGAAATGTATTTTCTCACATTCCTGCATGGCGGAATAAGATCAGGAAGCACGCACTCCCTTTGAAGACTCTAGGGCAGGCTCAGTTCCATGGCGTCCTCTGAGCTTCTGGTCTTGTCTTGGGCACTCTTTGGTCTGCAGAGATGTCACCCCAATCTTTGCCTCTGTTGTCACATAACATTCTCCCCATGAATCTGAGTCTCTTGTCTTTTTATGAAGACAACAGCCATATTGGATAGCATTTACTCTGTTTGAGGACAACTTTAACTGGATTACATCTGCACATCCCTGCTATAAATGAGGTCATACTTAGTGTTGCTGGGTGATAGATATTCAGCATTTTTTTTTGAAGCATACAATAATTCAACAAACTCTACAACTCTGTTATAAACAAACTATTCATTTTCTGGATGTTTCTGGGTGTCTTTACAGGATTTTCTTCTTTTGGCTACAAACATCTAGCAACCCCCCATTGTTTATCATTGAACTCTGTCTAGTCATGAGCATATACATTTGGAAGTGGCTTATCATTACACAGTTACTAAGAATTAAACAGTATTGTTTCATTTTAAAGATTATTAGTACAACATTACATTTTCAAATCATAACAATCTGAAATTTCTACAGGTAAAATTTCAAAATTAACAATTATTACTTTAAAGATGTGTAGATGAAATTCTAAACAGTCTTATTAAAAAGAAACACAGAGTTAAAAGCCCAAAAGATCAGAGCACTAGCAAAGAGCAAAGACTCCCTTTGACTTATCACTCGATGCCATCACTTCTCCTGAGAGAGAGACCTTTTTCCTGTGTGTCTCAGTCTCATGTTTTATTGCTTTCCTGTTCTGCCTTCTCATTGGCTCTAAACCCAGCCACATGACTTCCTCATCACTGCCTGTCTATACAGACCTCCTGGTCTCTAGGGTTGGTACTGGGATTAAAGACTCAAGGATCACCATGCTTGACTGTGTGCTTGACCACACAGAGACTCTGCCTGCCATGTGATTGGATTAAGGGTGTGGGCTACCACCACCTGACTTCTATTCCTGGCTTGCTATGACCTCTGATCTCCAGGCAAACTTTATTTATTAACATACAAATAAAATCACATTTCAGCACAATTAACATATCCCCACAAAGATAAGCAGAATATATGGGTTTTGATTGCTTATGAGCATTTGGACGCACATCCCTTTTCATCCCCCTCTCCTCTTTTCCCACCTCCTCCTTTTGCTCATGATATTTGTTTCATTTGATAATCAAATATTACAAGGTGATAAAAATTTTCACCAATTACTTTTCTTACATGAGAAATCTTAGTACAATAATTCTTTCTTTAGACTTGTTTACAGAGCCTGGTGCCTGAGAACATTATAAGAAATAATCCTTTTTCACAGCTTCAGCAATTTACCTTATTGGGTTCTTACTATTTTTGTATTCTCAGACATAATCGGGAGAATTTTTCTAGCACATATTTTAGATATAATATAAGTGCAAGTAAATGTATTTGAAATTCATAGTTTTGTTTGAAATCTAGTTGCCTCCCTTCTCTCAGGTCACTTAGAATGTAGGTCACATGTCCTGCTGGCATTTCCACTGGCTATTATTTATATTCATAATGCAGTTAGATCACTTCCCATTATTGC
Source organism: Peromyscus leucopus (assembly GCF_004664715.2). Lineage (NCBI taxonomy): Eukaryota > Metazoa > Chordata > Mammalia > Rodentia > Cricetidae > Peromyscus > Peromyscus leucopus. Next base: position 17,689,287 of record NC_051074.1, on the reverse strand, counting down.
TTGATTTACCATCCCCAGTTAGCACTTAAATGCCATTTTTTTCATTTCTTAAAAAAAATTAGACAAATACATATACAGTATGGTGGTACATACTTATAATCTCAGAACCTTGGAAGCCGAGGCAGCAAAATGACCTTATGTTTGAGGCCAGAATCAATTACATATAGGTACTCTGTCTCAACAAAGAGGAAGTCTGTGTATACACATACACTTACATATGCATATATACAAAAAGAAGTATAGATGAGAGAGAAGGAATGCTATAATTCTAAAATATTATTTTGCGTAGGGGCTAAGTGACTGATTTTTGTACAATTCAGCTGTCTCCTGTTATCCTGTTATGGAATTTTCAAAGAAGGAAAAATAATTCTCAATGGGAGAATACCCTCACTTCTCAGATGTCTTCTGAAATATTTTGACTTTTGCAAAATCCTCTTACAACTGTGAGACAAAATCCATAAACAAGACCGTAAACAAGAAACAAATCTCTCATACCTAAGTTGCAGAAGGGATTTTTTTTATATATATTTTGAAATTTTTGTTCTTCTCTCTGTCCTTTTATAGTTTTTAATTTTGAAAAGGGTAAGAAAAAAAGGAAAATCATCTTGATTAAATAGCACCATTGTGAATCATGATATTTCACAGGGACTGAGAGCAGTTCTATTTTGATAATTACTAAATAAAATTAGTGGCCAAGATAAACCAGAAAGAATTCACCAACCTTTTGATACCACAGGAATATCAGTATTTAAATAGACAAAACACATTTTAGGGGGAATTATTCATATCCCCATTTTTTTTCTCTAAGTCTCATGTGTCATACCAAGGGGAACAGCATCCTGAGACAAAGACGTTGATCACAGGTGTCTGTCTTCTATTATAATTTGCTTTTTAACACTGTTCTTTGCTCTCTGAATAATTATCTCCGTATTCATTATCTAAGCTTACTGAAAATGTTTTAAAACAAATATGCTGGGCAATCCTTGAAACAATGGTGATTTGTCATTTGATATCCCAGAAGGTTGCTCCTATTGCATATTGTTGATGTGCAATATTTTCATCAAAACTAAGGTGCCTCAGTGCTTGTTATAGTATAGTTTTGTGATAGTTATAACATGATTTCACTATATTACCTGACAAGGTATATGTTATAATCATTTTTCTTCTTAAAAACACATTGTAATATTCCAAGTTTGGATAAAACAGGAAAAAAATTAAACAATCAAAACAATTTGTCAAGGGTCATTTTGTGTTGTAAAGAAAGAGTTACAAGAAAGAATTAACTAGTGTTAAAATTGAGTAAAATGGAAGAGAGGCACACCATCAATTGTAATTGATAGCACTTGTAATTGTGTAATTGCAAAGGAGAATGTCTGTAAATAAGCCCCTTTTGGGTGTAAGACAAGAAAGCTTTTCTGTAATGTATTAAATTGAAATTGGAGGAAAACATTTCATTGAGCTAGAGTTTAGTTAATGCTTTGTTCCTCAGAAATCCAGCTTTAATCTCAGGAGCACTTTTCAGACATGCTAAAGATAGCTCTCCTGGGTCCCTTCATCCTTCTAGCTTTGGCATTGTGATTACTTTCCTATTATTCCCCCTCCCTGCCCCAACTTTTAACCATTTACAGCGTTTTCTCTATGTGGTACAGTTACTTTGATCCAAGTGAAAGGAAAAAGGGGACACCATAGCTTCTGTTTTTGTCTAGGTCTGCACATTGAAGTTTCCATGACTCCTTTTCCAATAGTGGTCTACTTTTCCAGGTATGATGAAATATAACAAAATGTTTTATAATAGAAAAGAAATATATGACCATATTTCTTTTCAGCATTTGCTCATCTCAACCATATAGTGTATATACAATCAATTCTCAGAATTTTCTTTTAACTTGAGACTTTAGGAAAACATTAAAGTCTATTTAGAGAATAACTAGACCAAAACTAAGAAAGAAGATCTATATGGAATTTATGTATCTATGTATCTATCTATCTCTCTGTCATCTATCTATCTATCTATCTATCTATCTATCTATCTATCATCTAGCTAATCATCATACACATACAACATAAACACACACACACACACACACACATATATATATATATATATATGAAGATATACAGGGAATATATATACATGGAATACATATATATACATATATGCACACAAATATATATTTATATCCATAAATACAAATACATGTATGCACTCTTATATTTATTTTGAATAAAGGAGTAGTTAATGGCATATTTCAATTATAGTAAGTTGGTGTAATATATGAGGGAAATAAGTTTAAAATGGATCATCCTTGGTGTAGTATAAGTTACTAGCATCATAAAAATGTGGCTTTTGCTGAAATCTGGCTACAAGGATTTTATAATTTTTTTTTACTGATGAAAAATGCTTTGTACATATCATTAGCATTTCTGTGATTTGATTAATCAAAAGCTTAGTTAATTAAAATGTGTTCATTTAACATTGAAAAAGTTTGAGCTGGAAATGGAATTGTCTAAATGGCTCATCTTTTTGTAGAAACTAACTGCGAAGAACAAGCATAATTATTTATAATATTTTAAAATATAAATCTATGGGTGTGAGTAGAATACACCTTATATAAGTAAAAGTTTAATTTTTTTGATGCTTGAATTTTAACAGCTTGTTCCTGAACATATTATGGCTGAGTAGGAGAGCCCTCTTTGGTTTTGTATGTAATTCTTGCATATGTTGTTCAACTTTACTTCATGTTTGTTATATGTTTGATAATGATGACATCAGTATGCCAACCCTCTAATAATAAGAGGAAGGTTGATCACTTCCTGTTGTTATGTGGATATTCTATTTTTGGCTTCTGACAATGGCACCTGTGACAGGCTATAAAACAAATGTGTGAATCATGGATTTTCATTAACTATTATTAAATATCTTTCTCTGCCATTCATTGGTCTTTTTTTCTACAGCCTCCTTAATTTTTCTGAAATGATTATATGCCTACTATCTTGTTGGTTGCCTAATAGAGCAAATGATTTTGTGAGAAAATATTCTCGTTATAAACTGCATACATCCTCACTCTAACGAATACCCAAAAGTATTAATTAACAGAAGAAGGTTTTCTTTTTTTTATTCAGAGTTTTAGAGTATTTAGTTCATGGTCTCCTAGTCACTGTCTGCTTGTGTGGAGACACAATGAAGGAGAATGTGTTATGGAGATGAACTTTTCACTTCACATCAAGGAGTAGACATAGACTGACAAGAAGGGACCAAGGATAAGACAGGCTTTTAAAAGATACTCTACTTCAGTGACTTACATCCTCCTGTCAAACCCCATATCCTGATTATCTATATGCCTAGATATTCATCATCAAGTTAACCTGATCATTAGAAAACCCTAATGATATGTACAAAGCATTTTCATCAATATTTTCACCAGTAGACTTTTAAAATTCTCTCATCTAGCAACTAGCCTTTAAAATATGAACCTTTGGGGAAGATACTTCATCTCTAAGCCATAGAAAGGCACTTGAAACAAAAATGATTCTCCAACACCTTTCCTCTACTACATTTGTAGGAGTCAACAATGTTCTTAAATACATAACAAATTTAAAGTCAAAGGTAGCTGTTTGAGAACTTAATCTCAGAAAGCCTATTATGTATTTCTATTCTGTTGATTTTCTATCTATATTATTATTTTTTGCTTGACTAAAAAAGTTATTATGTATAAGCTATTTTGAGAAAATAAAACAATATGTCAACTTTTTCCTTTGTAGAACCTATATGCATATGTGTTATGTAATAATCTCTCCTTTAGTGGTAAACAGACACGCTAAAATCAATTTTATTCTCTAAAATTTTATCTTTCACCTCAGTAACTATTACTGAATTCTCATACTTTAGAGTGATATTTAGATTAATGGAAATAATATTTACATATGCCTGACTAAGGTTCTCTAGGAACAACAAGGAATGCCCCAAACATAGTAAAATAGCATGTAAACTTCACTCTTTCATTTCATCAACAATAACTTAATTTAATTTTGAGATAGACTTTCATTATGTAGCACTGGCTAGCCTGGGACTTACTTTCACCTAGGGGGCTGAGATTAAAGGGGTACTGCCAAGTCAGCTCTGCAGTACAGTTTACGCTGTAATGGATATATGTGTGTGACTGTGTTCATGGATGATGGGTAAATAACCAATTAAAGAAGAGACTGGGATCCCTGGGCACCAGCCACTCCGGGGAAGACCTGCCCAACTTGGCCCCAGGATGTGGCCACTGGGCAGGTTCCCTTCTAGCTCCACCAGGAAGGATCCCCTTCTCCAAGACCCCCAGCAGACCCTGCAATCTCCACACCCTGCCCCCACGCCCATCTGCCCGAGACCCCAGCCACTTCCTGAGACATAGAGACAGGCCCCCAGGTCCCATCCTGCCCTGGACTTCCCTTCTGGACCAGAGCTCCCATCCTGTCACAGACTTCCTTTCTGAACCAGAGAGAGCTCCCATCCTGCCCTGGACTTCCCTTCTGGACAAGAGCACCCATCTGGACAAGAGAGAGAGACTTCCTGAATCTGTCAGCTCTTTCTGAACCAAGTGCGCTGATAAGACCAAGAATGAACCACAAGGAGACAGGCAGATGTCAAGGTAGAAGTACATACAACAAAATGAAGAGCAATACAGCATCACCAGAACCTAGCCCTCCTCCAACATCTAGACCTGAACATCAAAAATTGGAAGAAGCAGAAGAAAACAGCCTTATGAATAACTTCATGAAGAAGGTAGAGGCATGTGTAGAGGAAAAGACAAAAAAAAAAAAATGGGAAGAACGCTATAAACAACTAGAGGAAAGGGCAAACAAAATAGAAGAAAACAATAAAGTCCTGGAAGAAAACAATAAAGTACTGAAGGAAAATCTTGAGAAAGCAATGAAACAAGTGAAGGAAACAGTCCAAGACCTGAAAAGGGAAATAGAAAAAAATGAAGAAGACACAAACAGAGGGAATGTTGGAAATAGAAAATCTGAGTAAACGATCGGGAACTTCAGATGCAAGTATAACCAACAGAATGCAAGAGATGGAAGAGAAGATCGCTGGCGTTGAAGATACAGTAGAAGAAATAGATTCATCAGTCAAAGAAATCACTAAAGCAAACAAAGTCATAAACCAAAATGTCCAAGAAATTTGGGACACCATGAAAAGACCAAACCTACGAATAATACAGATAGAAGAAGAAGAATACCAACTCAAAGGCACAGAAAATATATTCAACAAGATCATAGAAGAAAACTTTCCCAATTTAAAGAAGGAAATGCCTATGAAGATACAAAAAGCCTATAGAACACCAAACAGACTAGACCCCCCAGAAAAGTCCCCTCACCACATAATAGTTAAGCAACTAAACGTACAGAATACAGAAAGAATATTAAGAGCAGCAAAGAAAAAAGGCCAAGTGACTTATAAAGGCAAACCCATCAGAATAACACCTGATTTCTCAATGGAGACTTTGAAAACCAGAAGGACGTGGGCAGATGTAATGCAGACACTAAGAGACCATGGATGCCAGCCCAGACTAATATACCCAGCAAAACTTTCAATCATCATAGGCAGAATGAACAAGACATTCCAAGACAAAGCCAGATTTAAACAATACTTATCCACAAACCCAGCCCTACAGAAAGCACTAGAAGGAAAATTCCAACCTAAGGAACTCAGATACACCCTTTAAAACACAGGCAATAGATAAAGCCACAGCAGTAAACCCCAAAGAAGAGAAGTACACACACACTACCACCAAAAAATAACAGGGATGAACAATCACTGGTCATTAATATCCCTTAATATCAATGGACTTAATTCACCTATAAAAAGACACAGGCTGACAGAATGGATACGAAAGCAGGACCCATCTTTCTGCTGCATACAAGAAACACATCTCAAATTCAAAAACAGACACTACCTAAGAATAAAAGGCTGGGAAAAGACTTTCCAATCAAACGGTCTTAAGAAACAAGCAGGTGTAGCCATCATGATATCGAGCAAAATAGATTTCAAACTAAAATCAATCAAAAGAGATCAAGAAGGGCATTACATACTCATCACAGGAAAGATCCACCAAGATGAAGTTTCAATTCTGAACATTTATGCCCCAAACACAAGGGCACACACATATGTAAAAGAAACATTGCTAAAGCTTAAACCACATATAAAACCCCACACATTAATAGTGGGAGACCTCAACACCCCACTTTCACCACTGGGCAGATCTCCCAAATCAAAACTTAACAGTGAAATAAAGGACTTAACTGATGTCATGACCCAAATGGACCTAATAGATATCTACAGAACATTCCATCCTAACAAAAAAGAATATACCTTCTTCTCAGCTCCCCATGGAACCTTCTCTAAAATCAACCACATATTTGGCCACAAAGCAAATCTCAACAGATACAAAACAATTGGAATAACCTCCTGTGTTCTATCAGATCACCATGGTTTAAAGTTAGATTTCAACAACAACAAAAACTACAGAAAACCTACAATCTCATGGAAACTGAATAATGCTCAACTGAATCACCAATGGGTTAAGGAAGAAATAAAGAAAGAAATTAAAGACTTCCTAGAGATCAACGAAAATGAAGACACCACATATCCAAACTTATGGGACACTATGAAAGCAGTGCTAAGAGGGAAATTCATAGCAATAAATGCCCACATAAAGAAGTTGGAGAAATCTCACACTAGTGACTTTACAGCACACCTGAAAGCTCTAGAACAAGAAGAAGCAAAGTCTCCCAGGAAAAAATTATCAAAGTGAGAGGTGAAAGCAATAAAATAGAAACTAAGAGAACAATACAAAAATTAATGAAACAAAGAGTTGGTTCTTTGAGAAAATCAACAAGATAGACTAGCCCTTATCCAACCTAACAAAAAGACACACAGAGAGAATCCAAATCAACAAAATCAGAAATGAAAAGGGGGACATAACAACAGACATTGAGGAAATCCAGAGAATCATCAGGTCATATTTCAAAAAACTCTACTCCACAAAACTGGAAAACCTAAAAGAAATGGATAATTTTCTGAATAGGTACCACATACCTAAGTTAAATCAAGACCAGATAAACTATTTAAATAGTCCAATAACACCTAAGGAAATAGAAACAGTCATTAAAAATCTCCCAACCAAAAAAAGCCCAGGACCAGATGGTTTCAACACAGATTTCTACCAGGTCTTCAAAGAAGAGTTAATACCAATACTCTCTAAATTGTTCCACACAATAGAAGCAGAAGGAACATTACCAAACTCCTTCTATGAGGCTATAATTACCCTGATTCCTAAACCAAACAAGGATACAACAAAGAAAGACAACTACAGACCGATCTTTCTCATGAACATTGATGCAAAAATACTCAATAAAATACTGGAAAACAGACTCCAAGAACACATCAGAACAATTATCCACCATGATCAAGTAGGCTTCATCCCAGGGATGCAAGGATGGTTCAACATGTGAACGTCTCTCAATGTAATACATCATATAAACAAACTCAAAGAAAAAAAAACACATGATCATCTCACTAGATGCAGAAAAAACATTTGACAAAATCCAACACCTCTTCATGATAAAGGTCTTGGAGCGATCAGGAATACAGGGAACATACCTAAACATAATAAAGGCAATTTACAGCAAGCCAACAGCCAACATCAAATTAAATGGAGAGAAACTCAAAGCAATTTCACTAAAATCAGGAATGAGGCAAGGCTGTCTGCTCTCCCCATACTTATTCAATACAGTACTTGAAGTTCTAGCCAGAGCAATAAAACAACTTATGGAGATTAAGGGGATACAAATTGGAAAGGAAGAAGTCAAGCTTTCCCTATTTGCAGATGACATGATAGTATACTTGAGTGACCCCAAAGATTCCACCAAGGAACTGATACAACTTATAAACACCAGCAACATAGCAGTATATAAGATCAACTCAAAAAAATCAGTAGCCTTCCTATATACAATGGACAAAGAAGCTGAGAAGGAAATCAGAGATACATCACCCTTTACAATAGCCACAAATGACATAAAATACCTTGGAGTAACACTAACCAAGCAATTGAAGGACCTATATGACAAGATCTTTAAGTCCCCAAAAAAAGAAATTGAAGATGTCAGCAAATGGAAAGATCTCCCATATTCATGGATAGGCAGGACTAACAGTAAAAATTGCAATTTTACCAAAAGCAATCTACAGATTCAATGCAATCCCCATCAAAATACCAACACAATTCTTCACAGACCTGGAAAGAATAATACTCGACTTCGTATGGAAAAACAAAAAACCCAGGATAGCCAAAAGAATCCTGTACAATAAAACAACTTTTGGAGGCATCACCATCCCTGACTTCAAGCTCTACTATGGAGCTACAGTAATAAAAACAGCTTGGTATTGGCATAAAATCCGACATGTGGACCAATGGAATTGAATTGAAGACCCTGACATTAATCTGCACACCAATGAACATATAATTTTTAACAAAGAAGCCAAAACTGTACAATGGAAAAAAGAAAGCATCTTCAACAAATGGTGCTGGCATAACTGGATATCAATGTGTAGAAGGCTGCAAATAGATCCATATCTGTCACCGTGCACAAAACTTAAGTCCAAGTGGATCAAGGATCTCAACATACATCCAGCTACTCTGAATCTGCTAGAAGAGAAAGTAGGAAGTAGTCTTGATTACATTGACATAGGAGATCACTTCCTAAATATAACACCAGTAGCACAGACACTGAGAGAAACAGTCAATCAATGGGACCTCTTGAAACTGAGAAGCTTTTGTAGAGCAAAGGATACGGTCAACAAGGCAAAGCGACAGCCTACAGAATGGGAAAAGGTCTTCACAAACCCTACATCTGACAGAGGACTGATATCCAGAATATGTAAGGAACTCAAGAAATTAGACATCAAAATGACCAACATTCCAATTAAGAAATGGGCTATAGAACTAAATAGAGAATTCTCCACAGAGGAAACTCAAATCACTGAAAGACACTTAAGGAATTGCTCAACATCCGTAATCATCAGGAAAATGCAAATCAAAACAACTCTGAAATACCACCTTACGCCTGTCAGAATGGCTAAGATCAAAAACACTGAAGACACCTTATGCTGGAGAGGATGTGGAACCAGGGGAATTCTCTTCCACTGCGGGTGGGAATGCAAGCTTGTATAACCACTTTGGAAATCAATATGGTGCTTTCTTAGAAAATTGGGAATCAGTCTCCCCCAAAATCCAGCTATACCACACTTGGGCATATACCCAAGAAATGCTCAATCATACCACAAGAGCACTTGCTCAGCTATGTTCATATCAGCATTCTTTATAATAGCCAAAACCTGGAAACAACCTAGATGCCCTTCAACTGGAGAATGGATAAATAAAATGCAGCACATATACACAATGGAATACTACTCAGCAGAGAAAAACAATGACATCATGAGGTTTGCAGGCAAATGGATGGATCTAGAAAAAATCATCCTGAGTGAGGTAACCCAGACTCAGAAAGACAAATATGGTATGTACTCACTCATAGGAGGATACTAGATGTGGAACAAGGATGACTGGACTGCTACTCACATCACCAGGGAGGCTACCTGGAAAACAGGACCTCAAGAAAGACACGGGGATCTCCCAATGATGGAGAAATGGCTGAGATCTACATGAACAGCCTGGACATCAGTGGGAGTAATGAAGGGTGAGGGTCGAGGGAAAGAGAGCCTGTGGGAGTGGGAGATCCCAGCTGGATCAAGAACAGAGAGGGAGAACAAGGAATAGGAGACCATGGTAGATGAAGACCATATGAGAAAAGGAAGAAACAAAGTGCTAGAGAGGCCCACAAAAATCCACAAAGATACCCCCACAAAAGACTGCTGGCAATGGTTGAGAGACAGCCGGAACTGGCCTACTCTGGTGATGGAATGGCCAAACACCCTAATTGTCATGCTAGAAACCGCATGCAATGACTGAGGGATCTCGATGCAGAGATCCACGGCTAGGCCCGGGTGGAGCTCTGGGAGTCTAATTAGCAAGAAAGAGGAGGGTTTATATGGGCGAGAATTGTTGAAACCAAGGTTGGAAAAAGCACAGGGACAAACAGCCAAATGAATGTAAACACATATAGTTTAATGAAGCAAAGGCTGAGGGGCCAACAACTGGCTCAGGCCCTCTGAATAGGTGAGACAGTTGATTGGCTTGATCTGTTTGGGAGGCATCTAGGCAGTGGTACCGGGTCCTGTGCTCATTGTATGATTTGGCTGTTTAAAATCTGGGGCTTATGCAGGGATACTTGGCTCAGTCTGGGAGGAGGGGACTGGACCTGCCTGGACTGAGTCTACCAGGTTGATCTCAGTCCTCGGGGAAGGCTTTGCCCTGGAGGAGGTAGGAACGGGGGGTGTGGTGGGGGAAAGGGGAGGCGGCAGGAGGGGGGAGAACAAGGGATCCGTGGCTGGTATATAGAACTGAATGGTATTGTCAAATAAAATAAAAGGAAAAAAAAATAAAAAGAAGAAGAGACTGGGTACCATGGGGGATGTTAACAGAAGATATTAGCATTTAGTGTGTTCAGTACAAAGAAGATTTTACTCAGTGATACAGAAGAACAACATTTTTTCCTCAGAGGGCTCCAAAGAACACCCAGGGTGAACTGTGAATTGCCTCTCCCCTTGAGTCTATGGTTTCTACTGCCCTTCTCAATCTAGAGTCTTAAGATTATTGATTTATAGCTCTAGCCTTTGAAACTATTCATTTTGTGACCTTTAGCCTCAAACTAGATAATAGACTTTTACCTTTCTCATTTTCAAACAGTGATTTAAATCAGACAAAATTATACCAGTGACTTTCCTGGGTAGTCAGCTAGGAGGCAGGAGATGGTATTTCCTTTCTACCTCTATTTTTATGTGAACCAAAGCTAATAGTAAAGTTATATCATCTATCTATCTATCTATCTATCTATCTATCTATCTATCTATCTATCATCTGTCATCTATCTACTCTATCGACCTGTCTACCTATCTGTATATCCATCCCTCCATCCATCCCTCCATCCATCCATTTAATCTACCTATATGTATATCTATCATCTATCTACCTATCTATTCTTTTTTCTATCTATCTACCTATTTTTCTATCTATCTATCTATCTATCTATCTATCTATCTATCATCTATCTCAAATAACTTGTAAATTATAAAACAATTGTTATGCTACTTTATCTAAAGCACATTGTTAAACATTAGGCTCCAAAGACAACTTCTCCAACTTAATAAGAAAGACCAGTTAGTGACTTAAAATTTACCAGCTGCTCAGGAAAATCAAAACTGTGAAACAATCCCACAGGAAGTAATGATAGAAGAAAATTTAAAGATAAAGCAGATTTTAGCATGCATTGTTGAGGAAAATGTTTGTGTAAGCAGCATTGAGAAGAATGAGAAAAATTCTGGAAAAATCATTATATATATGATTAAAATAAAATTAGAGCACAATAATATTAATTAAATAGTTTCCTTGAATAGCCGTTTGTTCAGAAATGGGCAGATGGAGGTAAATTTAGACCATTGTAAGGAATTCAGATTGAATTCCATTGGCAAAATGGTATCTTTGACTACTTTGTACAACATGAGACTTCACATATTACACATAAATATGAAGTTTTTCTAAATTAGTAAAAATATTATTTCTTTTATAAACATGTTTAATGTTATATTTGTCTGTATTTACATTGTTTTGTTCAATTATTAATGCAATCTTGTTTGTTTACTAAGGAAAATATATGAACATCTTACATTATTTATCCTTTTCTAACTTGCAGACCTGATTTAAAAAGATCAAATTACTAGGTTAAAAAGCAAAGGAAGTGAGTACCCATTTCTCCATAAAAGCAACCAATAAATTCAACTTAATGAATACAAATGCACAATCTGTTATAATATTAAATTTAAGTTTCAGGTAACAGAAATATTCTTTCCCAGAGACTGAATGACTTCGTTTGATGGTATAAGAATAGGAAATACAAGCAGTTTGAAGTATGAAGCTTGATCTTTGACTCATCCAGCCGAGCTGTAACCACTCATCAAAATGTCATGTGCAGGCTCCAAAGCCATTTGGAGTTCAATAAATCAAATTACCTCTCCTATTCCCCTCTGCCTACCCTGACATATTGTTACTCTACAAACAGGTGTGATCGGATTTCCTATTGTCATATTCTCCGGAAAGATAGATTATATCTAATTCTTTTGTCAATTGGTACAAATTAACAAAATAAATGACACATCCTTCATAATCCTGGGATAATGTTGTTTTTAACCACAATTTTGTTGTTGTTGTTGTTAATATGTCAAATGAAGTAGATAGTTCCTTTTAGCACTTAACAAATAGATATATTCTTTTACTTTTCTCGAGAGGCACCTAAAAGTCCAAAGGCAGAATATATATATATTTTTTCTTTTTACTCTGAATGTTGCAGTGATATTATAATATATTTCATGTTAACTCCACATAAATATCATAAATCTTAGAGTTTAACTGAGTTTTCGTCAGTTGAAATGGGTTTGGAATGAGGGTAATGGATTCTCCCTATGGTTTTTGATTTTGGAGTTAGCCACCCAGTCGTGGCTAATGATTAGTTTTAATGATTAATTAATAATTAAATAAAAATGAGTAATAAAAAGATTACTCATTTTAATCCACAAAGGCTGAAATATTGAGAAACTATTTGTGAGATGCAAATTTAGTTGTCCAACCTGTTACTCCAGCAGTCAGGAGGGAGAGGCAGAGGCATCACTACAAGTCTGAGGCCAGCTTGGTCAGCAGAGGGTTTGCTAAGCCAATGAGGGCCTCCTAGTAAGATACGGCCCCAGAGCACCAAGAACAACAATTATGGACAGAACCACCTTCCTACTGCTGAGCTTCACTTCCTTATCTAGTTGAGTATTGCGTTTGTAAGTATGAAGAGCTCTTGTCTTGGTTTCCTACTGGCAAATCATTTTTTTTTGTTTGTAGCTATTTTATATTTGCCACTATGTTTATCCAAAAAGAGGCAAACTACATAACGCATCACAATATAATCCTAAAATGACCATCTGATGGCTATATACAAATAACTCATGGGTAATAGTAAAAATGATGAGTGTTGACAGATTTTATTATATTGCAGACATTATTTTCAGCACTTTGTTAATACTGCATTGTTTAATTTTCAGAAGAACCTTAGGGCAAGGACTATTTCATTCCCATTTCAGATGAGGTTAGATACACAGAAGCTGGGGAATGATGGAGTGGAATTAACTCCAATTTGGCAGTCTCCAAACACTGATATTTATCCATTAGTAAAATTAACTTTTTCATTAGCACATAAAGTTATGTTTTTAAAAGGAACAAATACGAAATGGTTTAAATTTCGAGTTAATTTCTAAGAAAAGAATGTAGTTTTCTAGTATTTCTCTTACATTCCTCAGTAAAAAGATTTTCTCGTGTTCTGGCAGAAGTGAGAAATGTTCATCTGGTGGTCTTGTAGGATTTATAGATCCATAAATGGGAAAACTCAGACCCTGACTGGATGTTCATTAAGGTCACTGATAACAAATGGGCCTGTCATTCTGGTGTGGAGGAAGTAGGAAGTTTGTGTCTAGAAGAACGAGGGCGAGGCAGAGACAGCAAATAAAGACCTGAAAAGATGCCTTGCTGGTTTAGTTCCTTGGCATTGATATTCACAAGCACTCTCTGTCTCCTAGCACTGCCCTTCACCAATGAGCTTGAGGAGACAGGAAACACAGGCACTTAGTAGTGATGATTTCCTGCTATAAGCCCTAGGCCTGTCCTCCGCCTAAACACAGCCAGAATGAGTTTATGGCAGAGTTTTATTCTTCCAACATTATTTGACACTAAATGTTTTGAGTTTGTTCACTAATAAAATTGAACATAAGATTTTTTTTTTTTTTTTCGAGACAGGGTTTCTCTGTGTAGCTTTGCGCCTTTCCTGGAGCTCACTTGGTAGCCCAGGCTGGCCTCGAACTCACAGAGATCCGCCTGCCTCTGCCTCCCGAGTGCTGGGATTAAAGGCGTGCGCCACCAACACCCGGCGAACATAAGATTTTTTAAAAATCTGATTCTTTAAAAATAGCATTTTAGGTCTCAGAAAGGGAAAATGCCTAATAATAAAAGCAATAAAGAAATTTTATGAGGCAGAGGAGGAGCTCTGATATCAACAAAACATGCCATGGTAGGATAAAGTGTTTATTATCAAGAACAGATAATGTGACAAAATTGATTTGATATTGAAGAGATAAAAAAAAAATTGCTATTTAGTTTTTACAACAAAGATTTACTTTAGCTTTACTTAGTATTAAATACTTCAGAACTCTAAATGTGTACTTTAAAATATATCCAGAAATCATAAATCCAAGACATACCTAAAAATTACTATACAGATACTTTAGAGAATTTATAACATAGGGTAAAATATATATTGTTTAACTGGAAAACTACTTATGAATAAAAAACATGATTTTAATTAATACCAACTGCACATATTTAATGCTTAATTATCTATACTTCTAATAAAAATAATTGCTATTCTCTTTAATCATTAAAATGAAAACTGGACATTTAAATATTTATTATTTTTATTATATTTATTTAATTTCATATCATGTGTATGAATATTCTGCCAATATGTGTGTATGTGCAGTGAAAGTATGATAGATACTTTCGTAGGCCAGAAGAGGGAGATTGATTACCTAGAACTGGAGTTACTGACTGGTGTAAGACACCATGTGGGTGCTGGGAACTGAACTCAGGTCCTTGGCAGGAACAAGTGCTCTCAATGTGAAACCATCTCTTCAGCCACAAGGCCATTGATTACACGTATTACAAAAGGTATGACAGCAACAAGATGTCAGCTTCGTCTGCAATGAACATTTTCCTTTCTATTTTTTTTGATTTTTTTTTTTTTTTATAAATCATATATCTTCAGCTAGTGTATGTTTTCTTGGGGTAAAAAGTTACCAACAAAATGTGGATTTTGATTAGCTTGACACAAGACAGAAGCTTCCTACACAGGGCTTGGAAAAGAAGAACAAACCTATTTTTATCATTGGTAAATAAATGCAAGTTAAGATTAAACTGTACCTGGGTTTGAACAAACTGGGTGTGATTGTCCACTCCTGATAACCATGGCAATGAGGGAAAGGCCTACTCAGGATTCATGGTTGTGTCAGCTGGGCAGGGGCAACACTAATTAAGGGTTGGGAAGTTAGGAACTTAGTCAAAGAGCATGCTATAGCAACTGAGAGTCTGGAAGAGAAGCTGCAGACAGTGTCTGGTTGGGGAGATAGAGAGTACATTGTCTTTACTGAGTAGGTTACAAAAGCCTGCACACTGCCACTAAAATGGTTTGTCAATGTTTAGAATGAGAATCTGTTAAGAGAAATGTTAGGAGAAATCTGTTGATAGGCGGCAGATTGACATCTACTTGTCAAGTGATGTGGACAATGAGAAGATTCTTTAACTCAACCACAATGAAAAGGGTAGAGAGAGAGAGAGAGAGAGAGAGAGAGAGAGAGAGAGAGAGAGAGAGAGAGAGGTGGTGGTGGAGGGAGCTGTAGCAAGAATGCAGATCAGTAGGTGTCTCATTTATCTCAGAAGTGGGAATTGTAGTTATAGACAAAACAAACAAATAAAAACTCAGTTTCAGGGGCCCATTGTGATCACTACCACGTGGCCAGAAGAGTAATAGTTTGAGGGAGGCAAGAAGATAGTTCTGTTCAACAAGGCTCTGTAGCCAGTGTGAGTTCGAACTATGAGCAGAATGTTTTAGGCATATTTAAGCACAGCACGATTTGGAAAAAGTGTCCTGGTAACAATTAACTCAATCCAATATACCCGACAAGCTCAAGACATGGCTACATCTAAAATCTGTGTCAATTACAGTTGACATCATCTATTAAGATAGATTCTATATATTGACTAAGACATAGAAACTCAAGAAAAGGGTCTGGGAAAGGATCCTAACCACCTCTGTTCTCAATCTTCTGGGTGAAAACAGGTTAGATATCTTTTTCTTTGAAGAGACAACACTATGCTTATGTGTTTAACATTCCTGGTTACCGTAGTGCTTATCTATGAATACAAGGACAAACATGACTCCAATATTCAGTGTATAGCAACTGTGCTCTACTAGAGAGAAAACATTATTCATGTTCACCTCAGTATTGACCTATGGTTATAAGAACAATTGTTACACTTTACAATGATTTCTAAGATTAAAAAGTACTTGAGCAACTAACTAAAGAACAAAAACAGCTGACTTGTGTTATGTAAGTTTAAGAAACTGCCTTTAAATTTTTGAACTTCCATTTTATTTTGCTTTATATTGTGATATGTTGTTATTGCTATTATGAAAAATCCCGGCAAAAGTAACTCTAGCTCACACTTTAAGTGTAAAGTTCATCATATCAGGGAAGTTAAGATGGCAGAAGCCTGAGACAACTGGTCACATTCATTCACAGTCAAGAGCAGAGAGATACGAATGGGGTACCCAGCTCAGCTCACTATTTTCATTTTTACAGTCCAGGCTTCCAACCCTGGGAATGTCCATATCACAGGACCGATGGGCATTCTTAAATCTATTTACCTTACCAAGATCATCCCAAGGCACCTAGAGGCATGTCTCACATGTGGTTCTAGACTTTATGAAGTTTGGCAATGGATACTACTCATTATGCCCTTCAAGGAATCTAGATCATCTGTGATGGCATCCTTACCTCCTCAGGGAGGAAACTATGCTTGCTTGTGCCACCCTCATGCCTCAGCATCTTTTTTTTTTTTACTGTGGGAACCTTCAATGTCAAGATCTGAATTTAAAATAGGAAAATTGGAATTTATTTCTTAATATTCTTTATTATTTTTTTCTTTTTCTAACTTTAACTGATGCATGAAAGCCTAACAATTGTATATATTAGTGGGAGTAATATGTGATTATATGGAAATCCCTGGTTGCTGGGTTCCTGCCACCATCGATGTAATAAACCAAATCAAATCAAATTAATAAATCCAGGTTTAATGAGCAAAGGAGCTTCCACCAGAGCAATATGACATTTTCACATAGTTATATAGCTTAAACATATTTATTGAATCAAATGTTTATTTTTCTTCAGGGAGAAAATTTTCAAAATCCTTTCTGAGAGTGTTACAGCTCTGTAGGGAAAAGGCATTCTGACTTGTTGGGAAGTCAGGCTATATCTGAAGTTGGGGTGTGTAAATCGATTGTTCTCTCCTGCCCGCCTGTTCTCAAACAACCACTCTGAGGCTTACATTAATTGTAAATGCTGAGCCGGTATCTCAGGCTTACAACTAACTAGCTCTTACACTTAAATTAACTCATAATTCTTATCTATGTTTAGCCATGTAGCTTGGTACCTTTGCTCAGTACAACATTCTCATCTTGCTTCCTTGCTATCTGCCTGGTTGACTCCTGGCTCCACTGTAACCAACCATCTTGTTAAATAAGAAACACAGAAACAATGCAAAAGAGAAAGCCGAGAGGTCAGAGCTCAGAGCTAAAATCTCACCCTTCCGCCTGCGGTGTCCCAGCTTCCCGAAAGAGAGCCCTATTTCCTGTCTGTTCGTGTATTTAAAGTATTTTGTTCTGCCTTCTCATTGGTTGTAAACCCAAACAAGTGACTGCCTCGTCACTGTCTGAATGTACAGCCCCCTAGGTCTTAAAGGCATATGTCTCCAATGCTGGCTATATCCCTGAACACACAGATATCTATGGGATTAAAGGCGTGTACCACCACCGCCACACTCTTGCTATGGCTCTAATAGCTCTGACCCCCGGGCAACTTTATTTATTAACATACAATCAAAATCACATTTCAGTACAATTAGATTACCACCACACTCCACCCTTCTCCTTCAATTCAGCATTCTCAATTTTGCTTTCCCACCTAATTTCCTGCCCAGCTACTGTCCTGTCACTCAGTATTTTCTTAAACCAATTCGAGTGACAAATCTTTACAGTATATAAGAGCAGGGGTATGGTGGAGGATGGTCTCCTTACAGGATGTAGCAATCCTGGGCCTAACGGAACTTTGTAGCAAAGGTTCTTCTGCTCTGTGTGATGAAAGAAGATCATCACCCAAAATACTTTTAAGAAAGTGATTTATTTGGGAAGGAGGACTCCAGGAGAGTGGCTGCCTCTGTCAGGGTGAGAAAGAACAGCCCACAACTGAATAGTCAGAGGGCTTATATCTGGCTTCTTAGGGGTGGAGTTTTTCCAGGAAGAAGATTTTCTGCTCAGGGATTGGTTGGTTTTCCTGCTCAGGAATTGGTTGGTTTAGTAGGTCAGGGGTGGTGGCTCTGGTTTCAGGGCCAAACTATGTTTCTTTCACTGGCCCTTTCTAGCCTGTTGGCTCTAGTTTTAGGGCCATGATGTATTTCTTTCACTGGCTCTGGTTCTAGGGCTAAAGTATGTTTTTTGTTTGTTTTGTTTTGGCTCTGGTTTCAGGGCTATGTTTCTTTCACTAGCTCTGGGTTCAAGGTCAGAGTGCTAGATTTCTTGCATAGGGATTGGTTGGTTTTCCTGCTTGGGGATTGGTTGGTTTCATTGGTCAGGTGCAGATGTGGCTCTGGCTTCAGGGCCAAACTGTGTTTCTTTCACTGGCCCTTTTTAGCCTGTTGGCTCCAATTTTACAACCAGGGTGTGTTTCTTTTACTGGCTATGATTCTAGAGCCAAAGTGTATTTCTTTGGCTCTGGTTTCAGGGTCAGGATGTATTTGTTAGCTTCTAGGTTCAGGGCTAAAGTGTTTCTTTCACTGGCTTGGGTTTCAGGGCCAGGGTGTGTTTCTTTCACTAGCTCTAGTTTCAAGACAAGGGTGGATTTTTTTGGCTGGCCCTTCCCTCCTATACTTTCTTCTAGCTTTTTGAACTATACAGTATGCTACTTTATTTATACTAAAGATTTTATACTATTCTTTATAGTAATGTAATATGCTATATGTAGTAATGTACATATAACAATGTAATACAGTATTCTTCATAGTCAATATATTGTATAGCAGTGTGTTAGAAATTTTTTATTCTCTCAGTGTAACTTAGTTCCCAACAGTCAACCCCCCTGGACCCCTACTCTCCCATATGTCTGGTAACCACCATTATTTTCTCAGGTTTTATGAAATCAAAGCTTTTAGATTTCATGTCAATAAGAACACTTAGACTTTCATTTTCTGTGGCTTGTTTATTTCACTTAACACAGTGATTTCCAGTTCCTACCTTTTTGTTGCAAATATTAATTTCATTGTGTATACTTATCCCATTTCCTTTGTCCATTCAATAATCAATCAACTCTTACATTGTTCGCATTTTTTTTCTATTGTGAGTTGTGCTAGCTATGAACAGAACAGTGCAGATATCTCTTGGACATACTTTTATAATTCTGTTTTATTTGGATATATTTCCAGGAGCAATATTGTTGATCATATGGCAGTTCTACCTCCATACTATTTTTCAGAATGATTGAAATTGGATTATTTGTTATTTCTCTGTTGTGTTTTGGTATTTCCTGTCTATTCTTAATATTATTCCATAGTCAATTGTATAGTCAGCAATTCTGTACATAGTTTTTATTGGTTAATTTTTCTATGCAGATGCCTCTGAGTATGTCATAATTTCATTGGCCTGATTCCCCCCCCCCCCCCCGCTTCCTGTGTTTTGGTGTCTTCTGCCAAAAGTCCAGAATGATGATAATTTTCTGAACTTTTTATTCTGTGTTTTTTTTGAAGGTTTCATAGACTCAAGTCTTAGATATGGATCTTGATCCACTTTGACTTGACTCTTGTATTTGGTGAAAGGAAGGAGTCTAGTTTCTTGCTTCTAAATGCAGATATCCAATCTTCCTAGTGCTATTTACCGAGAAAACAGTTCTTTAGCCATTTTATCTTCTTTGCACTTTTGTGGGAAACAAATGTATGGATTATATAATGCCAGCATTTGTTTACTTCAAGATTCACTATTCATTTCTACAATTTCACCTTATTCTTGTATTTCATATTTCAAAATGTCTTTCCAAGCATGTTTTTCCACACTTTGTATAAATGTCCAGGGCTTCCTCCTTCCTTAGAGTCAGTATCTGAGTGCTAATGAGATTCTGGAGCCTTTTAAGAACTTCCAGGATAATGTGACTACCTTTCATAATACTCATCTATCTCTATTCTACAGATTAAACATCACGTCTGAACCATTCAGTCATGACTCATGTTCTGGAGCACTAACTCCATTTTCTTCAGTCTTGCAAGATCTCAACCATCCTGGTAGTAATAAGAACATGGACCTCAAACTGAAAGATGGCTGCATCATGTTCATGAAATGCTCTAGAGTGTAGTGTCTCAACTCTGCTATTTCCTTCTGGGTGTTGAAATCTTGGGACACCTCAGAAATGGTTCTCTCTTGTAGATTTCTTTTAACAAGACTGAGACTATGCTAACTTTGTATATAAACATTTCCTGTAATTTTTCTATAAATTATATATGATGGATAAATCAGAAATTTTCAATACAGTTGAAGTCTATGGAGGTAAAGTAATTTGAGCTGTAATACAGCACAAATGAAACCATGTTTTAAGCAATACATATACAACACACACATTAAATCATGATTCTAGGAAAGCATTTAAGCTGAAAATAAAAGCGAACTGGAAGGATAACTTTGCTTAAGTGAATCTCATCAAAGTAAGCACCAAAAATATAATGGAAAGTATAAATCTACCATGTCCAAAAATGAACGGATAAGGACAGAAAGTTGATAAAATTTGACAAATAAAGTAGGCCTAATGACAAGTAAATGCAAACATTCTAAAATAAGCTAATATTGTAATATGATAACAAACAGTGACGGTTATAGAATTGGAGGGATACACACATATTTTTCTTAAGAACAAGTTGCCATGGTGCAAGGAATGTTAAAGACAAATGCAAATTTGCATAAATTAAAGAAAACCAAGAGTAAACTTCTGATGAAAAAGAAATAATTATAAAAAAGGGTGAGGAACAAGAAACCCGTGAGGTTTCCTTCCTTATGAGTTGAGAGATTTAGAGTTTACCTACTTGCTAGAGATAATAATGGAGTGCTTCATTTTTACGGGATTTTTTTTTCTTATAGAACTGATATTAAAGAGTATGTGTGTCTTCATTATTGTCTTTCTAATCTGTTTTTAAAGTAAAGACACTGACTCTCTCACACATGCAAGGGGCAGGACACATATAAGTGCTAATATGCTTTCATTGCTTTCTTAATATTTCACTACACTTACTAATTCATAATGTGCATGTGAACACTTCTTACCATGAATTCTACATTAGGTACTTAGGGAATATTACAAAATGAAGCAAAAAATGCTTTTGAAAAACTTGATGAAAGTGTAAAAAAAGGGAAAAACTATATTAAAAATTTACTAACAATGTGTAAAGAAAAAATGGAGGTAAGAGATGGTCTAGATATTGTTTCATGGGAAAATGTAGTTTTAGTAAAAAAAAGAATTCATGAAATGTGATATTTTTGCAAAGAGTTTAAAGCTGGTTAGGGAGACATCTATGGAGGATGTGAGCACCTTGTACATAAGTCTGTGTGCCAAATGCATGCATGGTGTCCATAGCAACCAGAGGAGGACATTGGATCACCTGGAACAGCAGTTACAGATGTTTGTGCCCTGCCAATATGGCTGAAGAGAACGAAACGTAGATACTGTGCCAGAGAAGCAAGTGCTCTTAGCCGCCGAGTCATCTCTCCAGCCCAGGTGTAGACATTGTAAGTTTTGGATATCTTGAATAATTCAGAAACCTCACTGAAGTAAGTTGCAGTGTCTTTTGAGTGATGGGTGCAGTTTCCCATGATGAGAGTGTGCAGCTAAAGCAGATCACATACACAGCACAGGCACATTAAGACTTTACTTCCAGAGACATTCAGAACTGTGCCTAGTTTTCAGCATAGAAAATGAAACTGTAGTGATTTGGGGTTATTCTACATTCTCTAAAAATGAAATATCATATAAATGAAATGATGTTTATCCCATCATTTCTTTCCATATATGATGTTTCAGGATTCCTATGCAGAAACTTGTGGTAAAGAAATCAGCACCTCAGAGGCACTTGCAAGTCACAGATTGAGGAAGAGCAATTGAGTTGTACTTACTTTGGAATCCCCTATGCAGAGATTCAAAACAGCTCAGCCTCTAAAATACTTCATATTGATGAATGGGATGAGGATTACACTGTAATCCTTCACATATGAAGAAATTGAGTTTGGGAACTTGAAGAAAAAGTTGTGAAATTAAATTAGCTTGTTTTTCACATTATAACATACTGTCTATTATTTAGTACCAAGTACCAAGATTTGTTAAAAACATTAAATTTAACAAGTGTTAACAAGATTTGAAGAAGGAAACATCAGCTGGTTTTGGCTGGAAGTGCAAACTAGTGCAGTCATTGTGGAAAACTGTATGACATTTCCTTCAAACCTAATGACAAAAATAGAAGTCCCCCATGCAGACACAAGTTTTCCTGTGTCCCATAGCTGCTTGGTTCCAAATAAACATACAGGGCCTTATATCAACTACAAACTGTTTGGTCTATGGCTCAGGCTGCTTGCTAGCTAGTTCTTACGTCTTAAATTAACCCATTTCTATTAAACTATATTGTGATATGTGGCTGTGGCATTACAGGTCTGCTGCCATCTTGTTCCTTGGGTGGCTGGATCATGTCTGCCCTGACTCTGTCCTTCTTCTCTCTGTCTCTTTCCTTGGATTTCCTGCCTGGCTATAACCTGTCTTGCCATAGGCAAGAGGAGCTTCTTTATTAACCAGCGGTAGCAACACAGATTCACAGCATACAGAAAGTCCATCCTCTAGCAGCCCTATGACCCAGCAGTTCTGCTACTGAGTATGTGTGCAAATGAAATGAAATCCATATCTCCAAGAGACACGTGCATGTCCATGCTCATTTCAGCACCACTCACAACAGCTAATAAATGATACCAACCTAAGTATCTATCAAGTAATGATTGGCACATGCACACAATAGAGTACTATTCGATCATAAAAAGAGAATGAAGTTGTGTTGTGTCAAGATGGGCAGAACTAGAGACAAAGCAAAGGAGGACTGGCACTTCATGATCTCAGTTACATTAGGATCTAAACACTGACTTCATAGTAGCTGAGACCAGAGCTATGGTTAAAGGAGGCCGGAAACAATGAGGTGGATGATAAATATGTTCCAAGACACAGTTGTATTCCTATCTAGGAGTAAAACACTGGGAGGCTACTGTGTCTGAATATATTATGTACTGAGAATTATGAAGAGGTAGAAGAGATTTTTAAAGGCTTTTTTTTCACCAAACAGCTCATAAATCTCTGAAGTGATACATACGTTTAATTGATTGAAAGCTTGTACACTCAAGGTTTACATGTATTGTGATTATCTGGCACATCATTAACATGAACACATTTTGTAATTTTGTTCATATTAACAACTGCTTTCCTCATAGCCTTCCCAACAACAAAATGATTATTCAGGTCAGAAATCAGCAAATTTTATTTGTTCGGGGCCAGAGAGTGAGTATTTTGGAGTTTGTGGCCCATAAAATATAATTCATAAGCTTTCAACTCTGGTTGTTGCTGAAGAGCAGCCTTGGATAATATAAATGAATGGGTGTGGTTGTGCTCCAATAACTTAGTTTACAAACTGTGGTGAGTCAAACGTAGCCTAGGGGCCACGGCTGCCAACCTTTGATTTAGCATACACAGGGAGAGCAAAGGGGAGCGCGCGCACAGTCGGCACAACTTTGCTGATTCTTTCATGCTCAGTGGCTCCTGTGTGACATTGAACGGGAGAAAAACTATGCAAATAAGAACATGAATATAATTAGCTTCCAAGTGTACCATGTTCCTACTGCCTAACCAAGAATACCTTTGGGAGAAATTACAAGTTAGTTTTCTTTCCTAACAGGAAGAAAAATATTTGGAGGAACCCAGCCTAGATAGATGAAAATCATATATTTGTTTCTCAGAATATTGTAAATGATTTTCTGCATTCCCGAGGCATTCACAGTGTAGAAATACAGGTTGGAAGAATGAATAAATGTTTATCAAATTTTAAAACGATACTGAAATTTTAATATTTCTAGGATTACTATACTTAAATCTCACACCAATATAATATCTTTATTCTCCTATTTTCTGGCATTGTTTCTGTAAAAAAAAAAAACATGTGTGTAATACATAATACTGTATACCATTTTATATATTATGTCTAAATACAGTTCCAAACAGGGAACTTGAATTATGATAAAGATTATGAAAAGCCCAAGGCATCACTTAAAGACAGTTCTGAAGATTTCTCATCTCCTAATACCTTGAACAAGGCTGTTGTTATTTCCTCTAAATTAATGTATATATGATCTTGGGTGAATTTGCCAAAAGCAAGAAAACAGAAATTCCCAGCATGTCAGCACCAGACAAGAATGATAGTTTCCAAGGATGTAAGGGAGTTGAGGACATAACTACCTCTCTATAAAGCTGAACACTGGTGCTTTTCACAAATGGCATGTACACTTCACAGACCTAATTTTTTAGCAGTTAGAAGATTTACATAGTAAACAAGTGTGACAAATCTTTTCCACATGACTTGCCAGGGGAGAATGTCACTGGAGAAGCTGATCTTAATTTGCTGGTGTCCTTCTACGATACTCAGACATTCAGTATGCTATGTGTTAGCTAATACTCAAAACTTTATTGAGTGTCAACGTTACAAGAAAGACAGACATTGGTCATTTTTTTTCTCTCACTAAGTCTTGAGAGGGGGTATTGCGGTTGGAGTAGGAAATGCCCCTCACAGGCTTATGTATTTGAACACTTGCTCCCCAGTTGGTTTCGCTGTTTGGAACAGTTATGAACCTTTGAGGAGTGGAAGGATACCTGAGGAAGTGTGTCACTGGAGGCGAGGTTTCACTCCTGCCTACTTCCTGTTCTGTTTCCTGTAGGCAAAGGAAATGTGATCTCTCTGCTTCCTTTCTGCAAGGCCGGCCTCCCACTGCTGCTGCCAAGCTTCCCAGTCATCATGCATGGTACCTCCCCCCACCCCGTTGATCTAAGACAAACTCTTCCTGAAGTTGTTTTGTCAGGATCTTCTATCACAGCAACAGAAAAGTAACGATTACAGGGGGTTTGTTGGAGACAAACGCAGGATCAATAATCACACTTGGTGGGGCTGAATATGTATGAGATTATTGATGCCTGAAATGGGACAAAATGTGGTCTTCCTACATAGTCTCATGTTTTCATAGACATTTGTGGATAAGCACACATAGATTTCACGGAAAATATTTTGAGTAAATTAATTTTATGTATAAATTAGATTAAAATGTAAGTAAAAGAAGCATTTTTTTCTTTTACTTTCTTTTAAAGTAAATGGACCTACCAAATTTCCATGAAAACAAAAATCCACAAGTATGGAGCTTATGTCTGGGCAGGAATAAAGGTAAGCACAAAGCAAGAGCTAGGAAAGACAGAACAAACAAAAAGCAGGGGAACAACAGCACACTACAGACGAGATCATGTCGCATGCCTGTGAGAACTAGTGCTGAATTCCACTTACTGGTTTACTGTTTTGTACTTGAGTACAGATGCCGTCCTTGTGTGAGTAAATTATACTTAGAAAGCTGGACATGGTGTTATATATCTGTAATCCTAGCACATGGGAGCTGAGATGGGAAGACCAGGAGTTCCAGAGTAACCTGTTTTCCATGTGAAATGAAAGTCAACCTAGACTACCCAAAGAAACTCTGTCTCAAAAGCAAGAAAACAAAATAATAATATAGGGACACACCTCCCCCCAAGAACCTCCTTACTATCCATATATAAAAAGGTACTAATATATCTTATAACTGAATATAGTGTCTGTTCAGTAAATATTTGAAAAATTGGTCATATAGTTAATAAGGTAAGATATGAATACATACATATTTGTCTAGTGTATTTAATTTCTAATTTATTTCTTGTTGGTGTTGGTATTGGTGGTGGTGGTGGTGGCATGTGTGTGTGTGCGTGTGCGTGCGTGCGTGCGTGCGTGTGTGTGGGGGGGTGGACAGAGAAAGCTTTCAAGAGCTTCTTTTTCCTTCCACCATGTGGGTGCCTACAACTGAAATTAGGTTGTAAGTCTGACTGCAAATGTTTCTACCAACTAAACCTTCTCACTGGCATCCTTATACATGGCTATGCAAAGGTTCATACAAGTAATATTATACAGACCAGGCAGGTCATATATACTAATGTTTATGTGTATACACATATATGTGCATGGAATCACAATGAAAAACAAGGCCATGAATTTGAAAGAGAACAAGAAAGGGTATATGAAAGGTTTAGAGGGAGAAATGTAATTATATTATAATCGTAAAAAGAACATAAAAAAGACATGAAATTGAAACCCCCTGGAGTTTGGGGGACATTACTATATGAGTAAGCATGGAAAGTAAGCATAGAGATGACCTAACATCGTTGTATACATGTGTGAAATTACTCAGAACAACTAAATGATTTAAAACGAAAAAAAAAGGAAGTTATATCTAGATGCAACAATGGGGGCAAGGAATTATACATGGTAGTGTATACAATGCTGAGTGAGTGGGGTATTCACACATGACAGTATACAGTGGTAGCATTCATTCTAAACTCTCACTTTGAGAGGGAAATACATTTCTCAGTATGAGTTTTCTTTAGTCATAGAGTCATATAGGATGGGATGCTGATTTCAGAAGTGGCATAGCAATGAGACAGACGATATTTTTAAACAATCAAGTCTAAAAGATAGAACTCCATCCCTGCATTTAATCATTTATGTTAATGTAATAAAGTAAGAAGCTAACATTTACCAAGCATCATTGCAGGACACTAAGTAGAACTCCATGCCTTGATTTAATCATCTTAATACTTAAAAACTGAGACTCTTTGGATCACAGTGATGAGCAAGCTGGAATGAGCAGCACTCTGTCAGGGAACAATGCTGGGGAAGGATAAATATAGATCTGGATTGATCCAGAATACTGATCCACTTTGTTAATGAAAAGAGCCTAAAAGTGTATTTTAGAACCTACTGTATACCTGTAATTTATGTGAATAAATTTACATGGCTACAAATAAATTGCTCTAAAGAAGGCTAGATGATGAATATTATTCAACAGGTCTTTTTTTTTTTTTTTTACTGATTTCATAACTTTTAATGTGAAACAAGCCACACTGGGACCTTAAATGTCTCTGACTGTGCAGAGTTACTTGAAGAAGCAAAGTTTCTGATTCCCAGTTTAAAATAAATTCAAGAGAACCAGACGTGTGTCCTTTGCTTACAGATTTCATCCGTGAATGATTCTCTGTCCTCCTCTGTGCAGTACACACACAGTTAATAAGTGTAGGTCATCATTAGTATTAGTAAACCTATGATTTAGTCGACTATCTCAGAGCAATTTTGAGAGATTACTATCTTTGGGACTGGACAGAGTGCACAATGGTTAAGAAACTATAACACTCGTGTAGAGGACCCCAGAGTGACTGTTAGAATCTGTCAGGAAGCTCAGGGCCACTTGTAACTTTAGCTCAAGAGGGATCTGTCTGCCATGGGCACCTGAACCTATGTGCACATACCCTACTTCCATTCTCATAAGTGAAATAAAACAAATATTAAGAAATCCTGGGCTTTTATATGTGGTATTTTCTTTAAATTCAAAATATAAATCTTTACATATAGCCAACTGTGGAAAGCAGAGACTTTTGAATGTTAGTCGTTAATGCATATGATTAGCACATATTTATGGCTTTCATGGCCATGAACAAACTGAAATAAGAAACAGCACCCTGTCAGAAGACAATGCTGAGGAGTGCTGAATATAAATCTGGATTGATACAGAATACTGATCTACCTTTTTTATGGAAGGAGCCTAAAAGTATATTTCCGCACACCTCTGTGCTGAGTTTTGGTCAGATGTGTTTTCTCTCTCTCTCTTTTCCTTTCCTCTCACAGTGCTCTGACTGATTCTTGGGCTTTTGCGACAGTGGTTTCTTTGCTTTCAGGTCATTACTTTGTGAGTCCCTTGCACATATGAGAAAAGGAATGTGGTACTTGTTTTTCTGTAACTATCTTGTTTTTCTCAGTACATTGACTGTGAGTAATGTACATTTTCCTTTTATGATTTTATTCTTCTTTGTGACTGATTATTACATTTTACATATGCCATTCTCTATCCATTCATCTGTTGAGGGCACATTCACTGGTTTCGTTGCTCAACTATTGTGAATAGTATGTTAGTGAACAAGAGTACATTGATATCTTATATGCATACTGACTAGTATTCCTTCAGAAAAATTGATAGGAGTGGTGTAGCTGGATCTTATGGTCATTCTATTTTTACTGTCTTTTAGGACCTTCCATACTGGTTTCCCTAGCGGCCATACTAATTTATACCCCAAACAATGAATTCATTTTTTTCCCTTGTGCATACCCTTACTTGATTTTGTTATATTTTATGTGATAGTAGCCATTTTGGTTCAGCTATATCTTAGTTATTCTTCTATTGCGGTGATAAAACACCATGACCAAGGATACTTAACAGAAAAAAAAGTTTATTTGGGCTCATGCTTCCACTGGGTTGGAGTCCATGATGGAAGAGGAAAGCATTGTGCCTGAAGTAGCAGCTGAGAGCTCACATCTTGAGCCACAAACAGACAGTAGATAGAGTAAATTCAAAATGGCATGAGTCTTTAAACTACTAAAGCTCATCCTGCAGTGACATACTTCCTTCAACAAGACCACATCTCCTAAACCTCCCAAATATCACTGTCAACTGGAAGTCAAGTATTCACATGCCTGAAGTATGGTTGACATCTCATTCAAACTACCATGGGATAAGATAGAATCTCCCTGTAGTTTTAAATTCTATTTTCTTAATATTTAAGGATGGTGAAGTTCTGTCCCCCACATAAATTTACTGGCAATTTGGACTTTTTTAAAGAAGTTTTCAAATTATTCCACATTTATAAACTGAATTAATTATTGTTAATTTTTATTTATAAACTCAATATAGTCTGAACAATATTTTTGTCAGATAATAAACTGACAAATGTTATATCTAGTTATGCAAGCTTTCTTGTGTTCTGCTGATTACTTTGCTGTGCTGGAAGTTTTTATCTTGATGTAGGCATGCATATCAAAGTTTACTTTTAAATCTTTTTTTTAAAATTTATTCTTCTTTCATATAATACATCCTGACCACCGTTTCCCCTCCCTCCACTTTTCCTACTTGCCCCCCCCTCCCGCACCTACCCTTTCCCCAGGTCTAGCTGAGAAAAGTGTTAATTGTGCGAGAATCTTAGAGTATTTCTCCTTCTTTACTAGAGCAATTTAAAGTAAAATTTCTATTAAACATCTTCGATTCATTTAACTGTTTTCTATACTGAATGAGATTTTTTTTTTGAGGGGGGGTTTCGAGACAGGGTTTCTCTGTGTAGCTTTGCGCCTTTCCTGGATCTTACTCTGTAGACCAGGCTGGCCTTGAACTCACAAAGATCCGCAAGGCTCTGCCTCCCAAGTGCTGGGATTAGAGGCGTGCGCCACCACCGCCCGGCTGAATGAGAGATTTGAATTAACTGTCAGTGTTCTAGTGTGGGTATTACAGCTTTCATGGCATTTATTTTAAGACACTAAATTTTCTCCAGTATGTTCTATAGGTACCATTATCTGATTCAGTTGGCTGTAAATATGCAGATTTCTCTTCAATAGCTCCATTCTTCTACATTGGTCTAAGTGTTTTTATGCCGTCATCATGTTGCTTCTGCTATGGCTCCATAGTATATTTGAAACTAGTTATTGTAGGGCTTCTAGCATTGTCTTTTTATTAAAGAATAATTCAACTATGAGGAGTCTTTAGTGCTTCCATATTAATCTGAGGATTATATTTTTGCAGTTTGCAGAGAATGCCATTGGTGTTTTAATGCAGCTTTGTTTAATATGTTGATAATTTTTAGTCATATGGACATTTTATCAATTTTAATTCTCTTTATCCACAAATGAGCTTGTTCTTTAATTTCTTTCTTCAGAGCTTTCTGGTTTCATTGTCCTGTTTTTCTTCTCCTTGTTAGATATATCAGAGGTCTTCATTTTTGTTTAATTGTTTTGTTTTAATTTCTAAGGTCATTGTGAGTGGAACTGTTTGCTTGTTTGTTTTAATTACATTTTGAGATAATTTTGTTTAGGTGTGCAGACAAGCTACTGGGTTGTGTACATTGGGGTTGTGTTCTACTTTAGTGAATATGTCAGTTGAGACTCTTTGGTTGGAGTCGAGGATTTTCTAAGCATAGTTGGGTCAGTGCCCTCTGAATACTGATAATCTGACTCCTTCCTTCCCGGTTTGTCTCCCTGTTCAGAAACTGCCTTTCACTTGGTTTCTCTGATTAAAATTTCAAACAGTAAATTGAACAATAGCTCAGAATGAACACCCTTGTCTTCTTCCTGTGTTTTTGAGAGAATACTTTGAATTTTTTTCCACAGGGATACTGATAACTTACATGAGATTCTAAAGTAGGGAGACAGTGCAGATTTCCAAATATCTGGTTCTTAAAGTTTTTCTAAGCAATTATGTGAAAGTTGCATTTCAATAATGTTTGAATGTGTTGAGAACTTTAGAATTGAATTTGAGGATATTAGACCATTTTTTCTTGATTTAATTTATACATTTTCAGTGAAAGCACCTGGAAATCATTGTGAAGAAGGCTATTAAGATTCCTCTCTTAGGAGTTTTAAAGTTGCTGTTTGGGGAGATAGAGATCATTTTATTCAGAAGTCTATTTTTATTATTGAGATATTTGATGTGGGTTTTGAAATGTAAGAAATCTCTTTGGGTATAAGGTATGTAAATGGTAAATGGTAAAATTTTCTAATTTGTTAAAATTAAAAAAAATTCCCCAAATGTCTTTGCATGAGTACACAAGATCATGTTTGCTGTATTCTTTTTCTTTAATTTGTAGCTTGTACTTGTCAGTCTTATATCAAATATATATTCTATGTTTTAATGATCACAACTCTACATCTTATGCAAGAAAAAATGATTGGAATGAATACAAAATATTGTTCACTATCGGTACCAGAATTAAAGAACTTATTGTTTAATATAATTAGTTATGATAGAAATGTAAAGGGGTTCCATATGGAAAAACAACTATATATAACATGGTAGAGAAAAAAGTACTATGAGAGAAACATGTTTGAATTTGATCTGAGTCTTTTCCATTCTGAGAGAATGTAGATATTTTGGAGTTTTTATTTATAGTTCTTCCTATGATTTACTAATTCACAAATATGTGCTGATCAGTTCTCATAAGCACATAGTCTGTTCACAGATTATTCATGATATTCACTCTTTCATTGCAATGGTTACTACACAGTAGAAAACCAAGTGATAATGGAAATCACCCAAAATAGAAAGTGAAATAAGCATAGGAATACACTAAAGGCCTAACAGGTTAGGTGTTAGAGTCAAGTAACAAACCTGAAAACACAACAGGCTTCCCTTAACATATATTTTCAGTACAAGTTGTGTTTTAGGAGTCTACATAAACATAGCATCACCATCCTCTATATATACAAAATTTGAATGAAATGACAAGACATTCACTCTTTTAAGCAGAAAGTTTGAAAAGGGCTATGAACTGTATGGAAATATACAAAGCCAGGAGTATAAATTCTAATCTAAGTCAAAAGACCTGAGACCCATGGGTATGGCTGGTGTAGATTCCAGTCAAGATCCAGTGTGTGAGCTCAGGTAGTCAACACATGGAATTCAGTCTTCCTCGATGCTTTTGCTCTATCCCAACCTCTAGATAGTTCCTACTAACATGGGAGAGCACCTTCTCTGAGCAGCATTCTATAAAGACACAATAAATAATAGTATAATCAGCTAAATGAGTACTCTGGTGACCCAATTAGATTGATATGTAAACTTCAATGATAGGGGTGTATGTCTGAAAAAAGATGACACATTGTGATATTACTAAGATATATTTAAATTTAAAGGACACAAAAAGTAACAATATAAATAAAAGACAATTCAAGGTGATGTACAAAAACACGTGGCAAAATCTAAGATTCAGAAAACTTACAGAGTAAGATACAGAAGTTCAGCCATGTGACATGACTATTAGGTGAACTAAAGACTATGAAAATGCAAGATACAAAATGAGCTTCAGAGGTATGGGGTATACACACACTGCAGATACATTGTTTTCTTGCTAATTCTCATATGGAATCTTTACAAAGATCAGATTTCTCATGGGAAATGGAGTACCACATCTTTGGTATAGATCATTAAATCTGATTTTTCTAAATTTATGCGTGCATGTGTATGTGTGTGACATGCCAACCACCATTGTCAGACATCTACACACCCTCCTTTGAAATTTTAAAAATTATAACATTTAACTCATAAATGAGAACAAGTGTAAATCTTAAATAATGAGAACAAGTCTTTGCAACCCACTAGGAAAGCAAGAGAAACAGCGACAACAGTTGGAAACTCCCTTAATCAGGGTTTATACAATGCAGCAGCTTTGGAGAAAGTCTCATCATTTACAACCTAACACTAAGACATAATTTACCAGCACATCTACAGTGACCTGCTGGACTGACCTTTTCTTCATAAATGAATTTATGAAGACCTAAAAATCATAAAACTCAAATAATCTAACCACAGCAGAATAGAACATGAGAAAAAATGAGTGTCTCAGGACATATGAATGACGCATAATAAACATTGATTACAAAACTTAGTAGAGACAAGATTGATGGAATAAAATGGGGTGATGTGGGGAATTAGAATATAACATGAATAATAGAAAATTCAGAAGATAAAAATTATCATACTTCTTGTCTGCAAGATAGTGAATATGGCTAGGGAAAGTTTAATCAGCCAACGATGTCTTCTGAACAGGAAAGACCAAAGGTTCTTTAGAAAGTAACAAAAGAAAATAAATTTTAGCTTTATTATATTTTATAAAAGTATTTCATAAAAGATGATAAGATTGCAAATAAAATTTTAATCAAGCAGAAGTATATTCCATTGTGAGTGTTTCAAATTGCTAAAAGGATCCCTGTTAATGGGAAACATATCATTATATTTACCTACAAAGGAAACATCTGGATTCAAGTCATAAAACAACATTTCTCAAGTGTTAGCTTAAAAGTCTTAGAAAACACACGAACACACAAACACGTAACAGCAATAAACAAATAATGTTACAAATATGATCCACTGATTTACCAATACATCATACATCAATGACAGGTAGAGAGACACATACCAGTGCATACTTAGGCAGAAAGAGATACATATAAAAACCAATCTGGGAAAACAAATACATACATCATAGGAAGCAGTAGGAAAAACATCAGAATTCAAAAATAGCTATGAATGGTGTATTTTAAAGAAGAAGAGTATATATCTACCACAAAATTGGATCTATTACTTCAAAAGCTCAGAAGTAGAACAGAGTGCTAGAAGGCTGCAGAAACAGTGTGATTGTACTTTTTTTTATTTGTGCCTTCTCTACTTGCTGTGGATCAAGCCCAGGTTTGAATTTTGTTTTTTAATTGTTAAAATTTCCCTGTCCCTAAAGAAAACCTAAAACTCCCCAAAGACATGCAGTAAGTATAGGAAAACATTTCTCTATTTGCTTTACCTTGCTTTCATTCATTGTTGAACATGAAATCACAGGGTACATGCAAGTCAAAATTCCCCTATGCTCTAGAGAAAGCTACAAACCCTGAGACAGGATTCCATTCCTCTTCCGTTCTTCGCTACCCATCCCTTTCTTCTTCAGGTAGAAAGTCCTTCCTAAAAGTGGTCCAGGAGTAGTTTCACCTCTAGATTTGATAAAGGATAGAATACAAGTAACAGTTTTGTCGAGAGTATGTGGCTAACCTTCAGGAAAATTATCTTGGAGGAGCTGTTTTTGAAAAATCGCAAGTACAATTGTCTAAAATACCTACTCCATGGTCTAAACTACAGACATTTGAGCTTGATTAAAGTCTATGGTTGCAAATTTATTAAAATTACATTTCCATTTGGATGAATATTATGATACATTCCAAATAGAGGATCATGATAGAGTTAGAGGCTCTTGTTATTATTATTTGGTTCAGCTTTCTTTCAGAGGACAAGTTACACTCGGGTCAATTATGTGGAAAGTTGCAAAAATCAGTAAATTATTGTCTATTTCATATTTTTTACCTCATTCAAGTTTAAGTAGTAGGCTTTCAAAAATTAAATTACTAGAAAAACCATTTAAATATTAATGTGTTAGTAGTTTCTAATAGCTAAGTAGACCAAAATTACAGCTGTCTATTAAAATTCATGTTTTGACATGTCTCACTTTTATATGTATGTTTTATTTTCACAAGTATTAATGTTATAGGGAAGCATGAATATAATTTACAAAAATAGCAACTACTATAAAGACAAATCAACCATGAGCCAAATATCAAAATATAATACCTTTGTATACAAATATTTATAGGCATGATAATAATATAGATTACAGCCAGGGCATAAAACATTAAAATTATATAGTAGGTAAATGCACTTTTATATTGTTGTATTATATCTATTTTCATATTGTTAAATATTCTATCACATAGTCATTCTGTAAATTATTTAATTGGCACTCTTGTGTTGGTATAGATCTGTTTTCTAATTATTTATTATGAATGATGTTTCCTATCTAGAGGTGGAATTACTGAGTCAAATGCTGTGGTCACTGACGTTTCTTAATAATTAACCAGCAACCCAGGATGTGAGAGTCATTCAAATTTCAGAACTACACAGTCTCTGATTTGAAACACGGGAACTCTTGCCCCTCTTTTCTGGCTCCGTTTAAAAGACTTTCTATGAACAATGAAGTAATGAAGTTGACATTAAGAAACTTGTTTAAAAGGATGTTTATTTAACCTTGGTCAAAATGACAATATATTCCTTCGAAAGAAAAAAATTGTTTTATTTCATTGGGATAGCCACATTTTAGCTGCTGCATTTTGTTGCACTATTTTGCAACATTTATGTTATGCATTTTCTCAAGTATTATCTAACTTAGTAATGACAAATCACAAAATTTAACAAGTACCTAATTATACAGTCAGATTCTTCTTTTTGAGTTAAATATCCTGATATTCTACAAACTAAATCCAGAAGCATAAATCCATCTTAGATAGATTTTTATTAGGTTTTAGATTTCTTCATCTGTAAATTATGGCAGAAGTAGATCCAGGGGAGTTTTCCATCATTTTCCTTCAGTTAAAATATCCAAACGTTCAAGAATTTCATGTCACGGCCGGGCGGTGATGGCGCACGCCTTTCATCCCAGCACTTGGGAGGCAGAGCCAGGCGGATCTCTGTGAGTTTGAGGCCAGTCTGGTCTACAAAGTGAGTTCCAGGAAAGGCGCAAAGCTACACAGAGAAACCCTGTCTCGATAAACCAAAAAAAAAAAAAAAAAAAAAAAAAAAAAGAATTTCATGTCTCTAGGTACAAAACTGAGACACAGAATTTAGGATTCTGTGACTACAAACATCTTCAAGTCTTTACCAGTGTCACAATGCAAATATTTTCGTTCCCTATCCTTTATCAGGGAACACAGCCTTTTCCAGTAACTTTGTAGAAGTTGCACTCCTGATTGGCCAAGACCATGCAACTCTTATTATTTACCCCCAGTTCTAGAAGTAACTGCTTTGCTTTTTGAATCTGTTATTTAATATATGTTCATCGGGTAAATACCTAGTAGCAGATGTATTTTTGTTGCTACACTTGGCTATACTTCATTGCTTGGAATAATTGTGATTCTAGGTGTTGAAAACTGGTCTTTGTTGGGTTGTTGTGTTCTGTTTCCTGGTTTCTGGGGCCCTCTCTGGATCTTAGGAAAGTGTGGTGCCTGTGGTTTGCCTGGTAGGGAATGCTTGTACAGGTTGGTGGGTGGTGGAGAAGGATAGAGATTGGCGAGGAGAAAAGACTGAGAAGTCTTCAGCAAAAAGCTAAGTGGGTCCTGTTGACACCTTGTAACGGGGTCCACAGGCCGTTGGAGTTGTGGCCGGAAGAGGGGCTCCTGCAAAGAAGTTGTGGTATGCCAAAACATAATCTAGAGGGACAGGGACAGGGACAAAGGGCTGGTGGGGGTGGCTTGGGTCTGAAGCAGGAGTTGAAGTTTCCAGTGGATTTATTCACTGAAGTAGGGCACCCGAAAGCAGGCTGTTACAGGGCTGCGGGTGAGAACAGAGACATCAGAGGACTGGAAGGATAGTGTGATTCAACCCAAATGAGGCTCCGAAGGCTGTGGCCATTGGGAGGTCCCAGTGGAAAGTGTTTCCAAGGATCCAGGGCTGACGTGAAGTCACAGGAATGGGCTAGAATTACAGATGGGCGAGAGGGTCCACTGGAAAGGCAGAAGCGGACTGCATTCCAAGCTTTGACAGAGTCCCCCGGGAGTGGAGGAAGGCTGGATGAGAAGAGAAGCCACAGCGGGCAGGCTGCTACAGAGATGGGGAGATGACTGCGACAATTGTAATGAGGGACAGGAACGAGAGTGGACATTGCCGAGGTGAGTCCCTGTCCCATGTGGCCACTTAGTTCCCAGGTGGAGAATGTTGCTATGAGTAAGTGGCTGACATAAATGGACGGGGGGGGGGGGGAGGGAGTAAACCTGGGCCCACCTGAAGGTTCGGTTCTCCAGAGTTCCCCAGAAATGGAGGTAAAATGGGAGGTCAGGCCCCTGCAAACAGTCTGCTGTCGTGATGGAGGTGAGGCCATAGGCGTTATCATGGCAAACAGGAGGGGGAACTGAGATCTGTGTTACAGAAATTTGTTACTCAAGTTCTGTAACGGAGCCTGGTCACATCTTGGACCATGTGTTGGTTTTTTGCGGTGAGGAAAAGACACAAACACAGCAAACTCACTAAGAAGATTTTTTCAAAGAGATAGAGAGAGAGTGAGAAACAAAAGAAGATGTGCTCATGCCTGTGAAAAAACACGAAAAAAAAAGGGGGGCAGGGTACCGGCAGCCTTGTAAGGTCTAGCCTGTTCACGCGACTACTCCACGCATGTGCATAGATTACATGTTCACGCAGCACTGGAATAACACGACCACATAGCTCACTGGTTTACGCAGGACATATGACCAAGAAATGACTGTCCCACCAGAGCATGCAGGATCACTGGGGCATGACTATCACCATGCACCCCCCCCCCCGCCCACACACACTGTATTTGTTTTGACATTATTATGTTGCTGTACAGTTTTAGTCATTAAATTATTAAAAGGCATTTTCCTGCTAGAATTTTAATGCAAGATTTTTTTTGTCTGATAATTAACTATAACTTGAAAAGGACCCAATGGAATAAAAGCCCTTTGAGCAGGGTTCACCAGTTAAGAGCACATACTGCTCTTGAATTCTGGCACCCACTGTGCTGAAAGCCACCTGTATGTCCATTTCTAGAGGGATCCAATGCTTCTGCCCTCATCCACGAGCACCTCCACTTATGTGCACACACCAGCATAATAACACATAATAAAAAAATAAAATCTCAAAAAATACATTTTGCAAACATCTATTGGTGTTATCATTTTCAGCAACTGGGTACACAAAAGTGATGCAATGTCTACTTTCAGGTCAGTCTTTGTGAGGAAAAGATATTGTCTGAAAATAACTTAAACATCAAGAGTACGGAAAAAAGCGTTGGTAAACTAGTGTAGGTTCATGGAAGAGGTCATGTTTCCATTAATGTTTGGAATATTCCTGTAATAAGATACGTTTTGAATGGAGGAAGACATCTGGGTAATGTTACTGAGGTGGAGGACAGCAGATGTTCAGATAGGAAGACATTATGAGGGATCACATTAAAGCAGAAGGAAATAAGGCTGATAGATTAACAGGAGTACTGG
The DNA here is from genome assembly GCF_004664715.2 of Peromyscus leucopus. NCBI lineage: Eukaryota > Metazoa > Chordata > Mammalia > Rodentia > Cricetidae > Peromyscus > Peromyscus leucopus. The sequence continues at coordinate 17,651,233 of NC_051074.1, read as the reverse complement.
CAGATTGGCAGTGTGGGGATCATGGGGAACTGCAGAAGTGACTTTCAGAGTTCGCTTACACTGTAGATGTTAAGGATTCTATAGGATTGGTGACTACTAGAAATAAAATGGAAAACAAGTGATTGTCTGGGATCAGAGGAGAGCCTCCTCTTATATAACTGAGCGCATTATGATGCTACTTGAAGATGAGTAAGAAAAGGCATAGGTAGGGAGAAGAAAACACTCTGTTCTATATTTAATAATATTTACTTTACTTATTTACAACAGAAATTGATTCTATTATTACAGAATTAGTTAACAAGTATGGAACGGAACAATGTGGCATTATTTATACACATTTAATGAGACATAATTTGGGCTTTTAAACATGTATATTCTGCTGTTTTTATCTCGCCTGAATTCTTACATTGCATAAAATGGTCAAGGAATCCCACTGAAGTATTAACTTTGGTGGGGGAGGGTGGACCCTGGGGCAACCTGAGTATCCAGAGCTGGGATCACTACAGAGTTGTATATATGTTAAAATTGCAAGCAACAGATAGGCAGTGCTTTTGTGTTATATGAGTCTAATATTGCATCCTGGCATGCTTTTTTCTTATCATAAAACCAGCCAGATGTGACTGAATTGTCTAATCCATGACTTTTGCTCATGTGGAGTCACTGTGCTCCAAAAATCTCATTATTGCAGAGTTTCCCTGCCATTTGATGTTAGGCATAGCATGGACATAATTTGTCTGGAAGCTTCAATGACTACTATAGCGGGTCCTGGCCTAACACTCATACCCTTTTTTACAACCCAATCAGTCACATACAACAATCCGCCTCTTTCTTCCCTGAGCTCCACTTCAGTTGTTTGGTGTCTGGTTCTCATAAAATTATTCTGACATTCACAAAGCAAATGTCCTCTGAGTTTTGACATCAGGGTGAGGTGACCCACCAGATGTGGTATTCTTGTGTGGGTTGAAGGAAACAGACAATGTTTACATTAACCTTTTCAAGCCCTTTCCCATGCAAGGTTAGTAACATGGTTGTTAAATAAAGGTGCTTAGTCATCCAGAATCCTAAAAGCACTTGACACCATGTCAAGTAATCTACTCTAGCCATGCGATCTGGCAGTCCAGGCCAAGGTGCTGAAGCAGGCCTGCAAGGAAAACCCAGTGCTGTGTGAATGCTGATTTCTGTAGGAACATTACTCCATTTCCTTTTCCTTTTGTTAATATGCTTTTACCAAACCTCATTATGAGAAGATTGACCACTAATAGGAAAGTGCTGAAAATTTCATCCTGATTTTATGAAGTTCTGGACTGCAAGTAGATTTCTCAATTATTTTATTTATTTCCTGGATTATGGTCTAGAAGACAGGCGATTGCAGATGGAGTCTACTGGCAATGTCCCTTCAAATTGGTGACACCTCACTTAGAAAACCCTGTATTTACTCTTTTAACTGCATTCTACTTTGCTATTTTATTTAAAGCCATTAAAATCTGGCAATTTTAGTAGCTTACTCCAATGTAAGAAATGTAAGAAATGATAAAGCTTTATTTGTACTTTTTTTGGTAAACTGAAAAGAAACCAAATATAAACAGCTGATTTTTTTATTTTTTTGGTTAAGCGCCTGCCTTCTTTTAAAATACCATATGGTTTTCTTAAAACTGGCCATTTTCCTCTTTTCTCTTCTAATTTATGAAAGAAGAACATTGCAGCTATTAGTAGATTTAAATGTTCCAATAGCTTCAAGGCAACATAAACATCATTTTACAAATGTGGGATCTGTCAGGATGCTCAAGTAATGGTTAAAAACCGCCTGACAATTTTCTTTTGTAAGCATTTGCTGACGGATAAAATGTAATAATTCCTATTAATAAGTGATTTAACATATCTCAACATGTGTCCAAGCCTGCAACTATTATGTCAATACAGAGCTAATCAGTTTCACACGCTGTGGGCAGGGACTAGCAGTGCATACAAATGCAAAAGATGAGAAACTGGGTCTTCTCTCTTCTATTGTGGTCTTTCTTCAGTGGTGACAGAGTTTGAGGCATCCTGAGGAGAATTCTCCTGCATTTGTATCTGTCTGAAATGTCTGTTCTCAAGTCCCTCATATCACTCCAGTATGCCTGAGTGATTTTTATTCCACTGTAATCTTTCCAGTGGATCTTGATACCTCTGCAGTGTTTTACTTTGATTAGAGTGTCTACTCTACTATTCTTGACAGAAGGAGGATGTGAGCAAACAATTGGATGGAATAGAGGCAGAGAAAAAAAGTGGGAAAAAAAGCTGTCTCCAAGTTTCCATGAATAAATGACTTATGACTTTGACAAGGATTAGGAAAATAGCTGTGCTCTATACACGTGTGTATATATATGTTTTGTATGTGTTTCAATAGCTAGACATATGTTTCATTCCAGAATGTAATGATGGCACTAAGAGTGGATGAAGAAACTTACAAGTGTAAGTTCTATATAACTCAACTCTAGAAACTGAAATCTTTGGGGGAGATTAATGACAGTGATCAAGGACAACTCTTCAGTCAATATTTATACTGTGCCCCTTGCTTTATAGATGGTTTTTCGCAAGCCCTGCAGATACTACCCTACCCCACTATAAAGTATGGCATCGTTTACAGTACAGATTATAAAAGTTTATCTATAGATGGTCTTTTGGTCTCCAACCTTTTTCCTCCCTCACCTAATTTTTGCAACAACCAAACAAAAGTCTGTTGACATAGGCAAGCACCAAGGGCATCAGGAGAAATATGTAGTATGAGATTTCTGATCCACAGCAACATGATAGCTGTACTCTCTGACTGTACTTCATACAGAACTTAAAGGAATATACAGCAAGCATCCTTAGAAAATCATCCCAAAGCTCTCTGTCGAACAGTCACTTGACTTGGTTGAGTAGGCATTCTAAGGCAGATTTTAATAATGAGGAAGAAGATTAAAAATAGGGGAAAATACTTGTTCCCATTCATTACGCATTCTATTGGACTGTAGAAGGACTTAACATTAGGGGTTTGAAAAGATCATTTGAGTATTGTCCTCTGGTTACTGAATAATATTTTTTTAATTCCTTAAGAATATAATCATTTTCTTTCTAGTACACGTATTTTTTTGCAAGATGTTGCCAGCATAAGTTAGATGTAACAGAAAGAAGAGAAGCATTATAATTCTGATCCCACTATATGGAAAATTTGTAATTTCAACTTAAGCTTATCTCATTCCAAAGTACAGTTCTTAAAAGGCAGGCCATAATGTTCAACTTACACACAAATGATAACTTATATCTATGTTGATAAAGGATACCAGGTGAGATCAGAATGGCCTCACATGTTATGATCAAGCATAGCCCTGAAAATCAGAAAAACCTCATGTATACAAAAAAAACACTTTAAAATCTTTTCAGTTTGGGATTTGTTCAACTATGAAAGGGAATGACCTAGACCTTTACCTGCAAGCACATGGACAAGGTCAGATCACAGTGTGGTCGTACCTCCTTTGTTTCTGTAGGCCAGATGTCTCTGTTTGTACAAAAGTAATATTTTCCTCAATTGAAATCAAAAATTTCATTTAAGGCATAATGGCCCAACCTATATCTCTCATTAATCTTTAGGTGAGTAATGGTCAGGGCAGAGGAAGCAGTTTACTAATTTTGTTGTCCTATAAAACACCTGGAAAATCTCAGTGTTTTTCATATTAAATGTACAGAAATATCTGTCACCCATAGGCAAATTGGCAGAAGGTAGGTATATGGATAAAATAACCAAGGCGATACGGAGGGACTGCATAGCAGTGTAGGGATTAGTGTCTCCTGTTTCCCGGCAGCAGGCACAGTTTCTTGTACAACATTCTCTTGGTTAAACGTGCAGCCTTCTTTTTCTTTTTCTTTCTTGTTCTACATTCTCCTGACTAAACGTACAGCTTTTTCTACTCAAGACAAACTTAAAATAAATACCTTTTGAACTTGGGGATTACATTTTCTTCAGTAGTGATTGTTGGACATGCTGATTTATAGTTCATCCTGGAAGTGTTCTCACGTTCCCCATGGATAGGTTTCACTACATGCTTCTACTTTTTCACCAAAATGTAACTCCTTTTTACATTGCAATTTCTTTTTTTTTTATTTTTATTTTTTATGAGTAAGAAATTTTCTGTTCATTTTACATACCAACCACAGGTCCCCTGCTCCTCCCTCTTCCTGTCCCCCAGACTTCCCCCCAACCTACCCCCCAATTCCCACCTCCAAGTCAAGGTCTCCCATGGGGAGTCAGCCGAGCCTGGTACAGTTGAGGCAGATCCAAGCACATCCCCCCTGCATCAAGGCTGCACAAGATGTCACACCTTAGGCACTGGGCTCCAAAAAGTCAGTTAAGCATCAGGGATCCCAATCCCCCTGTCTGGGGGACTCCCAAACAGTTCAAGGTAAACAACTGTCTTGCTTATCCAGAGGACCTAGTCCAGTCCCATGGGGGATCCACAGCTATTGGTCCATAGTTCATGGGTTTCAACTAGTGTGACAAGGGACATTGTGATCTCAATGTCCCTTGCTTATAGAATCCCTTTTTTTCTCATCAGTTGGACTATTGGAGCTCCCCCTGGCTGTGAATCTCTGCATCTGCTTCTATCAGTAACTGGATGAGGGCTTATGGTAACAGTTAGGGTATTTACTAATCTGATTACTAGAGTAGACCAGTTCAGGCACCCTCTCGACTATTGCTAGTAGTCTAAGGTGGGGTCATCCTTGTGGGTTCCTGGGAACTTCCCAGTGCCCTGTTTCTTCCTACTCCCATGATGTCTTCATTTATCATGGTATCTCTTTCCTTGCTCTACCACTCTGCCCCTGTTCCAGCTCAAACCTCCCATTTCCTTATGTTCTCATGCCCCATTCTTTGCCCTTCATTACCCCCCCCCACTCCCAGTTTGCTCATGCATTTCTCCTTTGCTGGGCTATCTATGTGTTCCTCTTAGGATCCTCCTTGTTAGCTAGCTTCTCTGGAGCTGTGGGTTGTAGTCTGGTTATCCTTTGCTTTACATCCAGCATCCACTTATGAGTGAGTACATACCATGTTTGTCTTACTGAGTTTGAGTTACCTCACTCAGGATGATATTTTCTAGTTCCATCCATTTGCCTGAAAATTTCATGGTATCATTGTTTGTTTGTTTGTTTTTTAACGGCTGTGTAGTACTCTATTTTGTATATGTGCCACATTTTCTTTATCCATTCTTTGGTTGAGGGGTATCTAGGTTGTTTCCAGGTTCTGGCTGTTATGAATATTGCTGCTATGAACATATTTGAGCATGCATCCTTGTGGTAAGATTGAGAATTCCTTGGGTATATGCCCAAGAGTGGTATAGCTGGGTCTTGTAACTGGATGTCAACATATAGAAGATTGCAAATAGATTCATAGATCTGTTACCATGCACAAAACTCAAGTCCAAGTGGATCAAAGACCTCAACATAAATCCAGTTACACTGAACTTGATAGAGGAGAAAGTAGAAAGTAGTCTTAAATGCATTGGCACAGGAGACCACTTCCTAAATATAACACCAGTAGCACAGATACTGAGAGCAACAATTAATAAATGGGACCTCCTGAAACTGAGGAGCTTTTGTAGGGCAAAGGACATGGTCAATAAGACAAAATGACATCCTACAGAATGAGAAAAGATCTTTACCAACTCCATATCTGACAGAGGTATGATCTCCAAAATACACAAAGAATTAAAAAACTAGACATCAAAATACCTGAACAATCCAATTAAAAAAAAAATGGGCTACAAAGCTAAACAGAGAATTCTCCACAGAAGAATCTCAAATGGCTGAAAGACATTTAAGGAATTGCTCAACATCATTAGTCATCAGGGAAATGCAAATCAAAACGACTCTGAAATATCATTTTACACCCGTCAGAATGGCTATGATAAAAAACACTGAAGACAGTTTATGTTGGAGAGGATGTGGAGCAAGGGGAACACTCCTCCACTGTTGGCGGGAATGCAAACTTATACAACCACTTTGGAAATCAGTATGGCAGTTTCTCAGAAAATTGGGAATCAAACTACATTGCAATTTCTAATCCCACTACTAACTTAACTAACTAGGAATTAAAAGCATAGTTTTAATATGAAAAAAAATTACCTCAAGAAAATGGGCTAAAGTTTCACAATTCTTCTTTAGTATAAATGGCAAACAGTCATTTGTAAGTTATGACACCTCTTAATATTTTGCACACTATCACAGGAGAATATGTCCTCAATAAATGTTACATTATATTCAAACTAGAGATGTGAACCCCAAGTGAATAAATTATAACAAATGGACAAGGTAGCTTAGATTTCAGTGGTAAATCTTCCTAAAATGGCATAGCACAGTTTGTGAGTATGGTCTGGAACACTTACTAATATAAATTTCGTTAAAATTTCCCCAAAGTTATTTGGAAAAAAATTAGTTACAATCTGATTCTCTAGATGTGCATGAATAAACACTTTAGCTTTAAAATGTGTATCTGTAAATGTGTCTACAGGTTAGAATATTTACATTAAATGGGCAATTTTCACTTATAAGACAATAAGAGGACATTTGAGGGAGTTTTATAATATATTTTTTAAAATGAAGATTGTTTTTAAGTTCACTTGAGAAGTAGGCATAATAACCTGCCTAAAGAGGGTGAAAGTATCAATTATTAATTTAAAGGTAAAGATGTGTGTTTATATCTATTACCCATCTCTCCATCTATCTACCTGTCTATCTATCTGTCTGTCTGTCTGTCTATCATCTGTCTATCTATCTACTACCTATTGACTATCTGTGTATCATATATCTATTTATGTATCAATCTATCTATATATTTATATATCTGTCATCTATCTATCATCTATCTTGTTATCCTTCCAAGTATCTATCTATCTATCTATCTATCTATCTATCTATCTATCTATCTATCATTTATTCATCCACCTATCATCTATCATTATGCTGCTCATCTGTAATTTATCTATCATCTTCATGCTTATTTTTATCCTTTTTTGTTTTCAGAAAGGTTTCTGCTGTGTGTCCATGCTAACCTTTGTCATTCTTCTGCCAAAGTGTCCCAAATTCTGTGTTGCAGGCATGGGCAACCATGTTTTAGAAAACTCAGGCTAAATATCCCTGTTCTGATAAAGAAAGAAATTGAGAGAAACTCCAAGGAGCTTCTTGTCTCTTAGTTTTAGTGTTTGGACAAATAGCAGTTCTGTGTTTTTCTTCACATGCATTTCTTTCTCACAGGTGTTGTTTGTTTTAGGCTACAGATGTACAAAATGAGCTCTACTTGGGGACTGATAGTGTGGTAGCAGCATGTAAGTGATGATTTTCTATTTGGCTTCTTTGTACAGATTCTGGGAGTAAGTGGTAAAACTAGAAGCTCTGTACTCTGTTCAAAACTATCTTTTGAAACTTGGCATTTGCAACTCCACACTCTCTTTTAGTGATGTAGCCTTCTTTCCCCAACTTCTTTATTATTCACATTTACCGAGTTTTTTAAATATTATTTTGTTTACAGATGCAAATTAGGGCTTTCCTGTTATATGTTACCATGTATATTATTTATTGAAGCACTTAAAACATATACAAATTTTTTAAATATGCTAAGGTAATAATATGAAAGACACTAACAACTGAGTATTTAAAATGATTAAATATATAAGCAAAAGTATTACTTCAAAACAGGACAGATTGAACAACAATGAAGGAGTATACTATAACTGAATACGAACTGTGACAGAGTTTCTTGTTCAAGAGCTCATTATAGCCTTATATTATATAGCATATAATACATGACTCAAATACTTGTTGTGTAACATTCTTAGTACTTCCCACATTTATTAACACAATTTATGCAGCACATAGAATTAGACATTTGATTGATACATTATTATTCACATACAGTGCTTCACTTTTGGAAATTTTTTTGTTTGTTTAAAAATTTCTGAAGTAATTTTATGCTATCAAGTTTCTTCAAAAACATTTTCTCAAGCTGGATAAACCTAGAATGAGTAAATCTGTCTTTCAATCCAGAATGAAGTTCCCTTTATGGCAGACACTACATTTTTATCTTTTATAAAACCTTAAAGAAATGAATTGTTTGATTTTCTTTTGCTACTCTGGGTATTTATTTGTCTTGTACAAATTACACAATGTTCTGAAGGGCGTTTATATTATAGTTGTAATATGCTGCTTAGCTGTATTGTCATCTGTACTTTTATCCTGGGATTTTACTATAATGTTTAAAAATACATCATATTCAAATTACTAATTGATTGACATTAAATCTGAGGCACAGTACCTTGCACTGAATGCAAACGGGATTATTTAGGCTCAACAATGCTGCTCTTGTTGAAGCAACAGTGCTTGATCAGCCCGTGAAAACATTAGTTATGCTAGACTCAAAGAATTGAGCCTGTTTTGGTGATTAGGGACTTTAATTAGTAGGATTTATTCAGCTCTAGTTTATAGATATCTTACTTTCAAGGAGCTACACTGTTGCTTAATATCAATTGTTTTAAAAATCTGCTTTGTACATCATTAATACCTGCAATATCAAGGAGAAGGAAAACTAAATTCTGTGGTATCATGTGTTTGTATCTTCTTTCTTACATTTATAGAGGTGTGTGTGTGTGTGTGTGTGTGTGTGTGTGTGTGTGTGTGTGTGTGTTTTAGCGAACTTCAGCCATCCTCAGACTTGTGATACTTCTGTCTCTGATGAAGAGGGTAGGTAATAAAAAAAGAATTAGTCCACTAATGAAGGACTCACTTTTCAGGCTTTTTCCCCATTCCCAATTGCTTCCCAAGCTTGACAACTTGTAAATGGTCCATATTCATTTATTTGGCAACTTCTAAATTTGTAGAAAGATCAACTTAGTTTGTCATTGTCAATTTTTTATTCCAGGCCTCTGTTCTTCTTGTCTTCAACACTCTAGTCTCCTGTGTAAAACTTCTTTAACAACCATTACACAGAATCCTTGTAGCAGTTCCTAGAAGAAATGCATGGTTGATGACATGAGTTGTCTTAACTGCTTTTTGAACTCAAATAAAATTTTGTCTAATGACATCTTTGTAGTATAAAATAAATATAAAACAAACAGAATACATGTCATTTACATAAAGAAAATCATATAAATCAAGAAGTACATGTTAAATGATATAAAGCATAACCACATTTATCAATAATATTCTAATATGAAATAAGAAATATTGGCGATGCAAAGCTATATGTGATACAGAGCCTCACTTTTATAAAAATAAAATAATTTCCAGTCCTCTAATATTAAATTAATGTTAATTCAACAAGTTTTAAGTACATTTAACATAATGTAGCTCCATTCTAAACAAAAAAGAATTGTCTGCCCTAGGTTCGGAGAAACAAACTAATTTTAAAGAGTTGGTAGTGTCTGTAGTGGTAATGTGCAGTAGACAATGTCCCAGCTGAGTGACCTTCGTCCTCCACATTAATCTCTCTGAGGTTTTCCTTTCATCTGCAAAATGATAGTGTGAAGTCAATGGCTTTGAAGTCACTTCCCACATTGGTGGTGTGCATTCCATTTGTGGATTTTTCCTTTATAGAGTCTGACTGAAGCTGTTCTCAGGAGACAGGTAATGCTACACAGATTGGAACTGGGAACATGCTCTCCTCACCTCCACATTGCTTTATGCAAGGCCCCGAGGAGAGCTAACTGACAGTTGAGATTATTTTTCTAATACTTCAGCCAATGTACTTTCATATCTGGAATATTGAGAGTTAACTGTAATTTATCAAAGACAAATTATTTTACTACCTACACTGAATCCAGGCTCACATATAAATTGCACTGAAACCCAGTTTGGTTAAAGTGTCCTCAGAGAAGCATCATAGAAAAGTTATTAAAAGTCAATATCCTGATCCAAAAGGGAAAGCAGGCTTTTGGGATGTTTTCTTTCAACCTACAAACACTCTTTGAAAACAAAAAATTTTCATTAAATAGCCAAAAACTCTCCTCAAAACTATAAATCTATACTCTTAAAAGACATTGAATCTAATATATAATATAATTTAATATAATACATTCCAATAAGCTTAAATATAGATTGTTAAGTATATTTACATTGGCTCTATAATCTTAGGCAAGCAACATAATGCACACAAATAATTGGGTCCTTGGGAATCAAAATGAGTATTTCCAAGTTGGAATTTTAAAGTTCATTTATATTTAATATTTTTGTGAATGCTCCAAAAATATAATAACACATTTTTATTCAAGGCTGGTACAAACTTGGATAATGTTGCCTATACATGGAAGCTCAAGAAAATAATTTTAATAAAAGACCTAGAGGCACTGGAAGTATAGCAAGGAGAGGGTACTGCCAAGACATAAGTGGTAAAAAAAAAAATGTAGAAAATGACCCAATGCAGCTATGCAGAGTGGTGAGATAGACCACAGAAAACAACAGAGGTCAAGGTGAATTTCTGAGTGATAGTATAGGTCAAATGCAACATGGACCAATAATAATAGTGTCCTTTATGCTTTTGAACCACAAAGAGGCATTGTGGCACAAGGAGATGAAGGATACAGCACCTACTCACTGGCCTTGGTTTTGTTACAGAGCAATGCTTGCTAACATACAGCTGTGTAGCATACTGATTATTGCCACAGCAGAGTGAGTTTCTGTTCGTGTGTATTCTTTCTAACTTAGTACACTGCCAAGGAATAGAAAAAGATATGATGGCTGCCCATAGGAACAATATTTAAATCATAGAAAGTAAAGGGAAATTCTATACTTTCTATGTGAATCTTATTCTCATTAAACACAACTCTGCCTGCACAAATCTCAGGCAAGGGGAAAAGCATTTTTAACACATGAAAATCAAAGCAAGAAAGTTGCTGTTTGATTTTTAGTTCATATAGCACATAGTAACAATTGAGTTTATATTTTAAGTAAATAGATTAAATTAATCAAAGAAGAAAATTTTAATCCATTTCACAGATGAGAAAGCATGAGGTACAATAAAATTAATCAACTTTTCTAACCTCTCTCAGGGTATGTGCTATGTGTCAAGAATTTAAATGTAAGTATGCTGAAGGTCAAAGACCATGATTTTCTTTTTGGTATTGAATTTGCTCATCGATTCTGTAACTGAGCCACTGGCCATTAATCCTGTAGAGCAATCTTATGTTTCTTTATTTGCTTGTAGGGGATTTCTTTGGTTTTAGTTTATAAAGCCTTCATTAAGATCTTTTCACTGTTCTAATTATACAGTAGAAATCATATCTAGAAGGATTTTCAAGTCCTTCTAAGCAAATGCTACATGTGTATATATGGAAATGATGAGCTGGCCTGAAGATACTGAGGACAATGGTCAACTGAGTGGCCAAAGTCAGGGTGCCTACTGCGAGCATGTCTTCATTATGAACAACACAAAGAGAGAACTTGAATTAGATGACTCTTGTGACATGTTTACTAGACCCAGACCCATAGAACAAGTCTGTGACAAAAACATAGAAAACAAGTACTCAAAATTTAGGAGTAGAGACTGGTAAGACTGAAGAGTAAGAAGATAAAGCTTATATGAAAATTGCAATATCAAACAATATCACAAACTACACATACATTACATATGGCTTGTTTGTAAATGGTAACCTCCATGGCTGGTGATCACTGAGTTCACTGAGAAGCAAGAGTGAAATTCTGCCTCCAAAATCTTACATATATTAATGCCTGTAAGAGGAAAAATGCACAAAGCACTAGACACTGGTGGTGCATGCCCTTAATCCAGCACTTGGGGGTCAGAGGCTTGAGGATCACTGAGTTTGAAGCCAGGCTGGTCTACAGAGTCAGTTCTGGGACAGCCAGGGCTACACACACACACACACACACACACACACACACACACACACACACACACAAAAAAAAAAACCCTTCAAAAATTAACAAACAAAAAGAAAGAAAGAAAGAAAAAAGAAAAATGCATAGAACTTGTAAATTGATTTTCTTTTTTTCTGACAAATGATCAAGTATTTATCTGTACTCATCAAGGTAGACATAATAATATTGATTTCAAAAGATATGTAGATAACTGAATGAGATTTCTCACTTACTTTGGCAAATAGCACACACAACAAATATCTTTTCAAGAGTCACAATGGCAGACATGCTCTGTATTGAGCAACGTTCTGTGACTTACTTAGTTTAGAGTTAGGGTTGTGAAGGAGTGGCAACAATATACATATGCCTACTTTCTGGGATTCAAACTGCATACAATGTATGCATTGCTGAGTAATTTAGGCTTTGATATTGACAGTTTGTAATGCTCATTGTCATTCCAGAACACCTTCAGGGTCTTCATTATCTTCACTGGTTCAAACAATATGAGAACACTCACAGTTACTCAAAATTTTGTCTGAGGTATAATATTGAATATAATTATAATTTATAAAATAGAGGCCACAAACTAAAAGTGAAAATTAGACTGAACAAAAGTGACTTCTTAATTTCTGTTTGGCACCACTTTGCCTTCAAGAAAAATGAGAGAAAATGTCAACCATTCACACATTTCAAGTATTTTTCAGGAGTCAATGAACAAATCCTGACCTTTTATACAGAAAAAAGTTAAAGGAAAAAATCATTGAAAAATAATATCTTGAGCTATGAACCAGTGGATTCATGTCTCCGTTTCTGATTCCTAATTTAGAGATATTTATATATTACTGATATATGGTTCGGGTGAGCCTGTTGAATGGCTCATACTATGTTTTCTGATAATTTTGGTTTTGAGCCCATTTAATTCAATGCAGTTAAAAAATCTGAAGATGGAGCCAAAGCGTAGTCAGGCTAGGTCCCAGAGGTGTGACAAGCATACCCATCAGTGGCAAATCCATTGAGAAGGAAGTCAGCTGGAAAATCGGAGTATGGTATCTTGTTAACAAGATTGACAGATAGAGGGGTAGCATTTCCCTTTTTTTTTCTCTTTTTCCCTTTGTCTATTGAATTCCAATATTCTTGCTTTGCTGTATGAGCTTGTGATGTGATTAAATCAACCTATACATAAACTATAAGTAAATGTGATGATATTATATCATAGCTTTTAGAGAGCTGCCGTGTTAAACATGTATAGGATGGAAACAAAAAAGTAGAGCAGATAATGCAGTCTCGAAGGCCTTACATGGAGACTGAAAATTTAGCATAGGAGACAAAAGTTACTGGCAAAGAGAAAGGCTAGAAACCTCCAGGTTGAGATGTGATAAAGTGGACTGAAGCCACTCGCATAAGCACACAGGCTTTCCAGAGATGACCAGTGATCATTATAAAAACTACATATAATAGCATGTGTGAGAAAGACTAGGCTATGCTAGTGACCCCAAAAGCTTGTGAAATGGGACATCCTTTTTACATCTTGATCACTGAGCTTTAACACCCCCAAACACACACACACACACCACACCACACCACACCACACCACACACACACTAGTCTCCTTCCTCTCAGGGAAATATATCTTGCCTGTGAGCTGTGTCTGCTTTCACTGTCTTTCAGACATCTATATTCTAGGTTACAAGAACTGGAACTCTTCTAGGGCACTCAACAAGCCACAATACTCACCAATATTAGGATGATTAGAAATGGGAAATTACATGAGGATATAGTGAGCCAAAATAAGAAAATGTTGAAACCGCCGGGCGGCGGTGGTGCACGCCTTTCATCCCAGCACTTGGGAGGCAGAGCCAAGTGGATCTCTGTGAGTTCAAGGCCAGCCTGGACTACCAAGGGAGTTCCAGGAAAGGCACAAAGCTATACAGAGAAACCCTGTCTCGAAAAACCAAAAAAAAAAAAAAAGAAAATGTTGAAACCATGTGTCAGCAGGGAGGAACAACATCAGACTTTGATCAAAGTTTGTAGTAAACAGCCCTAAGACTGAGGAGAGAATGAAGAGACTAAAGAACAAGCAATAATTCAATGCTGTTGAAGCAGATTACAAAAGAATCTGAAGGTAAACTAGTATGTCCATGTCCTGAGCAAAGCCAGGAGGGTTATTTCTGATGGGAACTTTGACCTCTTAAGACAGTTGGAGGCTGGTGAAAATAAAAAAAAAAAAAAAAAAAAAAAAAAAAAAAAAAAAAAAAAAAAAAAAAAAAAAAAAAACACCTAGATTAAGAATTTTTTCAAACTGGGCGGTGGTGGCGCACACCTTTCATCCCAGCACTCGGGAGGCAGAGCCAGGCGGATCTCTGTGAGTTCGAGGCCAGCCTGGACTACCAAGTGAGTTCCAGGAATAATCTTTTCAAATTGTGAACCCTCTGCAGCATACATTCATGGGTATAAATGAGATATTATGCCTATTACCATCCTTACAATTACTCTGGGGTCTCAGTCATGAAGTTTTATTTATGTCTTCTGCTATAACAATGTTAACTAAATGATTGTACAGATTTTAAGTCTGTAGTCTCAACATTGGAAGCAGTTTAGCAATAAATGCAAGTGTAGGTTTGTGTGTGTGTATTTATGTGTATGTGTGCTTTTGTTTTTGGTGTGTGTATATATTTATCAACATTTAACATTTGATCCTAGAGGTTCAGATTTCATAGGTATTGAATGTGGCCTAGTTATGTGAGTGTTTTTAAATATTATTGATTCATATTAGTGGATATCTTAGTTGTATTATTCCAATTGAAAGTTGATCACACAAACTAACAGAATGACTATACTCTGTAGAGTAAAACAGTTTGATATAAATTCAGCGATGTTTCAGATTAGTACTCTTAGAGTCTAAACTGTATTGAAATCAGGGTGTTGATAGGATTTGTTTCATAGGATGGCTAAAACTATGCAAAGAGAAGAATGATGTACAGCAGAACAGTTTTCTGATACAACATGCATCATGATTATTTACTGAATGATGGACTAGTAATCTAAATATTTTAAATTAAGGATCAATTTTGAATATATTTTTATTTGACGCATAATAATTGTACACATTTGTAGTGAGACATAAAGTTTAATATTGGTATAAATTGTGTAATGTACATGAAAGGTAAATATAAGAGTCTTCTCAAACATATGTTATCCATAACATAGTAAAAAGTGTTAAAAATGTTTTAAAGGCTTTCTATAATGCATAGTATACTACTGTTACCCTTAACAGTCATCTAACTGTGCGATAGCAACCAAAATGACTTATTCCTATGCATCTGTGTTTTAAACCCATCAATGAATATTTCCCTAACAGGCACGCTGTTGCTCTTTCTAGGTTATGGTAGATACTATCCTACTCTCAAGGCCTATCAGATCTTCTTTTTAAAGTTCCACATGAGTGAGATTACACAATTCTGGTCATTTTGTGTCTGGCTTATTTTAGTTAAGATGAAAATCTCTAATCCACCCATGTTGTTACAAATGTTAGAACTTTATCCTTTTGAGGGGCTTGAATAGTTTTGGTAAGGGAAATATACTGTAATTTATCCATTATTCAGGCTTTTATTTCGGTTTATTTCATTTTTGAGACAGGGTTTCTGGATTGGCGTGGAACTCACTGGCACAAGCTGACCTTGGATTTGCAACAATCCCCCTGTCCCCTAAATGCTTGGATTATGTGTGTGTGGACCACCATGCCAGTATCCATTTTTCAGCTGACAGCCCATTAATTTCATTTCTTGGCTATTGAGAGTAGTGCTGAAATAAACACAAGAGTGCAGGTGTCTCCTTGGCAGGCAGGTTCATTTTATTTGGAAATATTGTCAGTGGTAAGAGTGCTGAATCATATGATAACTCCATTTTTATTTTTTTTAATTTATGATGATGTTGATGGTGGTGATGTACTTTCAAATTCATGACTTCTACTTCTTTAAGTGTTTGATTATTTTTAAAAAGAAAGATAGGGATGTAGTTTCCTTTTTTGCACACAAATAAATAATTTTCTCAACACCTTTTATTGGAAAGCATATCCCTTCTTCACATATACATACACATCATATACATGAAAGACCCTAGCCCTTCAGGCTTACACACTCAAGCCTCAGGAAAGAGAAACTTCAAGCCCCAGGAAATGAGAAACTAAAAATTTAGTTCCAAGGACAAGCTGACTCAGCCATTGTTCAACCACCCCTACCACAATGTAACAATGTAAAGAGATCTCTGTTAAGAGATGTGCTCAACTGTGACTGGGATAGTTGCAGGTGTTCCAGGATGGACCACTGTGACCTTTGTGTAAACTCCACTTGAGGTTTCAGGAAGAATGTGCATGTGTATGTGACTGTACTCACTCTGTGATCAGACCATGATCTTGTGAAACAAAATTGTGTGGGAACTGTAACCTTATGGCTTTTGTGGGTTTTTCCTTTAAAAGCCCCCATGGGGCTACAGTAAGATGTGGCTCTTGCTCTTAGGAGCAGAGTTTGCCCGTCTGTACAGTCACTTCAAAAAACCTTGTGTTGTTGCATCAACTGGACTGGAGTCTGGGTTCTTGGGGCTCCCACTTGAGACCCTAGACTTTGGGGTCCAACATACATATACATCTAATCATACACACACACACACACACACACACACACACACACACACACATACACACACACATATGTAATGTTATATCTATATATATTCTTGAGACAGGGTCATACTATGTAGCTCTGCCTGTCCTATAACTTGCTTTGAACACCAGGCTGGCCTAGAACTCACAGAGATCTGCTTTCCTCTACCTCACAAGTACTGGGATTAAAGGTGTGCATCATTATGCCTGACCTTTGATCTCAGGTTATTTTTAAGACACTAGTTTCTAATTAGTAAATAGAAAATAGTGGAAAATGGAAACCATATAACAGCCAACCTTTTGAGCAAAAGCAAAATAGTGTATTATTCATCTATAACAAAATTAAAATACTAAAAGGTATTTTCAGCATGATATATTTTTATAACAAATTCTGTAAGAATTAGTAATTGCTCCAAGTGCTCTTGGGTCTATTGCACCTGTGAATCCACTGACACAACTGAATGAGAAACTAGAACTGGGTCTGCAGGGAGGGTTTGCATCTGATTATCCACATTGGGACCCCTTCTCTGTAACTTCTGGCCCTTCTTAATCTGACCCTTCCTGACAAACACATGCCACAATCAAGTTAAACTTGCTTTCCTTCTCAAATTTCCATTCATCCATTTGAGGGGAAGATCTGATAGGAAGGGTTGGTATAGTTTTGCAAATGTTTTATGCAAAATCAAGGGGTAGAGAATGAGTGGATACAATTTGATGTGTGGAGGACTAAGCAGATGCTGTAACAGGCTGCTCAGTCTTCCTTTAGAGACTGGGCCTCAATTTCAGTTTCCTGAGACTGAACAAGCTGTGTCTCAGGGAGCCACAAACAAAGGGCTAGTACCCCTGACCACAGGGACAAAGGAGATAGGACGCACCAAGCCTGGGCCACTGAGCCAGCCTCCACAGTCAGTGCTTACTAAACCAGCCAGCCTCCACAGCAGCTCAAAGACAAAGCCTGGGACTTGTCCGGGCTTGCTCTAAAATGGAAAAACTGTAGCCCTGACCAGCCCCTGACTAACCGTGACCAATTAGTATGCACTAATATGACTGCTGCTTGCTTAAGTCAATCACATCTAAAATGAACTAACTGCTCTAGGACCTCCCTTGACTGTGCTTAAAAGGAGCCTTTAGGCTCCTCTCAGAGTCTTCACCATTTTGCTTTTGTGTGTGATGGTGGGCCCCAGCATGCTGGAATAAAAATGCTCTTGCTGATTGCATTCTTGGATGATGTTTTTTTGGGGGACTTCTCCAGGACCTTAATATCGTGAAATTTGGAAATTGTGAAAAATCAAAATTTCTGCCTAATTTTGTTGTTTTGGCCATTTAGAAACTCAAATATTTTAAAATGTATATCGGGATTTCTACTACATACTATTTACAGATATTTCTTTTGCCTTAAGCACATTATATATAATATATGTATGTATACATATTTTATTTTATAAGAAAAATATGAAATTTATAATGTATATTTTGGCTGATGTTCTTTACCAAGAAATGTATCCTGTCTCATGGAGGGCACCAGGAACTTTATTTTAAGCTACTGGAGACCAATCGAGGCAAATCGATACCCAGGTGCTTACACCCAGTACAAGATCATTTTCACTCACCCTAAAACAAGTCTCAAGCAAAATCATCCTAAAACAAATAAGCAAACCCGACAAAAGCAAAAACAAAACAAACAAGCAAACAAAAATCTGACCAAAACAAAGATCAATAATTACATCATTAACAACAATAATGACAAAACTTTACTAGTGAAAACTGCCATTTCCAATCTACCAAATATGCCAACAAAAGATGGAGTATATGACTGTAGCAAGTCTCACAGGAGTATTATTCCTTAACTAATCCAATGTAGTCTATGATTTACTCCCTAATACCTCAAAATGTTAACCACTAACTAATATAAAGACTCTCAATACTTAATATTGAACCTTTTGTTTAAAACAACCATTTAGAGGATGCTTAAATTAAAAAAAAAAAGAAAGAGTGACAGAGATCTCTCTTCATTATACAGGGAACACTGAAGGCTTAGGCAGTGTGAACTTAAGGGAAAAAAACAACAAAAACAGAAACAACAGCAACTACAAAATAAAATATAAGATTAAAACGTATGTAATTCCTATTAAAATAACTGGTAACTTGTGCTGGCATTATGAGGAGAAGAAACCTCAACTGAGTAATTATCTCCATAAGATCAGGCTGTAGGCAATGCTGTAGGGCCAGAAGGGCTCAGCCTATTTTGGGTGGTGTCAATCCTGGATCAATAGTCTTGTGTGCTGTGAAAAAGCAGGCTGAGAAAACCATGAGGAGCAAACCAGTAAGCAGCATTCATCCATGGCCTCTGCATCAGCTCCTGCATCAAACTCTTCTTCATGGCTTGCTCATCAGCTTCCACATCAGCCTCCCAAATCCTGCTCTGTTTGAGTGCCTTCCCTAAATAATTTTGATGATGAATTGTTATATGGGAGTTTGATTGAAATAAGCCTTTTCCTTCCTGAGTTGCTTCCTTCTGACCACTCTGTTTCCTGACAGCAATAGAAACCTTAAATAAGAAATAACTTAAACACTCCATCAAAAGACAGATGATTAGCACACACTACAAAGAAAACCAATGTCTAAGCACAGAGGAATACCGTCCACTCCCAGGGGAATTAAATTAACTTTAGATTTTCACATAGAGTGAGAAACAATTTAAAGATATACAAAACAAAATTGGGAAAATATTGTAGTAATGCTGGAAACATTAGCAAGGAGTTCACAGACATCAAGAATTGAAAATGACTGTTGATATGTAGTTGCATATAGGAGAATGGCTCTGCCATTTGGAACAAAAACAAATAATAGTCTAAGTATTCACTATTGGGCTCGTAACTCACAGGTAGAATACAGGCATAGCATTCACAAGGCTGTTGGTTCAATGTTTGGCCAAGAAAAAAAAAAAGGAGTTGCATTTATGTAGAAAAAGAGGAGACAGAAAATGAAAATAGAAATAAATTTAAAGATGAAAAACAGAAGATAAATAAACTTGCCTGTAAATGTAAATAGAGTAATTGGAAAGGCTGTTAAGATCCACAAAATAAATATTTAATGAGAAAATCTCATTAGGAAAAATTCGTGTTGTTTAAATTCTAATTGGTCTTAATATTAAAAACCTTGAGCCAGACAGAGGGGTAAACACTGAAAGATCAGAGAGGCAGAGCAGCCAGCCACTAGTTCTGACCTCTGCAAACATCCTCAGCCAAAAAGAAATGGAGCTCCTTCCTCTCTCCACCCCATCTTATGACTTCCTCTCTCTACCCAGCCTTATCACTTCCTGTCTCTGTACAGGCTTACAGACCTCTATGGTTAACTAATGGCTAGTTCTTCTCACTGATTTTTAGGCAAGATGTATTTGTTAGAGCACAAATAAAATATCACCACATTTCCCCTTGTTTGTCTAAAATAAAAAGAAGAAGGTTTTAACTAATATAAGAAAACTTATTATATATATATAATAAGTACAATAACTATATACAATAAATACAGGCAATAAATACATCAACAGTGCCCAGTCCATTTGCATTTGACAAAATCAGAGAAAATACTCCATTATCTATTTTATCTTGGTGAATCCAAAATATTGTACCTAATTCAATTCCTATCATAATTTGCATTATCAAAATTATCTTTTAATGTCTCTCAACCCTAAACACTTTACGCCTCTATAGTGAGTTTCTTTTCTGAATCTGTTAACAAGGAAAACTATAATTATAACTATCTAGTTTTCACCTTCAACAGAGACACACAAAGGAAATAATATTAACTGAGTGAGCAGGAAGTCTAAGCAAGTGACTTTCAAAAAATGTGAGAAATGACAGAAACAGCTGGCTGCCTGGACAGTTACCCAAGGCTCTTCCGTAACGTTGGGGCATCCATCTTCCACCTACAGGCCTGAAATATCTGACAGACTTTTCTATGAAGCAGGATTTTCCAAAGGGCTGTCCTATTTAGTTTTGGCAAAGTTTAGCAGTCTTTCTTTTCTGACCTGACCTGCTTGTCTCATTTGGACAGCATACTGTCAGCAGTCGAGACAAGGGCATTTTCTTGCTAGTGGCTAACTTCTGCCACAAAGAAAGTAAACTCCATATGGAGTTTCTTTGATGATTATCATCATCTTTGAAGTAAATTGGTGCTATGGGAGGCAGGCATGTCTCATTGTCATAAAAAGGAGAAGAACCTATGTTATTCAAACATCTTAAATGCCATATTCTGTAGATCTCTGAAGTGTTTGAACATGACATGTCTATCTAAAATATATATATGTTTGCCCTTGAAAATATACCTAATATGACTAGAAGTTTGATTGTAATAGGTGACTAATCACTAACCAGTATTTGTTTATTATCCTAAATAGTTGGTAATAATAACTTTCAAGGAATAGAAATTTGCATTACATTGTTAAATGAGTTGCATAAGTACAATAGCTTGAACAAGAGTAGAAATGTAAATAAAGTATGTTCTAATAAAAATAACCTCAAATTTGTATTAACATACATAAATCCATATCAGTGTAAAATATTTAAGACTATTAGTTGCTCTTTTGTTTAAAAGTAGATTCAATAATCTACCTATTTATCCTATTTCTATATCCCCCTTTTTTCAGAGTATATTCAATAATCTACTCTTTTATCCTATCATATCTCTATCTGCTTTTCTCTTTTCTAAACAAGAACCTTGCATCCAATCTCATTTGTGTAGCTTTTTTCCTGACCACTACCAATAACAACTTGTAAGCACTCCCTTCAAACAATGACAAATATCCATAACCCAATGAAAGACAAAAACTATCCACCCCACCTCTTGGGAATGTGGGCATCATCTTGGGAAAGTGGCCATCATATTCTTAAAATTACTTCCTGCTGTCTAGTGATGATGGTATCTTTAGGGGATCCTGAGAATTTGGATTAATTGTCAAGTCCTGAGAGAGGTAGCTATATCTTTTGCTGTCCAGTCTCTGCATAATGGGAAAGTGCAGAGCTTGTCTTATGTCCTGGCTAGAGTAGTCTGTGAGGCTGCATCATATCAGCCAGCTATCTTGAAATGCTCCTGAGCAGTTTGTAATCCAAAGCTGATTTTTGGGTGGAATTTGTCAGCTTAATGGCTTTATCATTGTCCAAATGGAATCATCATTGTAGGGCCCAATGGTCCTTTTGGAGACTTCAAAGGTTGCTGTTAGGCATGTTTATGATTCATTGCAGAAAACTTAAACATTTAAAATGTCATATGTAACAGATCTCAAAGAGGTTAAAGGATCAATATTTGTTATGTACATCCAGAGTACAAAATCTTAATTCTTAGTTAACTGATAGAGACTCAAACCTGAAATAATATACAGGAAGCTAGATGAAACCTTTTTTCTAGAATTAGTTAGTACTCTAATGACAATTAATATCATGACACAAATTTCATATATTTATTAATTTTATAAATTTTGAGACAACATTAATACTCTAAGAAAAGCTATCAAAGATTCAAAATAAAACCAAATTAATATGAGATTAGTGACAATAAATTAGTCCCTTAATTTTGGGTTTTCCTCTGTCACATATTAGGTGGTTCTTCTGACTTGAGACAGAGATTTTGAATTTTACTTTAACAAACATTTTTGGGTTTAGAGAAGGAGAGAGCCACACTCTAACTCTAATCCATCTTTAATTTTTAAATATAGTGGACTATAAAAAGACCATTTGCGTTATATGTCTATAGAGAAAGCAGAAACAAACATTTGGGACGATTTATGAATTTTATCCTGTTGGGAATGTGATATACCAACAGGCCAATTTACTCTTTTTCTTGAAACATTTTTTTTCTGGATGATTCATCCATTTTTTTAGATGCCTCATTTGTCCAGTGGTTTTCAGATTCCTTATCTGGATACCTTCATTCTACTGAAACACAAAAACAAAACCCTGCCCCAACCCTAACTTTGGGGATCTTCTCTTTTTGGCAAGTTATGCCTGATCACATGAGCAGCATGTGTTAGTCATATCAGTTAATTTAGATTGAATGGTTACTTTGTTTGATGAACTATTACCTCTTGTTCAAATTAAACCTTTATCAGTTTTGATGCCATCCATATCTTTTCTTCTCCTGTGGAAACAAAAACAAAAGCCCTTCCCCAATGTAACACATATCCTGGTTTCCAGTCTGAGGTTAACACATCCTTAAAGTTACAGGCTGATTTATTTCCATAGTTATTTTATATTATTCAATGTCTCTCCACAGTTGTTTTTCCTTTCTCATTAGCATTTAGAAAGTGCAAAGTAAAGAAAGCATTATGCAATCTTTTTCTGTTTTTTTTTATTACCCCTTTCTGTTTATTTAGCATATCCTTTAGAGTTTGATTTAATCTTTCTATAACCACTTGCCCTGTAGGATTGTATGGTATGCCAGTAATATGCTTTATATTGTAATAAGCAAAAAAAAATGTTGCATTTTACTAGAGGCATATGTTGGAGCATTGCTAGTTTTAATTTGTACAGGTATACCCATGATGGCTGTAACTTCTAGCAAATGTGTAATTACTGAATCAGTCTTTTCAGAATTCAAAGCTGTTGCCCATTGAAATCCTGAATAGGTATCAATGGTGTGGTGTATATATTTTAATTTTCCAAATTCTACAAAATGGAGCAAATCCATCTGCCAGTCTTCATTCCTTTAAGTACCTTTTGGTACTTCTTGCAGGTAGTGGAGTTTGGTTGTATAAAGAACCAGTTAGAAATTTATTTCCTTATAATCTCCTTGACTAGTTACCAAGTTATAGAAATATCCTTTTTCAAACTCTTGCTATTGGAATGATGTTTTTATGAAGTTATAAGTCAGGCCCAAAGCACATTTCCTATCAATAGTTGATCAATTTCATCATTACCTTGTACTAGAGGGCATGGCAGATCCATATGGTATCAAATGTGTGTTATATATAAGGGATGATTCCTATTTTTGATTATTTCTTGTAAATAATAAATAATGAAGTTAATTCTGACTCATCAGGAATAAATTCAGCAATTTCAATGTGTAAAACAACTCTTTCTGCATACTGAGAGGCAGTAACTATGTTAAGAGGTTCTGTAAAATCCATTAATAACATCAGAATAGTATAGACTTTGACTCTTGGACAGAATTATATGGACTTTGTGCCATTTTACTTAAATTTCCTGATATATAACCTGCCTTTACTGATTTGTTTGCATCAGTATAAAATGTAGGGCCTCCAGATATTAGTGTTCCCCAAACAATGTGAGGAAGGATACAGTTAGTTCCCTTTATAAATTGAATTCTCTTGATTTTGGGATATTTGTTGTTAACTTCTTCCAAAAAATCGTTGTAAGCTCTTTGCCAAGAGCTGTTCACTTTCTGCCCATAAATTGTCAATTTCATCATTAGTAAAAGGTAGTACAATTTCAGTCTGGTGTATTCCTGCTAACTGATGAAGTCTCAATTTTCTTTTTAGAATCAACTCAGAGATCTTTTTCACATAAGTTTTTATTTTTTTACTCTGTTTATGTGGTAAAAAGATCCATTCTAACTAAGATAATACCTTCCATCTCCATTTATATTCCTGTAGGAGAATGTTTATAGGGTAAAATAACCAAAGTGCAATCAAGCTTTGGATCCAAATGAACCACATATACACACTGTATTTTATTTTCCACCAAAGCCAGTTCACTCTCAACTCCAGTTGATCATTCTCTTGGACTATTTAAGTCCTTATCACCATCTAAGGGTTTGAACAAATTATTTAGTTCATTATTTTGTTTATCCCAATAGTGAGTCATAGATAGGAAATGTCTCCTAGCAATCTTTGAAAGTCACTAAGAATCTGCAATTGATCTCTCCTAATTTGCACCTTTTGGGGTCTAAATTTTGTAGACCTATTTTATATCCTAAATAATTAGTAGAATCTCCTCTTTGTACTTTTCAGGAGAAATTTATAATCCCCAATGAGGAAAAATTTTCCTAACCTCTTCAAACATTCTTTCTAAAATATCTATATTTGATGTCATTCATGTAATAATTAACTATAGATTGTGTAAATTGCTTACATACTTTTATCAATGTCTGTCTTACAAAATATTGGCACAGGGTGGTGCTATTTAACATTCCCTGTGGGAGAACCTTCCATTGATATCTCTTAACAGACTGAGAATTATAAGTAGGCACCATGAAAGCAAAATTTTCAGTCTTTTTCTTGTAAAGGTATAATGAAGAAACAGTCTTTTAAATCAATAACTCTAAGAGGCCATCCTTTAGATAATAGAGAAGGCAAAGGAATTTCAGACTGTAGAGAACCCATTGGTTGAATTACCTTCTTAACAGCTCTTAGATCTGTTACCATTCTCCATTTTCCAGATTTCTTTTTAGTAAGAAATACAGGAGAATTTCAAGGACTAGTTGATTCTTCAATATGCTGAACATTTAACCACTCCTGTACAAACTATTCTAAGGCCTTCAGTTTCTCTGATGTTAAAAGCCATTGCTGAAGCCGGGCGGTGGTGGCGCACGCCTTTAATCCCAGCACTCGGGAGGCAGAGCCAGGCGGATCTCTGTGAGTTCGAGGCCAGCCTGGGCTACCAAGTGAGCTCCAGGAAAGGCACAAAGCTACGCAGAGAAACCCTGTCTCGAAAAACCAAAAAAAAAAAAAAAAAAAAAAAAAAGCCATTGCTGAAACCATACAGGCTTGTCTGTTAATCATTTTAAAGGTAGGGCTGTTGGTGCCTTTGAAAGATCAGCAGCTGTTGTACCTTGTTCTTGTACAACCTGAATGGTTGGTGACTATTCTTTATAATATTTTCCCCAGAAACTTACGCTAGTTTATGGTTTGTTTCTGTTATTGGAGGAATGTTAATCTGGGTATTCCATTGCTGTAACAAATCACATCCTTATAAATTTATTGCAACGTTAGCTACATATGGCTTTAATTTTCCTCTCTGTCCTTCTGGACCTATACATTTGACCCATCTCATGCTCTGTTTTACTGGAGACAAAGTTGCAATCCCTAAAAGCTGAACATTTACCTCCTTAAGAGGCCAAATTGGATGCTAAGATTTTGTTGCAATTATTCTTACATCTGCATCTATGTTGACAAGACCTTCAATGACAATGTCATTGATTCATATTTTTAATTCTGATCTTTGTACATTTATAGAAGTTTGCCAAACTATTTGCTTTATTGTTTCTCCTGAAATTTTTGTTCTCTCTTCTCTAGCTTTTCTATCATCCAGAGCAGTATGGTTTCTTACAATAGGAATTAGGTTCTTTAATTGCTCTGGGAAGGAGTTTCTTTCATGATGAAAGGAAAGGACTAAACTGAATTTGGCATGGGGGCCTATGAGAGGCTCCTCAAGATGTTTCCCAAAAGCAAAGGGTTACCTTGAATGTCTCTTGTTGATCTACATTCATTAGTCCAATGCCTACCCTTGCCACACATTATGGGTAATCCATTAGGGAGAGGAGTTCTATTTGGATTATGCTTAGGAAAAAATATTGTTTCTATGAGTACCTTGTTTACAAACACCTTTTAGGTGACCTTGTTTACTGCAGTTGAAACACTTTCCTATCCAAGCATCATTATGGTCATGAGATTCAATATTGATTGTATCTCAGATCCATTTCTCCAAAGCTGCTGATCTTGCCTTTAGCTGCCTAATTATCATTTTGCCAGAGATTCAATTATTATTTGTCTAGCTTCTGAATTTGGTATCATTCTATTTACTGCTGAAGTCAATATTTGTAAGAAATCAGTGAAAGATTCTTTTGGTCCCTGTATAACTTTAGTACATGACTCAACTTTCTTTCCCACTTCTTCAATTCTGTTCCAAGCATTCAAAGATGCTGCATGGCATAACACCAGAGTGTTATCATATAGAGGTTGCCTTTGTACATTAGCATAATCACCCTTTCCAAGAAGCTGGTCTTGGGAGATTTCCATACCTCTAGCCCTATTTTGTTGTTCAATGGTCTTAGACTCATCTTTCTACTAGGTTCCCCATTGTAATTGAGGACCAGGTTCCAAAACTGCTGTAACAAACTTTCTCCAGTCTTCAGGGACAATTCTATTACAAGTTGACCATAAGTTTAACATCTGCTTCACAAAAGGTGTGTGCATGCCATATGAGACTATCACTTCCTTTAGTCTCCTTAAATCTAACAATTTCATAGGAGTCTACTCAGCTCTTGCATAGCTTTGGGAATATCAATCATTTGGTATTTGTTCCTGTAAAGTTACTGGATAAATTAAAGTTGGCTGTCTGAAAACTTTAGGCTGCTCCTTTCTAACCTTAAAGTGCAGTGCTGAGATTGGTTCCCCTTTAAATTCCTCTTCTGAGTCTGAATATTGCTATAATATATTTTTATAACCTTTTCTAACACTTTTATCTTAGAACTCATATTAACCAACTTTTTAAATGATAAAACAAAAATGATCAAATAGTATTTACAATTGACATTCCATAAATCCCATCTAAATTAATTATCCTTTCATTTAATGTTCCATTTTCAAACATTTTAGCATATTATCAGAGACCTAACACCTTCTATTGTAATAATGTTTCCCATTTTTTTTTAATGTGGGGAAAAAAAACTCTCTTTTAATTAATTCCTCCCTTTAAGAATTCCCAATTTTCTCATCAATTAGTTCTTACCTCTACAAAATCCTCAGCCAAAGAGAGAGAGTGCTTCTCTTTCCTCCCCATCTTATCACTTCCTCTCTCCACCCAGCCATATCACTTCCTGCCTGTCTGTCCAGACCCCCAGACCTCTATGGTTCACTAGTACCTAGCCCCTCCTGATTGTCAGTCAAGATTTGTTTGTTAGGGCACAAATAAAATATCTCCACAATATTGTGTATTAATCTAGATTCTCTCACCTTTCCTAAGAACAGGCACCCAGAAAACAAACTGAATTGTTTAGTAACTTAAGTGTGCAATTAAAGAGCGTACACTTTGGGTTAAGTAACTGAATATATATGATCTAATTCTTCATCGCACCTCATTATTACTTGAAAACTTTCTAAAAAGTATGACTTTGTGGGCTGCATGTGTGCTCACTCTGTGTGTATGTATCTGTGTATATGCTTGTGTGCATATGTGTGCGCTTGTGTGTGTGTGTGTGTGTGTGTGTGTGTGTGTGTGTGTAACATAATGTGAATGTTGGGTGTCTTCCTCAGTTGCTTTGTACCTTCTGTTTTTTTTTTATTTTATTTTTGAGATTATCATGTAATTATTTTTTTCCTTCCCTTTCCCCCCTTCAAACATTCCAATTAGAGAGCTGTTAATTACCGTCATGTCATGCACTTTAAGCTTTGAAGCTATGTCGCTCACTGAATCTGGTGCTGGTCAATTTGATTCCATTTCCTTGCTAATAACTTTCTTAACCAACCCAGAGACCCAGAGGTCTTTGGTCCCCAGTGCTGGGATTACAGGTGTGCAACAGTGCCTTGCTTTTAAGGTCCTGAGTTTGGAAGTCGAGTCCTCATACTGCACAGGAAACTCTTTACCCATTAAGCCATCTCCTAAACCTTGAAGATTGTTTCTCCCTTCAAAATTGGCCACAATTTGTGATTGCATCCTGATGAAAATTTAAACCACATGATTGGGAATTCTTTACTGACCAGCACATGGCATATGCTTATTAAAATCAGAACACTGAGATTAGCTCAAGGAGGGGATTAGGTTGAAACAGACCTAATAACCTTTATTTTAACCACATTTCAACACAGTATTTTACATCACATAAGTGAGGAAAGTAAGGCCTATTTAACTTGACTTCTTGCTGTTTTGTTGTTGATGAGACCTGGCTTTGCTATGGAGCCCAGGGTGGCCTAAAGCTGTCATTCCTTCTGCCTCTGACTGCTGAATGCTTGGATTACAGTTATGCACTAGCACTCCTGGAGTTACCTGTGAACTTTTAAAATAAGTTTTTCTTTACTATATGCATCTGCCACTAAAACGCCCTTTAAGCATATTCCAGAAATAGGTATGTTCAGATAAACCTGAGCTCCGGCATGCTTTAGTTCTTGGTTATAATGGCGACACAAGGCAACAGTCCTGGGATGGGTAATGCAAATGTACACAAGAAAGTCATCACAATTGTAAACTTGGAGTACTTAGGAAAAGACCACAGTGCTTCCACTCAGGGTTTAGCTTGAAAGCCATAAAACATTATGTTTTGTTTTCTAGCAAATTATCCACTAGAAAAGTAGATTAGCTTTCAAGCAAGGAGTGGAAACCTGATTCATTTTTAACCTCAGCATCTTGATTTGGCAGCATCTTGAATGGAAATAAAGGATTAGAATAAAATTAATGGGTCGAGGTCATAAAAATTAACAAAAAAAAAGCAGCTTTAATTTGATAATGGGAGGGAAAAAAAGGCTGGCTAGTTAGCATGAATCATACTATTGTTATCTGAATGTGAAAAGCTCATAGTAGTGATTGGAACATCATTAGTGGCTCTCTTGGCCTTTTGTTTGTTTTTCATCTCTTGGATTCTCGCTGCTCATTAAGATGCAGTTTGTATTCATTGCTTGTATTTTGGTTTATAGATATATAATTGTTCAAAAAGAGACATGTGCTGAAAGTGAGCATAATTCATGTCTTTCACTAACTAGTCAAGGCAAAATCTTTCGCTTTTTTTTTAAATTTTGTGATTAAATTATACAAAGATATTCCTTTTACTCTAATTGCCTCAGTGTAGCCTATGTTTTTTTTCACTTATGGAATATAGGAGTATGATAACATAAGCAATTTTAATGTTTTTAATCATTTCTATTTGGCAGCAATTTATAATAATAATTTGAATAAACTTTAAATCATTTTATTTGTATTGATAATCAAAATTATTTTCACAGTAATAATGTGAATGGAGAATTTATTGTTTTCCAAGTTGTGTGAAAAGTCTTAGGAAATGAATTCAGAAATCATTTGTATTGTGCTTAAATATGATCTTTATGCTAATGATTGGTAAGTTGGTAACTGTAATTTATTATAACTTGGCTAACCCTCCATGAAGATTAATATGTGTGGACATATATTGAAATAGCTTAACTCATAGCTTTAAATTTTTAGTGAATTTTCACTCATAGGAGCTTTTGTATGAGTTGTTTGTTCATGCTTCACTAATAGTTTTATAATTGCTTAAGTCTGAGCATACTTATTCAATTTACCAAACAGTATTTGCAGGTCACAATAACAACTGAAGTTCTAACTTGATTTTGTGGATCTTGATGCGCCCTAATTTGTCCACTTTTATCCTGGAAGCCTCCAATAGGACGGTGAATGGCAGTTCAACTGTTTTTATTTTCCAGATAATTCTGCACCTTGCAGGCATTTCTGTTTCCCTCTGTGTTTCTGGGAAGGAGAGTTTTGGACAGTACATCAAGAGATGTGATCATTTGCTATGTTGTCTAGAGATGGTCTTAGGTGCTGTTTCACTGTATTCCCTTTCCTGGACCTGGTAGGTATTCTCTTGGTCCCTTAGTACACTGGTGTTTTGGTAGTGTTGTTGTTTTCAGTGGATTTGAATTATTCTTCTGAGATTGAATTATTCTTCTGTGATATTTTTAGCTCTAGGGCATCTACTGTTCAGTTCTGTCACTTTTGATGAATCTTTTGTTCCTCTTGGAAGAACTATCTTTACGAGGCCTGAGTAGATCGATGCTAGCTCTCTAAAGAGAAATGCACATTTGACTCAAGACAAACATGCTTTTATCTTTTCATTGAATAATTTTGAAATTGTGAGAAGGCTGAAGTGAAGCTGCTTGGTTCTGAAAGTAGCCTTCACACATCATCTTGTTGTTCTCTACCTGCTAGAAGTGATTTGAAGCAGCCAAAATCTACTCTTGCTTTAATAGGCAGGAACCTACCCCAGAACGTTTAATCCAATAGAAAGAAACGTCCTGCTTAGCCTGCCCAGTGTTTCCTTTGAACACTTAAAATGGGAGTTAGAAACTGACCTCCTGTGTGCGGCCATTTGTTCTAAGACAATGCTACAAACGGTATACATTTTAATTTTTAAAAATTAAATTATGTTAAATTAATTAGTTATTTAATTTTGAGATGGATAGCCAAGACTGTCTCGGAACTTCTATGTAAATTAGACTGGACTCAACTTCATGGAGGTCTGCTTCTGCCTCCAAGTGCCAAATTTTAAGGTGTACATGACCACACCATGCTTATTTTTTATTTTTGTGTATGGGTACTTTGCCTGCATGTGTGAGTCTCTGTCTCATGTCTACAGTGCCTGTGGAGGCCAAAATAGAGTGTTGGATCCCATGGATGGGAGTTACACATGGTCTTGAGCCACTGGGCATCAACCTTGGGTCCTCTGGAAGAACAATACTTTTAACTGGTGAGACATTTCTCCAGCCTCTTTCAGTTTCTTTTTTCTTTTTCTTGATGAAGGATGAGATCTACTCTTATCTGTGGATTTAAGGACAAGTATTTAGAATGGAGTGAGAAATTACACTGGTTTAGAAAAGTAGTAAAAGTAGATTCTCCCCTAGGGTCCATGACTTCACTGGTCATACATAGGTAGTCGGCTGTGTTTTGGTACCAATCATGAGTTCCCTCTTATTGAGCAGGTCTTAAATCCAATTATATGGCTGTTAGCTACACCGAGACATAAGTGCCATTATTGCACCCTTGGGGATATCTCACTGTGCTAGTCATTGTTGGATCATAGGACTTAGAGCTGTGTAGGCCTATTGATGAGTTTGTTTCCCTTGGCAGCTTGCATAGGACCTTCAGATGCTATGAGAGGTAGTCCTCAGGGAGGAGGCTTCCAGGTAACTTCCAGCTTGATTCCTCCAAATGTTTTGTCTGCAATATGTGTTGTCTTCAGCAATAGATTCTTACCTTCAAGTTCTGAAAGAAAGCCAAAGTAAAAAACAATAGCCCTATAATTTGGAGCTGTTTCTTTGACTTTACTGATTAATAATTTGAAAGATATTCCCCATGCCTAACACTGGGATTTTTCTTAGATAGTCTGTGACATTTGGAGGTGAGAAAATGTAACTTTTTACATATGTTTTGTATGTGTTTTTAAAACACATACTTAAAGTCATGTTTCCCTGTGGCTTTATAAAATATCCTTGGTATTATTTTTGCCCTTCTTCCTCCTTCTTCTGTATTACCCTTCCTCTCCCACAACAGTAATGGTGTCTTCATTTTCTCCTTAATAGCACGTAGGTCCTATTCTGTGCTTCTTTGGAGATGCCTTTTACTGCCCTGCAGTTACTTTAGGGTATATACTCACATCTATAGATTTGAAGCTATGATCTACAAATATAAAAGATAATGAGGCATTTGTTTTCCTGAGTCTGGGTTACCTCACTTAATATAACATTTTCTAATTCTACCTATTTACCTGTAAATTCATGATTTCAATTTTCTCTGCTGCTGAATATAATTCCCTAATGTTCATATAGCACATGTTTTTATCCATTCATCAGTTGATGAATTTATTTAGGTTGTTTCTTTTCCATATCTGTTATGAATTGAGCAGCTTTAAGCATGGCTGAGCAGCCCTCTGTTGAGTAGGATGTTGAGTCTCTTGTACATATGTCAATATGTGGTATAGCCAGATTTTACGGAAGATCTACTCTTAACCTTTTGGAATTATCCATACTGACTTCCAGTGTGGCTGCATCAGTTTGCGATCACAATGTGAATGAAGGTTCCCTTTCCCCATATACATGCCAGTATTTGTGGTCAGCTAATTTATCAAACTTGGGAATTCTAACTGAAGTAAACCGAAATAACAAAGCAGTTTTATTTTGCATCTCTGTAACTGATAAGGATGGTTTTGTTGTTATTGTTGTATTTTTTTTCATTTATTTTTGTTGTTGTTGTTCTTTTCTTTTGAGACATTGTTTATTTGTGTACCACTGGCAGTCCTGGAACTCACTCTGTAGACCATACTGGCCTTGAACAGATCACAGAGATCTGCCTGCCTCTGCCCTCTGAGTGCTAGGATTAAAGGCATATATCACCATTATTTGGTAAAAACTTTTAATGATACTTACTATCTACCTTTGAACATAAGTAAAGTATAGAACTAAAGGTTGGAAAATTATTTTCTTTAATAAATAATGTGAAAACAAAATAAAAAATATTGAAATCCTATTTCTTAGCCATTTTTACTTGTTCTTCTGAAAACTTTCCCTTTGGAATTGTAGCCTATTTTTTATAGGTCTTTTGTTTTCTTGACTGTGTTTTATTTGTTTGTTTGTTTGTTCTTTGTATATTCTGGGTATTAATTCTGTGCTAGCTGTATATCTGGCAAAGATTATTTTCACTCTATGGTCTTAATATCCATTTAATTGTTTGTTTCTTTGACTACAAGAAAGTTTTTTTTTACTTTTGTGATGTCTCAATTATTAACTATTGATACTGAGCAAATAGAGCTTATTTAGGAAGTCATTTCTTACATCTATATCTTATAGGGCACTGCTTATATTTTCTTTTAGTAGCTTCAGAATTTCAGAGTTCTCATCACAATTTAAACATTAGTACAAGGCATTTTGATCACCCTTATCCCCTGCTACTCCCTCCAATTCCACTTAAAATGAGGAAGTGGGAAATTATTCCAGGACTCTGGCAGAAGCTTTGTACTGATTTTGGGATGAGGGTAAAAATATGGAACTAGAGGTTGTAGGAATTTTTTCTTTAAAAACTAATGTGATAAATAATCAATGTTTAAAAATTAGTTTGTATATGTGAGTTCACATCGAGTTGTTCAGATAATCAATGACAATATTTAATAATATTTTGTTTGAAATTTTCATAGATTTATACAGTGTATTTTGATCATATACATCCTCTACTAATTTAATTTCTCCACCATCCTCTAGTATCCCTATCAATTAAAATTTACTGTGACTCAAGAAGATATTACACAAGTTGCAAGTTTCTGGTGTTTTGTGTAGTAAAACATGTGTATTGGCCTATTCATGATTTTTTTTAAAAAAGAGAGAGAAACTAGGTTCACATATTGATTTGTCATTTTTTTAAAAGTCATTCAAATGGGAATAATTTGTTAAAAAATATATATTTTTTTCTACCTTCACCAATGAAGCATATGAAATTAATCACAGATTTATAAATACAAATATCTTTCAAACAAAATCTAGTAGGTGAGAAAAAAAATGTGAAATATATAACATGCATATTGTTTGTGCATATAACTTTAAAATAAACTGTGGAATAATATATATTATATATTGAATAGCATAATAATATCTATTATATATTGAATTATGAAAATACATGATTTTTAATTATATAGAAATTATCAAATTAGCTACATTTCCAAAGATATTCAAGGTTACAATAAATTGAAAAGAAAATAAAACCAAACTGCATTATTTTGAATTCTGTCATCTCAATATCCAGGGAGACTTAATACCTCATTAAAAAGTTATTGATTTTGGTCAGCTGAGTACTGAGTTATATTTTATACAAGTTTTTAGTTAAATGCAGAGTTAGACTAAGCAGGCTCCTTTACGCACATGGTATCAAACAACTTGGTAAATTACTGGGTGATTTCCAGTAACCTAAACTTTTAAAATGATAGTTTTAAGGCTATTCATTTTGGTTAAAGTCAAATTGAGTAGTAGGTTTCTAAATTACTTTGGAATTCTATTGAAAAAAGTTAATGATGCAGAAATCAGAATGGCTTGATACTTGATCAGAATGACTGACATTTTAGGCATTCATCTGGTTTTATTTCTTTAGTTATTTGGAATCATTATTTAGTTTTCCTGTGAAAGCTGACTCACAAGTGACATTTACAATCATACTGACATTTGATTACTCTCATTATAGGTGGCCCCAGAAGATTAAAAATTTTTATATTGCAATTGTAAATATTAGTAAAAAATTTATGTTTAAAAATCATAAAATATAAGGCAGGGCATATGGTTTATATAAAGCACTTGTTGAGCAACTTGAGGACATGTTTCCTTCCCTAGTATCCATGAGAAATCTAGGTTTGTGTGGTAGCCCACTGTGATCCTGGTGATCTGGAGATGGAGACGGGGCATCTCTGGCTAAGGTGGCTCTACTAGCTGAATCATAAGCTCAGATTTAACAGGAGCTCTCGCCTCAGTCAATAACATGAATAGTGTTAAAGGAAGACATATGGCATCAGTCTCCACACCCACATGCAAACATCACACACCACGGCTCACACATGAGCCCACACACATGCATACACATATGTACTGACTTCACTGATGCACATATACATGTGAAAATAAACAAATAGAAAACCCTAAACAAGCCAATCCACCAACCAACAAAATCTCCAAGCAAACACAATAAATAAAAGGTATCTTAGTGTGACTTTGGAGGTACACTCAGAAATGAAATAAATTGGAAATAAAAGTGTTGAAAAGGTTGATTTTAATGGAATCTGGAGTAACTTGCTTGAGGCCATGTTTACATTGAGGAGGGTAGATAACCACGATGGGATATTTTAATATCATTTATGGAAAGTATTTAGAAATCTGCTAGAGTTTCAAAAACATAATGGCCAGGTTATGGACCGGGTACAAAGAAGAGTGAAGACGCCTTTGGTGCTGTTGGTAGACTTATCTACTGATAGCAGACTCAGTACAACAGGGCATGAAGCAGGGTTTTCCTGCACAGAAGGAAATTTCCTGGAGGAGCAAAAGAACTTTTAGTAACTGGAGAGATAAATTTGAATGTGGATGCAGCCATAATGTCAACAAGGAAGTATTTGGGGGGCATGTAATCAGACACAGTCAGGTTTCCCTCAAATAATGCACCAATTACAAAGCTTCTGGAGGTGAAAGAGAGGTAAATTAAGAACTATTTTAAGTAAAGAGAGGTTTGTGCTATCTCAGTTTTCTACCATCTAATGTGGAGTTTGGGTCTCAGCAGATGGACTCCTTTTGAGTTTGACATCTTCAGGCCTCCTCTCCAGAAATGTGAATCAGAGGCTCCATGTCTTCTGAAAAAATGAGTATCCATTCTCTGTTCAGCTCCATTTGTGACTGGATTCTACACATTATCCACTGTCCATCAAAAGAAGGGCAGAACATTATTAGCATTGCTAGGTGTCTATAACACCACTGATTTACAAAAGTCTTAATATCCAGTGTTTAATGTTAAAAGTTATTAGAAATGACATCACCCAAAGATAATAAAAGCAACAAGTTTATAAAATGTCTAAGTTAATAAAAATAATTTGAAGTAAATATGAGTAATAACTAAAAAAAAGTGTCAACACAGGGGCATAGGTAAAAGTTACTGAATTTGAACAAGGACATCAATTAATGAGGTTTTAAAGGAAAATCCACATGAAACAATGAAAAAAAAACCTACAACCATATTTGACAGAGAGTTATATAACAAACTGTACACTAGCAAAAAATATATTTATGAAATAAATCATACATATTGATAGCAAATATTCAGCTGGAAGAGTGTACACACACACACACACACACACACACACACACCGGTACACAAACGTGTGTGTGTGTGTGTGTGTGTGTGTGTGTTTGAAAATACTAGAAATAGCGATATATATATATATAAAACATATATATATATGAGAAAATGTTTCATATACATAAAAATTGAAGTTATAGAGGGAAAGAAGTGAATGCCTAAGACAGACCAGCAATTATACAAATTAATTATTGAAAAATTTCAAAAGTTGACAATAGGTAATAAACCTGAGTAAGATAAATACACATCACATTACACTTAGGTACATCATAATAAAGCAGTCAAATCCACATAAGAGAAAACATTATAAGTATCCAAATGGGATGAACATAGTCAATTCAAAGAAAAAGCAGTAATACTGATAAGCACATTGATGGAATTTAACAAATGAAAATGTTCAGGACCTGGAAAGACAGTTTAGTTGCTTTCCCACCTTTAATGTGGATCACTCACACTACAGCTAATAATTGTCTGTCATTCCATTTCCAGGGGATCAGGCACACTCTTCTGACCTTGATGGGCACTGCACACATGGTACATAGACATGTTATGTAGGCAATTCACTCATACATATAAAGTGAAAGCAATAAATCTTTAAAAAATGTGGTTGAATTAAATATATTACCATGCAGAGAAAATCATATAGAATTTATCACCAGTAAACCTATACTATAAATGAAGGGAAAGTTTTTATTTAAAAGAAAAATGGTCTCAGGATACCTAAGTGTAGAAAAAAATATAAAGTGAAACTATATGTTGGCCAAAAACTATGATAATAATAGCATCAAAAAATGCCCTACACATATATTTGTTTAAAAGCTCCAAAAACTATAGCAAAGAATGGAATGGCATAGATGGAGTAAGGATCTATTTCCAAGTATTTTAAAGGAATTGCTAAGAGTTCATATTGGGTTGTAACAGATAATATAATTCATATTAACATGAAAACAATGAGAAATAATTTATAACTAACAAATTAATACTGGAAAATTAAATGGTAAACCAATAAAAACAATAATCAAAACTTAAATCAGGGTGGTCAAAGAACACAGGAATCAGAATTTTATGGGGCTCTAAATGAAAAATTTCTACAGCATATTCATGATGTAAAATTGTTGTAGAATATTATTTTAAGATCTGTTACCTTTCTTTATACTGTGGAACATTTGTTTAATGATGTAAAGATGTGTTGCATTCTTTTATGTTGCATTTGTTTAACTCTATGAAACTGTGTCACTTTGCCTATCTAAAACACTTGATGGTCTAATAAAATGCTGAATGGCCAATAGCGAGGCAGGAGAAAGGCTAAGCAGGGCTGGCAGGCAGAGAGAATAAATAGAAGGAGAAATCTGAGTGGAAAAGAAGAAAGAGCGAGAGAACAAGGAGAGGAGGATGCCACTGGTCTGTCACCCAGTCAGCCAGCCAGCCATGGAGTAAGTAAGATATACAGAAATAAGAAAAGGAAAAAGCCCAGAAGCAAAAGTTAATCCTGTGAGACACATAAGCTAGACTCAGGAAGACAAATAACACGTGAGTTTCTCTCACATATGGAATCTAGATTTAATTACATATAGATGATATAAAAGTAAATGGGTATACATTTGGGGTAAGGAAGGGTAATTTAAAGTTAAGAAAGGCTGGCAAGAAATAAGCCAAGCTAAGCCTGGGCATTTATAATTAAGAATAAGCTTCCTGTGTGATTTCTTTGGGAGCTGGGTGACAGGCCCCGCAAAAGAGCAAAAACAACCAACAACTCAAAATGATGGTCTTCAGTGATAGGGTATATTATGAACATCTCTGACTCACTCATATTTTACTCTTAACAGTAATATCATAATAAAACTACGGAGCAAATGAAATCAAAAAGATGGATTGAAATGTCCCTATAAAAACTTAAAGTAAAAAGAAATTTTCATGACTTTATAAGTCTTAAAGAAAAAAAAAATTATTTTATAATTTAATTTAATTTTACATATCAGCTACGGATTCCCTTGTTCTTCCCCCTCTGTCCCCCAACCCCCTGACATTACCCCAGCCCACCCCCTCATTCCCATCTCCTCTAGGGCAAAGACTCCCCTGAGGATTGACTTCAACCTGGTAGATTTAGTTCAGGCAGGTCCAGTCCCCTCCTTCCAGGCTGAGCCAAGTGTCCCTGCATAAGCCCCAGCTTTCAAACAGCCAACTCATGCACTGAGTACAGGACCCGGTCCCACTGCCTGGATGCTAGAAAATTTGGGGCCAAAAGTATGGCTAGAAATTGAGACTGGCATTTTGCTAACATAAGAGAATATATCAAGGACAAAATAAGGCCAGAGAATGGTGGCACTCACATCTTTAATCCTAACCTTCTGGAGGCAGAGACCCATCCAGATCTCTGTGAGTTCAAAGCCACACTGGAAACAGCCAGGCATGGTGACTCAAGCCTTTAATCCCAGGAAGTAATGGTGGAAAGGTATATAAAGCGTGAAAACCAGGAATTAGAAGCTGGTTAAGCTTTTAGGCTTTTACCAGAAGTTCAGCTGAGATTCATTCTGGATAAGGACTCAGAGGCTTCCAGTCTGAGGAAAGAGGATCAGCTGAGGACTTGGCAAGGTGAGGTGGCTGTGGCGTGTTCTGCTTCTCTAATCTTCCAACATTCACCTCGATACCTGGCTTCAGGTTTGTTTTTATTAATAAGACCTTATAAGATTCATGGTATAATACACCCCAAACACAGTATCACTATTAGGAGGCATGGCCTTCTTGGAGTAGGTGTGGTCTTGCTAGAGGAAGTATGTCACTGTAGAGATGGGCTTTGAGGTCTCATATATACTCAAGCTGTGCCCAGTGAGACAACTACTTCCTTTTGCCTGTGTGTTGAGACATGAGAACTCTCAGCTCCTTCTCTAGAACCATGTCTGTTACATGCTGCCTTACTTCCCAGCATGGCCATAATGGACTAAACCTCTGAACTGTAAGTTTTTAATGCTTTTTTTGAAAATAATGGTTCCATGGTAATGGTGTCTCTTCACAGCAATAGAAACCCTAAGACAGAGGTCTTTCTAAGTCAATATATAGTACATATTGCTAACAATCTCTCTCTCTCTCTCTCTCTCTCTCTCTCTCTCTCTCTCTCTCTCTCTCTCTCACACACACACACACACACACACACACCATTTGCAAGATTTCTGGAGTTGATAATGGACATTTGTTATCACATTTGATTCTTTTGTTCTCATTGACTAACCTGATTTAAGCTTTGATTATTGTTTTTATATAACCACCATTCACATTATTTCAGGAATAGATAATAGTTAAAGACATAAGAACACAGAGAATATGAGCTGCACAATGAAGAAACTTGATAGAATTGTCATACCATGTATACTACACTCAATAGTGGAAAAAGTCACATTATTTTATTTGGAGCAACTATGAAAGGACAGGGCATAGTTTTTATAAAACAAAATGTTATCGGCTAAAGAAGAAAATGTCCCATGCTAATCTGCTATGATTCTAACACAATTCCTATGAACTTAGAAATATTATTTATGCAAGGAAAATAAACAAAATGTCACTGCACTGTTCTATTCCATTAGTGAATGTTACAGCTCATGCAAGGAAAGAACTGCAACCCTTATAATGAACATCTCCTGGACAGCTGTTCGCCATGTAGATCAATGTCATTATTTTCATTTTAAAAATATTATTTTCACACATATGCAAAAGGACAAAAGATGTTTTCTCTTCACTTTGACAAAGATTTTTTTCCCAGGTATTTATATTGTTGCTCTCTCCCATAAGTTGTGCATATGTAATTTATATTAACTCAAACAGAAATTTTCCTTGATGTTGACACTAGGATTAATGTTCTTAGCAGGCAGTTAGCCCAAGTTACGATTAATAATGTCAGGGTCACAGGGGCTACAGTTCATTGGCTAGTGAGTTGTAACATGTTTTGCCTACAATTAGCCTCTAAGCTTGCTCAGCTGGGTATTTTACGAGATGCATATGACTAAAATAGGAAATAAAATGTGCAATGTGGATGGATCTGCAGAACAATTAGAAAAAGTGCTTAAAGAGCATGCCCTTTGAATCAATAACATCATCTTTGTTTAATAAGCTCATCCCTTTGATTTATCAGGAAAGACTCAGATTCATCCCTCAT
This sequence comes from Peromyscus leucopus, assembly GCF_004664715.2. Lineage (NCBI taxonomy): Eukaryota > Metazoa > Chordata > Mammalia > Rodentia > Cricetidae > Peromyscus > Peromyscus leucopus. The sequence continues at coordinate 17,611,035 of NC_051074.1, read as the reverse complement.
TAAGAGGGGACTGTGCTGGACGCCTTGTTTACTTAGAAAAACTAAATTGGACAAAAAAAAATGTTGCTGAGTTGCATTTGTATGTGGCCCTAATAATTTGGAGTGAACAAAGTATGTTTGCAGTCTTGAAAGAAGTAGGAATTTTCTCATATGAAGTGAAAGCACATACAAAACAAAGCCAACACAATTCTAAGAAAAAAATACATAATTACTTGTTTTTAATATAATTACCCAAGAAGCATATTATTAATGTGTGAATGAGAAGAAATAGAACTAAGCATCTATATTATTACCATGGAACTTTCCAGGAAATTTCCAATCAATGATTGGAGATGGGCAACTTTGAATAGACTGGCAAAAAGGAAGAGTGGGGTGTGTTAGTCTGAATGAAGGTGCGTCTGATGTCGAAGGCTAATAATTAGCTATAATTTGCAGTTTGTGGATGACTCCAAGAATTAATTTCACAGATTTGTCTCTGGAAATGCATAGATTTAGTGAAGTACTCATTTTGAGTTCTCTGGATTCTAGTTTATCTGTATATCTGGCTAATGCACAGGACTGTGTGTAAGGCTTGACATTTTAGTTTTTAATTAATTACTCTGCTAAATATCTTGCCTGGATGTAATATAGAAGTGAAAGTACGTGCTTCTTTGACTAAAATGTCATTATTTTCACAAACTATACCAAAGGCCAGCTTAATGGGTTACAGTTCCATAAATAATTAGACTAAATTTTAAAATGTCAAAATAAATGAACAGGCATGCCCTTTAATATGTTTTCTTTATTTAAAACACTACTAATTTCCATACAGACCAATTTGCTAAATTGGAAATATTTAACTGTTCTCATTAGCATTCGTGGAAACCATCTTGTTTCATTTATCCATGTGCTATTTCCAATTGTTAAAGTTGCTTTTTTTTAAAGGCAAACAGCTTGGCAGATCTTCCCTTCTGCTGAAGAGAAATGTGTATTTTCTGATAATTTCTCACTGTAATAACTATTGTTGGCATACAGTATCATATAAACAGTTTTATCCAATGCTTGCTTAATGAACCAGCTTTCTCACTGACCTGGACATTTCTCTTTTTATCACCAGCGGTGTGCATGTGTCCAACCACTTCCTGCATAGGGGTTGTGACAATGCATGCTTCTCTAACATCTAGTCTTCAGAAAACTAGTGTTTCTTTTTTCTTTTCTTTTCTTTTTTCAGTCTTGCTAGGACCAACTTCTCTGCCTTTATTCTTTTCCATTTGTCTTTCAAGTCACCTTACCTGATGTATAGCCCTCTAGCGTCTGGCCAATGATTCTGCCAAAGTCAACAATGCCTTCTGTCCATTAAGCCTTGCTTCCCAGCGACATAGGACTGTGCACTTAGGGTTCATGTAAATTTGTAGCCATGCTGCCTTTGGCTGATAGTGGCAGAGAGCTCTCAGTGTAGCCTGGGACAGCAAGCTCCCCGCCAACTTGATCCTTTCATCTAGATCCATGGGCTATCTAGGATATGATTTGCTCATAGGGATGGCAAAGTTTCATCAGGCTACTAAGTGCAAATATGTGAAGTTGCTTAATGATCGCAAGAAACATTCTTGAAAGAAAGGTGAAAAATTGGTCCAAACAGCCTAAATACTAAAATACAGTTGATTACAAAACTTTTCTCAGCTCTACAATTTTTTTGAACATGTTGATTGCTGAATCTCAATTCAAAGATTTTCCTCTGGTTGTTTTTTTTTTTTTTAGGTCCTGGTTCCCACAGTTCAGCCTTTTATGAAGTTGAGTATGAACACCCTTAGTACATACACTTTTCCCCTTTTCCTGACTGATACCATCTATTGTTACATGGAAATCCTGGAGGGAGGTTCAGGCGATTTAAGAAACAAACTTCATACATATGGGATGACTGAAATGTACCCAGTTTACAAGGCCAATTTCCAAAGTTATAGAAGCAGCCACAACTAACAGACTCTCTCACCTGTCCAGCTGTCTGCAAGTCTGTTGGAGTCACTGACATTGGGGTGGGCTTTCAGCGACCTAGCTTTCTTCAGTTGTCCATGCTCCTGTACATTTACCTGCCACCCACGTTGCTGTGAGTAATGCTAATACAGTCCTTCAATCGTCAAGTCTGACAGTGGTGGTGTTATTACTATAGTCTGTCATAAGATCTAGGACTGGGATGAGCAACATTCATTACCATCTCCCCAGGAATAGTGTCACATAATACCCACTTATATAACTTCTATTGTTACATTTGTTTGGGAAATCTCTAGATTTTTAAATAGCTCACTTGATTCAGACTCAGCTTCTGAGTCAATGTTAAACTTCCCAACGAAATGGACACAGAGAACTCCAAACAGTGTACCCACAATTACATTATTGGTCCTCTAGTTATCAAGACTGCTATTTCTATTTCAGTTAAATATCATAATGACATCATTTTGTACCTAGATATTCAAGCTTGAATTATGAAAAACAAACAGAAACTTCCCTCTCTAAGCCCTCCACATTTAATCAGCTGGTAAATCCTGTTGAGTCCACCAAATCCCTCTCCTAATATTTCCACAGCTCTTGCTCTAATTTATTTGACAATTTTTATTATAGCAATTGTCATCAAGATAGTTTGCTAAGCCATGTTAAATGCCCAGAAAGAACTTACTCTCACATAGGATGTAAATATTAAGATATTGATAAAGTACTAAATAGTGTCCAGAGGATGGAGTGATCACTCTGAAAGGAATAAATTAATAGACAGTATAATATTCTAACTAGAACTTGAGTTATATGAGTAGGATTTACATATGTAAAGAAAAGGAGAGAGAGGGAATAGAATATTCGACAAAGCAGCAATGAATGAGTAGAAAAATGAGAGTGCTTAAAAATTAAATGCCAGAAAGTTGTGAGCGTAGATAATACATGGTCCTCTCATGGCTTGAGCCCAGTTCTTGAAGTGAGACAGGCGGACATTTCTGGCTCCATCTTTCTAAGTGGGTGGGCATAGTTTATATTGTGTCAGTGCTAAGAGACCATTCTGGGGACTCTGCCTTCCAACCTATATTAACAGTCTAAGGAGTGGCTAGTCATGAGGCCTGGGGCTCTATGGTGGGAGAAGAGGGGAGACAGTAACCTCATTTTGAATATTTTTATGGATTTCTAATGCCAGCAATAGGCAGTGAATTTTCTTTTGTGTGGTTCTGTTTGGTTGGTTGGTATTGTAGCCAGCAGCTAGTTCCTGTTTTTCCAAAACCAGTTTATTCTCACTCACACAGGCTGAGTCCCTTTGTATCTGTCATACCACAAAGAGCAGTGGAGGTTGCAGCATCCACTCTTACCCCAGCCAAACATAATCACAGTTGAAGGCATGCATAGGCATCTTTAAACTAATATAAAATGGGAGGGTGGGGAACACCAGGTAGGATACCCCACGCTGGTTTAAAAACCCCAACCCCCTTACGGCTGCTGTTCTCCCCAGGCCTGGAGGCTCCTCGAAAGAGTGCTGATGATTATGATAATGTGTGTGAAGTGCAGAATTACATATTTAAATTGTGATTTTGATCATGTTAGACTTCTATTCATTTTGTTTTATCAGTCATCTCTTCTAAATTTTAACATCACTGGTGGTTTGAAGGGTTATTTAGCATATCCCTAATGACTTGTCTATTCTGCTAAGGGTAGTAAGTTCTAGTATTCTTCTTACTGAGTTTCTGTCAAATTTTGGTCAAATTTTCTGGAAATAGACACTAAGGTGAGGAATTTTGTTATTGGTACTATCTCTCATGATGTATGTTTATAACAAATATGGCTTGGGAAAGAGACAATAATCCTAGATATGCTTTCAGTGTGTTAGCCGTCTTCATGAGAGGAAATCCAGACTGAGAGATGGACATTCTCAAGGCAGTGGTGGTGCTGGCCTTCCTGCTTAGAGTCTACAACCAGTTAAACCTGTTTAGTTTTTTTTTTTTTTATCAGTTTTCGTTTTGAAATTATAATATAAACACATCATTCCTTTCTTCTCTATCCTCTCCCCAAACCTTCCCTTATACCTCTTTTTCTCTCTTTCAAACTCATGGCTTCCTCCACATCCCAATAATTGTTGTTGTTACATACTTATATGTATATATATATATATATATATATATATATATATATATCACTGATTGTCTGGTTAAAAATATAATGCGATATAGTTAAAAGACTGACAGGGTGTATATCATACCGAAAATGATGGAAGCATCCTTCCGAGATAAGGGATTTTATCCAGTTAAAAGAAAGGATATAGATGAATCCAAGGTTAGAATTTACACTAGTTTCCACATTCAGCTGTCAGGTAGCATTTCACAAACATACTTAACAGATTTATTGAGAAGAAACACAAATCCAGGAGATGGAAATATTTTCAATTCACAATGCTGTGTCAGCTTCAAGGGTGAAGTATTACAAAACTATTCTGAGGAAATTGTCCCTGCCTTGAAACTGCATAACATGCAAAAATGAAATAAAATCTTCACATTATAAGCGAGATAGGGTGGTACATAAACACATCATATTCCTAAACACCCAAGATACATTACTCTTCACATATTAGATCATTGTCAAAAGAATATTTTTTTCTTCTCACTGATAATGATGGATTAAGTTGTGTCCATATAATAAATTAGCTTCTAAAATATTCTGCCTCTCCACAAGACATAGGGAAATAGACAACCACACAAAATGACTAAAGTATAGCTTTTGAGACTGACATTTAATTTTTTCTGCCTTTGACAAACTATAAAATTTACATGCTACTGTACATAAAACTAAATGTCAAATAAAATTTAAAAATGGAATTTAAAATATTTGAACATTGTTATATTTCACTATTGTCTTATTTAGGGTCTCTAGTGCATTAGACAGCAAATTTTTAAAGGAAAACATTTAATTGGTGTGGCCTAGAGTTCAGAGGTTTAGTCCATTGTCATTGTGGTGAGACCTGGCAGAGTGCAGCAGACATGGTGCTGGAGAAGGAGCTGAGAGTCTTATATCTTGATCAAAAGGCAACAGGAAGTGAACTGAGGGTCATACTGAGCATAGCTTGAGCAAAGGAGACCACAAAGTCCACCCCCACCATGACATACTTCTTCCAACAAGGCCACACCTTCTAATGGTGCTACACCCTATGAGCTTATGGGAGCCAGTTACATTCAAACTACCACAAATACTGTGCAATAAAACTGAGACATGATTACTGTCTCATACATGTTTCAATATTATAAAGCTTTTCTCAGTGTGTCTTCAGTATGTAGAGCACAGGAAATCTAGAGTGGGAGATCCAACTGACATAAACCTATCCCAACTTATAATGTAATTTAGATACCAACTAAGACCTTATGAAGCATAGCTGTAATTTTATGTGCTGTGGTGATGATAATGAGCACAGCTTCTGCCCTGACAAGGGTAATGTGCAACAGTTTTCTACATGTTCATTTCCAAGCTTCACCACTTTGATGAATTAATTTGTCCTTAATACTTCAATGCTATTATCTTTAAGAGTTTTAAAGCATTAATGCCTGTTATATACTAATAAGGCATTTGTAATCATATCTGTATATGAACCAGGTAATATTTGTAATTCTACTGCAATTTGATTATTGTAGAAAGCTCCCTGAAGAGGCCTCTGGAGTTTTATCAATGCATATATCAAAGACAATTAGATACAATTTATTATATAAAACTAAAGGTTTTATGTTTAATTAGAGGAAGATAACTAGTTTCAGTATGGTGGAAAAATTTACTTATTTTTAAGAATTTAATTATTACTAGGAGAAAATCAAAAATTGCTACTAAAACCTTTAATATTTAATTTCCCCCCAAACTTTTAGAAAATACACCATTAATACACAATTAATAAAGCAGGTGAGATAAAAATGGAGGAAGGAATATAGAATAAAGTGTCAATATTTTTAAGCAATATGTTTAGGTGCCCAGGACAATGATCAAATGCTGGACTGCATCCAGTTGGTTCTCGCAGGGTTTGTCTGAGGTCTAAGACTGACAACGTTGACAAATTAGCATGTGATGAAGTCTGTTTAATATAAAAAAAATCATATGCATCATCTAGGTCCTCAATTACAAAATATATTCCGGAAAAATAATTACAAATGAAATTATTGCTCCATCATAGCAACAAAGGCTATACACAGTCTAGAAGTAATCCTTGTCAGAAGGTACCAAGTAATTAATTCTTTAAGCAATAAAAATGCATTCATGAATGTAATGTAAAGACAAAACTAAGTAGAAAACTTGTCTACCTTGTTCATACAAGGGAAATTTCAATATTACCAGAAGGGTGATAATTATTGAGGGACATAAATCAAATTAAACTCTGATCAAAACTCTAGTGGATGTGTAGTAGAACTTGATGATCTGATGCTAAATCTGTGTATAAAGAAAATATAAGACAACAATTAGCTGGGCGGTGGTGGCGCACGCCTTTAATCCCAGCACTCGGGAGGCAGAGGCAGGTGGATCTCTGTGAGTTCGAGGCCAGCCTGGGCTACCAAGTGAGTTCCAGGAAAAGGCGCAAAGCTACACAGAGAAACCCTGTCTAGAAAGACAAAAAAAAAAAAAAAATACCTCCAAAAGAATCAACAAGTGAGAAACATTCTACATCCAGTAAAAATAGTATAAAGATATAGGATTGATTAGCTTGATCTGTTTGGGAGGCATCCAGACAGTGGGAATGGGTCCTCTCCCCTCAGTGCATGAACTGGCAGTTTGGAACCTGGGGCTTATACAGGGACACTTGGCTCAGCCTGGGAGGAGGGGACTGGACCTGCCTGGACTGAATCTACCAGGTTGAACTCAATCCTCAGGGGAGTCTTTGCCCTGGGGGGAAAGTGGATGGGGTGGGGTGCGGTGGGGTGGGAGGGGGGAGAACAAGGGAATCCGTGGCTGATATGTAAAATTAAATTTAATAAATAAATTTAAAAAATGAAAAAAAAGATATAGGGTTCAAAGACACACAGCATTGGCTCAGCATGAATATTGGACAATGGAACAGAAACTATGGTCTATATCCAAAATTCTGTACACAGATTTATGATATGATATTTCAGATCAGGAAAGAAAAGTGTTATATATAGAAGAGATGATATTCACATTACTTGTATTAAAAATAAATCAATTTCTGTTACATACAATTTATAAAATAATTTGAAATAAATGATAAAACTAATACATAAGTATAAAGTACAAACTATTCAGGAAAATACCTGAAATATATATGGGTAAAATTATTAATAAAAGAAGGTTCAGTTCAAATAAGACCCCCAAAAAGGAAACTAATGAGTGAATATATAAAAATTAGCAGGTATTTATTAGAAAACATTCAAGATGCTGTTCAAGTACCTATGGCCAATTTAAAGAACATAGCAACACCAAAATATCTAAGGGAAAATTATTACTTTGATAGTAAATGGCTAAGTAGTATAATGGGGTGATTCAAAGAAGAGGAAATAGAAATACATAATGAATTTTGCAAGGATGTTCAATATTACCAATAATTTTTTACTTATAAACTATACAAATGAAATGTTTATATTTTCACTAATTAAAGTAACAGAATTGCCAGAATGTTCCCACCCCCCTTAGTGGTAGAACACACTTCTTTGTACATTGCTAGGCACACATTATACCATTGAGCTGTATCTGCAGTTCCAAAGCAAAGTTTAATAATATGAAGATCTGGCAATGATATGCTAAAGTGAATGAATACCTCACCACCAAAAACACCTAAGTTTCTGTGATGTAGAAACTCTACCTTTGTCTCTTTTACAGAAAGACCAATATTCACAAGAAGTTTGCTTTTATTTTCATAGGATATTTCACTGCAAAAACTTATTGATTAAGTAAGGGTTTTATCTATTATGATCACAATGAACAAATCTAGAATTCTTATGAAGATCTTTACATATTAGCATGGACAGATTCCCAATGCTCATGCTTTTAGTAGACTAGATGATAATGAGTATAACATAGACAACATGCAGATGCTTATGAAAAATGCAACCTGCAAAATATATATGTAACAATACAAACCTATAGAATATTTTCTATAGAGAAATATGTGTGTTTGTGTTCAATCAACAGATGTATATTGGTGGGAAAGTTTGGATTCTAAAATATTTGTATTATTTCAGGGATTATATAAATAAATAAATAAATATATATATATATATTAGTTTTGTCAAATTACATTTGATTTAAATAAATACAAAAATAACAATACAGCTGAGTGGTAGTTCCTATAATTCAGTTAGTGGTAGTATTTAATCAAATAATAAGTATATGGTAATGGTTTTTAAAATATAGTTTTAATTGAAATAAAAATACATCCTTTTTCCTCCTTCATTTTCTCTCTAGTCCCTCCAATCACTCCCATTAACCCTTCAATTTTCAAGTTATTAGGCTCTTTTTCTTTGATTGTGTGTGTGTGTCTGTGTGGGTGTGCACACATGCACAAAATATTAAAAAAAATACAACCTGCTGACTCTGTTTTTGTTTGTTGTCTGTATATGGTTTCTGGAGTGACCACTCTGCCTTGGACAATCAATAAATGGGCATTTACTTGGGAGAGGCTAATTCCCCTTCTCCCAGAAATCAATAGTTTCCTGTAGTTATTCAACTATGGGTGGGACTGTCTTGCACATTAGCATCTCCGTTGATATTATCATTGTTCTGGTCTTCTTCATATAGCCTTTTCTAGAAGAGTGTTTCTTAGTGGACTTCTTGGTATTGTGATCTTGTATTCCTTTTCCTTCCTCTTCTGTGAAGTTCTTTGAGAATCTTAGAAATTCAAGTGATGTGATGAAGACGTATCCAGAAAGGCTGGTCTCTCCTGACCCATTGATGCCTACATTGTATACACCTGAGGTTTTCTCTGGTAGTCTCCATCTGCTGCAAAAAGAGGCTTCTTTGATGGGGTATAGCAGCTATATTTATCTGTGATTATAAGGATAAGAATTAGAACAACTTAGTACACAATTATAGTGATCTAGCAAAGTGGCAGCAATAGATTATTTTCTAAATTCCATGACCTTACTAGTCCTGAGAAGGTAGTTAGTCTTCCCATACCAGGCATTATTCCTTTCTGTAGCCTTTCTATACATCAACAGCAAACACATCAAGAAAGAATTAATGGACACACTTCTATTTACAGTAGCAGCAAAAAACAATAGAATATCTTGGAATAAACCTGACAAGGAGATGAAGAACACCTACAATGAAAACTTCAAATCTCTGAAGAAAGATCAAGAAATGCATTAGAAAATGGAAAGACATTCCATTCAATGTTCATAGACTAGAAGAATTAATACTGTGAAAAGGACCATCCTGCCAAAATCAATCCATAGATTCAATGCAATGGCAATCAAAATGCCTACAAGATTCTTCATAGAAATAGAAAAGTAAAATAAAATTCACATGGAACCAGAAAAGACCCAAGATTGCCAAAGTAATCCTGAGCAAAAAGAACAGTACTTACTTAGGGGGATTGCAATTCTAGAATTCAATATAACTATAGAGGTATGGTAATAAAAACAGTATGGTATTGCACAAAAGCATACATTTAGACCAAAGAATAAGATAGAAGAAGAAAACCCACACATGAGACTTCATGGAGGTAGCTTCTCTGTTGTTTCTAGGAGACACAATTTCACAGAAAACTTACTGGTCTTATGGCTCTTATAGTTTCCCAGTCCCTCTTCTACAATCAGCATTGTGATCATGCAGTATCCAACCTCAACTGACCTTCTGGTATCTTTTTGAGCTATCATGTTTTATTTCTTATTTTAGACAGGCATCCAATATCTGGGGTTCTATAAGAAGCCATAGGTGCTGTTTCTGACTCCTATGACCACAGGGCCAGCTCTCTCTCCTACCTGCCCCAGGTATTGATGGGTGAGTGGTGGGCAGGGAGGACATCTTTGCCTCACCCATGCTGCCACAAGACAGATAAGAAATGGGGTCATCTCTCTCATGCTTACTACTTCTGGGATGGCTCACTCACACCTGCATGGACAGGGAAGTCTATATTGTGCTGACTGGTGAGGTACAGGGCCTGCTCTCCTGAGTGTTGCACCTAGTGGGGGTCAGGAATGGCTCTCCTACTTGCTCTTATGACCAAAGGGTCAGTCCCCCATCTACCTCAGACGTTGATGGGTGGGTGGGAGGTGGGAGGATCATTTTTCATCCATGCTGTCACAAGACAAATGAGGGACTGAGAACATTACTCCCATGCTCACAACTTTGACAAAAACAAACAAACAAACAAACAAAATGACCTTTTAACCTATCATAAAGTCTTTAATTATAATATTTTAATCACTAATGTGGATAAACTCTCCTGTATTTAGTTGATTACCTCCAAGCTACTATTAATAATTATATCATTTGATTTTCCAGTTACCCATTATTCAAGATCATTAAATAGCAATGCATCATATGATAATGACTTCATTTTTAATAAGATAAAATATAAAACTTCTCAGATTATGAAGCACAAATATAAATATGTATGCCTTCTACTAAATCTTCTATAAAAATTCATAATTTACCACATAGAAATGTCATTATTTCATAATCACAGACTGCAATTTCAAACTTAAGATACAACTAATTTTATCAGTGGCTCACAATTATTTTAATTGAATCAATTAAATGCATTTGTAGAAATGACTATGAGGTATTATACATGTATTATAGAAAATGAATTTTAAGGTAATGTGCAAAATAACTATAGTAGAAATATTAAGTTGGAATATTTTAATGCCTTTTTAAGTATAGCAATATACTATAAATCCAAAGTGGCTAATACCATCATCATTATTCCTGATTCAAATATAAAGTTAGCTATAGCCAATAAAATCATACTTAAAGATTAAGAGGGTATTTGTTCTTATTGTTTTTAAAGGGTTCAAGTAATAGAGGAGAAATTATAGAAACAGAATGCTGATTTGATTTTAAGAGCAAGACACTTAGGCTTGTTCTGTGATGCTGAAATAATTGCCTGAATTAGGACATCCAATATAGACATAATTTGAGTTTCAAGTGGTGCTTCTTTTTTTTTTTTAATTCTTATGATTCTCATAGCCAAATCTTTCTCTTTACTACAAGTAAATTTTGTATCTAAAACAAACACTCAGAAATACCTTTATCAATGCAGAGTTTGGTACTGTATGTTATTTCCTATGTGGCCTCTCCTATATGAAACGATAACATGAAAATATGAACATAAAAAGGTGATTTTATGTGGCAGAATGGATTTACCTGATGTGACTAAATAAAAGCTATCCCCTGACAACTTTATCTATCTCGCAGTTTCTAGGTAGGTCAATGTAACTGTGGGGTTCTCAATAGTCAGAGCCAGTTAGGTCAAATTCAAACACAGGAGGTGAGGGAAGGGCAGAAGGCAAAGTGTGACTTGATAGAGAGAAGGAAGCCTGCACCTAGTGTCTAGAGAGACAAGGGAGATGAGTTCTCCAAAGAGTGCCACACAGCCAACTCCTGGACTCCAGCTCCAACATGCCTTTCAGAATTCAACCTCTGCAACTGGAGTGTGTCTGCTTGTATCATTCTGTGACATAGCGTTCTAGTGATGTGTTAGATTTGCACTGATTGTAAAGTGACACAGGCTTTCACATTTATTTTAAATCTCAAATTGAAGGACTCAGGATAAGAGGGCAGAAATTGATACAAACTAACACGGCCTTAATTCCTTTTCCTAACTGATTGTTGAACCCTGATTTTTAGCCTAAGTATTTAGGTAGGTTACCTATATTTTAATAATATGATAATCTGATTGTTGATTAGGGAATGATGAATTTATATTCCTTAAATTGCATTACAAATGTATTATTTTCCATAATAAGATTAACATAATATTGTTAATATTTTAGACACTAGAAAAAAGTTACATACATGCTCTTTAACCTATTAGAAATCAGTATAGTGGGTCAGATGCTCAGTTATTATTTTAAGGGCTGGTAACCATACTGTACATGTAATTTTGCATCTGACCTTTACTATAAAACTACCATTAAAGTTGATTCAGAAAATTCATAATATCATTTTAAATCCATTCATAATATATGTATTCATAAATACAGTTTCTTCATTGTTTTTCTCATTCATCCTCCACTCCCAAAGTTGACTATTTCTAATAATGTCAAAATGTATTTTAGTCTATCACTCTTTTTTTTAGCTTCTATGTGAAAACATGAGTTGATATTTTCCTGAGATATTTTGGTATAATATCAAATATATGAGCCAAAGAAAAATGATGACAATTGTTTTAATAAATAGCACAGTATATTATATATTGGTAGTTATTATTTTTTCTTTTGTTCTCTGAACATGGCTGATTTGTATATGCTTAACATAAAACACAGTGTGTGAGACAGTGTTCAATAGACAGTTCAAAAAAATGATGTATTCTCTGCTTTTCAGAATGATTCAGGCCATATTGGTGACAGCACAATTTTTTGTAATTAAGGAGTTAATTTATATCTTACTAAAAATATTTAGCATATGTGATTTATACTACTGTACTTTCTTCCTGGTGTATGTGTCTGAAATTGCTTAAAAACAGTCCAGCTCTCTTCAAGTGTTTATTATATAACCAAAGATTCATATAAGCACAAAGTAATTTCTGTGCAATTAATGACATTTACACTATCTATTTAAATTAACTATTTAGCAGTTAGTTGTTATAGTCATAATTTAGAAAAGGAAATTTAGGATCAAAAGTGCCAACTAAGTTACTCAAAACCATAGAGTTACTAATAGCAAAGTTAAGTACACATGTAATATCGCTGATGCTGAAAACAAGTGTCTAGATCCTGTCACTCCTGTCTAGATTTTCAAAAGCTTTACTTTACCTATCTATGTACATTTGAGTTTCTTCAGGTTGTTCCCTTTTTGTGTTCTAAACTTGGTGCACAATGTGTGCCTATAGAAATGGACAGCCACCATTTTCCAAACTCAAAATTGTGAGTTTGATTCAATTTGCTGCATGTCTTGTTTTCCTAATCAATAGACAGAAAAACAAAAAACAAAAAACAGAGTTTGAGAGTTTCGAAAGTGTAGCTACTTACTCACGAACATCAGAGGCACTTTCAGATTAGAACAGCCTCTATCGACCTGTGCCATATCAGACAGCCAGTCTAGGCAGATCATGTGGAAGAGACAGGATTTTTGAACATGTGCCTGTATCCTTTCATCCCCTCTGCCTGCCCATTCCAACTTTTCCCATGCACAACTTCCTCCCAAATTCATTATTTTTTATTATTGTTAATATAATATAAGAACACAGATTCTCACCAACCATACTCTAATGGCATGCACACACACACACACACACACACACACACACACACACAAACACACACACACACACCATACCACACACCACACATGAACAAATAAATGCAGTTCTTAATAAAAAAGAGTTTTGAAAAAAAGTTTATGTCCACATTAGCCATCACCCTTAACCTAAAAGCTGTCTCCAAACCCACCTCACCCCCACAAAAGAATAAGAAACAGGATAGATAGAAAGCCACTGAAGAGAACTCCTAAAGCTGTAATAGGCATCCTGAAGTGTAGCTCTTCACAATTGATAGCTTCTGGTGGGGGTTGGGGGAGGACTTAGTTTTCTTTAAGGGACTGGCCACTGAGAATTTGACCATGCTCCAGTGAGAATACAGGCAACAGAAATTGAACTTGGTATTTTCTTCCTTTCTTTTTCTTTTGTTTTCGGGGGGGGGGGGGTGGCGTGTCACAAGGGTGGGGGAATGGACTTGAGAAGACTTGGAAGTTAATATGATCAGGTACATTATTTGAAACTCCAAAATAATCAGTAAAAATATTATGTTGGAAAATAGTTTTCTCCAGCAGAATCTCATTAAGTGTACAAACTACTCTTAGAGGCAGACCTGTGTGTAGCAGTAGATGGCCAACACAAAACAAACTCAATAGCATTTATGGAGGCTTTTTGTCTCATAATGTTTACTCAGGGCAATTTTTTTTAACTTTATAGGTCCTCTGTGTATATATTATAGTTTCTGTTTTGTGTTTTTATGGAATTTCTGTGAGTGAATGTATGTGTATTTACATCTATATAGTTTCTTGAAATTTTTATTTGGCTCCATTTCTTCTGTTTGTATTTGTTTTGTCATATTTGGTTTGTTTGTTTCATTTGTATCTCATTTTATATTTTTTATTATTAATACTTTTCTCAGATGTCTTTTTTATCCTAATGAGTGAGAAAAAGAAAGAGTATGGATTCAAGTGGGTAGGGATGTGAAAAGGATATGGGAGGAATTGGTAGAGGGGAAATCATAACCAGAATACATTGTATTAAAAAAGACCTAATTTTAAAAAAAGAAAAGAAAAGAAAAATGTTTATAGGGTTTCCCAAATAATTGAAAATCTCAGATCTCAATTACAGGGAAAACAGAAATATTTGCAATAAGATGTACAAGAAATGAGTGCCTATCTATGAATCCTTGTAGAATACTTAGACCAAACTAGTATGCAAATCATAGTGATATGGTCAACAACTTACTGTAAGCAGACATTTTATTAACAGGCTTCACTTCTGGCAATGTGCCGTATGTTTGAGATAGGGTAATGTGGAGAAGCAGTAGAAACAAGTGTTGTGGAGTTGCTTGATTATCTATATTCTTTTTCTTTTTTAACATTCCTTTCTTACATTCTTACTTTTTCTTGAGGGCTCTGAATTGCAAGGAATTAAGTGGCTTGGATGTTTCACAGAACTGCATTGTACTTGAGAAAACATATCAGCTGCATGGCTATCATATAGTCTGATCAAACTCAATGTAGATACACAGATTAATATGCGCTCATAGCTTGCCTCTAAGAATCCTGCAAGAATCCATCTACTGCTCCAATACCTATGTGGTCTACTACATTGTAACTGGTTTGGTCTAATTGCTACTAAACATGGCATATATGATGAAATACAATCCCCTTCCCTTTCTCTGCCTTCCCTTCATAGTTCTTCTTTTCCTTTCCCCTTTCCTTTACCACATTCCAGACTGATAAATGTAGTTTGGAAAGACTGTGGCTTCCATCTTAGCCATCTTGGATATTTCTTCTCACTGTGATTGCTTGCACAAGATCTTTCAGTTTAGAGAATGGCACCTCTCATGCCTGAAGGACATTGAGGCAGAATATTGAAAACTTTTCTGTCAAGGAGTGGGTTTTTCTGGACACTTGCTGTTGAGGCACTCAGGACTGTAAGATATGAACTCTGCTTCAAGTAAGCTTTTTAGGAAACTGGCTCTGAAGAAAGCATACCAGAAACCTTGAATGACACCCAACCTGGGAATTACCCAATGATAATTTCCAGAGACCTTGATCTGTAGTCATCACAGAATGATAAAATTTCACTACTTTAAATCATTATACTTTGTTTGCAATTTGTCATCTAAATATAGGTGGTGACCACAGCTGTCCTTGCTGCTGTAGATATCAAGGAAGAAATAGGAATCTACATTGGAGTTTTTCAAGACAGTAACTGTAGGATTCCTTTTCAGATCAGGGAAGCACTTTTCAACCAATAGTGGTGATATTTCTCCTTGTGTCTTCCGGTCTTTTTGATTTCTAAGTGTCTGAGAATCAACTTTCTCCAAGCACTTGACATGTATTTGCTTACTTTGTGCTTTCCCTTAGTTTCCTTATTTCATATTGATGACACTGTACAGATTCACCCATCTGTGAATCAAAGATTCATTTCTAATTGTTTCCCCTAGAAGCACTGTTTTTCCCACGTATGCTATCAAAGAACACAGCAGATGTACACTTTTGATCTTAGGCTTTTTGGTCAGGGTCAAGTTCTTGTTTTGTCAGTAGGATTTCAAGCGTTCAAGTAAAACATATCTCAGAAGCATAATGTTTTCTTACCTTAGCATTTTAAAGGTTGAATTTACTACATTGAGCTTTGGATGTGAAAGAACAGTTTAGTTTCCTTTATTTTATTCTGTTCAATATAATGTAGACAAAGACTCAACACTGATGTCAGAAGGACATAATATCACGAGCAATTATCAGGTAATCATTAGATAGCCATGGTTTCATATTCTTGTTTTTCTTTCTTTGTGATACAAAAAATATCCAAATCTATTAATCTGAACTACAATACTAAACACTAAGTAGATGTATACTACTTAAGTATACATCTAAAATCATCTTATTTAATTCATATGCATTTTAAGAATGCAAACTAATTAGAAAAAAATCTTAACATTTTAGTTGAGTCTCATAAAAGTACAAAAGTATCAACACGTGGTGTGAAATCTGTTGGATTAGTCATATTATTATCTTGTCTGGAATCTACATCGAGGCTGCGAGGCAATTAGCATTTAGCTCCTAGGCAAAACAAAATTTAGCACTCATTCATTTTCAAGTAGGTACAGCAGGGTAAGAAAACGTTCCATTTCATGTGGTATTCAAATGGCTTGAATAGCTAAGATTTGAGCATAAGAGGACTGGGCATCCTTTAAGTGGAATTTACAGATAATGATATGCAAATGCTTAAGCTGGCCAACAAGCTCTGACTTATACCAATTAATTTTGAGAACGATACTTTCCCCTTTAAACAAAACATTATGAATGCACAGCTGTAGAGTACGTAAAAAGTGTAATGATATACCCTTCAATGAGATACTTAAATGTGCACATAGCATTGCTTCATAAATAGCCTGTACATAAACTATGAGAATTTGAATTAATACCAGTAGTTCCAGAGATCAAAAGAAAATCAACCATACTGTTGGATTTGGTTTAAAGACCCCCAAGTAATTAAGGTCAATTTGTCCTACACTCAGGATCCTCCAACCTCCAGGAGAGACAAAGGCAGTGATCACCCAACAGAAAGCCATTTAGATAATAGCAGTACTCATACTGGAAGCAGTGATGAATGATATTGCTATTATTTGAAGAACACAGTATTCTGCAAGCAGATACAGAGTAAGCTGTGCATTTTTGAAACAACCACAGCTGATGAATATTCATTTCCTCAAAGAGCTTATATTATGTGAAAATGAATTCAAAGCATGCTTGTAAATACCTTGAGAGTCTGCAACAACAACCAAAGCAAGACCGTGATAAAATCTGTCACACTGTCATTGTTTCTCTGTTTGTATTGTTACTGAACCACCTCAGGTTTGCTGCTGTTTTATTTAAAAATATGTTTTGTATAATATATTTTGGTCATGTTTTTCTTATCCCCCAACTCCTCCAGATCCTTCTCAACTCTCTGCCCACTAACTTCCTTCTTTCCCTCCATCCCTCCATCCTCTCTCTCCTCTCCTGTCTTCTCACTTTCTCCCCTCTCTTCCTCTCTATACCCAGTCTCCAAAACACAAAACTAAACCAAACAACCAATAAAGAAAAGTATATAAAAATAATAGAAAGTGAAACACCCTCTCACCCCCCAAAAATATGGAGTCTGTTTTGTGTTGATCAACTACTCCTGGGCATCTGGCCTGCCCTGGAATGTGGTTGATATACCCAGTGACACTCCTTTGGAAAAAAACTGATTTTTCCCTTTACTAGTAGGTATCAGTCACAAATAATTTCATAGTGAGGGGTGGAGCTTTTTGTCTGCATCCCCTTCTCAGTGTTGGGATTTTGTCTATTTTGAACCTGTGCAGTTCTTGATGGCCATACTGCGAAAATGAGACCTCTCTAGAAGGTATTTTGTGATCTTGCATTGGAGCTCGGTTGGCTGCGGATATTTTTCCATTCAGTTTTTGCTTGTTTGTTGACGCTACATTAGATGAAACCATGCTGGAGGGAGAATGACAGAGTTCTCACTTCAACAAGTTTGTCCTAGTTGGGTTACCATCCTGTCTTTGAGTTTGGGAACTTTTTGTTTCTCTGCCATTCATGGTCACTGTTCTGCTAAATCGATTTCCATATACCTTGACAAGAAAGTGAAAAAAATATTATGAACATGCCGTTGTTGTTCATTGTTTCTGCTCTTTTACTCTTTTGGGGGGGGCACCAACCTGCTCCCAAATAAATCACACACACACACAATTATGAATGTCTGGCCTTTGCTTGGCTTAGTTTCTAGCCAGCTTCTCTTAACTTTAATTATCCTGTTCTCTTACTTCTGTAAATCTTATTCTTACTCTGTGGCTTGCTGTATAGCTGAGGGGCTGGACCCTGGAGTCCTCCTTCTCTGGCTACTTCCTCTTTTTATCCTTCCACTCCTCTATCCCTTGCTTCCTCCCAGATTTCTCCCTCTATATATTTTCTCTGCCTGCCACCCCCACCTATCTTTTCTGCTGCCTTCCTATTGGTTGTTCAGCTCTTTATTAGAGCATCAGGTGTTATAGACAGACACAGTAACACAGCTTCACAGAGCTGAACAAATGAAATATAAACAAAAGTAACACACCTTAAATTGATATTCCCAAATATGCCATGTTTTGGGAGATTTGAAAAGGCAATTAAAATAATCTGGCTCTAATTATGGTGGAAGTATATGATGATCTGATTATGCAAAGCTTCTATGCTTAGCATAAAGCCAATCAAAAGGGACACCATCAAAAAGGAAAAGCCACTGATGGTACAGGAAGTAAAATGGGAAACATGAGAGATGTGTGAAGCAAAATGCAGATATGGACCATTACTATTATTTGTCCTACATTTATGGAACTAATGAGACACATGAACTCAAGGTACCATTTTGCTGTGACTCATTCACAGTTGCAGCAGGAAACAGTTACATTTATTTTTATTTTATCAGGGGTACACTTCATTATCACTTGTGAAAGATCCTTTTTCTAGCTTGACAGCTGCATGAAGAGAGCCTAGACACTATTCTTAAGTTTTGTACACTGGATAAGTTGTCTTTCTTTGCTAACCACCATTCAAAAATGCCATTCTGAAATATATTCAATTATTTCTAAGTGAGGAGTTCTGTAAAGGAAAATATTTTGTTGATGTTAGTAGACCGTCTTAATTTTTATTCCATATGTTTCACTGTTCATATCTTTTTTCTTTATGTGTATGTATATTTATGCATGCACATGTGGGAGTAGGTGCCCATGGAGGCAAGGATAGAATATCAGACTATCTGGATCTGGGGATACAAGTATTTGTGAGCCACTCAACATGGGTACTGAGAACCCAATTCAGATCTTCTGCAAGAGCAACGGGCACTGTTAACTGGTAAGCCATCTCTTCAGGGCCAAACTTCCTTAATAACTTTTAAATTACTGTCTTTATCTTCTCATGTATCATATAAGCTATAGTGATCTAGAGTTATTTTCCTGCATTAGAACCTTCAAGCATACTGCATGCTTTAATCAAGCAATAATTTTCTTATAAAGTTAATAACTTACCACCCTTCCTTTTACCTCATTTTCCAGACCTTCCGTGAACACCTTATAGACACAAACAAGAGAGGCATTGTTGAGGGAAAAGAGAAATGTTGAAAGGCTTTTGACAATACTAGGCTAAAATAAGCATCTAATGTTGGCTTAACAGATTGAAGTTAAATGCAAGCAAAGGAGAAAAGGAGAATGAATTATAGTGTGGAAAATATAGTCATGAGACTATATCTCTGTCTTTGTGTTGAGGGAGCAGAAGTGGTAGAGAGGTTCAGGGCTACTCTGAGAGGCAAAATTTTAAATTAAGTCTTGATTAAGGGCATGATTAGTTTAGTGTTACTTTCAATTTTTACTCCCTGCCCCCAACTAGAGACTTCAGTTTTCATAATGATTAAAGAATAATGCTGGAATCCCATCTGAATGGCTTTTGAGGTTTAACTTACTGAATCTATTCATAGACCCAAGCTTGTAAGGACAAACTGAACAGATCTGCACAACTGGTTGTGGAATAATACACTGATATTTCATCTCCCACATCAATACCAATTACTGCCTCTCAGAAAGCATCACATATTATTGTTTTAATAGGGCAGGAATTTTCAATCCAGTCATGTAGTTCTGGATGAATGTGTTTGTATGTCTGTCATTAAAATTTGGTGGCTCATGCTGCTTCAGACAGACACATTTTTGAATGTTTAAATTTTCTACAGATGTTATTTATCCATCAGGATATGAAATCTCCTGTTTTCTCCGATATAGAGCTTGATTTATTAACATAAATAAAAAACAAAGAATAGCAACAACAATCTTGCTTAATGTGTATACACAGAAACATTGTCGTGGGCATCTGGCAATCAGTAGGAGATGCTGACAATTGCTGAATGAGTGAAAGAGGAGAAGGTAGAAGAAGCCTGAAGTCCTTGTCTGGTGAAAAAGCTTACTATTAAAGAGTTCCTCCCTTTCTAATATTGCTTTTTTTTATTTTTAAGGAGTTGTGGTTAGTGTGTACATTCATATAAAAGATGTTTTTACTGACTTTTGAGTCACTAGTACTTATTGTTTAAACATTCTCGATTCAGAAGTGGAGTATTTCAATTAAAACAGTTTTGATTGAACAAAATCACAAGTAAGAATGTAAGTTTTAAACCTTAGTAACTATGTTTCCCAACTCCTCACAGCCTAGAATCAAGATCATGATCATCAAAGAAATTCAACTAATACACACTAGCCCCTTGCTATCAACAAAAGCTTATAGGTGTTTGATTATTACTTCTAAAGTTCTTTTTTTGTGGTTCATTGAAATTTTAATCTGAATTTATAAATTGTAGAGGTTGCCCATAAATTAGCTTTGGTGTGCATTTGGTCAGTGGAGATATGTGTTGTCTAAATACTGAGAATAAGAACCTGAATGCTCAGCCCTGACTGAGACATCTGTATTAATACCACCCAAACAAAGGCTCAAAAACGTAAATGAAGAAAGAACTCAAGAGAAGAAGGATGGGGAGGAGAGCAGAGCAATACTGTCTTCTGGACAAGACATAACTACAGCATTCACGGTCTCAGCAGATGCGATTATCTGGCTCGACCAGCAACTCTCAACCTTCCTAATACTGCGACCGTTTAATACACTTCCTCAGGTTGTGGTGATTCCCAACCATAAAATTATTTTCATTGCTACTTCATAACTGTAATTTTGCTACTGTTGTTAATATCTGTGTTTTCTGATGGTCCTAGGCGACCCCTGTGAAAGGTTTGTTCAACAGCCAGATGTGTTGTGGTCCACTGAATCAGACCAATAGTAGATCAGCCTAGCCAATATTCTGCCCTAGTTAGGAGAGATGATCTCATTCAATACTGAAGTGATGTTTGTAGTGGCTAGTTGCAGGGGGTGGGGAGTGGGAGGGTGGGGAGGTGGAGGGTGGGGGGGTGGTGGGGAGGTGGGGGGGTGGGAGGTGGGGGGGTGGGGTAAAGCCATTCTTTGTTGGGGATATGTCAACTATTATACATCTCCAGTCAGTGGACAACCATATAACCACGAAGATATGGGCCACATTAACTGAACTTAATGGTTTATACAAAACAAAACAAAGATTAAACTCAAGACAAGAAAAAACACATGAATGTGTGGAGTTATGATGTAATTATCCTATGAAACTGTCAAAAATAAAGAAAAATTAAACTATTGGGAAGTTTTTATTATGGCTACAGATATCTTCTTTAGATATTTTTCAGCTAGCTCATATTAATTCTTTATTTTCCTAATTAAGCAAAAGACACATGATATCAGGGACAAGAGATAATTTATTATCTTAGATGGCCTTATAAAGATGCTAAAAAGAAAACACACTATTAATTTGTTTTGAATAGAAAAGTTATAACTCTATGTTCTTTATACCATGTTGTGCTAAATTACATGTTTGAATAGGGAAGAATTAAAAATTAAAACTACGCCATAAAATCTATAACAAATATTTGATCACAGTCACATTATGTTATATAGACATGGGATACTTTGTATATTCAAGAAAACTTAAATCTAATAAGCTAGTAACAAACAAGCAGAACATGGAAGTGTAAACACACTCAAAACTTAGAAGCCACTAAGATGTGGAGTGTAGGCAGAAGTGTGTGCTTTGTTAAGATAGGGCTAGTGTGGAAACTACTTTTTGTTCAGATTTTCTTTGAACCCAAAACATGTTTGACATATATGTTACAAATTAAAAATAAAATTTTAAGGAGAATTTATACATTCTGTATATCTAAGCAAATTCGTATTTTAAGTCACTTATATTTTACTTTTTTTTCCTGAAAGTGAAACTTTCAGTTTGAGCTTGGAATATTTTGTCAAGGTATGTAAGTCTTTGCTGTATGAAGGATTTCAGGTGGCTTTCTTTATTTGCATACAACCAGGAGCACATCTTCCGGGTACTGCTGAGGAACACCAGGAGTCTGCTCTTGGTAAGGGAAATGAAAGGATATTATGAAACTCACAGAATTTTTGAGTTTGGGAAAACTGGATTTGGAAGCTAGAGAGCCAGAAGCAGAGCCTCAGATCTCTCTGTGGACTTGAGTCTATGAAAACACTGTTGAAAATGCCTGTAGCTACAGAAACTATAACTCACATCCCCAGTATCACAAACTCTGGATGCACGGTACCTCTTCATGAACTTGAGCCCCAGATGCCTCTGGAAATTAGATGCACTACAGCCTCGCTCACAAGGGCCCTTCTTGTCCTGATGGGTTTTCCTCAGATTCTGGTTCTTCTCTTCATCTTTAATTTTCATTTGAATTCCTGCAGAATGGAGCCCTGGAGGCCTCTGGTAGGTAAACACTATGACTGTACTTTGTCCTAGATCTAAGAAACTCTCTGAAAATAAACTAACTTGTACTTTCCATTTCTCCCTGAAAAGCAGTTCATAGCTTCATTCAAAAATACAAGTTTCCTAATCAGCTATATATGCGTTTCATCAGCTAAGTAAATAATAGTTACATGAATTTTGCACCATGAAATCACACTGCTCTATATCTGTTGAGCTCTAAGTGGGACTACTCTGTAAGATGCTATTGATACAGTGGTTTCATCCTCATTTTGACTTAAAGGGAAACTGACTGATTACCAAGGGCTGCCTTGTCACTCATGTGTACAATAAACCCAGGGATTTGAGAGACCAACCTCAGAAGAAACAGAATCAAGTAATTTACAAGTGAGAATGGATACAAGATCTTCTACATGTGTTTGTTTAATTAGGTAGTTCATATCCTCCTGAAAATTGGCTGAATATTTAGAAATTGATGCCAGAGAATGTATACACATATATAAGCAAATCATGAAAGGGTAGAAATCCTGGATCAGGAGACACTGAACTCATCCACCAAAGAGATGTGGAAAGCAGCAACAGCAAAATGATTTGCTGATCCTCTCTCTGTTCTAAACATGAATGGTGGAAGACAGCAGGAAAGTACCGAGGAGGAAAGAGAGTTTCAGGGAGTGAGTTATACATTTGGCTTGCTACACTGTCACCATGTAGCTTTAAATTAAAACCCACAGTGTGTCTACTGTAAAATGTTTAATGACCATGGTGTTAATAATGGTGTGCTGATCAGTGAAGGAAACACATTTCTGAGGCAAGACATTGTACAGAGCAGACCTGTCAGAAATGTGGCAATGGGCCAGGACTTTGGTCCCCAGTCCCTTGGAGTTCTGAAAGTGAAGGGGAAGCATATGTAAAGTGCCGAAGCTTCCAGACTCATGGCCCTGGATATATTCAATATTCTTAGTCAAAATGATATCTTTTTGGCCTTTAAAGAATTTCAAAGTTATTTCCTAATAGTAAATTAAGCTCTGCTGAAAATTTGCTTCAATTTTTCTTCCATGTAGCAATAACCCTTGTCACTGCTGAAGGAGGTGAATTTATATAGCTTCAGCCATGACTGGATTTTTATTATATTGGATTATCAAGACAAGAAATGGAATAATCTTGTTTCAAGGTCATTTACAATAGGATGAGATGCCATCAATTTAGTGAGTTTAGTTGCCAGCCTCATTATAAGTTGAAAGGGACAAGCTGACCTCTCAGCTACTTCTCAAGATAAATTCATAAGCTTTTATGAACTAGCAATCCCCCAAACTCATTACCGAGGACTGATGTCTTTTAGTCTTTTTCATTACTTATTAGAATACGGGAAATATAAACTATCATCCAAATATTATTTTCTTCCTTCTACTGGGATAAGAATTAGCAAGTGATATAGAGATGGAAAAAAAACTAAAAATCACAGCCTGTCCACAAACAAGATAGAATGGCCATTTGATGGTATCTGTATAATTTTACTCTTTGGCGTGACTTATTTTTAGCACCAAGGAGTTTGAATTCATGGTATATGATACATATGCACCTTCCAGAGATATGTAGATAATTATTATTATTTTTGATTCACTTAATTTCAGTGAGGTGTTAGAACATCACCAATAAATTAGGCAATTGTATGAATGGTTGGCATTTTTGAACCGCATGGAATTTAATTGACATAGAAACAGGAGATTTTAATTTACATATTTACAAATGACTATGATAATTAGTCTCAACAGATTTTATTGTTTATAATAAAATTTAGTGAATTTTACATATAGGTCTATATATTTGAATTACCCTCTTATGAATATGTAACAACCCCTATGTGATTTACACTGTTACACCACAAATGATACCTTTATATTTACTAGTCATAATCAATTTCTGTAACCTGTGCTCCAATAAAAGAAATATATTAATAAATGTATTCACTTATTGGTTTTAGAATCCCGGGAAAATTATGTGGAGTCCACACACCCTACTTTTTTGAATAACATCAGGAGAAAGGGATACAAAGGGTCATATTTCATAAGTTTAGTGAGCAGAATAGTGCTCAAGGTCTTGTCTCCATGTTACGTTCCTCCGTCATAGCTGTAGATAGCCAAAGTACTTCCTCTTTAGATGGGTAGTCCTGAAAGTGTCTCTTGAATGATTTGGAAGAGGATTTTACAGAACAATATATTTACTCAATGTAGATAAACACCAAGTCTCTCATTTTTTTCTTTTCTATTACATTCTTTAAATCATGGTTGAATCACATTAGTATTTTTTTTTCTGGAATCTTGCCTTTCTTATCCATTGACATTTACAGGAGTTAGCTTAGACAAGATTATAAAGTGATTAGAAGGTGTTCATCACACTGATTAACTTAATAGCTGACATTTTGAAAAGCTGAAACACTAAATAATGTTTTTATTAAAAATGAGAAAAATTGTACTCTGAAAGTATTTACTTTGAAAAATTTTGCTGTTACTGGTCCTTTGGGATAAGTCCAGAGTCTGTGTGGAAGGCCAGTTTTTCTGAGTCATGTCTAAAATTGAGCAAGGAGAAGGAAAGCGGGAGAAAACAAATACCAATTAGTCAGATTGTTATTTGGATAAATTAGACTAATTAATTTTACTTTATTTTTGCTTGATATGAACATACGAAAAACTTAAAGTGGAGGCTGAAGGCATGTATTACTGGTTAAAGAAGCTCTCTGCTCTTACTGCGGACTTGAGTTCAGTTCTTAGCACCAATGTCTGGCATTTCCAACCACCTCAGATACCCTCTTCAGACCTCTGGGAGTACCAGCACACACATATCAGGCATTCACACAGACACACAAGCATAAATAATCAAAATAAAATCTTTATTAAAAAATCTTTACGTGATTTTGTGATTTAGTATAAAATCCAAACAGAAAGCATTAATGACACAAAGACTTAGGAAATATTCACTTTCAATTTTTATATTAGCTATGCATGTACAACTTCATTTTCCCTGTGTGCTATTCAAATACAAGCTAGTTATACAATTTAGGATACTTATTGATCATAAAGCATTGCCAAGGCCAAGGGAAAATATGAGGTGATTTT
Organism: Peromyscus leucopus; assembly: GCF_004664715.2. Classification (NCBI taxonomy): domain Eukaryota; kingdom Metazoa; phylum Chordata; class Mammalia; order Rodentia; family Cricetidae; genus Peromyscus; species Peromyscus leucopus. Next base: position 17,585,211 of record NC_051074.1, on the reverse strand, counting down.
TTTCTGTTAATACAAATAATTCTTCCCCTACATTGTTATTTATAGTTATATAAAATGTCACTGAGGCAATGTGAATATATCTTTTGTTATCCTCATCAAGAAATCACAAAAAGGTAAAAATCATGTATTTCTGCATACTCTGCTTGTACAGGCTTTTCTCTATCATTATGATCTTTAAAATCTCATATTTAGTTGTTTATTGAGAAAAACAAAAGTAATAAAGGGAACTATCGAGTTACAGATGAAACCGTCTTTAGATGTTCTATAAAACAGTGAGTGAGACAATTTTTGAAAAAAATCAAGAATGTTATACAAGGATTGATGATTCAGACTCTGGTGCAAAGTGCTGGGCTTCTAAACATTGGACCAGTTTTCAAAATGTGAAATAACTTAGCAAAGTTTTAGACCTTCTAAATCTGCCTTTTCAGTTACAAAATGGAAGTGAACATAGACCCTACCTACGCTGTCTTATGTATAAGAATTAAGTGCATGTGTGCACATGTATGAGAATGCATGTGTAGCATGCTTATTGGTTCTATCAAGTAATAGGTCTCGATATTTATTATTTTCTAATATAACATTGCTCCTAATCTTTAAAAAGGGACTACCCATGAAAACAGGCATTATTGTGGTGCATTGGATTTGTTTCTGCTTTAATGATAATTTACTTTCCACTTAGAAGGGAGAAATGTTTGATTAGTGTATTTATAGTGCTGGTGACTAAAATTATTAGGGAACATGTAACCACTGAGCTACATTACTAGCCCAGAGAGAAGAGATTTGAATGAAATATTTGAATTTAGTATTTGGTTATGTTTTGAAGAATCTTTAAGTTTTATAGGGACTATTATTAGTTTTGACAAGAAATAATTGACTCATATTAGAGGGTGGATTTCCTCATGAGTGAATGGAATCTTTTGATTTCTATAAGGATTAATATAGAGAGTTGAGGACCTTAAATGTGGTCAAGACTCCACTACTATTCTGAAATTATAAGCCTGACTCCTGGTAAAAATTAAACTTTCAGTCAATTTCTTCAAGTTGTGCTCCATGGAATAAAGCTCCATTCACTGTGAAGGGGAATTGGATTAGGCACGCAATATTATAAATGGTGGTACATTTGCATTTCTACCATATATTGATCACCTATGCACAAGAAATATGCTTACTTCTTCATGTATAACCCCTAAAGCAATGTTTTGTCTGATTATTTAAAAAAGAAAAATAAAAACAATTCCATAGTGGCAAGTGACACACTAGTCCCGGCTAAAAGTACTTAATATATCAAGACCTACTTTGGGATTAGTTTGTATGGTTGTTGGTGTAGATCCAAAACCATGAAAATTATTTTGTGATATAGAAGTCTGAGAGGAGACTATGCTTCCTCAGAGCTTAAGAAGTGATTTTTATTTATCATGTGGAAGAAGCATTGCAAGATCTAGCATCTATAATTACTTTAAAAAATACTTTCATAGTGCTTATAGACACCAGGGAATCTACATCACATAATTCCATTAACTAATCTCTCTAGTCTGAGGAGGAACTTAGACAGTGAATGTAGCTTCATACTCAAGATGTAGGAGACTAGCCAGGCAGTGGTGGTGCATGCCTTTCTTTAATCCCAGCACTCGGGAGGCAGAGCCAGGTGGATCTCTGTGAGTTCGAGGCCAGCCTGGTCTCCAAAGCAAGTTCCAGGGAAGGCGCAAAGCTACACAGAGAAACCCTGTCTTGAAAAACAAAAACTAAAACAAAACAAAACAACAACAACAACAAAAGATGTAGGAGACTGATTACTCCCATGACTTATATTCAGTTAAAAAGAAAATGTTGATGTTTTAGTCTGCCTCTACCCTTAAATGTAAGCTGATTTTGCTCATTGGAAGCTACCAGTTAAGTAAGAAAGAATAGTATAACTGTCTTAATTATCCATAACTTTCTTATAAATTGTAATTGCCACAATCAGCTAATATTAGTTCTTTCTATTTTTGAGTAGTAAAGAGATGTTTGTCCATGATGTATGATGAAATCTGTCTAAGGAATCTCTTCATAATCTGGAGGCTCTTTATGAGATGTTAGTACTGTAATGTGCATGCCACATACTTAAAGTGTACTATGATATATCTCACAGGTGATGTACAGTAATGATTTTGAATTCGTGTGACTATTTAAGGAATCGGTGATGATGGTGTAACAGAAACCAGGCACTTTGAACCAGACCAATGACTCATTGCAATGAACATTTACAAGCAAAGGTGCTTGGACAAATGAGGGTGTTGTGTAGTACACCACAGCTTCCAATGCCACAAAGATGAATGAAAAGGTGTATGAGAGGTGGGAGCGATGGAGGAGTTAAAGGTTTTTTGTTTAGTTTAGTTTTTGTTTTTGTTTGTGTTTATTTGTTTATTTTCATTGGGTTTGGTTTGAGGTTTTTTTTTTTTAATTTTCTTTTGAGGGGGCGCTGCAAGGGCAAGGGGAGGATATGGAGGCTGTGGGAAATGAACAGAATTAGAGTAAATGACATGAGGTGAAATTCCCAAAGAATCAATAACAAAATCATGTTAAATTAAAAATAAATAAAATATCTCATTAGCTTATTTTTCCAGATTCACTTTTCAAAGAATCAGTCAATTTGTTCAAATTACATATGAGATTAAGTATACATGTCATTGTATATTTGGAGCCATTTATCAGTCCATACAGGTAAACAGAACACCATCAGGAACTAAAATGTGTACATTTCCTGTAAAGCTTGGTTAATATTTGATAGAGTCCTGTTAAAAGAGATACTAAATTGCTCAGAAACAACTTGATTTTCTAGGATGCTGCTTAGGTGAGGATTCAGACACAAGTAGTGTCTACAGGTGACAAGCCACGGTCTCTGTTCCTAATTAAGTTATCTATTTAGAGCAAAAGTGTGGCACGAATCTTAAAAGAGCTTATTAATAAAAACAAACCCTGAGCCAGGTACTGGGGTGAGCTCTGAAAGATCAGAGAAGTAGAACAAGCCACAGCCAACCTCACCTCGCCAATTCCTCAGCTGATCCTGTTTCCTCAGACTGGAAGCCTCTGAGTCATTATCCCAACAGATCTCAGCTGAACTGCTGCTGAAAGCCTGAAAGCTAAAAAGCTTATCAGGCTCTAGTTCCTTATTTTTCATGCCTTATATACCTTTTTGCTTCCTGTCATCACTTCCTGGCATTAAAGGTGTGTGCCACCATGCCTGGCTCAGTTTCTAGTGTGGCCTTGAACTCACAGAAATCCGTATGGATCTCTGCCTCCAGAATGCTAGGATTGAAGGTGTGTGCACCACCATTTTCTGGCCTGTATGTCTATCTAGCGGCTGTTCTGTTCTCTGACCCAAGATAGTTTATTAGCATGCACAATATATTGGGGGACACAGTATCACCACATTTCAGCTCAAATAACAGCAGTGAACATTCGTAAGTGGAAGAGGTTCATATACTTAATGTTGCAGCAATTGAATATAATACCCGATATTTTTTAAATATGCTAACATTTTATTTGGGTATATATAATTTTCTATACATACATTATATATATAAAGAATGAATATATAATATATAGAATATGTATATACACACATAGAGAATGAAAGAGAATCACAACAATGTATGAATAGAGATCAATCATAGAAAATGTTCATTAAAATAGTTTTTAGATGGATACTTGCTTTTTTTGCCTGAGTGGAGAAAAGAGCAGTGTATTACATAAAAACTTATCATACACTCTCCTTAGATACCCCACCATTGTGAGGAGGCTCCATTGGGTTTATAGACTGTAGTCTCTTAAAATACACCTTGATTGTCATTGAGGTAATTTACCATCATGTCAACTAAGACCCCTGATTTTATTTATTGTACCAGCCTATAATTATTTTCAGGCAATTTTTATTTCTAATGTATGTTGTCCTCAGGCTGAAAGTTTGATTTGTGGAATTTTAATAGTAGTAGCTTTCTTAATTCAACATTTCAGAAATCATCTAACAGAATTTTATGGAATAGGCATGTCCAACAGTGTTAAAGAACTTGCCTAGAATGAGCAAATCTCTCTATTTAAACTACATCCCCTAAAAGAAAAGACAAAAAACATGATTTTCATGCTGAGAGTCATTTTAACAAGTAGTACACGAGAAAAAGAATCAATTCAAATAGAAAACTGAGTTTATTTATTTATTTATTTATTTATTTATTTATTTATTTAACAAATGTTTTAACATAAGGCAATGGTCTCATTGCATTCTAAAGAGTCTGGCCATTTTGCTCAATGAACATTAATTGGTAATATACAATATCTAAATCCTATTGACTTGGAGAGAATGAGTCATAATGCCATTCTGATGGCTTTTGTTTTTCCTTTGTATTTGACACATCCTAGAAATGATCAGGCTGTGCCAGGACCGACTGTTGCTGTTCTGTTTCTCAGTCAATGTGGGTGGTTGGATATAAACAAAGCAGAAAATGGTGAAGAGGAAATAGTCGCAGAAACACAAATCTTTTCTGAATTGAAATTTGTTTTTATATCTCTCAATTTATATTTTTATTTTAAATAATTCAAAATGGTGTGTTTTTTCTCTGTTAGGAAAATATGGCAGCTAGTAGGATCTAATTCTCTTAATTGTATAAATTAATCACAGTAATATGGCATAAAGAGTTTGCTTTATTTCATAATAACATTTTGTGTTCTCTATTCCTTAGATAATGCAGATAAACAGCTTACTGAATCCATCTTATAAACCTTCCCTTTGTGAAAAAAGGTAAAGTTTTGTGCATTGAAGTCTTTGGCATTTTCTAGACAACTCCTCTTCGAGTTTTAAACAAGTGTCACAGCAAAATCTTTCAAAATAATATGAGTAGACTATTTTTGATAGTTTAACTGCGTAATTCAAACCACAAACATTTAAACAGAATCTCATAAATTCAGAACAGTATACAAGTTTATGGATGATCAATGTACATTTGAGGTTTTCTCAGTTTCTGCTTTATATACAAAAGCGTTCAAATTTATTTGAAATTAATTTTGTAATCCAGTGATTTATTAAATCATTGTCTGGAATATTTTTCAATATCAAATGTTAGGGAACTGAGAAAAAAGGATCATTGCTTACTTTCCAATTTGAAAGTTAGCAGTAGAGAACACACCAATGTTTAAACCACAAAGAATTTTCCACTGTTGAATTCTTGGTATCTAGGCTCAGATCTTATAGTTAAGCTCATTTTCATTATGCTTTTATTGTGTTCTCTGATTTTATTTTTTTTAAACATTTATAATTTTCTCATAATAAATATGATACTTCAGCTCCTTTCTATTGCAATAGGAAAACATGCAAGTATTAAAAATGTGTTGCCTGTGGCTCATCTTAAGTCTGCTTTCCTATGCATCAAACACCGGATACCTGCCAGGCAGTGCCAGTGGAACCGTGCTGAGATAACAGCTTTGTTCATAGTCTTATCAGATACACAATGATTCTCCTGTGCTGTGTGATCAAGGAAAGAAAGACAGGTTCATGACTTGGAAAATTTAAGCAAGAATGTTTCCCCCTCTTCTACTTAAAAACAAGTAACAAATCCCATGAAAAGGACTCACTTGAAAATTCTCTCTCTTATTTAGATTTTAGTAATATGTATTCCTGAGGCTGAGTGGGAGACAGAACTCCAGTGTGACTCAGCCTGCATTAATGATTTGAACATGTTTGTGGATATTTGAAAAGTGCATTAAATATATGTTATTTGATTTAGTGAACAAGGTACGGTTATAACAATAAGAAAACAATAACCGAACAATCTGGAAAAAAAAATAAAAGACAGGTAGAAAATTAAAGAGATGGCAGGGACTAACAGAGACACTCTACTTAATATAGGGATGCTGTACCAACCTGATCTCTGATGTACATCATTGACAGGAAACTGGAAAGAGTAGATTGTTAGCCTTTTAGTAGATATTGAACAAACAAGTACCTAGATGGGGAATCACCAGTGCTGATTAAAGTCCAATATAATCACCGAACATGAGCAGGTTTATGGAGTGCATCTGAAACAGATCGAACTTGCAGAGGCAGAGTGTAAGCACAACAATGGGTGTGGGAACTGTCAGCAAAGCAAGTCATGGCGCCAGCCAAAGCCACCCAGTGCAGGGCCTTTCAGTAAGAGGCTAAAAGTTAATATGTGAGCAAGGTATTTGCAAGTTGAGCCTCAATGAGAATAGGGTCTGTTCAGCATACTTCTTGATTAGGGAAGATGCTCCAGTGCTGTGGGATGTCTTTCTGTATGATGTGAATATGTGTTACTCCTATTGGCTAATATATAAAGCTGCACTGACCTATGGCAGGGCAGGATGGAGCAAGGTGGGAAAATCCAAGAGAGTGAAAGGAGGAAGGAGAGGCAGGAACAGCACGATGCCAGCAGACTGATAATGCCACAGCCATGTGGCAACTTTTAGATTAATAAAAATGGGTTGTTAAAAGAGCTAGCTAGAAGGAAGCCTGACATAGGCCATACAATTGTTAATTAATATAAACCTCTGAATGATTATTTTATGAGGTACCATGGGGCCAGGCAGGACCAGAGAAAACTTTCTGGCTATACTCTAACATAAAGCAGTAATAAAACAACCAGTATTATAGGATGCACATGAGATTATACTATTTGCTCCATGGTGTCTTACTTGTTTTACTCAGAACAATAGTTTCATTGTTTCTGCCTGTTGTTGGATAGAACAAAACTTTTATCCCTTTCTATGACTAAATAATATTCTACTTTTATAACCAGGACATCTTTGAATACTCACCTGTTGATGGGCATTTTAAGTACCATGAATATTGTGGATAGTGCTGCTACAAGCATTACTGTCCAAGTATAGATTTGAGTTCCTGATTTCAATTCTTGTACCTCAGGAGTAAACTACTGGATCATAAGATAATTATAAAAATTGGAGATATTTTTAAATCTTTATCATGGTGAATACATACTTTCAGGGAGAAGTAAAATAAAAACTCTATCAAGAGTCATGAATTTACATTTATGAAGTTACATGAAACATAATTTTTAAGAAGAGTTTTATGAGTTGTACTAATAATGAGCTTCGTTATGACACTTTCATACATGTATGTAGCATGTTATTATATACATACTTGAAGAAAAGTATCTCCTTCTCCTCCAGAAACCATTAAGGTACTGTAAATTCCCAGGGGGAGGGGGGCAGGGCCTCATGAGCTCTTCCATGATAGAAGAGTTATATTAATGGATACAGTATTGTGAAGTTCCTGTGCAGGTAATCAGAGGTGCTGAGAGCTCAAGAATGCAGTGAACTGTAGAATAGTCATGCCTGGGAGGAATTTCAAAACATTCTACCCCTTCCTCTGGCTCTTACCCTCTTTCCAATAAATTTCACATTTAATAAAACGTGGTGATATTTTGTTTCTGATCAAACAGATAAAACTTGCTTGAAGATCACAGTGTGGAGCTAAGCCACTAGTTCGCCATAGAGCTCAGGCAGTGGTGGCACAGAGCTTTAATCCAAGCACTTGGAGGTAAGGGCAGACAGATCTCTGTGAGTTCAAGGCCACCCTGGCTTACATAAGATTGATCCAGTCTAAAAGAGAAACAGAGCCAGGCAGTGGTGGCACACACCTTTGATCCCAGCCCTTGGGATCCTCACGCTTTTAATCCCAGCACTAGGGAGGTGGAGATGGGAGGTGATATGGCTGGGTGGAGAGAGGACTATAAGGTGGTAAGAGACAAGGGCTTGGGCCCCTTTGAGACTGAGGAGTTGGCAAAGTAAGAAGTGGCTGTGGCTGGCTCCTTTGCTTCTCTGATCTTTCTGCATTTACCCCTATTTCTGACTCTGGATTTTTATTATTAAGACCAATTAGAATTTGTGCTACAACATAACTCAAGAAAACCAGTTTTATATAATTGCTGGTGGTGGTCTCAATGCATTTGGAAAACAGATGCTTAATAGTTTTAAATTCAAATAAAGAGAAAGCAAAAACATATATTCTGACAAAACTTTTGTTGGAACCAAATACACACACTTGTGAACAGGGATTTAAAATACACACAGAGAGGGAAAGCTTATGCTTGAGAGATAGCAAAACATAGTCAGGATGGGATAGGAGAGGGAAATAATGGATACCACAAATTTAAGTGGGGAGGGAGATGGAACAACAAAGCAGAGGAAAAGGAAGAGGGGAGAATAACTAATACTAAAGATGTTTGAGAGAAAAAAGAAGTATGGAAACTTTCTATTTTAAAAAACTTCATTTATATATGTTTAAGGAAGTTTAATTGGAGTACCCTACTTGGGGAACTGACAGAGGTTATCAAATAGAAAACTCACTATCTATCTTCAAGGTGTTGATCAGAGAGTTAGGGTGCCAATGACAGGCAAAACAATACAGGTTATTTCTATTACTCTTGTTTACTCACCAAAACTGATAGTAAGACCACAGGACAGAAGACACCTCATACTTTGGTTACAGGACATGGAAAAAAAATCAAGTAAATACTGGCATATTTTCCCTGCAACATAGCTTTTACTGTTCTGAAAGGTGCTACGTGGGTTACTTGGGGAGAAAAGTCACTAATAGTCTTAGTGGTGAGTACTGAAGCTACAATATGAACCACCTCACAAGAAATAACAATTGGGACCATAGTGGCAAGAAGCTCATGGTGGTATAAACCATGTTCTAATTAGAATGTTGGCCTGCTCCACAAGAGGAGACACGGCCAAGAACCCCTGCCTGGGGAAGTACTAGGCTCTAGATGAGAACCTCATACTATTATTTTGTCAAATGGATATAACATCAACTGCCTCTATGATAATTTCTCTCTACTCATAGATTATTGCAGCTCTCATTCTTCATCAAAGAAGCTTCTCTTTGTAGTGCATGGTGGTTAATGCAGAGTGAAATTGTAGATAATAAGTAACTATGGAGTGTGAGTCCTGCATAGGACTCCATACTATATCACCTCAGTCAAGGTTCAGGGAACATTATGGATGAAGTGACAAAAAAATATTAATAGGTAGAACTTTGGAAAATCGCTGTGAATTAAGATGTTTGGGTTGGTTCTGGGCTAAGCACACATGAACACTCAGCAGGTGTTGTTGCCTGCAGAAGACCTGTACAAGGTCAAGTTGTTGGTAATCTTACAGCATGAATGCATGGAGGAGAGTCTCACAAGGCACTAACCCCTAGCTATAGAGCTATCGACAGTATGGCCAGCCAGTGCAGGGTGGAGAGGCAGTTGCATTCATGGGTTTGTCCTTACTAGATTGCCCATTCAATCACCTATCTGATTGTCTGTCTATCTTTCTGTCTGTCTATGTCTGCCTCTATCAATCAATCTATCTATCTATCTATCTAATCATCTATCTATCTCATATCTGTCCATCATCTGTGATAGATAGATCTATCTCATATCTTATATCATATATCTATATAAATATATCATATATTAGATATTAGATAGATAGACAGACAGACAGATAGATAGACAGATAGATAAATAAAAAGAGTTCATAATAGCATTTGATAAAAGTGAGACAGTATGGGAAAATAAATGTGGGTAACATATGTATTATGTATTATCAGCAAATGCCTTCCTTAGCCTCATCCACATTCCCTTCTTTAATCCATCTACATCCACACATCCATCCAATTCACCCCTTGCTCCATTTTGATTAGGTTTGCACTTCTGTTCTCTATTTGAACCTGAAACAGCTCAATTAGATTTTGAGTTGTAGCCTCCCATTGAAGCATCAAGTCGCTCAGTTGCTTTATGAATGATTAAATGATGGTTCAGAACCACACAGCTCAGAAGAATGAATCCAAAGCAGCAGCAGCTGTGCGTTCCATGTCGCTTCCTGTCACAGCACTGTGTGCATTAGCTGCTCTCTCACTGGCGTCTCATTATCACTGATGAAGCTGAGCAGCCTTAGCTAAGGATGGCATATTTGCTCTTTTTAAACAAACACATCAATCTTGTGTTTTAATGATCTTAGTTCAGATTTAGGGTGGTGGAATTAAGTCACCCCTTTTTTGTGGAGTTGGGAATCAAATGAGATCTGAAATATGACTGAATGGAATTCTGTTTCTGCAATTCTTTTTGGAAAATAAGTTGTCACAGAAACAAGTAGAGCTAGTTTTCTCAGTTTAAAACAAAAAGATATGTGCTTACATTTTATATAAATAAAACTTTATTTGTTAACATCATTAGTGGCCATTGAATTGTAAGTTTTTTTCTGCTCTTTATTTCTATTCTTAATATTTTTAAGCCGACAAAATACACATATGAGCACTGACAAAAGGTAAACAAAGGACTTTGAAAATTCCAAAAGGATTTAGAAAGTGCAATTAAAGATTATCCAAAATTGAAGGTCACTATTGTAATGAATGTAAGCACCATTGTGTGTTTTCACTTTTAATAAATATCATGTATCTTAACATTTCTTGATCTTTCATTGTGTTATCCTGTTAAGACTTTGTACAACTCATTTTATATATCACCATAGTACTTCAAAATTATTGGGTTTGAAGTACCACATAGTACCACAAATAATTGGGTTACTAAATTCAATACTTTTAATTACCCACTTCAAATCTCATATGTTTAACAATATTACTTAATTATATTAATGATGAAAATCCACTGATATAATTCAATATCTTATAATAGATTGCTTAGAAATAAAATAGTTGCTATGAATTTGCATGAATATATCCTAAGCATTTCCTTAAAGTAAATATGAGGCACTTCACATATATTCTCAAATATGTACCTCTTTCTCTTTTTCCCTCATTTACATATATAAACATTTCCATTAACTCTCCTACAACCATTTATATTATAGGGTACACAAGCTTGGTTTAAAAATGCTTATCAAACAAGACAGTAAATACTAAATATTGTTAATTTGATGGGGCAAATTTTACAGTTTTATACATTTTTTTTTCTTTTAGACTTGTAGTAGTTCTTTCAGTTGTAGTTACTTTCTGCATGCTATTCAAACATGATAAGATGAATATATTTCAACTGGGCTCTTGTATCATAAAATCAAATTTGCAATATACATTGTTGGTGTGTGTGTGTGTGCGCGTGTATGTGTGTGTGTGTGTGTGTGTGTTCTTTATATAGAGTACTAGAAAACTCTCTTGGAGAACTGGGATGGAAATGTACAAGGTTATATGTTACATTTTTATTCTCGTGGTCATCACCCAAATCTCACATATCGTTCAATGTGATTAATCCCATATATTTCATGTCCTTAAAATAAGTACTTCTGCCTTGGTAACCTCCCAATTCCTGAGAAGATATAATTATTGTCCAAGAACTGCCTAATCTTAACTTTGATGACTTTCCTAATGTTGTGTGACCATAACACAGATTTGAAAAGGACCGTTTATCCAGAAAGCCAGGAAACAAGAATGTGAAAATTAACATGAAATAATCAAACCAAAGCTTAATTGGACAAGTTATACTTGTATCTTGGGGTTAAATAACAGCCAGGGGCTGTTGAAGGACATACACAGATGCAAGATATTCTAGAATATGTGTAATAAACTCAATTAAATACAGAAAACAAATGGTGATGCTGAAAATCACAGGCTCATGAACTTGATGTCAATAGATGAATACTGTACATAAAATATTACCAGAAATATTCTTTGGGATAACACAGAGCCACTGCTTTGTACAATTAAAGTGAACTTTAAAAAGTGAAAGGAGAACATTGAAAATGAATCAATAAAATCTGAGATCCATCAGAAAGCACAAAGAATAAACCATTTTTGACTAACTGCCTCACTGGTTTATACAATTGATGTGATGTATTATTCATTTCATGTAGCATTGCACAAGGAATAAGAGGTTATTTGAGGGTAGAGGAATCTTTTTATAAAATGTTTATGTGTGATATTGAGAAATAGCAAGTAGATAATACAGAAAGCAAATCATGCTTCATATGCATACTCAATACATCTCAGGACTTTAAAGCAACTTATAGTACATGATAGGAATGTCTAAAGAGAAAAGCATGTTTCAAATTTATTCTTAGGTATTTTATTGTACTCAAGAGTGATTGTTGTTGGCAATATTTAATTGCATAATTTAAATGATCTAAGAAAGGTGACTTTGTTCTTAATACACAGATGTGATGAAGGTTTGTAGTAAAATAAGCAAAAGCCAAGCTTATTACTGACAACATGTAAATATACCCATACATCACTGCCCATAAAAATATACAGCTACTCTCTGATAATTTTCCAAAACATTAAAGCACAGTAGCAGAGTTTGGTGGTTCAAGCCTGTAATTCTAGCTACTCAGGAGACTGAAGCATCAGAAGTTCAAGTTCAATATGGAATTTAGAGTGAATTCAAGAAGAGCCTGGGCCATTAATCCAGGCCTTGTCTCAAAAGGATTAAACAAATGAGTGAATAAAATGAGATAAAAAGAGGGATGGGTATATATCTCAGTGCTAAAGCACTTGCCATACATGTGTACATTCAATTATTAGCATAGAAAAAAGTTATTTGAAAAAATAATTCAGCAATAAGCAAGACACTTTAAAAGAAAAAATTCATAAGTTGCAAAATACTATCCAAGTTGACATATTTTCTCAATAATTTAGAATAGAACATGTCAGAAAAATGATAAATGTTGATTGATTATATCAAAATAGAATGCATAGAGGACATAGGCATTAACTATGCTGACATGTACAAACTAATAGGTATAGAAGTTTACTGAATGAAAATTATGAACTGAAAGATCTTGATAGCATATAGACTTGACTAACACTAAAATGGTAATTAGTCTGTTCTTTTTATAAGACTGGGTCTCAATATGTAGCTGTAGCCAGCCTAGAACTTGCTTTCCTTCTGCTTCAGAGTCCTAAGTGCTAGGGTTACAGGCATGTGCTTTTCTATTGATGATCATTGATTTCTCAACCATTACTGTGATCCAAGCAATAAATCGCCCCCCCCCCGGTCTGGTAGTCTGAGACCAGCCTTCTTTGACCGAATTCATCAAATTTGAAAGTTTTTTTACCCACACAGACTTCAACTCATTCCTGCCCAAATCAAGTTAATTATTTTTTTCCACATTATCTTAAATTTTTTATTACTATGATAATTTCAGTTTTATTTATTTGATCTATAAATTTCATTATGTGTGATGGTTTGAAAAAGATGGTCCCCAAAGGGAGTGGCACTATTGGGATGTGTAGCCTTGTTGGTGTAGGTATGGTCTTATTGGAAGAAGTGTGTCACTTTGGAGTTGGCTTTGAAGTATCATTTGCTCAGGCGTCCCTCAGTGTGACACCCAGACCATTTCCTGTTGCCTGCAAGATGTAGAACTCTCAGCTACTTCTCCAGCACCATGTCTGCCTGCATGCTACCATATCCAAACATGATGATAATGGACTAAACCTCTGAAACTGTAAGTTAAATGTTTTCATTTATAAGAGTTATTGACATCATGGTGGCTCTTGCAAACAATAGAAATCCTGACATTATGAATAAATTAATATCTTTATAATAATTAGACCAGAGTATAATTTTCCATTTATGAAAGTTGTTTTGTGCATCTAGTGCATTTTTGACATTATGTTTATTTAAAATTTAAAAGAGTTTCTTTCTCAGCTTACTATATTTTCTATTAGTGTTATATGCAAAAATATTTTTCCATTCTATTTCTTACTTGATTTTCATTACAATACTGGAAAGTGAATTCGATTTGTGGATTTATTCAATTGACTTATCATCGTGCAATTAGTCTAAATCAGTTTTATTTTAATTATCTTAGATTTAAAAATTGGTAAATCTGTATTAAATATGAAACTCAATAATGACCTACAATTAAATCTAATATAGCATTGGAAGAAACTTTGAATCAGTATCAATTATGAAATGATTTTATTACTTTAATCACTACTAGTTACTACTAATTACTACTAAATATGTTATACCGTTCTTTGGGTTGGCAATACATCTGTGAGCAGACAAACATGGCCTGCTCTGCTCTGTGTGTCTAGGCTAATGTGGTTGTATCAATGAAAAATCCATCTGTATACTCTTATCTTTTTTATTGAAAATAGTTTTTTTTATCATTCAATATATTATGATTAGAGTTTCTCCTCCCTCTATTCCTCCCAGCTCTTCTCCACCTCCCATCCAATCCAAATCTACACCCTTTCTTAGAAAACAAACAATATCCAAGGAATAACAACAAAATAAGGTAAATAAAAAATTATAATATGACAAAATAACTGAACGAGGAAATAAGCCAAGGGAAAAAACACAAGAAACACATATAGATGCAGAGGCACACATATTTACAAACACAGGAATCCCATAAAAAACCCAAACTAGTAGACACTATATACTCAAAGAACTCTAAATTTAAAAAAAAAAAAATGCCCAACTTAACATTTTGAGACAAAGAACCTGCAAAGATGTGGTTGAGTTTGCTTTGTGTTGGCTCTCTACTGCTGGGCACCCCGCCTGCACTTAAGAGTAGCTGTTTCCCTAGAAAGTCTTCCTTGGAGAAAACTCATTTTTTGTTTGCAAGTGGCTATCAATAGGAGTAGCTCCTGGGTTAGATATGATGCCATGTGTTCACTTCCCTTTTCAGTTCTAGAACACCATGTGGTACAGATCCATGCTGCCAGAGTATCTGAGTTCATATGTGTGCCAGCACTGCTGTGTCTGGAAGGTATTGATTCCTTTGTGTCCTCCATACCATGCGGCTCCTACACTCTTACTGCTTCATCTTGTGCAGAGTTCCTTGAGACCTAAGGGGAAGGATTTGATGGAGGCATTCCATTTAGGACTGAATGTTCCACGATTTCTCACTCTCTGCATATTGTCTGTCCATGGTTTTCTGTATTTATTCCCATCAGCTGCAAGAGGATGCTTGTCTGATGATGGCTGGGCAAGGCACTGATCAACGAGTATTAGCAGAATGTCATTAGAAGTCATTTTATTGCTACATTTTTTTTAAAAAACCAGAACAGTAGTAGTTGGTATTCCTATAGAAGAACCGTTAGTCCCTGGCCTATATAGTCTCAGGGTTTTGGCTACTCAAGTAGCATTGGTTCCATCTCACAGAGTGGATCTTCAGTCAAATCAGATATTGGTTGGTTACTCACACAAGTTCTGTGCCACTGTTGCCCCAGCATCTCTTGAAGGCAGGTCAATCATGTAGAACAGATGATTTGTAGCTGGGTTGGTAGCACACAGAGTACCTTCCCATAAAAGGAATGCTAGTCTGTAGGGGTGAAGGCTCTAGATAGTCACTGGCTCACCTTCACTGTGTTCAATGAATTGTGTAAGTGTTGTAACCACCAATAGGGCTACAATATCACTATATATATCTCCACTATACTACACAGAGAGCTTTGGTAATAGACTGGGTTTTGAGGTATGTTATGGGGCCTCTTTGGCCAACAACTCAGTTAGATGTAACCCATTCCAGGCTGGCCTCGAACTCACAGAGATCCACCTGGCTCTGCCTCCTGAGTGCTGGGATTAAAGGCGTGTGCCACCACCACCCAGCAGATCCTGTTTTCAAATTCATTACATTAGTATGTGTCCGTTTACTGGGGAATTGACATTGCTGAGAGCCTTCTTTTCTATCTATCTATCTATCTATCTATCTATCTATCTATCTATCTATCTATCTATCTATCTATCTATTTACCTATTTATTTATTATTGTCTATTTATTTATTTATTTGCTTGTTTGTTTGCTTGCTTCTTTCTCCTTTCTTTCTTCCTTCCTTCCTTCCTTCCTTCCTTCCTTCCTTCCTTCCTTCATTCCTTTCTTTTACATCCTGGTCCCAGTTCCCCTCCCTCCTCTCCTCCCAACACCCCCAACCCTCCCTTTGTTCCTATACCCCCCAATCCACTCCACCTCTGTTTCTGTTCAGAAAGGGCCAGGCCTCCCATGGATATGAACAAAGCACGGCATATCAAGTTGCAGTAAGACTAAGTACCCCCTCTTCTATTAAGACTGGCCAAGACAATTCAGCATAAGGAATAAGTTCTCACGAGCCAGCTAAAGCTTTAGCGATAGCCCCCGCTCCCATTGTTAAGCATCCCACAGGTAGACCAAGCTACACAACTGTCACATATATGTAGAGGGTCTAGGTGTGTCCCATGTAGGCTCCCTGGTTGTTAGTTCAAACTCTGTGAGTTGCTATGAGCCAGGTTGGTTGTTTCTGTGGGTTTTCTTGTGATGTCCTTGAACCCTCTGGCTCCTTCCTCTCTCTGTTGTCAGCAGGATTCCCCAAGCTTGGCCTAATGTTTAACTGTGGGTCTCTGCATCTGTTTCCCAGTTACTGGATGAAGGCTCTCTGATGACAATTGGGATAGTCATCAGTTTGATCACAGGAGAGTGCCAATTCAGGCTATGTATCCACTATTGTCAGGAGTCTTAGCTAGGATCATCCTTGTAGATTCATGGGAGTTTCCTGTGTACCAGATTTATACCTGACCTCAAAATGTCCCCCCTTTCCAGTCATTATTTTCAGTGCTGTAGAGAGTTTTCAATGAGCAGCATTCATTAATTTCATTTTTATTGGTGTGCTGGGGCTTTTCTCCTTTT
Source organism: Peromyscus leucopus (assembly GCF_004664715.2). Lineage (NCBI taxonomy): Eukaryota > Metazoa > Chordata > Mammalia > Rodentia > Cricetidae > Peromyscus > Peromyscus leucopus. The sequence continues at coordinate 17,568,588 of NC_051074.1, read as the reverse complement.
TTTTTTATTTGTTGGTATGAAATAATTAATTCATTGTGATTTCTTGGGTGTAATTAGCCTTTTCAGGCTAAAGTTTTCCTTCTTGTGCATTATTTAGGGCTAGCTTTGTAGATAAATAAGCTTAAACTTGAGATTATCCTGGAAGGCCTTTCTTTCTCCATCTATTGTCTTTGCAATTTTACTGTGAATTGTAGTCTGCAATAGCATCTAGAGTCTGTAGAACACCTGTTCAGGGACTTTTGCCTTTTAGAGTCTGCATTGAGCAGTCAGGTGTTATTTTAATATGTCTGCTTTTATATGTTACTTAGAGGTTTTAATATTCTTTGTTTGTTCTGTATGTTTAGTGTTTTGATTAGCATGTTCTAAGGAGACATTCTTTTCTTGTCCAGTGTATTTGATGTTCTGTATACTCCTCATACTTTAATTGGCATCTACTTCTTTAGGTTCAGGAAATTATCTTCTATGATGTTGCTGAAAATATTATTTGTGCCTGTTACCTATGTTTCTTCCCCTTCCTTTACTCTTATTATTCTTAGACATGGTCGTTCATAGTGTCCCCAGTGTCGTGGATGTTTGTGACAGGATTATTTTAAATTGAACATTTTCTTTGACTGATGTATCTATTTCTGCTATCGTGTCTTCACTGCCTGAGATTCTGTCTTCCATCTCTTGCATTCTATTGGTGAGGCTCGCCTCTAAGATTCCTGTTCAAGTTCTTAAATTTTTCATTTCAGGATTCATCTCAGTTGGGGCTTTCTTTCTTAATTCTATTTCCACGTTCACATCTTGAACTGTTTTACTCATTTCCTTTCATTGATTCTTTGTGTTTTCACAGATTTTTTTTAAAGGTATTTATTTACCCTCCCTTTCAGGATCCCTATTATATTAATAAAGTCTTTTTTAAGGTCTTTTTCTTTTGCTTCAGCTATGTTGAGACACTCAGCAACTACTGTCCTAGGTTGCTGGGTTCTAGCAGGAGATAATTTGTTGGCTGTCATTGATTATGTTTTAATGGTGGTATCTAGGCATCCTGGTTTGAGAAATTTTAATTCTACATACTGTTATATGGTCTTGTGTTTGTTGGCTACATGTCTTATTCCTTGGTTTGTGTTGCCCTCTCTGGTTCTTTGGAAAGTGTGGTGGCTAAGTGTTGCCTTGACAGGGAATTCTGGGATCTTGGGAGGTATGGCCTCTAAGGGTTCCAGGAAAAATTTGTTTCTAGGTATTGGGAGCTGACACTTAGGAACGGGGATGGGCTAGGAGGCAGAGTGTCTGAGTGGGTTCACCCTTAGAAAGAAGGGTGTTCCATCAGGATCTGCTTAGTCCTAGTCCCCTGGGAGTGGGAGCAGAGAGTGAAGAGAGGCCATGACAGGTAGTCTGCTGCAGACCTAGGGATGAGGCTGGGGGATTGGACTTGGAAGAATGGAGGGAGATTTGAAGATCTGCAGTTAGAAAACCTATTTCACTGAGCAGAGTGGCCTGCAGGTTCCCATGGAATGACTGCTGGAGTTGCGTGCTGGAATAAAGCCATGAGTTGGGGAAGGCAGTTTGGAGAGGAAGATTTGTAATCAATCCACTGGAGACAGGGGTAGGGAAGCAAGAGAGGCTGCATCAGTTGGTTCCCCGCAGAACTGGTGATAAAACTGGGCAATTGGATTTAGAGGTGAAGAGGGAGAGGTAACAGTCTGAAGATTGCCTACCTGGTTCCCCAGCATGTTGTGCCAGTGGGTTCCCAGGAAGTTCCTTCAGAATTGGCAGCCCAGACAATGGATGGGGTCGCAAGCAAAGCTGTAGAAGATTTGTGCCATATGCTTGAAATAGGACAGAATGGCAGCAAAAGGTGGTCTTCTAGAGGGCTTCATACTCTATTTGAGAAGCACACCTATTAGAAAGTTTAGACCAGAAGAGAACCATGATGAGATGAGGCAGTTTTGTTTGTTTGTCTTTTAAAAGTACACTTTAGTGTCATGACACTACATGGGCACCATGAGCCATGACTGGTGAGAGTAGGGACAATTGAGATATAACTGTGACAGTCTAGAAACAAATGACTGTGGCTTAAACAAATATGACAGTTTTTTTTTCCCCTCAGCATTAAAGCATATTGTACAGTTTCTATGAATTCTGTAGTTGGTTTATTCATTTCTTTGTTTATTTTATGAAAAACCTTTCAGGGTTTGTTGAAAATGGCTTTTGCTACGAAAAGTTGAGAGAAGTGGTTTTGTATAAATCTGAGAGCCTGATACATGTAAATAAAGAGTAATCAGTCTAAGGCTATCAAGGCATTTTCTTGTGAAAGTGACTACAATAAATATAATCTCTTTGTTATGTATGTGAGACTCTAAAGGAACTACAGAAAAATGGTCTCTTCCTAGAAGAATGTCTAGGGGATTGTTAAGCATACGATACTCAAATTCTGTGACACAGACTTTAAGGAGCAAGTTAATGTATAACATAATCTTGGTAACTCAGATGGGAAATTATAGCTTTTCTAACCAGTGTGGAAGAAACAGTAAGCTTTTAAAAAAATGCTCATGAAGATGTAGAGATGGTACTTGATGAGTTGAGGCTAGAAGGACTTATGTATTTTTTCTACCCACAATGCATCTGAACTGTTAATGGCAGGCCTGGTATTCACATATCGTTCAGGTGATAAATTTATTTATTTGAGCTAGTTAAGCCTGGTGTGGAAGATAGCTTGTACAGATATTCTGGAAGGATTCTGTCCAGTGTGATGATTTCAATCTGAAATATGGATTGTTCTTTAAATAAAAATGCTTGATTGTTTCATTTAGATATATAGAATACTTACAACATGCCATAGGGTAAGTGTTTAGTGGTTGTTTTGATTGTGGGGAAAAATTTTAAAAAGCTTGGTATGGTGGACCAACATTGTAATTTCATCCCTAGGAAGGAGGAAGCAGATGTATCCCTGGGGCTGACTGCTCAGCCAGCCTAGAAAACTTGACATTCTTGAAGGCTGGTAAAAGTTGCTATCTCAAAAATCATGAGGCATCTAACTTCCTCATTGGGTTAAACCATTGGTAAGTCATAGTTGGGCCTGTTTTGAAGAAAGAAGTCACTAGGGCTATCTTGCTGGAGGATATGCCTTGTTCAGAACCTTCCCTCTTTCTGCTTCTCTGCCATGGGGAAGGGAACACCATGTCTCCTATGGCCTTATGCTGCTTGCTCATCAAATTCTAAATCCAATGGCCTGAATCCAGCCTGAACTTAAGCCTCTAAAATGCTGAGCCCAAATAAATCTTCTTTGTTATGTGACTCTCTCAGGCATTTGTCTCATAGGTAACACCCCTCACAAAGATAAATAGCTAGTTATGATGATGCTGATTCCAGTCTTTCTACATTCTATGTGCTTTTCAAATGAAACCCATACCACTCTTTAGTCTATGGAAGACTACTAATTTCCAGTCTTTGGGTGTTGCATTGTTTTATTCTTAATTGAAGCTCATCTAAAAATTTTAATTACTATTTTGATTATAGTGTTTACATTGCTTATTTGTAATTATATTATATTTTGCAGTTAAGAATAGCTGCAGAATGTATGAGCTCTATGTAAGAACTTGGCAGGAATAGCCTGAAAACTTGGTATTTCTTATTCCAATTACAATGGTATTCTTATTCCAGTGTTTTGAAAAATTATAATACAATGTATTAGATATTAATGCTACAATTATCTGGCCATGTTATTCATAGCTCTCCAGCTTTACTGATATTCCTGTGTACCAATTCTAAACTCTTTTATTTCTATCTGTGTTTGAGCATCAACTGCATTTAACCGCAAAATAGAAATGTCATCTCAAGAGGATTGTTCCTGTGTTGTTTCCCAATTATATGTACACCCTCCCTTTTGCAATCTATATCTGGATTAATCACTGACAGCTGTGCCTATGTTAGCCATTTCTGGTATTTTGTTCTTTTAACAATTTTATATTGGAAACATAATGTAAAAAGTTTAAAGGTAAGCTTTTCTTCCACTCAGAGGAATGTTTACATATTCTTTCATAGACATCATTGTACTTTGCATCATCAATGGTTTGTTCTTCTTTGTTCAGTAGTATTCTTCCCTATGGATGAACTCATATAGACTTCTGGGAAGACTTCAGTTTCATGTATGAACAAATATTTTTATGTATAGGCAATATGTATAGTTGCATATTCACATAACCATTCTTGAATGAACATACATTTTCATTTCTCAGAGATAAATATCTACTAAGTACTTTCTGGGTTAAAGAAAAGTTATTACATGTTTAATTTGGAAAGAATATGTCTTCTGCTATCCAGAATGACTGTACTACTTGCAGTTTCCCCAGTAATGATGGAATGATCCTGTTTCTCTGCTATTGACACTTTTACATACTATGATCACGGCATTAATCATTGTTGCTCTAAGTTGCCCTTTCTCTAAAGGCTAATAAGTTTGAACATTTTTGCCATTTGTGTGTATTTTCAATGAACTGAATGTATCTTTTATCTATTGTTCAGAATTTTTAATTGTTGAATTTTGAGAGATGATTTATTTATTTTCAATGTTTGTATTGTTTAATAGCTTTTATAAATTTATGTAATGAATTTAGACATTTTAATGTCTCCTTCTCCTCACTCAACCCCTCCCTCTTCAGTGCAACTCTTCTCATTGTCATACTCTGTGACCTCCTGTGTTTGATTCGAGTTTCTTGAGGGGTTATTTACTGGTACAAGGAAAGCTTACCTCTGGCTACACTACAGAAGAAAATTATATCCCTTTTCAACAACTATTAACTTCCTATAGTCCCTTAGGGAGGGATAGGGCCTTATAAACCACTTCTTCATACAAGAATAAACAGTTATAGATGTGATTGATGTAATCTGTGCAAGTCTTGTACAGTTTACCACAAAGAGGTGGTGTGTGTGTGTGTGTGTGTGTGTGTGTGTGTGTGTGTGTGTCTATGTGTGATTATTGTTTTAATTCAGGTCACACAATGTAGTCCAGGATATTCTCCAGCTGTGTGTTTATCTGTCTCTGCTCATAGTACCTGAAATGAGGGCATGAATTATCACCTCCTCATTTGAAAATTATTTATATATTGTCTATCCCGATCCCACTGGATAGTAGTCAAAATATTCTCTTTCAATCTTATGTTTTCTGGTTGTTTAACACTTTTGCAAAACAGATTCTGTTAATCTTGGCAAGATCTATTTGTAAACTCTTTGTTCCATGAATTGTTTAGTTTGTGTTAATTCTAAAAATTCTTTGCTAAAAAACTCATAAATACTTTTTTCTGGAAGTTTCATGCCTTTTGTACAGCTAAAACTATGATGTACTTATCACTATGTTATATTGTTCTACGGCACTGTAATTGAGTTTTATAAATGGTGAAGTTTAATTCCAACCCCAATTTGTTCCAGAGTATTGCTAGCCACATAGGTGTTCTTTGTTCCAAAGATGATCTTTCTTCATTGAAGTTCTTTTGTTATTTTGCAGGGAGAGGGCATGTGTGCCCTGTAGCATGTATACAGATCAGAGAAAAACTTGTAGGAGTTGGTTCTCTTGTTCCACCATGTGGGTAACAAGAGTTAACTTAGATAATCAGGCACAGCAGCAAGTGCTTTTTACCTGCTGAGTCATTTTGCTGGCCACCAATACTGATTCTTGTAGCAACTAATTTTTCATTATTTTTGTATATTAGCCTGGAATGTGACATCTCAATGCAGCCTATGGCAAAGTAGAACTTTTGTTTCTTATGTGTAGCCATTTTTGCCCACATGAGCTTATGTTCTCCACATGTGTCCATGTGCTCACAGAGGCCAGAAGGCCACTTCAGTTCCCCTGGGGCTAGAGTTACAGGCAGTTATGAGCTGCCCAATGTGGATATTCTTAACTGCTGAGCCATCTTGCCATCCCATTTTTCTTCATTTTAATGGCCATTATTGATAAGGAAAAGATTATTTCTAACAAGAGTCATAAGGCATGTGGAAGAGTTCAATAACTTGTTATTTTACCTAAAAACAATAAAGAAAAGGATATCAATAATTGCAATTAATTTATATCATCAAGTATTTGAGAAAGAACTTTAGATTGTGCAGTACAGCTGAATGAAATAATGTTAATTAATTTTGGGGGAACATTAGAAAATGGCTAGGTAGTAGGCAGAATGATGTTCGAAGTTGAGAATTTGCCTGTAGGTTTGGGAAGGAAACAATTTAAGATCCATGCTGTCCTTTATCTAATTGATAATAAAAGATAGCCCTAAAGAAGAGGGTTTATATGAGCGAGAATTGTTGAAGCCAAGGTTGGATAAAGCACCGGGACAAATAACCAAATGAATGGAAGCACAGGATCTATGAACCAAAGGCTGAGGGGCCCCCAACTGGATCAGGCCCCCTGAATGCGTGAGACAGTCATTTGGCTTGATCTGTTTGGGAGGCAGCTGTGCATTGGTGCCGGGTCCTGGGCTCGTTGCATGAGTTGGCTGTTTGAATCCTGGGACTTATGCAGGGACACTTGGCTCGGTCTGGGAGGGGGGGAATGGACCTGCCTGGACTGAGTCTACCAGGTCGACCCCGGTCCTCGGAGGAGACCTTGATCTGGAGGAGGTGGGAATGGGGGGGTGGGCTGGGGGGAGGGGGGGCGAGAGGGGGAGAACAGGGGAATCTGTGGCTATTATGTTGAACTGAATGGTGTTGTAAAATAATAAAAAAATAAAAATAAAAAAGATAGCCCTTTGACTAAAGTACCTGTAGAGAAGGTAACAGCTCTGGGAATGCTGCAGACGACCATTACCTCTGTGCTGGGTGATTCCTTAGATCTTGGGATGGATCCAGCCCGAAGAGTCAGTGCTCAGCCTCAGTGGCAGCCCGGTAAAGGAAACATCTTGTCTGAAGCAGAGACCTGCAATGGGAACGGTTTAATCAGCTGTCTGGGTAACACCCACATCTGGATGCACTGTTTTCTGTTCCCTCTTTGCAAGGCCCTCAGGTCGGGTGGTAGTCTGAGGTGTGGGCATTCTTCCAGGTAGCACAGCTCTTGCCTTCATCCAAGAGCCTTCCTTGTATGGTACTCAGATATTGCTGGGAAATCAAGAGCATGGGTTACCCCCCCCCCCGAGAATTATCAGAAGATTCATACCAACACAGCAAATGGGAATCATTCTGCTCATTGGTGCTTTAAAACCTCTGATACAATGAGATTTTTTTTTACTGATTATAGACCATGTTACAGATGAAAATACAATTCATAATTAACTGGAAATGAGAATAAACAAGTAGTCAGGTCAAAAGTAAAATGGAATCCTACTTTTAAACATTTGTTTTGTCTTTCAGAATCTTCCTTTTTTTGTTTTCAGAAAGACAATAAATTTTGAATTTCTTTTTTTTTTTTTTTGTTTCCACCATTAAAATGGTTTTTAGGGAGAAAACTAGACTCAACTTGCTACATAATCTATAGTTCAATCCTAGGATTGCATGAGAACAGATAAATATTTACCATGGGCTCAAGTTGAAGAGAGATTTTTTTTTCCTCATAAAGGAGGAAGGGCATTTTACAGAATATGGAACTATTCCCTGATTTCAACTAGATATTCAACTAGTTTATGTTTGTAAAATCATCAAAAGCTATTTAGTAACAAATGTTTCCTTACTGCATGTGAGTTATATGTCAGTTTAAAAAGTAGCTTTCATGCAAACATTCCTACTAACTTCTACTTACTTCCATTGTAGAGTACAAACAATTTCTGTGACTGAGTTGGGAGTAGATACAAATTATAATCTCTTATTTATCTGCTTTATTTCACCATGGGTACCTTTTTAGTCCTTCATTACCAAGAAAAAATAGCAAACAAAAATTATTTATTTCTTCATAGCAATAGACAGGAATGGCCAATGAGGATAACTATAGATACATAATAAAACATTTACTTTATATATAATTCAATTGAAAATAAGCCATCTATATTGTAAGTAATGCTCTCTAATAAGGTTCTACTATTTAACAATTATAACTTTGTGTTTTGAAAGGCATGCGTGATTTATTCAGATAAGACTCATTATAGCGCTGAATTTTGCAACAGACATGGTCTAAAGCAAAACGAATACCTTGTTATGGCTTGCATCTAGAATGTTCCACACAGACTCTTGTGCTATAATCTTGGCCTTCAGTTTTACCTTATTTGAAGGAGGTGAAACATTTAAGAATTTGTGATAAATGGGAGATGCTAGCAGACTGTGCCAGCAAAGAGGATAATGGAATTATAGACTTCACCAGCTTCTTTTTACTTCATGTTCTTGTTTCAGCATAAACTTACAGCCTGGTGTTACATCACCCTAGAATGAAAGTCAACAGGGCCCAGTGACCATGGGCTGAAAACCTTTGGAACTGAAAAATCAATCTTTCTTTCTCATAAACAGATCCTCCCAGGTGCACAGTGAAAACCTGTCTTAAATTAAATTGATAATACACCTGGTGTAGTATTTCACAAAGAAGGAAAGCTAACCCACACGTTCTCATATTCCACAATAACAGTTCTGCTACACAGATCTGACACCGGGTTTTGAAAAATTCTACGAAATTGATCTTTCCAATTTCATGACACTATTAATATTTCAAAGTATAATATTTTATTAATCTTTGATAATTCTAAACATGCATACACTGCATTTTGTTTATATTCACTCCCCATTCCTTATCTGAACTATGCATAGATCCATTTTTATCAACCCCTACACTTCCCAAATTCATAGCCATTTTTTTCTTTTTTTATTATTAAGAAATTTTCTGTTCATTTTACATACCAACCACAGGTGCCCCTCTCCTCCCTCCTCCTGCCTCCCAGCTTCCCCCCCCCCAACCCACCCCCTTCCACACCTCCTCCAAGGCAAGGACTCTCATGGGGAGTCAGCAGAGCCTGGTGCATTCAGTTGAGGCAGGTCCCAGCCCCTCCCCCTGAGCCAAGGCTGGGGAAGGTTAAGTTCCCATGAAGTTCAATTTGTGCTTCCTATACCCGTGGCTATGGTGACAGTAAGGAGTCATGCCCTTAAAGAAGACTGACTCTCCGTCCCACAGAAGTTATCAACTGCCCATAGCTTCTGAGCTAGGAGCTGAGAGCCTCGAGAGTCCTTTCTTGCTTCAGTTTAGAATTTTAACTGCCTTGATCTTAGGCAGTTCTTGTGCAGGCAGGCACAGCTGCTGGGAGTTCATGGATGTAATGTTCTTGCCGTGTCTATGTCCAGAAGACACAATCTAGCTTTGATCCTCCCTGATTTCTGGATCTCACAGATCTCTTTTTCTGTGTGTCTTCCTCAATTGTCCCTGCGCCTTGGGGTAAAATGATGTTCTACAGATGTCCCACTGTTGGCTAGTCATGCTGTATACACATATATATTTTTTTTTTGCACATTGACTAGTTCACATTAACCACTGTCTGCTGCACAAAGAAATTTCAAAGATGAGGCTTGAGAATTCCACTAATGTACCAGTCTAGACTACAAATTTAGACGGCTTTTTGATAATATGTCCATTTAGCAAAATAATTGTAGTGGTTTCAAAATTTCACCTCTGGGGCTTATGATCTCCCCAACCATAGATACTTGACCAGATTTTCAGTGCTAAGCATGTAATTTCTCCTTAGAGTGGGCCTTAAATCTACTCAGAAACTGGTTGGTTATTCCATACTATCTAGGTCGCTAATGTACTCATGATCATACCTTGCTACACAAGTCATGGATTGTAGGGTTCACAGCTGGGTAAAACAGCTGATAACTTTTCTCACATAGTAGCCTTTGCATCACCTACTGATATCACAAAAGCTAGCCAGCAGGGAAGGAAGTTCCTGGTTGGTACCAGCCTGGGAAGGGAAGTTTGAGTGGGGAGAGGGATGAAAGGGTAGGGTGGAAGAAAGTGTTGAGGGATGAGTAACTAAGGCTGAGGATGCTTGGAAAGACTACATACAAACCTACTGTTTTATAAACCTCATTTATAGACACAAAGAGTTTAATTGGAGTTGCCATGCACAGGAGATCATGCTCTTCTCGGAAGCCAAACAAGCACAATAACAGGTGTGGGAAACATCTCCTTGAGTTGTTGGTTAAGGTTGTGCTGTCAAGACCCGAAACATACAGGATCTTGCCCTCACTCTTCTTTGCTCATAAAAACTTGATGGTTCACACACTTTGCTGCACACACTTTGTCACAGAGATTATTATTATTATCAAACGGTTTGCATGTAAAGCAGAAGTACCTATTATTTAAGTTCACTTTCAGTTTGAAAATACTCTTTTCATTAAAAAAGTGTGAAACAACTGTGACTTCTTTCTGTATTTTTTTCCTCTTTTAAACTACCTCCATTTTACTATACAATTTCTATATCCCTACAGTAACTTTATCCTGTTTTCTGATCTAGTTCATTAGCATTGCCACTATTACTAGCTGTATTTATCTATTGTTCATTTTATTATAAATCCAACTGCACAGAACTGAACACAGTACTTCAGAACTGATGAAAGAGATAAGGCCTATTTCTGTGTCATTATATCTATTATTATTATTATATTCATGTGAATTGAGTTCACATTGTTGGTGGTATGTGTGTGTATGTCTATGTGAGTGTTATATGTCTATGTGTGTGTATTTGTGTGTGTGTGTGTGTGTGTGTGTGTGCATGTATGTGTATGTATCTATGTGAGTATGTGTGTTCAGGCATTTACATGTCTTATTTTTTGCCTCCCATTTTGGAGACTCTGGTTTAATTTTTCTTCAATTCTAGCTTCATATCATTCAAAAATCTCATCAATATTCATTAGGATCCTCATTTAAGTTTCTGGATAAAGTGCTATCTTGAGGCACAGAATGAAAGATAATGCCCATCAAAACTGGTGTGATCCATTAATTGGAAACCTCTGAGTATAGTTGTTCAATCAGACACAAGTTCATCTAATTGTGTAATCATTCCACTCATATTTCCCCCTCTCATTCAGGAGGATAGCAAGAAAGACTTGTAAGCACCGTACTGAAATAGGCATATTTCTAGTCTAATGCATTTCTTTCTGATTTTCCATCCAGGCAAGCCTCTCAACAGAGTGAGTTTGGTCTAACAAGGCTTATTCTTAGCACGCCCATAATAGCGATTACTTCTATCTTTTTTAGTTTGTTGCAAACTACCATGGTAACTCTCAGTTCTGAATTCTCGCCGAAGTTTGTACAAAACCCTCCATTTTTTGAGATGTATTAATGTTCCTTTCAAAAAAAATAAAATGTTCAAAGTATGAACGTTTTTTCCTTTCTACAACAAATATTCCACAAATATCAAACAAATTTTAAAAAATACATTTTTTTCTCTTTGTAGTAGATTTACTGTTAAAAAATTAAAATGTAGTTATTAATAATCACCTAAATTCAATACTACATACATTAAATAATGTTTAAACAAGCCTAAACAGACACACACACACACACACACACACACACACACACACACTTCAAATTTTTATGTATTTAGAATGAAAGCCTTAAAATACTTTTTAAACTTTTAAATACATAGGACAAAATTAATTACACAGTCAACATACCATGTGGCCATATGCCAGCATGGCTTGTCCTATCAACCATGTGTTAGTAAGCTTTGATCACCCCTGACAAACATTTTTTTTTCCTAGTAACCATTTTGCTCTCAACTACTTTGCAATCGGGTCTCTGAGTTCTCTCCATGTGAATGAGATCTCCCAGCGCTAGGATATGTTCAATTAGCATGATGACCTCTACTTCTTCTTGTGCTGTCTTAGTCTTTCTAAGACATTCTTCCTTAACACCTGGGTCCATGCTAGGCTCATTGTTTCATCAGTTGATGGAGACTTAGATTGTTACTACTTCCTTGCTGTTGTTTATAATGCCACAGTGAACACAAGAGTGTGGAATACTGATTATCAAGGAAACGGACATTTTCTGGCAGCCTATTAACATCTCAGCAACTAATTCATGACATAGTAAAGCTAAGAGAAGCTCAAGCAAACACTACAGAAAGGATATGGATATTTATTAAGTTAAATGAAAATAAAAGTGACTATCCTTTATTTGAATGGCTCAAGATCAGAAATATTTCAGAATTAACAATTATTCAGATTTTAACAATATGTTCATTGTACCAACCCTCAACTTTAACTTGTTTCAAAAGGCCAGGTATAGAGTTTTTCAAGTATGACATTATGTTGTAGATACAATTGTTTAGAGAAAGTGTTATTTTCAGGACATTTTGAATTTGTGGATTAAGAATACTTAAACCATAAATAACACTATTAATAGAAAAATCATATTATAAAAATTTTATCTCCTGCATAATTTCCAAAACTTCGTTCTTTCTTTATTACTAAAATATTTTAACTTATAAGCTTTACACCAGTTTCTATTCAGCAATTAGCAGTTTAGTGGTAAAGAAACATACTTTTTATTTCTCCTAGATACTTAAATAATAATCCAAAACCAAAACAGAGAAGGTAAAGCATTAGTTCTATTGATGGATTCTTGACATTTCGGTTGTGAGCCTAGCCTATAAAGAATACTGATGGGTTCCTTACAATCACTGTGGAAAATATGAAGAAGTCACTTGTGTTAGAGAACATTCAATGGCTGGCTTAGGTGTATAGTGCAGGGAAAAGGGGCCAGCCAAAGAAACCCACCCTGGCCCTGAAACCAGAGCTGTCCTGTTGTGGCTCTAGGTGTAGCCTGGCTTCCCAACAGTCAGGATACCTCTCCCTCCAGAGCTGAGCTGTCCTATTGTGGTTCCAGCCTCCAGAGCTGTCCCAAAGCTTTGGCTTTAGGTATAACCTGACTTTCTGACAAGTCAGGATATCTTTCCCTCCAGAGCTGTAACACTCACATGTAGTCTAACTGAAAAGTACACGATACTGCTAAAATCCCAAGTTTTGAAGGAGAAGATACAATTATGTTCTGAGGAAGAACACTGCAGAGGGAGTGAAATAGTTTTAAGTCTATAGGACTCTGGACCACATTGCATGAAGAATTGCCTCGAGCCATACATTAAATACACAAACACTAGAGAAATGTGATGAAGAAAAGAGAATCTCTGCATAATTCCCTTATGTCCTGATGTCCAGCATTACAAAATAATTTCCCCCAAATAAAAGAAAGTACCCTCACAAAACCTGGTCATGTGGCACCCACTTTGGAAAGTCTTCCAATTTTGTCCTTAACTCCTAAGCTAGCAAATACTAATAAAGGAAATGAACATATCTCAGTCATAAAAATTCACTGGTGCTTAAGTATTTTCATGATAAAAGTAAAAGGCGGGAGGGATGATGAGATATTGGACACTGTTTTTTTGTGGAAGTTTTTAAGGTGTTCATCAGATATTTCAATTCTACTTTTATTTAGTTCATTTCCTTTTCAAAAATATTCTTCACAAGTGTAGACACTGCCAAAAAAGCAATGCATGAATAAGGTGTGATTGTAAAGTCAGGGATATTTGCCTCTGGGGAGACATGACCTATGAAAGTGTAATAAAGACATATGATTCATGATCACATTTTTCTTTGAGCTTTAATGTCAGATTGCAGCTGTATGTGCATCATTGAAAATTGTCTTGGAACACATTTATGGTGTTCAAAAAATGGAGTCACAAATGTACTAAATAAAGATTATTTTTTCCAGAATTTTCATGTTTTCAAATTCATGTATCAAATTGAAAAAGAAGGCTGTATGTTTTGCAGTGTTTGTGGAAATGTGTTTAGTCAACACACCAAAATGCATGATTGTGTTTACCCTAATTTTAGCATGACGGCTAGTTTTAGGGGATCCAGCCGCCTCTCCAGGCTTCTGTGACACCAGATAGCAGCAGGCATATCTACATATATGTAGGTAAAACATTTACACATAAAATATAAATAAATCTAAAAATGACTATTAAAAAGGGAAGAAAAACCTTTAAATAATGGAAAACTGAACTAAACAGTGGGTTCATACAAATAGTTGAGAAATATCTAAAACTTTTTTTTCAACATCCTTAGCCATGAAGGGGAATGCCAATTATAAATACTTTGAAACTTCATCCTACTCCAGTCCCAGTAGATAAGATTAAAAATTAGAACAAAAACAAATAAACATCCACAAAACCCAAATGATGACAAATGTTGGTATGAATATACCAACTTCTTTTTTGTTTTTGGTGGGAACACAAACTTGTACAACCACTATGAAAATCAGTGTGTGTCTTAGTTACTGTTCTATTGCTATAAAGAGACAGTGACTGAGAATACAACTAACACCAAGCATTTAAGTGGGGCTTAGTTGCAGTTTCAATTAGTTCATTGTGGTGATATTTAATTTTTGTTGAAATGTGATATTTTATTGGTATGTTAATAAAGTTTTTCTTGAGATCAGAGGTCACATAGTGAGCCATAAACAAAAGTCAAGAGGTGGTAGCACACGCCCTTAATCTGATCACATGGCAGCCAGAGTCTCTGTGTGGTCAAGGACACAGCCAAGTGTGCTGACATACGCCTTTAATCCCAGTACCAACCATAGAGACCTGGAGGTCTGTATAGACAGGCAGTGATGAGGAAGTGATGTGGCTGGGCTTAGAGCCAGTGAGAAGGCAGAACAGGAAGGCAATAAATGCACAAGTTAGACAGGAAAAAAGTCTCTCTGGGGAAGCGATGGCAAAGTGGTAAGCTAAGGCTAGTCGCTAAGGCTAGTCGTGGGTATTTACTATTTCTCTGATTTCTTTGGCTATTGCCCCAGTGTTTGGCTTTGTGTTTCTTATTTAATAAGACTTTTTAGAAATTCATCTACAGTTCATGATCATCATGTTGTCAAGCATTGCCCCAGGCAGGCAGGCACTGTGCTGGAGCAGTAGTCAAGAGCTTATAACTGATCCCTAAGAATGGTGTAGAAAGACTGGGAGACTGGGCCTGGCATGGGCTGTTTAAACCTCAAAGCCTATTTCCAGTGACACACCTTCTCCAATAAGGTCACATCTCCTAAATCTTCCAAAATTGTCCCACCAACTAGGGGCCAAGCATTCAAACATAAGAGCCTAGAGGCAATATTACTGTCCTTATTCGAACCACCATCCTGTAAAATTATTTAGGTGTGTAATTTAAGTCAAACATTCATAATATAAATCATAAGGAAATTTATCTCTCTTTGACATACATATATTTCCTCATGTGTTCAAACACAGGTAAATTTGTACACTGCTGAGATGGATGCTCTTATTTATTTTCATACACACAATCAAATTTTGAGTGATAAATAATACTGCAGGACATAGATCTTCAATGATTTTCAGTGTTAATTGATATTTTGATTTATCATCATCAATGATGTGAAATCTATTCCGAATAAATAAGTAGTGCAATATGACACAAGTATGTTTAGAGAAATATAAATTGTCTGTCCTATCTCAAGCTAGATTTTACTTTATGATTATTCTATAAAATTCAAGTCAGAAAATCAAACAGCAAATTTTCAATTCTGAAAAATCAACCATTCTGACAGAGTACAACCCAAAAAAAATCTTGTTGAATACTGCCATGCTGAGGAATGAGGGGAGAAAAATAGTAAATTCTTTGCTTTTCATAGTTGCAGCCTCATTTCTATCAGAGCATATAAAGGATAGAGAAAAACACTGCCGCTCCTAACACACAGTAGTCTCGAATCTGAGCAGAGTGGTTTCATGTCAGGTATTCAGCAGGACGACATGTGCTGTGGAAGATGTCCACATAGTATGTTCGGAACCAAAGTCGCGGTGAAGTCGCGAGACACACAGTGCTAGTGAGCGCTGCTGGAGGACCATCTCGGATCTATTAGATACCCGATTTTGGTTTATCATTTGGTTGGTATGCATTCAGAAAGCTTTTACAATCACCAAAATTTCCATGATCCTCATTACACAGCCCCACTTGGAGTTCTGATTTGCAGTTCAAAATTTTTGCTGTAGAATAGGCAGAAATACCTTGGTTCTCTGTGTTAGAGATGCCAACTGCAGTCACCAATTGACAGAAATCTATGTGGATATTCTTGCCATTCTCTTCTCTCATCCTCTAGTTCAACTTCAGGACACTGTAGGCAATGTAGGCAATCTTTTCTCACCTCTGACACTCACTCAGGTTTTTCCCTTCTTGGGTTGAGTCTGTGGGATTTCCTCCAGAAGCACACCAAGAGGAATTAGCAATACTTCGACCTCTGATCAACAAAACAGTGATTGTGTCTTACAAGGATTAAACAATACTGTACTCATATATGTTCTTCTCCAGTTTTTCATGTATAATGGCAGCATATGCCTTTCTTCATTGGGGCAGTACTTAAATACATAGGGTAAGTTTCTTCAGAGCTTTCTCATGTTTTTTAGACAACTGGGATTTCTGTGTTAGTTGCTTTTAAACTAAAAAAAAAAAAAAAAAAAAAAGCAAAAAACAATGATTCTTTCATTTTATATTTAATGAAAACCACTAATTTATTATTTGGCATTGTACTTACAGAAAAACAAAACAAAACTCCAAAGTATTGAAATTATCAATAGTTAATAGAAAAATTTAATTAAATTTAAATAAATAGACAAAAAGCTAATGTTTTCTGGATGAATTTATTTTATATCTATTATACTATCCATGAGTACATTAAATTCTTATACATCAAAGTTATAGTTCAAAGTTATATTGATATTTGTTTTATTTTATTTTACAGTACAATTCAGTTCTACATATCAGCCACGGATTACCTTGTTCTCCCCACTCCCACCCCCTCCCCTTCCCCCAAGCCCACGCCCCATTCCCACCTCCTCCAGGGCAAAGCCTCCCCCTCCCAGGAATGAGATCAACCTGGTAGACTCAGTTGAAGCAGGTCCAGGCCCCTCCTCCCATGCGGAGCCAAGCGACCCTGCATAAGCCCCAGGTTTCAAACAGCCAACTCATGCAATGAGCACAGGACCTGGTCCCACTGCCTGGATGCCTCCCAAACAGATCAAGCCAATCAACTGTCTCACCCATTCAGAGGGCCTGATCCAGTTGGGGGCCCCAGATATTTCTATGTGTATTTATTTCATCTTGTTTTATTTTTAAGCTTGTCTTCCTGGATTCTGTGTTTTAACCCTTGCACCAGTGGAATCAGCATCAATAATACAATATCAACTATTCATGGTGACATAGGCTTGTAATTCCAGCTCTTCAAGAGACTGAGGCAGGAGGATTATAAGTTTAAGGTATGCCAAGACTACAGATGGAGCCAATGAAACCTTGGACAACTTTACAAGACTCTAGTAAACAACAACAACAAAACAAATTAATGTACAAATAAGTTCTTAAGGTTTAAATTTTGTGTCTAATTATGTGCATTGTGAGGTGGAATGTGCATGTTAGTTTGGTTGGCTATGGAGGCTAGCATATATTTGTATCCCTTGGAATGAATGTGTTGAGCTGTCCAATGTAGCTGCTATGAACCAAACCCAGGTCATCTGTAAGAGTAGTACATGATATTAACTGCTAAAACATCTCTGCAAACCCATCAATAAATTTTAAATGTGTTTACTGTGTATATAATGGTAGACTGTTTGCCTACCATGTATGAAGCCCTATGTGAAATCATCAGAACTTAAAAGTAAAATGTTTAATGTATATATTATATTGCTGACATTCAGCATTTTTTGAACAGGATTGCAAATGTGAAAAACATTTAAATAAAATTTGATTTTTCTTGTAAAAATTCCTCTATCTACATTGATACAAATAACTCTAACTGTTGCTGGAAAAAAAATTGTGTGTGTGTGTGTGTGTGTGTGTGTGTGTGTGACAATTCTGAAATGAATATTTCTGCATATATATTTTGAGTTTAATTTGCATGTGCCTAGTTTCCACAATTATCCTGGCTAGATAAAAGAGCAAGTCCATTGAAATTGTATTACTAAATATTTTTCTTAGTGTCTTTCAGTCTCTCTAACAATCTATGACAAGATCTTCCCTCTCCTCGCTCCCAAGGCTTTTGAACTTTTCACCCTCTTTTATTTTCTTTAACCAAGAAGATAAAGAGAAACAAGGTTTTTCTTTGATTAGTTTTCATTTGAATGTGTTTTAGAATTTTATAGTCTTATTTATTTGTCATTGCAGAATGATTGCTTTGTTCTATCTGAGATACTCATTTTACATGTTGTGTACAAGGTTAGTACTCTATAGCTACTTCCTCTGAACTGAAATATTTCCTCCTAAAAGGAAGTGGGAGAGTCATAAGATTCAGGAAGGTGTGAGCAATCACGGGGCTCAGGAAGCTCAGACTGTGTGGAGATTGATAAGGACCATCCCAGAGTTTATGAAGCAATAAACAGTTCCTGAGGAAAGGATACTGTCTGATGCAGCGACCTGAAGTTTGTCAGGGTGCTGCCGGGACTCAGCTTCCTGAGCTTTTCACCCAACTCATGTGTGCTTTTAAGCTGCCCTTGAGTCATCCATTCTACTCTAAGAGGTTCCTCATGCTCTTATATGGGACCCCAATAATCTTTCTGGTTCACCCAGGTAGGGTTGAATGGAAGTATTTTTGTTTGTTTATCTTCAATGCACTATTCATGGTGGACAGAATATTTTTCTATCCCCTTAAGAGAAATTACACAATAGTTTGATATTTTTATTAATTATTTGTACTTATATCTTTAGAATAATGCATTTCTCAACCCTCACTAGAGAAGCTTCTATTTGTGGTAGATTATGATGAACCCAACTGTGTATAAAATAGGACTGCAGAATAATCATCTCTAAATGGAAAAAACACACACCATCCCCTTTTCGTAAGGTTCAGTGATTATTACAGAAGAGGGGGAGATGGGCGACAACAAGGAGACCATTTCTTCTAGACAACTCAAGGAAGTGGCAAATATGGACTCAGAGCAGTTGCAAAGGCATGTGCAAGATCTGTTCCAGCTGAAGCCAGCCCAAATCCCAGCATAGAAAGGGGCATTGGGCATGACATCCCAGCCCTAGCCAATAAGCAATTGCTAGCCACTGATGGAGAGTCAGCTTTTGTTAAGGATGTTGCCCACACTCCACTGGAAGGCCACAGTCTAAGAATATTTGAGAAGAACAATTGATCTTGAGAGACAGAGTTGGGTAGATAGGTGAGTGGATTTGGAAGAGTCGGTTATGAAATTCTCAAGGAGCTAATAAAGATAAAAATTTATACATATTATTTACAGTATATAACTTGCTCATGTTTACTTAGCATTGGGGCTATGATGTAATTAGGAGGAATTTTTGGAAAATGTTGTATTTAATGGCAATGTAATAATTCCTTACATAGACTTACCACAGTTTACTTACTTATTTGCCTCATCCCAGCTATATAGGTTGCTGAGCTTTTCGCTATGAAAGTAGTGATCATTGTAGAGTAATTGCTGTTGTGTCTGTCATATTTTATTTAGTAAGCTAGAATGTGAATTTGTGAATTCATATACTCGAACATTTCTGCCTCCTAGTTAACATGCATTGTTTTAAATTTTTATAATTTATTATTTTTCCAATGGACATAATTTAAATGAGAAAATACATTTGCATATTGTAGTTTTTACAAATATGCTTTTCCCACATTGTACAATCTAGCACATTCTTGCTTCATGATGTTATTCTCTGTATTATAGTGGCATCGTTTCCACACTGTTCTTTCTCTCCTGAGTGATAAGTAGATATGCTAATTTTGTAAAAATGATGCTAATGTTTAGTAAATCCCCATCTTAGAAGCTTAAATAGAGTTATTCTTACAGGCTAAATATTTAATAAATAAATTTGAATTACAGTTATATCTGCAAGGCTATTCCTTGTTTATTTTATTTCTATGACTAAAGTCTGTATAATGGTAACAACTTCCTCTGTACTCATTGTTTATTTTTTTACACCAAAAGTATGTCTAGTGATTATTTCATTTGATAGATATTTGTCAATTTAGTGAAGTAATTTATTGTTGGGTTTCTCCTAAATGTTTATTATTTCTAAGTAAATTCTACTCTTATTTATCTGAGTGTCAGTATGGATTATATTAATGGAGGAAGTGTAGTGTCTTTTCTTAATTTCTGCTTCTGGGCATTAAAATTTATTTATTCTAAAGTACAGGCAATTGTGAAATGAATGATTTACTTTGGGATAGAGATATGTTTGGTTTTGGATGGGGATAAGCTCGTGCACGGTGAGGGATCCCAGCATGCTCCTGTTATCACTGCTCCGTAAATCTGCTGGGCAGCTTGTCAGCATCCAGACAAACACCGCGGTTACTAGGAGACCATCATGTTGAGATGGTTCTAGTTGCCAAACAGGGAGAGTCTTAGGGCAGTGTCCATGATTGTGAGAAACATTTGGGTGAGAATCTAGAGTCTTGCATAAAGTTACAGGCTCCAATCTGTTCTCCGTTATTTACAACCTTAAGCACTGCTTCAAGTTATAAATGGTTTGGCTCTGGCATTTGATGTTCTGTCTAAGCTGCAGGGGCAATGAGAAACACTGTTTCTAATAAGATTTACTTATTTTTTTTTTATTTGTATGAGTGTCTGTCTATATGTCTACGTAGCACATACAGGGATGATGCCTACTTTATAGAAGCCAGAAGTTATTAGATTCCGTGGAATTAATTACAAATAGTTGTGAGCCAGTATGTGGGTGTTGGGAACCCAAAATGAGTATTCTGAAATTGCAGTAAACACTCTTAACTGTTGATCCATCTCCCCAGGCCCTTGATTAAAATTTTAATCACTACTTTTATTACACAGATTTTTAAAAAGTGGATCGCATGATAAGTGCTTTGATGTAAATTACAATTATAGAAGGATCAAATATGAATTAACAATAACCTCATAATAATGTAATTTGAACAATCTTGTTGACACCAAAATGTGTGTGTGTGTGTGTGTGTGTGTGTGTGTGTGTGTGTGAAATCCTACTTTTTTTGGTTTTTCCCTTTGTTGTTGTGAGTTATAACCTTTCTCTTAAGGATAACTTTGGCCAAGTGCATATTTCTCGTGACTGGTAGGCCATATCACTGTTAGCTACCTAGTTT